>NW_027509800.1:47500-657001 GCF_048541705.1 Temnothorax americanus
CATGTTAGCTCAATACGAAATTGTGCGACATTTACGTCTCGCAGTTTTTTAGAATCAACATTTTTAGATCTTAAACTTCTTTTTTTCAAAGAAATCGTTTTGTACACTGATTTTCTTTTTAAGATAACCCATATTTTAAAGACAGCTTGATATTTTGTAGCATTGTACCTAGCTACATATGTATAAGGTACTGATATGTATAAGTACAATGCTACACAGATTCATATTTATGTTGTTGATATTATCTATCTTTGCGTCATTTGACGCAGCAAAAATGTTTCTTAACATAAATATTATACCATTGATGTAAATTTTACTATTAGATGTATATTAACCATCTACTCTTAATTTTGATTAATCGAGTTTGCAAATAATTACTTCAGGTTTCCTGAATCTCAATGACAAAGTAGCAGCGGGTAATCAAGGTCTAAAGGATGTGGTTATGGCATTACAATGGGTCCAGAGAAATATATCACAATTCGGAGGAGATCCGAAAAACATCACTATTTTTGGCGAAAGTGCTGGTGGAGCTATCGTGCATTATCTAACTCTGTCTCCGTTAGGCAAAGGTGCAACTTATGCACTTGATACGCAATGATATAAAATCTGTAAATTTCATCGTATTTAACATTCAAAGACTCATTAGTCATTTTAAACTCGATTTGTCCTCAACGAAAACGTTCAAAATTGATACGTTTTAAGATAAAAGAAAAAGAGTTGTTTGCCCAAGTCGCTCTCTCTCCTCCCCCCCCTCTCTCTCTCTCTCTTAACTGAATAACAAAATTGCTATAAAATCAATTTTAAGTAAGTATAGAAGATATTTAAAAAAGTTTTTATTTAAAACTTTTGAAATTTTGATTTCAATGTTAACGATAAATTAAAATTTGAAAGTTATAGGAAATAACTACTAATTTTTCCTAAAATATTTTCTCAAAAATAAAATCAATTCTAAAGTGATCCACAAAATAGTGATTAAAGGAATATTTATCGAATAAGATTTTATGACAATTAATTAATATATTAAACTAAAGACTGCACTTTACAGGTTTATTTCATAAAGCGATATCACAAAGCGGCGTTGCCGCAAATCCTTGGGCCTTGACTGAGTGGACGAACAAAGCGATGAACAGAAGTTTTCAACTTGCCGAGAAACTTGGAAAAGCGACATCAGACCCGAAAGTCGCCTACGAGTTTCTTAAAACAATTGACGCGAAAAAACTTATAAAAACCGCACACAAGTTTCTTGCCACGCAAACGGTAAATATATATATATATATATCAATATTTTATTAAATTATACTTTATACAAGCGCAATTGATTATGTGAACAGGTGGTACGAAATATTTTAACTAATAATACTTTTTTGCAGGATCGTCTACAACATACTATAATGTTTACACCCAGTTTAGATTACGAGTCACCGAATCCATTCTTTCCGGAACACCCATGCAAGTTGATACACCGCGGAGTTAAAGTGCCATTCCTTTTAGGAAATACCAGTTGCGAAGGGTCTTTTCTCATAAGCAGTACACTTGTCGGACGTAAGTGCATTTGCATGCGCGTTCGCTAAATATATCTCCAGCCACTGTAGCGCATGAATTTTCATATTACGTGACCTACTATGAATAATACACATTGATATTATATGTATGTATACGTGTAGTGTATGTATCGTATAGGTATGCTCTATCAATATTAACAAATCAATATAAACAAATATTAATTATGGATAATACTATAAACAAAATTGAAGTGTTAATAAATTAGAATTTTTTATTAATTGTAATTAAAAAATTATGCGTCAAAAAATATAATCATCTTTGTTCTAAAATAACGTTAATTTTAACATATGCTTCGTACATACGTTTATAATTAAATCTTACAACAGTTAGATATTGCTCGTTTTTGTTTTATTTTTCAGTATCATCAATGTTACGCACATGTCATATTTTTCTTAACGAGCCATATCGGAGAAATAATAGAATATAATATTTTTTCACGCAAACAGATTTTTTCTTTAGCGAAGTAAATTATTTTCTTAGCAAATAAGTGTCTAAAATATTATCTATTTGCTAATATGCTATGCTTGTGTAATCGTTAAAAGTAATATAGTTTTATTTAAATTTCAGAAATAAGCAAGGAAGCTCTTAAACAAGTCAATTCCGATTTTAAAAAGACTATGATGCCCGGAGTTTTATCTGCATTGCCAAAGATACCGATCACGGTTGAAGAATTACGATTTTTATATTTTGGTAATAAAGCAATATCAGAAGAAACTCTAATAAATTACGCTGATTTTCTTGGAGATGCCTTATTCTACCGTGGTACCATGGAAGTGATCGATATCCAAATGAGTTCTGGTGGTTACACGCCAACATATTTGTATAAACTTTCATATGAAAGTAAAACCTCCCCCGCAAAAAAAATAATGAACGTTACGCTTCCAGGTAACGTTGCTATTTTACTTAAAACCACACAAAAGCCTTTAATCCTCTAAGAAATACGAGTACATTTATCATGATTTATTGTTAACAAACAACTCTGATTTTCTAAATATTATTTTAAGAAATCAAACATTTAAAAATATTTGACTTCAAAAGATTAAAGATTATTTTGCGATATTTAAACAAAACATTAATTACTTTAAGAAAATTCAGTTTGCGTTTTCAAAATTGATCTATTTAATTATATATGACATTATTTTAGGAGTGGCTCATGGCGAAGATATATTTTATTTATTTCATCCTCATATGATGAAAGAGTTCAATTTACCACCACCTGCTCTTAATTCGAAAGACTATAAAGTGATAGACCGCTTAACGCAGATGTGGACGAATTTTGCTAAAACAGGGTACAATAAACTTAATTTCTTTTTTTACCGTTACGGAAATTTTATAATTGTATTAATCCTATATATATTTAATTTTAAATTTTCAATTTATAGAGATCCAACGCCTGCTATTACGGATTTGAATCCGATTAAATGGACTCCATTAAAGCACGGAGATGTATACGATTATTTAAATATTGATATTGAACCTCGGATGGAAATCATTCGTAAAGGAGAACAGCGCTGCGATTGGAAGAATATGAAACACAAATTATAAGATTCTGTCTGCTAAAATATTGACATTAAAATTATATGTTTTTTAATTTCTATTAATTTCATTTATGATAATTATTTCTTAATTTGTGATAAATATGTTATACCCAGTATTGTTAAAGAATTTACAATGTATGGACATATTAATAGATATTCTTTTCTATGTACAATTTGAAATCGATTTTTGTTACCGAAAATGTTATATTGATCAAAATAAAGTTGAAATATACAAATAAATCGTGGAACATTATTATGTAACTTTATAAAGTGAGCTTCGTCTTGATTTAATACATATTAATTTGAGGCTTACTTGCAAATATAGTGAAAATATAATGAAAAATTATTGAAAAATTATAACGGAAAATCTCGATCTTTTCGTTAAGAATTAAATGTAATTATAAATTCATAAAAAATAATACTGTATATTTACGTCCATTCTAAAATATTTTTTATATTTATATATGTTTTAAATATATTCTATTCTTTTCTTCTTCAAAATTTGTGTGTTAAATTTACAAGTGATTTCAACCAACTATTATGCAAATTTCAATTCTGTGTGTGCTCAGTAAGAAGAATTTATCTTTTCTATAATTATATTTGTACAATTCTGTGAGTTAATTTACATTTACAGTGCATCGGGGAGCATTTCTTCATATTCCTTGCACATTTGGAATAGCAAAACGCATAACGAGTTTTCACAGTTGTACACTGAGAAATATAGCAAAAGAGATAATGCAAGTTTATGTGCATCACATGTTTATGTGCTGACGCGTGCATTACGTAAAATATTAATCATCGGCGTAGGCTATAAATAAAACTTGATCAACATACTCGATTCTAATCTCACTTGTTTCTTACAATTATTGATATCTTCACAAACACATCTACGCAACTCAGATCAATAAATACGCTGTTTGTCAGTCCGCTCGTCAGTATTCCAGCGTATTCAACATGGACAACAGCAAAGTCGAAATATGCGTGCACGAGGGAAAGTTAATTGGTATTGTAGAAAAAGGTGTTTACGGTGACTACTACACCGCCTTTCGAGGAATACCATATGCAAAACCGCCAATTGGAGAACTTAGATTCAAAGTACGTAAAATTCTATTATGAATGCATTTTCAGAAAGAGATAATAGTATATTGTGCACTAAGAGAAGAAAGCAGCGTTTTTCAGACGAGTGTGAAAAAGTTTTCGACCCAAGGTGCACACGATATTTTTCACAACACCTTTACGAAAATGTTCGACTTCTGAATGCCTGTAGAGTGAGTGCGTTTGGTGCATTCGTGCGTATAAACTGGTCCATTCGTACAGTTTATATACGCGCGTATCGTTAAATAGAAAGTGAAATATATAGTGATGGGGGTCCAGGGGCAAAGTCCCTGGTGCAATGGGGGGTGTGGGAAGCAAAGCCCCCCACAGAACACAAAATTAAAATAATAATAAAATTTCAAAAAGAAATATAAATTTTCGAATAAGATACAAGCTGTTTTCGGTCTAAGAGTTTAGATCTTAGGCAACTCAATATTAATTACCGTGTATACGTATTATTATAATACATACACTGAGAAAAAAAAGCTGTTGCTTCAATTAAAGTGCTATCAGGGGTTTTAGTTTTAGTCTAACTGTAGTGCGATTCTCGTCTGTAACTCGTTATGCTGTCGTTTATGTACTCATAACGACAGTTGCGCAGGTATAGGTACTATATACATATGCACAGAAAAAAAGAAGTATCAAATCAACACTGATATATTTCTATATATACACAAAAATATATAATCTTCTTATATAAGAATTTCAACTTTTATTTCAAGTTTTTTTTCTTACTTGTTAATTGAACCACATGTAGAACTTCGTTTAACTATATAAATTACTTCATTCAAGCAAGTTTTTCTTCGTTCAACGTAAGAAAATCTTATTTCAAGATTATATATTCTTACGTATATATAAGTATATCAGGGTTGATTTGATACTTCTTTTTTTTCTGTGTGGTAAAAAAGCTGCATAATGACAATATAACGATAACGATACTGCATAAGGAGTTACAGAATCGCATTGCAGCTCTGATTGCTTATCGCTTATCGCGCTTTAAGAAAATTTAAAAAATACGAAAGTCACAACTCTCTTTTACAGATAATTATGATTAAACGATGCCGATAAACGATATCTGTTTATCAAGTATATTATGTAATTATTATATAATCTTATTATATAATCTCTTCTTCTTTATCTATACATATGTAAAAATAATATAATAATATAAAATATTAATTAATTTTAGTTTTGGCTCAACTAATCGCTTATCATGCCGTATAAGGAGATTAGAAAAATACGAAAAATCAACTCTTTTAGAGAAAAATACGATTAAACGACACTGATAAAGCTATTTATCAGTTGTGTTATGCCAGTTATGCAATTATTATATAATCTTGTTATATAATCGTTTTTCTTTATCTATACATATCGCACCCTGAGAAAAATACCGTCTTAAAAAATTTCGATTTTAAGTTAAGCCCATAAAAAGTACGCCCAAAATGTTACCTATGTGCTACAATAGTGTCACAAGTTTATATGCGAAATCCGCTGCATGCATGGGGCTAAAGTGTCATTATTCTTGTAAACAGTTATGTTGTGATTTCTTGAACAATTTTTTTAAAAAAAAAGGGTTTTTTTTTTTTAATTTTTTTTTTTTAAAAAAAATCCTTTTTTAAACCCCCGGGGGGAAAAAAAAATTTAAAAAAAACCCAAAAAAAAAATTTTTAAAATTTTAATTTTTTTTTTTTAAAAAAAATTTTTTTTTTAAAAAAGGGTTTTTTTTTAAAATTAAATTTTTTTTTTTTTTTTAAAAACCCCAAAAAATTTTTTAAAATTTAAAAAATTTTAAAAAAAATTTTTTTTTTAAAAAAGGGGGGAAAAAAAAAAAAAACTATTTTAAGTTTTTTAAAAATTTGGGAAATTTTTAATTTTTTTTTTGTTTTTTTTTTAAAAAAAAAAAAAATTTTAAAAATTTTTTTTTTTAAAACCCAAAAACCCCCCCCTTTAAAAAAATTTAAAAAAAAGGGCCCCTTTTTGGGGAAAAAAAAAATTTTAAAAAATTTTTATTTTTAAAAATTAAATTTTAAAAAAAAATTTTTTTTTTTAAAAAAATTTTTAAAAAAAAAATAAATTTACAAAAAATTTAATTTTATTTTTTAACTAAAAAATTTTTTAAAAAAAAAAAATTATTAAAAAAAAAAAAATTTTTTAAAAAAATTTTTTTTAAAAAAAAAAAAAAAAAAATTTTTTTTTTTTTTAAAAAAAATTTAAAAAAAAAAAAATTTTTTTTTTTATTTTTTGCCCGGAAAAAAAAAAAAAAATTTTTGGAAAAAAATTAACCCAAAAAATTTTTCCCTTTGAAAATTAAAAAAAAAATTTTTTTAAAAAAAAAAAAAAAAAGGGGGGGGGGAAAAAAAGGTTTTTTTTTAACTTTTTTTTCCTTTAACAAATTTTTTTTTTAAAATTTTTTTTTTTAAAAAAACCCCCCAAAAAAAAAAAAAAAAAATTTTCAAAGGAAATTCGAAATTTAAAAAAAATTTAAAAAAAATTTTTTTTTTTTTTAAAAAAAAGGAAAAATTTTTTTCCAAAAAATTTTCGCCCCCCAAAAAACCTTTTTTAAAAAAAAAAAAAAAAAAAAAAATTTTTTTTTTTTTTAAAAAAAAACCCCCCTTTTTTTTTGGGTTTTTTTTTAAAAAAATTTTTTAAAAAAATTTTTTTGTTTTCCCTTTTTTTTTTTTTAAAAAATTTTTTTTTTTTTTTTTTTTTTTTTTTTTTTCCCCAAAAAATTTTTTCCCCCACCCCCCCCCCCCCCCTTTCCTTTTTCCTTTTTAAAATTTTTAAATTTTTTTTTTTTAATTTTTCCCCCCCCTTTTTTTTTCCCCCCTTTTTTCGGTTTTCCCAAAATTCCCCCTTTTTTTTTTTTTTTTTTTTTTTTCACCCCCCCGGGGCCCCCCCGGGGCCCCCCCCCTTTTTTTTTCCCCTTTTTTTTTTGGGGGTTTTTTTCCCGGGGGGCGATTGAAGATTTTTTTTAAAAACAAAAAAAATTGACCCAAAAAAAAAATTTTTTATGGAAAAGGTTTTTTTTTTGGGTTTTTTGGGGGTTTTTTTTTTTTTTTTTGGGGGGGAAAAAAAAAATTTGGTTTTTTTTAAATGGGCGGGGTTTGGGGGTTATTTTTTTTTTTTTTTGGGAAAAAAAAAGGGGGTTTAAAAAAATTTTTTTAAAAATTTTTTTACTTTTTTTTTTCCCTTTTTCCCAAAGGTTAAACATTTCAAAAATATAAATTTAAAAAAAAAAAAAAAAAATTTTTTTTTTTTTTCCCTTTAAAATACGCTATTTTTTTTTTATACAAGACTATTATATTTTTCCCCTCATTTCGATCAGTTTACTAAAAAAAACAAGTTATGGGGGATTTTTTTTGGGGGCATAAAAAATAACCATTTTTTTATTTTTTTTAAACGAATCGCGCCCCCTTTATGAAAAAAAAAAGCCCTTAATAACTTCAGGTTTTTCCCAAACCTTTTCAAAAAAAAGTGGCAAAGGGGAATCAAGGGTTTTGGGGGAAAGGGTTTTAATCATGGGGGGTTACAATGGGGCCCGAAAAAAAAAAATATCAAAATTTGGTTTTGGAGGAAACCAAAAAAATTCCATTTTTCGGGTTTAAAAAAGGGTGGTGGAGCCCTCGTTACATTGTCTCACTCTGTCTCCATTAGCCCAAAAGGGATAAATATTTTTGGGCGATTTTAGAGATTTATCGATTTCACTCACAATAAAAATTTTGTTCTTCCCAAACTAATCCCAATTTTTTAAACATGAATTTATTCAATATTCAAAAAGCGGGGTTTTTTTTATTAAAAAAAACATACCCCAAAAGCAGTATACGTTTGGATAGGGAAAAATAAAATTTCTCTAATATAAAAACAATTAAAAAAGAAAAATTCATTTTTCTTTTTTTCTTTTATTTTTAAATTTTAAAAAGAATATAATAAAAAATTAATTTTTTGAAATTTTTTAAAAAATCATTCAAAATTTTAATTACAAAATCAATTTAGTAAAACATTTAAAAATTTTTAAAAAAAACTAACAAAAATTTCCCCAGGAAAAGAGGGAAAAAAAAAAGAAAGAGAGGGAGAGGGGTGGGGGTAAGAGAAAGAGGGGAGGAGAGAAGGGAGGGAGGTTTTCCCAGAGAGAGAGGGAGAGGGGGAGGGGCCCCGGGGGACGGGAGAGGTAGAAGAGGGGGGGGAGAGGGGCAGGGGGGGAGGGAGAGGAGAGAGGAGAAAAAAAGAAAGAAAGAAAGAGAGAAAGAAAAAAAAAATTACCCGTAATGTAAAAAAAATTACCAAAAAATTTAAAGGGCTCAATTTTAATTTTAAAAAAATTTTAATTTATCCTTAAAAAAATTTGTATATTGCAAAAAAAAAAAAAAGATTTTTTTAATGACAAGTGTACGAATTAATTTTTTTCCCCGACCTTTTTTAAAGGGGTTTTTTTCATAAAGCGATATCGCAAAGCGGCGTCATAAGGTCCCCCTTTGGGTTTTTTAAACCGAACAACAACAATTCACCCCAAAGGTTTTGGGCCGCCAAAAAAACTTGGTAAAGCAAACCGCAATCCGAAATTTCGTTTTACATTCCTCAAAACAATCAAATGCAAAAAAGCTTATAGAGACTGAACGGAATTTTTCTTTTTACAAAATCAGAAATTTAAATCTGAACTTTTAATCAAAATTTAAATATACGATGCAAAAAATTTATGTATGCAGCTATTTTTTTTAAATTTCCTGGGGGCGAAAAAAAAATACTTTTTTTTCCCATATTTTTTTCGAGGAGGGGAAACAATTCGGCTTGATTTAAACCCCCCCTTTTTGGATCACAATCATCGAATCCTTTTTTCCCGGAAATCCAAAAACTTTTTATGGGGCCCGGGGGGTTAAAAGAAAACCATTTCTTTTGGGTTTTTAAACCAGTTGCGAGGGATTTTTTATTATAGGCAGTATTTTTAAAAGGGAAACGTGATTTTTTATTTTTACCCTCTATAAATTATTTTTTTAAATTTTCGCTCCAAATTTTCGTACAATGTGTTTTTTTTCCCAAATTAACAAAATTTTTTAGTATTATTGGGTGACCTAGAAAACATCCCTTAAAGGGTTTAAAAATTTTAAAAAAAATTTTCACGAATAATATTGTCCCTAAAATTTATATAAATTTTAGAAAATTTTTTATTAATCCTTTTTTTTTGGGATACTAGATATAAAAACAAAATTTAAAATTTTGTTAAAAAATTTTTTGTTCCAAGATAACTTTAAATTGTACTTTTTGTCTATATTTTTACTTTTTCGTTATCAGCCACACATATTTTAAAATTTTAAAATTTCTTTTTTTTGGAAAACAAAATTTTTTTTTGGCAAATGTATTTAAAAATTCCATTTTTTTTTTTTAGTTTTGGAAAAAAAGATTTGTTACAAAAACCCTTATTTTTCCCCCAACGCAAAAATCTTATATTGAAATAATAAAAAAACTTTTTTTTAAAATTTTTTTCCCGGGGGAAAATTAAAATCAAAGGGGATCTTAAAAACCGTAAATTCCGTTTTCAAAAAAACTAATTCCCCAGTTTTTATCTCCTTATCAAAAATATCAATCACAAATCGAAAATTAAACCTTTTTTTTGGGACAACCATGTAAAAAAAAATCTAATGTTCCCGTTGTTTTATCATCGACAATTTTTCCCTTTCGTGGGCATAAGGAAGGGGGTTTATTTAAACCCAAAGTTAAATAAAAATAAATAAAAAAGGCGATTAATCTGTTAAATTTTCCCTACAAAGAGTGAAAACAACCCCTTTAAAAAATTTTTAAAAAGTTCAATGCCGGGTATTATCTTTTTTTAAAATTCATTTAAAACTTTTTAAAAACAATTTGAAATTTTTTGAGAGTATGTTTTTAAATTTTATTTTCGAAATTACAACATAAAATAACCCTCTAAGATTTCAAAATTTTTTTGGGTTTTTAAATCTGTAGGTTGTTTTTTTAAAGGGAAAAAAAATGGTTTTTTTTTTAATAATTTAATTTAAAAAATAATAGGGTTTTTTTTAAAAGGCATTTAGAAGTTTTAAAATTTTATAGTTTTAAAATTAAAACGGTTAATAATTTAATTTTTTTATGGGTTTTGGAACTCTTTCCCGGGGAAATTTGGGCGAAACTTTTTTTAAATCCTTAACCCCCCGCCCAAAATGCCCCTCCGAAACGCCCGAGTTTGCGATCGAAACACTCCCCTTGAACGGAATGAACGGAGGGCCCACGTAAAAAGCATTTGTCAAATGTCCCCCGACCCTTTCCGGCCCACTTCTAAAAGGGGCATTTTTTACCCATTTAACTTCAAAGGGGGTTTACGGAAGTCTGGCGCTCTCCCGTTCCCCCTCCCTACAATTCGCAAAATTCACGTCGCTGGCTGGAAAAAACCTCGAAATACCCCCTTAGACTCTCAGCACTTTTTTTTTCCCAAAACCCCTCGATAGAGCCCCCGTACACTCTTTTCCCCGTAAGCCTCCGTGTACCTCTTAAACCTTTCTCAAAGGGTCCCCGAAAACCCCCCTTTTTATACCCAAACCTTTTGTGGGATAAAATTTCCCCCGGTCGCAAGATGTTTTTTAAAAGACGCCCGTCTTTTAAACCAATCACTCTGCTACCGGGGTATCCTCCCCCTCGTGGCTGCGATATAGTTTAAAAAAGGGCTCGAAAAGCGCGTACTAAAAATAATGTTTCTTGTTGTTGAAATTCAGTATTCGAGAAGTCTTAGGCTTTCGTTTATTCACTTTGGGAACTATTGGGAAAATAAATCTATAATACACTTTTACGTGTTTTAAATAAAGAAAAAAACAAACCGCAGGCTTAAGTACTTTCTCAAATTTCCCTAAATTTCAAAAAAAATAAACCCTTATTAGTACGCGTTTAAATTCGAGCCTTTTTTTCCTATATCGCCCCTCGAGGTGGGATCCCCAGATGCAAGAAATGTCAAATGACGACGTTTTTAAAACGTAAACCTTTGGGCTACCGGGAAAATTTTAAATCAAAATGTTAGGGTCTAAAAAGGGTTCTCGGTAAAACCCCCGGGAAAAATTTTTTCCATAAAATCGAAAATAATAAAAAAAAAAGGGGAAAAATAAAAATTTAATGGGGCGTAAATAAATAAGATCCTTCATAATGTTTTGAACAAAAATATAAATTAATATAACTATTTAATATAATAAAATTTAAAATATTTTGAAAGTCAATAAATTGTCGTTTTTTTTTTTAAGGGAAAATTTTAAATTTTTTTACATAATAAATTTTTTCCTTCTTTTTTTTGGGGGAAATTAAAGTATTTAAATAAAGTTAAAAAAAAAAATTATTTACGAGATATTTTATTTTTTTTTTTTTATATTTTTTTTTTAAAAAACCAGAAAATTTTTAAAAAAACCCTCGAAATAGATTTCCCCAAACCCCCCCAAATTTTTTTTGGGAATTAATTTCCCAACCCCAAAAAATTTGGGAGCCCCCGGGGGTTTTTTTTAAATTTTTTTTTAATACTGTTTTTAAAAAATTTCCCCCCAAAAATTTTTATTTTAACCTTTTTAAAAAAAATTAATTTAAAAAAAATTTGGAAATCTTTTTTTTTTTTTTTTTCCCCCTTGTTGGGGTTGGGTTTTTTGGGGTGAATTTTTCTTCCACTTTTTAATTTTTGGGGGAAAAATTTTCATGTGAAAATTTTTTATTTAAAGAAATGGCAAAAATTTCATTGATCTTAAAAAATTGATTTACTTGTTTTTTTTTGTTGATTTTTAATTTGTCCCCTCAAACCCATTTTACGTTGAAAAAAACTTTTTTGTAACATATATGTCCAAAATACTCACAGTAAAGGCTTATAAAATGGGCATCGATCCCGGGGGTCCATCTTTTTGCCCCCCCCCCCCCCTTTTTCACAAAATAAGGCAAATTTTTTCCATTCCTCGATCTTTGCATGCC
This sequence comes from Temnothorax americanus, assembly GCF_048541705.1. Classification (NCBI taxonomy): domain Eukaryota; kingdom Metazoa; phylum Arthropoda; class Insecta; order Hymenoptera; family Formicidae; genus Temnothorax; species Temnothorax americanus. The sequence continues at coordinate 59,635 of NW_027509800.1, forward strand.
AAAACGGGAAGGCCAGTGTTTGACAAGTTTGATGTTTTTGGTCCAAAACTTTAATTTTTTTCCATAATATTCACTTTGATCCCTCATAAAAATAAAAGTTCGTTCAGATATATTTCACCAAAAATTTTGGGTCAAATTACATATCTTATAAAAACTTACAAAAAAAATAGCAAAACAATAATTTAAAAAAAAATTTACCTTGTCTTTCCGGGAGATTTTTGAAATGGAAACGCAAAAAAAATTTCAACAATTGTTTAATTTTTAAAATTTTTTAAATTTTTTTTTTTTTTTTTTTTGTAACAAAATTTTTTTTTCGACTCAACTTTTGGGGGTATAAAAAAATTCCCCAATCAGTAATGCGCGCCCCAAGGGTTTTTTTAACTTTAAAAAAAATTTTTTTTTTTCTTTTATATTTTAAAACAAATTAAATTAAAACAAATTTTAGAAAGAAATTATTGCAAAAATTCCCTCCCCAAATTCAACCTAAACCCCCCACAATTTGTGCGGGTGTCCTACCAATTATGATAATGTGATTTCGAATTGTTAATGATTGTCACTATCTAACAAGGATAAAACTGTGTTTTAAAGTTTGGAAAACCCATTCGATCTGTACAATGTTGTAGCGTATAATATTTTGCTGTCACTATTGTATCCGAGGGACACTCAATTCTTAATATAACTTTCACTTACCTTAGCTGGTGCGATGTCCTTTCTTAGGACATATATAGCGAGTATGCGTGAAATGCCCGCCAGCTACAATAAAACTGACCCGAGCCAAAAGTTCGTACCATGCAGCTGAATACCAATTTATTCTGAGAAAATTCCTGTTTCTCTTACGTGGACGGCGTGCGACTGTGTCGTTGCGATAGAGCTCATCACCGGCGCCCGAGGATCGAATATTCCGGTATCACTGGAGGTCTTGGCAAAGGGCACGTATAGCAACAGCAACACACGCTGGGCTGGCTGGGCTATATGGTGCCGCGCGCGGCGGTCTATCATTTGTCAAAACGCACTTTTCCGCGCCACGCGCGGCACGCGCGCAAGCGGGCTCAACGGCGTAAAGTGTAAACAATTACCGCGTCTTTCTTTCTTATCATAACCGTCCGCGTGCTTCGTCGGTATAAGTGGCATTTATATAATCACATTCTTTTGATTGACTTATCTATTGACACATGATTGTATATTGACACATAATGTAAAATATGATATAAAATACAATTATAAAACATAAAAACGAGTTGCCTGCCGTGTTACTATGATTTAAATAATACATAAAAGGTCTATATATTCAGTGATCTTATACAACATTATATTTTGTTTGAAATTTTGAAAATTTTTATCTTAAATGTTCAAACTTGTCATTGCAACGTAATCTTTTTTATAGCGGAACTGACCTGTTTTTTGGCACGGAGACACGCCATTTATCATATATTATTGCAGATGATGAATAAATTTCTCTCTTAATATTTTGGGAACGTTTTACTTTTATGGGTCGGCAACATATAGACAATTATAGGTTCTACAGAGGATACACGGAGGCTTACGGGAATAGAGTGTACGGAGGCCTCTAATCGAAGTTTTAGAAAAAAGTATTCGAAGGTTCTACAGAGGGTACACGGAGGCTCACGGGAAATAGATGCCTACGTCGAATTGTAGGGGAGGGTGAACGGAGAGCACACATGAAACGCGTACGGAGAGTCTGCGAAGTGAGCGCGGAACATTAGGACGCGTACGGAGAGTCTGCGGAGTGAGCGCGGAACATTAGGACGCCCTACGAAGGGTACGTGAAGTCATCGCACAAGCCATGAATTGTAACGAGATTAAATGGAGGTTCGATCATAGTTAGAGGAAGTTTGAGGAGGTTCCCAGGAGTGATCTTTTCATGACAAAATCTGAAAGTAGAGTCCAAATAGGTTATAAGCAGGGTGCACAGTACGGCGGCATATGCTCTTTCAAAGGATTTCGAGTAAACGCAGGGTATTCGGAGGGTTAAATTTTGACTCGGGTATATGATGAAAGATTTGGGCTTGTCAGCACCTGCAGTTGATTCGGAAGACTATAAGATGATAAATTGTTTAACGCAAATGTGGACAGATTTTGCTAAAACAGGGTACGAGAATATCTTTTTTTTCGAATTTTAAACGTATTTTTTTTATTTTCGCGACATTATAATTTTATTACGTATCGCGTATTAATGATTAACTCTCAATCTGATTAAGGAATCCAACGCCTACTACAAATTTGTGGTTATCAGTGACCGATTCACAAAGCGAAAAATACAATTATCTGAATATCGATACAAACTCGCAAACAAAGGTTTTCCGTAAAGGAGAAGAAAGATGGGATTGGGAAAAGAAGAAAAATAAGTTACGGCGCTAAAGTTTTATCTACGTTAAAATTAGGTTTCTCCGGGACCTTTTGCGTTTATAAATATTCTCTCTCGTTATTTTTCAAAGATATTTTATGTAACGGAATGTGAGCACTATTGTTATTCCCTTTGAATTCAGGATCGGTTTTAGTTAGTGGAAATAAAGAGACTATAATGTTTTTTGAACTATATGACTTATTAAAATCAATAAATTTTTCACGATTATTAAACTTAAAAAGTATTAGTAAGTCATGCAATATATTTGTCGCTAAATTTCAAGTAATTTTAACTAAATACTGAGAATTCCACAAGATAAAATTAACTATAAAATCGTAACGGAAATGAAATTACAAAAAAATAAAATATATTGTTATATTTAGTAGTGTATTAAATTTTTCGTGTTTTTGTATCATTAATATGGCATATATATTACTTCCATATATTCTCTTATATTTATTTTGTATATCCTGCACAGATCGCAGCTTATTCAGTTTTTTTTTGTATTTTATAATATATACCTATGCATATTCAACTCTTTTAAATTCAAAAGCAATTTTGATTGATCGTTACATAGAATTGTCTTTCTCGTTGAATTAAACTCTAAGAACTTCATGTCAAGGTTTTTTTTCTAGAAAATACCTGTCATTTCTTTTCCCATATAAGTTAATATTTTTTTTATAGACAAATTAACTCTAAATTCGACTGAAACATTGCTTCATCAGCCTTACCGTCATTGTCGTATATGTCGTATAAGATGTCTGAGAGGTAAATTAAAAGTAAGAAATAAGCAAGCTCAAAGCATCATCTAACAATGGAGCAACTAACTTTCGTATAAGTACAATTCTAAGATGATACATCACTGCTTTTGACACGTCGTCGGGCCTCGCGTGTGAAACACAAGGCGCATGCGTTTCTCATTCGAGGCTGTCGCTCCTGGGTCGTTCCTTCGCCTTTGTACAGTTCTTTGGCAAGTTCGAGCACATCGCTGATCGATCGTTTCGTGAATCCTCCGGTCGAAGTGAACAGGTAAGAAGAAACGTGAGCCACGATATCACGGTGCAAATTTCGCGGAAGAGACCATTATATAAAACATTATACAATCGACCGGAATTCGATGAGATCCAATTTAAATCTAGCCGGTTTTGGATGCGTGCGTGAGATACATTGTACACGGATACATATCAAGTTACGTGCCGTATTCGGCCAAAGACAGAGCCGATCTGTCGCGCAGCTGATAAAGAAACGGTCTTCCGTTTTTGCGGGTGGACTTGGTCGACTAGGTCTCGGTTGTGCATCGCACGCTCGTAAATCGCGCTTCGTGCATTTCGAGAACGGTAATATTCTAACCGCGTAACGTGCATTCTCCACGTGAAATTTTCCGTTACCAAAATATTTACCGCGAGCGTCGATCCCGCATCGATTTGACTTTCCGCTAGTCGAATGACAACATACAGTACCGGTCAAAAGTATTGCATCGCTTATGGAAAGGGAAGTCGTTACTAATAAAGAAAAGCGTACATAAATGATATAAGATCATCGGCGTATATAGGCTATTATAAATATTAATTAATAGAACTTTATCAACATACTCGATTCTAATCTCACTTGTTTCTTGAAATTATTGACATTTTCACAAACACTTCTACGCAACACAGATCAATAAATACGCTGTTTGTCGGTCCGCTGGTCTCAGTATTCCAGCGTATCCAACATGGACAACAGCAGAGTCGAAATATGCGTGCACGAGGGAAAATTAATTGGTATCGTAGAAAAAGGTGTTTACGGTGACTACTACACCGCCTTTCGAGGAATACCTTATGCGAAACCGCCAATTGGAGAACTTAGATTCAAAGTACGTAAAGTTATATTATTATGCATGCATTTTCAGAGAAAAAGAGATAAATTAATTTTAGTTTTAGTCTAACTAAAATGCGATTCTCGTCTGTAACTCGTTATGCTGTCGTTTATGTACTCATAACGACAGTTGTGCGCAGGTATAGGGTAGAGCGGGGTCAAAAGTAACAATTTGACTTTAGAACTTGATTGTGGAAGAACTATTACAGTAGAAGAAAAGCTCTTAATACCCTAAGTTAATGTGATCTTTTCACTTTATGGAAATCCTTCTATAACTCTTGTGATAAACCAAATAAGAATTATTATAATCAAAAACATAAACGAGGGAAAATGTTACAATCGCCCCCGACTCCGGGTCGGTTGTAACACTAAGGGCTCGATAGTAACAGTTTTAAATAATCAAAATAAAAAATGTTTATTCAATAAAAAATAATAATTTCTCTTATATTAACAAAAACAAACTAAAATATTCATATTCTCATACAAAAGAAGTAAAATAAAATCTTATTCTATTAAAACATAACTTCTTTATACCAATTATAGAAAACATTAACTTTGTTCATTTAATTATAAACATTTTTTGTTCTTATATTTTTAAATGATAGGAACACAATGTCTTTAAGGACTAGTACAAATAAAAATTAGTTTGAATCACAGTTGTTACAATCGTCCCGAATGTTTTTGAACTTTGACTTATTTTTAATAATAAAATGTTAAAAATAAATAAGTAATAATTATTATAATAAGCAAGAATAACGAAACTCAAATATAACCTAAAAAAAAAAGTACTTACTTGCAGTGGATATATTATATTAAAAGTTTAAGATTGTCGGAAAAAACTACTTTACGGCCTCAAAAACATATTTTATTTATTGCACACGTCCACTCAATACCCAGCCCGCAGGCGTTCTGAGACACGTTATAGCTTGTTCAGCTTCATCCGTTAACCAACAGACGCATTCACATCTATGCCTATAACTATAGATATTTGAGTTGTTACTTTCGCCCCGCGTTATTTTTGACCCCGCTCTACCCTATTGCAGTGTTGATTTGATACTTCTTTTTTTCTGTGTGGTAAAAAAGCTGCGCAATGGCAATATGGCGACAACGATACTACATAAGGAGTTACAGAATCGCAGCTCTGATCGCTTATCGCTTATATATCACTTATCGCGCTTTAAGAAAATTATAAAAATACGAAAAGTCACAACCCTTTTAGAAAAATTTATGATTAAACGATACCGATAAACAATATCTGTTTATCAAGTGTATTATGTAATTAATATATAATCTTACCATATAATCTCTTTTTCTTTATCAATACATATGTAAATAGAACCGACTTAAAAAGAGAAGCTCTAAAAAGTATTTAAAAATTAAAAAAAAATTGAAAAAACCTTTAAAAAGTTGAAATATTACTTATAAAACTGATACAGCTATTTATCAGTTGTGTTATGCAATTATAATTTAATCTTGTTATATAATCGGTTTTTCTTTATCTATACATATCGCACCCTGAGAAGAATACCGTCACAACTTAAAAAATTTCGATTTTGAGTTAAGCCCGTAAAAAGTACGCCCAAAATGTTACCTATGTGCTACAGTAATAGTGTCACAAGTTTATGTGCAAAATCCGCTGCATGGGGCTAAAGTGTCGTTATTCTTGTAAATCATGTTGTGATTTCTTGAATAAATAGCGCTGTAAGCGAATTGACAAGTGAATCATAGCTGACTCTTCAAGCTCTTCAAAAAAAAATATAAGTTTCATTACGACAAAATATCATAATTGTAATTGCGTTAGTTATCTCACAATTCACAGAACGTGAATTAAATTTGTTAACAATCACGAATTTTTTAGTTGTGGGAGTATTCTTTTCGAGGTGCAATATTTAAATAATAATAATAATAATAAAATACTATTATTTAGAACAACAATTTAATAAACTAAAAAAGATTACGATCAACAAATTTTTATGCGCGATCGTTCGAAGAAATAACTGATTTCGAACAATTTATTTGTAACATAAATTAATCTTTTAATTTGTTAAACAATTTGTTGATAATATAAATTAGTAATTAAGTTTAAAGATATTATATAGTCAGAAAAAAAAGATAAACTAGCATAGACGTCCATCCAGAGTGCATGCCGTTCCTGATTTATGCGCAATTTACAAATTATTCATTAGCTTTAAATTGTTCTTATTTACGTACTACTGAAACGCAATTTTACGTAACAAAAAAAGTAGTTTCTTCTGACTCAGAGAATCGCACAGTGCGCACAAATTTTGAAAAATTCTATACATGAACAGATTTTACGTATTTAGGATCCGGTACCAGCGGAACCATGGTCCGGTGATAGAGACGCCTCAAAGCACGGAAATATCGCTGTTCAATTGAATGAGTTCACACGCAAAATTGAGGGCGATGAAGATTGTCTCTATTTAAATGTGTACACAACGAAAATTGAATCCTCGAAAAAACGTACCGTTATGGTATGGATACACGGCGGTGCCTTTTATACGGGTTCCGGTGATGCATTCTTTTATGGCCCCGATTACATCGTGCAAAAAGACGTAGTTTTGGTTACCTTGAATTATAGACTAGGCGTTCTAGGTACGTTATTCGTTTCAGTATACAATCATTGTGTGTCATTTTGTGGCATTTAATATTAAATGGTTAGATTGTATCTATTTTAACGATTATTTCACTTGGATACGTTGATTTCTCTCTACAGACCTTTCCATTCCCAAAGTTAAACATTTCAAAAATATGAATTTATAAAAGAAAAAATGTTAAATCTACATTTATTTATATCACGTTTACAATACGTTATTTACTTTTTGTATACAAGACTATATTTATATTTGCCGCTCATACGATCAGTGTACTAGAAACAAGTTATGGCGCGATTTTTCCTTGGGACATAAAGTAACCATTTTTTTTTATTTAAACGAATCGCGCGCCTTTATGAAAAAAAGATGCATTAATAACTTCAGGTTTCCTAAACCTTTACAACAAAGTGGCAACGGGTAATCAAGGTCTGAAGGATATAATCATGGCGTTACAATGGGTCCAGAAAAATATATCAAAATTCGGTGGAGACCCAGAAAATGTCACTATCTTCGGTGAAAGTGCTGGTGGAGCCCTCGTACATTGTCTCACTCTGTCTCCATTAGCCAAAGGTATAATATATTTTGTCGATATAGTAGATTTATCGATACACTCACAATAATTTAGATTCTTCCAATCTAATCCCATTTAAACATGAATTTATTCATATTATTCAACCGCAATTTTTCATTAACAAAAACATACAAACACTACACGGAGAAAATTTTATATTAATATATTATATGGTGTCGCACTAGCTGCGGATCATCGAGGAATTATAAGTTAAAATACTATAATTATTGTTTTAAAAACAATTAAATAACGTAATTGTGACCATAAACATAGTATTTTAACTTATATCCCCATAGCATTTTCACTCATATTCCTCGATGGTCGCAGCTAGTACGCGACACCATAGTAATATTTAATACAAAATTTTCTCCGTGTAGTACGTTTGGATATGGAAAATAAAAATATATATACTCTACAAATGTATTAAATAAATAATAAATTCATTTTATTTTTCTCTTTCAGTTAATTTCAAATCAAATATATTTAAAAAAAATTATTTGTAGTTTTTAAATAAATAATTCAAATTTTAATTACAAAGTCATACTAGTAAAACATTAAAATTTATAAAATAATTAAAAAATTTCCGAGGCAGAGAGAGAGAGAGAGAGAGAGAGAGAGAGAGAGAGAGAGAGAAATTGTTAGTAATGAAAAATTAATCACAAAGATTAAGGACTCAATGGTTAAAAAAACTTGAATTGATTCTCAAATAATTTGTACATTACCAAAAAGAAAGAAGAAAAATTTTATGATGACAAGATGTATAGAATTAATTTGTTACGACCGTTTTACAGGTTTATTTCATAAAGCGATATCGCAAAGCGGCGTCATAAGGTGTCCTTGGGCTTTTACCGAACAACATTTGGAAAAAGGTTTTCGGCTTGCCGAGAAACTTGGAAAAGCGACCGCAGATCCGAAAGTCGCTTACGAGTTCCTCAAAACAATCGATGCGAAAAAGCTTATAGAAACTGAACGAAAGTTTCTCTTGACGGAATCAGTAATTATCTGAACATTTAATCGTAATTATATAAGTGCAATAAATTATAGTATGCACGCTATTTTTAATCTATATATATATATATATATATATATATATATATGCGAATAAAATGCTTTCTTTGATAATATTTTTTTCGCAGGAGCTATTACAATATAGCATGATATTTACACCCTCTTTGGATCACGAATCATCGAATCCAGTTTTCCCGGAAGATCCAGAGACGTTTATGTGCCGCGAGGTTAAAGTACCATTTCTTTTAGGTTTTACCAGTTGCGAGGGATCTTTTATTGTATGCAGTGGCATTTTCGGACGTGAGTTTTATTTTTATCTCTATAAAGTATATTTTTAAACGCTTCGAATTTTCATATAATGTGTTGTGTTCAAAATAACATAATATTAGTATTAAGTGACTTAGCAAACATGCACTGTCAATGCTTATTGCTTACAATTAAATGATATTTTCACGAATAATATTGTACAATGTACATACATCTATATAAAGTTAGTAAATTTTATTAATCCGTAATTTTGGAATACATATATAAGAATCATAATTAATCACTAGAACATTTTTGTCCCAAGATAACTTTATTGTACGTTTGTCTATAGTTAAGTTTCGTTATCGTAGAGCGTGTTGAGATAAATGTATATTGTTAATTGCGGCATCATATGCCGTATTATCTATGTAATGTATCTCTCTCATGTCGCATTCTTTTTATAAGATCACACTATAAAAAAAATGTTAAATAACGTTTCGACAACATATTTTCTTTGACAAATGTGCTTAAATCAATTAATTTTATAGCTTGAAAGAAAGATTTGTTGAAATATTCATTACTTTTATCACGCAACAATCTTATATATAGAAAATAATATTAAAATGTTTTTAAAATTATTTCAGACAGAAGCAAAGAGGATCTGGAAACAATCAATTCCGATTTCAAGAAAACTATATTGCCCAGATGTTTAGCTACATTATCAAAAATATCAGTCACAATCGAAGAATTGAAATCTTTATATTTTGGTGACAAAGCAGTGTCAGAGGAAACTGTAATGAATTACGTTGATTTTATCAGCGACGAATTCTTCTGTCGTGGCATAATGGAAGTGGTGGATATTCAGACAAAATTGAATAATAATGATAACAAAACAACGTATCTGTATCAATTTTCATACGAGAGTGAAAATAATCCCTTTAGAAAAATATTTAAAGTTCAGACCCCAGGTATTATCATTAATTTATTTAAAATTATTTAACAACTTTTTTTTGTAATTACTTCAAAACTATCTAACGACTTTTAATTTTAAAGAGTATGTATATCATTTTATGTTGTAATTACACATATCGCAATTACAACATAAAATAACTCAAAATATTTCTAAATTTCTTAGTTTTTAAATCTATAGGTACGATTTTAAAGAAACAAAAATGGTTTTATATAATTTAATTTAAAAAGTAATCTGTCTTTTAAAGCATTTAGAAGATTAATTTACAGATTTTAATTAACGGTTAAATGATAATATTTTATAGGTGTGACTCATACCGAGGAATTGGCGTACTTATTTCATCCTTATATGATGAAAGATTTGGGCTGGTCAGCACCTGCAGTTGATTCGGAAGACTATAAGATGATAAATTGTTTAACGCAAATGTGGACAGATTTTGCTAAAACAGGGTACAAGAATATCTTTTTTTTTGTTTTTTTTTCGAATTTTAAACGTATTTTTTTAATTTTCGCGACAATATAATTTTATTACGTATCGCGTATTAATGATTAACTCTCAATCTGATTTAGGGATCCAACGCCTGCTACAAATTTGTGGTCGTCAGTGACCGATTCACAAAGCGGAAAATACAATTATTTGAATATCAATACAAACTCGCAAATAAAGGTCTTCCGTAAAGGAGAAGAAAGATGGGATTGGGAAAAGAAGAAAAATAAGTTACGGCGCTAAAATTTTATCTACGTTAAAATTAGGTTTCTCCGGGTACCTTTTGCGTTTATAAATATATATTCTCTCGTTATTTTTCAAAGATATTTTATATAACGGAAAGTGGGAGCACTATTGTTATTCTCCTACGATTGTATAAGTTCAGGATCGGTTTTAGATAGTGGAAATAAGAAGACTATAATGTTTTTTCAACTATTACTTATTAAAATCAAGAAATTTTTCACGATCATTAAACTTAAAAAGTATTAGTAAATGATGCAATCAAGTAATTTTAACTAAATACTGAGGATTTTGCAAGATAAAATTAACTATAAAATCGTAACAAAAATTAAATAAAAAAAAATAAGTTTTTTGTTATATTTAGTATTGTATTAAATTTTTCGTGCTTTTGTATCATTAATATGGCATATATATCACTTCCATATATTCTCTTATAATTATTTTGTATATCTCGCACAAATCGCAGCTTATTCAGTTTTTTTTGTATTTCATAATATACCTATATGCATATTCAACTCTTTTAAATTTAAAAGCAATTTTGATTGATCGTTACATAGAATTGTCTTTCTCGTTGAATTAAACTCTAAGAACTTCATGTCAAGGTTTTTTTTTCTAGAAAATACCTGTCATTTTTATTCCCAATAAGTTAATATTTTCTTTATAGAAAAATTAACTCTAAATTCGACTGAAACATTGTTTCACCATCCTGGAGGTAAATAAAAAGTATAAGAAATAAGCAAGCTCATCTAACAAGCTCATCGGCAGAGCATCATCTAACAATGGAGCAACTAACTTTCGTAGTACAATTCTAAGATGATACATCCTGCTTTTAACACGTTGTCGGGCCTGGATATCGCGAAAGTAAAATCAGGCGCGGCGCTTGCTCTATTAAAACGAGACTTACGAAAGATACAGTTTGATTGGTTCAATTACTTATCAGCTTGTAAGGCGGCCTGTTATCACAAACAGGTGCAACGCTTCATCAGGGCCATACGTTGGTATAAAGACCTACCTATTAAATTTGCTAAATGTTGCATGAATGATGTACACGAAAAATGTAAAAGTAAAATATCGCGTAGCATGGCTATTCTGGCCATTCTACTTCACGGTGATGTAGTAACAAAATTAATCGACCCTCTCACACCTACAAAAACAACGATAAATATTAGTCATTCGGATAATGCCAGGGATAAATACAAACTCGTGCGAGGTTTATCGTTGAGCATGAGACTTTCTAATCCGCCTGTGCCTCTCGATCTTGTCGTTAGATTATGCACAGGAGATTACTTGTCAATAGCTTTGATGACACTAACGAATGTAAGTAGGCGGACTTATTTGCCCAAAGTGATATCAATCGCGCAAAAGTTGACGAGTATGCGCGTAACCGTGCGAAAACATGAGATTAGGCTAATGTACTTGATATAGCTTCCATGCGCGAGCTTATGGATTTCTACCAGAAAACGTGGACGACCGAGAACCATTATTCAATACGACAACTTTTATTCGAAGCGGCCCAGAAATTGTTCCTTAAAACCCGAAACTTAGTCCCTATATTGTCTAACTATGTCAACGTTGAATCTCGAAGATGAAAGGTTCTTTTCGGAAATGAAGCTGTTTCCTGACATCCCCGACGAATATGTCATGAAATATCTTGATCTATGGCTCAAAACGATAGATAATTTTCAAAAAATGGGATTAGATGTCGAGAAGATAAACAAATATACGGTTGAATATTTGGCAATGTTTAAATTAACCACAATATTTGGCAATGTTTCTAACCTTCTGTCCGAAGAATTTGTCGAGAATATACTTCAAAGATATTTGTTCCACGTTAATACTTATGTATCTGAAAAAGCGAGATATATTCTGTTATTGTACATTTCCCAAAGGGATATGGACAAACACGCAGCGCGTTCTAAAATATTCATCGATGTCTTGCGCAAGATATCTTTCGTCAATGATGAGAACGTGCCTCAATCTCTTAAGAATTCACACTTCTGTCTAGTCAACAAAACTGTGCGTTCACTCATAAATGATTACGTCACTGACTACGTTCAAACGTGCTTTGATTTGGACACGTCTATTATATCACAAGTCATCGATTATATGCTAATGAGATTTTCATCTGACTTGTAACCTATGCAGGATGCGAGCTCTTATTTGCGGTTATTCTATGCAAAAACGTTGCAAGAATGTATGGAATCTTCAAGCGAGGAATCCTTTGGTCTGAGAATCAGTCAACGGTTGCCCGAATTGATCAATATCTTCTCGCCGCTATCAAAGCAATTAATCTCGATCATGACCGAGATTCTCAAAAACTTCGTAGATTTCAAAGTCCAGTTTAGCATCATGGAAGGCCTCATTGAGGCTGATAATACGTATTCTTGTTTTATGGCTGCGATGATGTTCACGTCCGCGTCGTTCCGGGAGTCGTTCCGACAATCGGCAAAATACGATCAATTGATCGAAAAAATCCAAAAAATGCAAGACCCTACTATTACGACTGTTTTATACAATCATTTTTATGAATGTTATTATTGAAGACAAATCGACTTGAAAACTGTTAATTAAGCGAGTCGAAGAAACTAAATACTATATGGCGAGTGAATTTTATACGCGTACCCCCATCGCGATAATATTTTATTACGATAAACATTATTTTGTTTCGTTATTGTATAATTGATAATTGAATTGCAAGTGTATTTTTGTATAAGTTAAGCTATTATAGTTTTGTATAAGTTAAACTATTAGTGCGCAAGTTTTTTTTTAGTGATACACTCACACGCACATATGCATTAACATTGAAATATCGGTTTTCTTTTTTGGGAGATACGTCATGCCTAAAGTTTTTCAGTTTTTCAAACATAAAATGTTTCTCGTATATAGGAATAAATGCACATATTATAAGAGTTGCTAGTGTTCGACTTTATAAGATAAATAAAATAAATATACGCATATTTTTAGTCTTTTACAAATATTATAGAAGTAAATGCGCAATGTAAGTTAAATAATAAATATTTTTTCAAAGCAATTTAAATAGATACGGCATTGCACAGCGTGTATCCATTTGTGTCAATTACACATATATTATTTAATATGCATTATATTATTTACTATCGGTACGTTTTTAAAGCAAATAATGGATGCGTTCTTTGCGGCATACAATGACTTTTTTCAAACAAGCCTTCTAATATCTCCTTTAAAAAATCTTTTTCTAAAATACACGATTTAATAATTTCGAAGAAAATAATAGAATTTTTTTTACTCTAAAGTATGCGACTTCGAAGCCCTTATAAATTGATTATAAATTGATTTCGAATAATTAAATTATATTTATATGTCCCCGTGTTAGCATCGATAAAAATAATACTGTTGAACGGCGAGCCAGAATGCTAAACATATCTCTTGATGTATTTATGGGACTTATGAGCAGAGAATTCGCAAGTTCTTTCACGAATTATATCGTGCGACACGAGCTTTTCATAAAGACAAATGAAGATAGTTGATATCATCGGGTAAGTATATAAAAATTGAGATATAAAGTATTTTAAGTATTTTATCTTTACTGAAGGTAAGATTATCAATTAATGTATATTATAAAAATGCAAGTCATTTATTATTATCTGTAACATGAGAGAGAAAGAGAGAGAGAGAAAGAGAGAGAGAGGAAAGAAAAATGGTAAAAATATAAGATAAGAGGAATTTGAAATGCCTAGATGTGATTTCTCGAATCATCTTTTCGAAAGAACATAAAGATAGTTGCCGTATGTTAATTACACACAACCAAGACTTATTTCACTCGAGCAAGTAGAATTTCAAATGAAAAATAACAGTAGTAGTCATTAGTTATAACGACCATTAATAACGACTGATTGTTCATCGGAAAGAGAAAAAACAACAGCGTGATTAATTTTATCGCATTGCTACAGCTACTATATGTACTTACGTGATGCATCGAAGCCAGTGATGAAATCGGGACATGGTATATAAGCTGTTGATCCCGCTGGAGTGTTCGGCCAACAGGACCATCCATCGAAAGTGAGTCGACAATATGGCTCTGAAATAAGAGTTTTTGAATAAAAGATTATAACAGAATCGTAGGTCAATGACCTCGTAAAATGCGTTTGCTAACGTTTGACAGCGCGCCGAGATTAAATCTCAACATATAAAAAATTGCGTAGCAATATAATGACATCGTAAGGGAAATATCATAGCGCCGCGTCAGTTGACTACAGCAAATTGGGTAAATTTTCTCACGCAATATATGACGGTCGTAAAAAAAGACAATTCGTAACATATTACTCGCATGACCACTAAAAAAGATATATATCCCGAAGCACAAAAGGCACATACCCTACATATACGAGATCCGCAAGAGGCTCATAAAACCTTCTCGTTTAGGAGAATAGAACAAATTCGAGGCCGATCTGCACTTGTACAAAAGTATTGCAGGCGCACATAAAATTTAACCGATTTATATATTCCAAGATATATTATAAATTATAGCATATCCTATTACATATTTTCATAATTGATATGGAATATCAATATGATATGAAAATATCATGTCTTAATATATCTTGAGCTTGTATGTTTTTTTTTTTTTTTTTTTTTTTTAATTGTTATTTGTATCTTAATACGTTTTCTTCGTATATATAAACTATTCATAAATAGATAAAAAGAGTACAAGAATCCATGTAGAAAAGATAAACTAACTTTGCTCTGTATTAATGCAAAATCACGTTTAAGGGATTCCATCGTGGTTACAAGCTCGAGAAAGTTCGCATTTGCTCGCAGGTTTCAAGTTTCGATGAAACGCTGATAACATGGATTTCATCAAAGATCTCTTGCGATTTCGCGCTAACTTTTATTGAAAATAAATCACTTTCTTCTTTCTCTCGTATGACTAGTCTGAGAGAATGGCGACATACGCGATCATACAGAAAGAATAACTGAAAAAGCCACATATAGAACATTTTCCCTTTCGAATTCCACGAAGCCAAATAACCGCACATTTTGAAAAGTTAATATTACGGAGATAGAACAAATTTTCCAGGATTAATGTTTGCGTCCGTTTACATTACAAAAATTTTGTTCATGTGTCACATAAACATTAACATTTATATGTCGGACATAGAATGTCTCTTTGTCTCATGTAGAGCACATTTTCCATTTTCCAAACGCCTAACAGATCACTTTGGCGAGCATTTCACGTCAGAAACTGTTTCAAAGTATGTAACATTTTGGAAATTCTTATATCTTTACGGTTTATGGAGTCTTTCGATATGATCAAGAGAACTTTATGCAATTAAACTTGCAAAAATTCTCTTGATCGGATTTCTTGGCAAACAGTTCAGAAAAAAAATAATTTTTTTAATCTATAGATCTTCTACAGTAAAATATAAAAATAAATGTCCTAAATATAGCAAAATTTATCTTTTAATTAATCTCAAACAAGATTTATTTTAATAAAATTTTAAGGTTGCATAAATTATTTTATTAAAACGTAGGAAATTAAAACAATTTATAACAAATAGCCTGTTACTAAATTTTTGTTGGACCAAAATTCATTCAAAATTGTTAAAAAATCTTACCCGAAGATGTCATTAGGAAAATTGTTTTGATGAAACTTACATATTAATTGTAAACAGAAGACTAATCTAAAAATTTTATTTTTATATAGGGAATAAAAGCTTATAAAATGCAATCCAGCTAATTCCAATTGTAAGTTTATTTTGCATCACATTTACGCATTATGTGTGCTTGTATAAAAAAATTTGCATAAAAAGCAATGAATTTTAAGTGTGTTATGTAAAAATGTTAAAGATATAAAAATTTTACTGACTGAACGTTAGTATATACGTAAATTTCAAAAGTTAATTATAAAATAAAAAAGAGTTAATTATAAAATAAAATAAAAAAGTTTATTAAAATAATTATTAAAATATCGTAAACTTTATTGTATTTCATCAATTACATTTTGTTCAACCATATACGCTCGTAAAGCATTTCAGGTGTCTAATATAAACTTGTTTCTTTACTTATGGCGTAAAAAGTTAAGTGTACCAGTTGTAGGTATATAAGTACAAGTTACAAAAATTTTAATTGTACCAGATGTACAAGTATAACGATTAGTTGATAGAAATAGCGCGGAGAATAAAAATACAGTAATTTAACCAGAAAGAACATTTACGTATACAAATATTATTATAATATTTGATACTGTATATGTGTAGTAATGATATATAATAAAATTAATCAAAAAATTTTTGAAACAAATATAAATTATAATAATTTAACTTCTACTATATTTTACTTCTAACTATATTTGTTATACTTCTTATTTCTTTAATTTATTTTAAATTTCTCTCTTTATTTCTTTAATTTTTCAAATAAATTTTAAATTAATCTAACTTTTTTAAATTCTTAATATATAAGGTTTAAAAATATTGAATCAAAATACAAATAATATACATATAGATGTGTGTGCGCGCGCGTATGTGCGTGTATGTATGTGTCTATGTATGTGTGCATGCAAGCGCACAAATATATGCAGATAAAAATCGTGTGTATCACAACAAAATATAAAGAATAAAATGAAAATTATAATCTGCAAAATGTATATTTTGAATTACGTATATCGTAAAAGTTTTCAGATCAACTTCGACAGATGGACACCTGCACGTTTGGAACGCAACGCCTGAGGCGTTTATTTACCACCACCACCATCACCACTTCCACTCATCTCCATTATCGTGTATCTTTCCTCTAGCAGAAGAACGGTCAGTATTCATTGCCCAACTGACTGCAATAAAGTTGCGTCAGACATTCTCTGCGAGATATCAGACAGTAAGCAATATTTTGGAGCATTAAATCATCTCTTTCGCCCGATTGTTACAATTTGATACAAAATTGTCGTGTCCCACATAGGGTTTTACAATCGGCCCAACACTGTGCTAGTATAACTAATACTGGCCCAGTATTGGGCCGATTGTAAAATCCTATATGAGGTGTTATCGAATAGTGAGTAATATTATAATTTCTCTTCATTGTGCACACAGTTTAGAGTGTTACGTATCATTTACGAAATCGCAAAAATTACGACTAAAGCATTTATTTCGTAATTGTACAACAATGTGCAATTTCATGTGCAAAATGCATATACGTAGATAACAAAGAGGCAACAATGAAAATTATTATATCAATAATAATTTATGCGCGTAATAATTTTTAGTAACAGATAGCTAACGTTGTGTTACTTAATTTTTCAGTTCTGCTGACGTTCCCCCCAGAAGTATGATGAGTAATTGCGATTGACCAAAGTAGCTACGATAACAAGTACTGCCTAGTCACTACGCATATCAGGGATTACGTAAGGTGCCAAACATTATTAGATGTAACATACAGTGACGCGAAATCGTGACGCGCTCACTAAATCAACATGAAGGTGTTGCTGTCGGTTCTCCTCGCGATTTTGGTATGCGACCAAATCGCCAATGGTTACCGAATTCTCGGTGTGTTCCCGTTACACGGCAAGAGTCATTGGATCATGCAAGAAGCATTGATGAAGGAATTGGCGAGACGCGGTCATCAGGTTGATGTGGTCACGCATTTCCCGCTGGAAAAGCCGATACCCAATTACACGGATATCAGCCTGAAGGGCAGTCTTCCACAAATTATGAACAATATGACCGCGGCGGAAGTACTAGGTTTCAGCACTCCGTCTATATCCAATTTAGTTGCGATAGCTGGAAACACCATTTGCGCGCTGTTGGACCACCCAAAAATACAAGAGCTGATTAAGAACCCACCGCAAGATCCCCCCTATGATCTCGTCATACAAGAGGTATGCCCGATGTTTTCAAGTATATGTTCGATCATCCTTGCGTTGCATAAGAAAATTCCTACTGTTTCGATTTAATTAAATATATTAATTATACCTACGTAGCCATGGAGTTACATTTTTAATATAAATTATAAATTTTTTTCTGACTTTTTATGTTGATTTTATCTTCGAAAAGATATCGAACTATCGACTATATATCTAGTATCCTCTAAAGTTTTGTAACTTTCTAATTTTTACGGTCTTTATAATTAAATTTTAAATTTATTTTTAAGTAAAACTTATTTAATACTAAATGCAAAATAAGATTTTTGATTCATATCTCTAAAGCTTAATCCGCAAAAGATGCTTACGGCGTTCTTTATAACACAAAAGCTATTAGTATAATTCGACACATTTTTAAGGAAAAACTCTTTATTTAACTAAAAAATTCATGATTAAATATAATCTGCAAAAAATCAGTAAAATATTATGTATTCATTAAAAAAAAAAAATTATACGAAAGAATCGACACAATTAGTAATCAGCGCAAACGAAAAAATGATATAACTTTGTTCGTGTTCATATAAAGCCATTATCACGAGATAAGATAGTACTAGCACCTAAATTCTGACAAAATAATCGATTCCATAAAACTCTTATCATGAATTACATAAATGAGATAGTAGTCGGAAAATTGTATAAATAAAAAAGACTTGATTTTTAATATACATTATGCAGAGATAATTAATAAAATTAAATAAAACGCGGTTGGATTAAAAGCAAACATAACATTATTAAACGAAAATTATTACCGCTTTTAAATAAGATGTTAATTAACTGACTCGCGCTACAACCTGTAACGTGGCAAGTCGTTAATTATTCACTAATTATTAAATATTTATTACGCACGACAAACAACGCTGTTTGATTTTATTAAAATTGCAGCGTTTTAGTACCGACAAGCAACTTTTGACACAGAAAATCCCGCCCTATTATGTCCCGCCAATTATAATAATAATGATAATTTCGAGGCCATCGTAAAGCCATTAATTCAAATGCTCTCTTACGATACCTGGATATCGAAATACGAGTGTTACATCAAAATTGCCAAATTTGCAAATCAACTCGAATCATTATAGGACTCTTATGACTATGCATTTTTCACAACAATTTTTTCGTTGCTATAAAGATTCTTCAACGCTTGAGTCAAGTCTCGTTAATTAATTCAACTCGTGAGTTCGGAACTTTTGCGAATTTGTATACAACATTCGACTATATACAACCTTTAATCATATTTTAGATATCGTGACGCAAGAATGAGAGACATTAAAATATGATCCGCGACACCGCAAATATGAATATTTGCATGCAAATGCTGCGTGCAATTTAACTTAACTATATCTACATTTATTAAATATTAATATAATAAATATTAAACTAAGAATTACAATAATGAAAATAACATGGCTCTTGTACTAGAAGCCTATTTGTTCTAATTGTACCGCCTTGCGCTTTCTGCGTTTAAAATGGAACAGTTATATGTATATATTCACACTGGAGAGAAAATGAGAAACGAAACAAAGCAGAAAGCGCAACTATAACGAACAGATGTATGACACGTGAAATTGCCACACTCAATATAATAAACCAGGAACGTTTGAATCTCGATATGAGTTGTATGATACTTGTTACGTTCAATTCAATTTGCCTCATTCAGTGAATATCACAGTGCGTTTTAGAGATTCTAACGAGCTTTTACTTGTTTCCGAATGATTAAATGCAAAATAGTGAATAAATGATGCAAGAATAGACTAGATGTGTTAACTGTAGGTATATACTCGTAACACGAAGATTTTATAATCTCGAGAGATGTGACGTAATCAATTAACGTTAGCGTATAATTAAATAGATATATAGTTAGCGAACTTGTCAGTCGTTGAAAAGCACTTTTTTCGCAAAAAATTTCGCAAAAAATGCATAGTTATGAGCCGAGTTCTATAAATACCGATCCCGAATTGCCTCGTTAAATCAGCAATTTCGATGTAATATCTCAGCGTGATATCACGTATTATAGCTCTTGTTACTTGAGATACGAACGTCATATCTATTTTTTCTCTTCGCAACGTGCAGCGACGCACCGTGTCATAATAATAATTTGTTTCTCCTCTCTACGAGGGATATCTCAAAGTGACATCGCGTCAAGGTCCAACTGTAACGTAACTGCATTGTTAAATGATCATGATCCGCGGTGCCAAAATGCGCACCCAATATCAAGGAAGTGATTATATAAGATGTAATTTATGAGCGCAAATAATTAATCAATCAATTGACAATATGTGCAGTTGTTCGCGGCACCGTGTTATCTAGCCTTCGGCCGTCATCTCAAAGTTCCCACAGTCACCACGATAGCCAGCGTTTTCCATGACTGGCTCAACGAGGTATCCGGCAATCCGATGAATCCTGCTTACGTCCCAAGCTTCTTCTCGGAGTACGGCTCAAACATGAATTTCAAGGAACGTTTGACAAATTTCCTATTGACGCATTATCTCTCTTGGCAAATGCATTATTATACGAATGCCCAATTAAAATTTGTAAAGGAGCACTTCGGCATGGACTTGCCGCATATCAAGGATTTATATAGTGATGTAGCTTTGTATCTGGTCAATAGTCATCACTCGTTAAACGGAATCAGACCGATGACCACTAACGTGATCGAGGTCGGCGGTCTGCATCTCAAGGACGATAATCCACCGTCACCGGTATGTTTCAATGAGAATCGCTTTTTCCATTATTCGTAGCGCGTTCTTCTTGGATATACAATGAGTAGAATCGAGATCTTTTTTATCGTAAATATATAGTTTTATTTGTTTTCTCCTTTCGTTTCAAATCAAATAAAAATGAGAAAATAACTAATTAAATAAAATTAAAAAAAATTTAATAAAATTTGTTGATATAAAATTTATTATTTAAATAAACATGCAGAACGTGATATTAATAAAAAATTAGAACAAAATAACATTTATGTTTTACATGCAAAGATATAAAATAGATTTTTATTAAAATAGTATTTGTTTCTAATATACGTGTTGATAGTAACTATAGACTGTTCAAGTTTTCCACAAAATTTTCATTAAAAATGAGCAAAAACGTTTGATATTTCATTGACATATTAATGCGATTATACATAATAATACGTATAACAATTATAAAACTATGACTACGTTTTCAGTGCGTAATTAATAATTTTTTTAGATAATCTTCTTTTTTTCAAATACATCTCATATCATCTTGCAAGCAATATTCTTAAAATATGCTTGTTCGAAATTCCATGCATTTAAAAATATGTTGTGCATATGTGATAATCTTGTGTATATCTCATGACAATCAGGAAGAATTACTTAACATCGTTATTCGCTCTAAAAATATGTATATAAAAATATGTATATAGGAAGTACAAAAATGGTTGGACGAGAGCAAGGATGGCTGCATCTACTTTACATTCGGTTCAATGGTAAGGATCGAAACTTTTCCTAAAGAAATGATACAACAAATTTACGCGTCCTTCGAAAAGATTGCCCCGGTTCGCGTACTGATGAAGGTCGCGAAGAAAGAGGATCTGTTACCAGGTTTACCAAAGAACGTCATGACGCAATCGTGGTTCCCGCAGATCTCCGTTCTTAGTATGTAATTCTTGCCAGTCACTACTATATGTATATATACTCACACATTAGAGTTATAGAGTGTCAAAGTAACGAACTTTGTTCCTTCATTGTTTCGAGGATCATGATTTCCGATAAAAATTCGTAAATTTTGTATATTGCAGTAATATTTGCATATTAAAAATTACGTACAGTCAAATCAAATTCCTAAAACATTGAACTAAATAGAAATCGAATAATTGGTTTTCTGTACGAAAAAATACTCTATCATCTTTTAAATTATTATCAGTTTCGCGCACTGTGCATTTGTTCAATTCCCAATCGTAATATTTTCACAATAAAGAAAAAAAACAGTGTCACTATGAATTTCGCAGAGCATAAAAACATACGAGCTTTCATTACGCACGGCGGGATGTTTGGGACGCAAGAGGCAATCTATTGCGGAGTTCCTATGATTGGCATCCCTCTGTTTGGCGATCAACGCATCAACATTCAAAATTATGTCAACAAAAAGGTGGCTATTTCGCTTAATTCAGTAAACGAAGTCACCGAGGAAAAATTAACTTCGGCAATAAATAACATCCTGAAGGACCCCTCCTATCGGTAAGTCCTTAAAGACATTGGAAAGTCATTGTAAAATTTTCTGCTAATTGTAACGTGTTCATCTGAGTTTAATAAAATCATAACATTGATCGAGAAAAACTGCAAACATAGAATGTACTTCTGCTGAATTTACATAAGATATTACGTTTAGTAACGGCGATACACTAACGTTATAAATTCATATAACAACATTTTGTAATTAGAAAAAATACTAAATGAAGTCAAATATAATATACGTACAACTTATATTATACGTCTATCATATTTGACTTCATTTAGTATTTTTTCTAATAACAAAATATTGTTTAACTAAAAAAAATGTTATTCTAACGTTAAAATAATAAATTTGTGCAACTAACAATCAGAATATTAAAAAGACTTAAAAAGTCGAAATTTACTGCTTTAAATCTTATTAGCCCATTTATTGATCCGCAACCGGTTGCACCGTTCATATCGTGAAATAAACAGAGCATGTACTCTATTATAACCAAATCTTGCTTTACTCTCCAATGCATATCGTGAGTCAATTCTAATCAATCGAAATGTGCTTTAAATTCCACATCCATTTCAACTGCACGAATCCACATGAAACACGTTTTACGCGTAAAGGTTCAATAATAAGGACAAACGCTTCAACCGGACAGAACAAATTAAAAAAAAAAAAAGGAAATTATAAAATTTATATAAAAATCGTGCACTTTTATAGCTACTAAAGTCAAAATTTTACGATCCAGGGTCAAACAAAAACGTGATATAATGAAAAATTTTGCTCATTACAAATTTCCGAGTTCTGTCATAATATAATAAATTTTTGTCTATATTAGACATTAACCTCGCTATATTGATTGCTAACAAACTTTTTTTCTTTTACTCGTTTCAGTGAGAATATAAAAAAATTGTCGAAGAAATTCCTCGATCGACCGACGAGTGCCTTGAATACATCTGTATTTTGGGTGGAGTATATTGCAAAACACGGAAACATACTTCAATCACCGGCACTTAACCTCTATTGGTGGCAACAGTGTCTACTAGACGTTTACGGCTTTATATTCGTCGTAGTTATCACGGTGCTTTATATCGCGCTGTTTATTCTTCGAAAATTAAAAAATCTCTTGTTCGGATCGCACACTTGTGCAAAGAAGGACAATGCAGCAATGAAGTCAAAGAAGAACAAGTGAAGATAGTGTATAAATAACATTTCTCTTTGTCGTAGTAAATTCCTCTTAGAGATCGTTATATTTTTTTTATACGTATGAAGACAGAATTTTAAGACAGTTTATTAAGAATAACGGTCTCGTTTAATGCTATATATATAGCATTTTAATAAAATATATGTTTAATTACACACTTGTCTGTTTTATATATATAAATTTATATATATATATATATATATATATATATATTTAGAAAGATTTCTTCCTAGAACCATAGCGTGGATATTTATATTCAATAATGTTTATAAAAACTAATAGCATTCTTAATATTTATAGTGAAGGTCAATTTATTTATTTTGGCACGCCAAGTTCTTGAGTCTCGATGTTAAGCTTTTCCTTAATTTCTCATCTGAATATTTCAGCGTTTATTATTAATATACATGCAGAAAACCAACATATAACAAAGTGTAAATGAGAGAGCTAAATATTTCTTACTTAGTATATAGGCTACGGTCAACGTGACGGTACAAATGCTTCAAATCATTCCTCTTCTCTTTTCTTTCAATGAAGAAAGAAAGAGAAGAATAACGCTCCAAAGCATTTGTAGCGTCACGTTGACCGTAGCCATAGATAGCAGTACTAAAAATTGTAATTCAGATTATAACATTGAATGTATATTATGTACTTAATTAATTGCATTGATCTTACGTTTATTGAACAAAGTTAATTTTAGACATCTATTCTTTCCATAATCTACATGTATATATTTTAAAAATACAGTAATTTAACTAGAAAGAACATTTACGTATACAAATATGAGTATAATACATATTTGATATTATATGTGTAGTGATGATATATAATAAAATTAGTCAAAAAACTTTTGAAAAAAATATAAATTATAATAATTTAATTAATTAACAATTTTAATATAAATTTTGACGGTCTATATTTGTTAGGGTAACTGGGAGGAATATGCCAGTGTGGGGAATATGCCACTCGTTATGTTTAACAAAGTTACGGCTAAAAGCGTTGTTGTAAATACTGTGAAATTGTTAAAAATATTATATCTGACATTTTTTTCCCAAGTTTTACTTACTTCCTGTCAGTTATAGTTTTTATGGGGTAAGTATACAGTATGACAAATATGTCAACGTGCTTTTTAGAATTTTCTTAGTGTTTTATATAAAATATTCTTCAAGCATTACACTATTTTTAACTCGATCAGCTTGTCATTCTATTAATATTGGTTAGGATAAAAGTATTAAGTACGTCGCTAATTTGTTTTACTGGCAATCGTATAATACAGGCTCATTTTAATATAAAACTGCATCTTGGGGGAATATGCAACTACTTAGATAGGGGTAAAATGCCAGTACTGTTTACAGCTTCCTAACCTAGTAGCAGGATACTGCTAGTAGATTAGGGGAGAGAAGCTGTAAAAAGTATAAATAAATATTTTGCCGTACAAATATTGAAAAAAATGTTGAAAAAGTGATAAAAAAATATTGAAAAATGTTGAATAAACACGTTTATTTCATGCGCTAAGAATATTATAGGCTACGTACTTAATATTTTGCAAAATTGCATTCCGAATAATTTAGACTACTTGTAGCACACAGAGTACTATTGAAATGCAAAGAAAGTAATAAAAATATTCTTTTACATGTTTTTAAGCAAGAATGCCCTTCTAAAGTTAAATTACTATACATGTTTGTATATGTGGCATATTACCCACATGGGTAGGTAATATGCAACTTTGCAACACTTTTGTATTTCTTTCTTTGTAATAGTAAACAATCAAAATATTTCATTAAAACTATATAAAAATAACAAATAAAAAAAGACCAGTATGGAAAATTGGAAAGATACCTAAAAAAAAGAGAAATAGGAAAAAATCATATTTTTCTTAAGTGTGGCATATTCCCCCGAGTTACCCTACATTTCTTATTTCTTTAATTTATTTTAAATTTCTCTTTTTATTTCTTTAATTTTTCAAATGAATTTTTTTTAAATTAATTTAACTTTTTTAAATTCTTAATATAATATACAATTTGAAAATATTGAATCAAAATATAAATAATATATATATATATATATATATATGTGTGTGTGTGTGTGTGTGTGTGTGTGTGTGTGTGTGTGTGTGTGTGTGTGTGTGTGTGTGTGTAGGCGCGCGCGCGCGCGCGAATATATGCAGATAAAAATCGTGTGTATCACAACAAAATATAAAAAATAAAATAAAAATTATAATCTGCAAAATGTATATTCTGAATTACGTATATCGTGAAAGTTTTCAGATCAACTTTGACAGATGAACTCCAGCACGCTTGGAACGCAACGCCTGAGGCGTTTATTTACCACCACCACCATCACCACTTCCACTCATCTCCATTATCGTGTATCTTTCCTCTAGCAGAAGAACGGTCAGTATTCATTACCCAACTGACTGCAATGAACTTGTGACAGACATTCTCTGCGAGCTCTCAGACAGTAAGCAATATTTTAGATCATTAAATCATCTCTTTTGCCGATCGTTACAATTTGATACAAAATTGTCGTGTGTTATCGAATAGTGAGTAATATTATAATTTCTCTTCATTGTGCACACAGTTTAGAGTGTTACGTATCATTTACGAAATCGCAAAAATTACGACTGAAGCGTTTATTTCGTAATTGTACAACAATGTGCAATTTCATGTGCAAAATAGATACGTAGATAACAAAGAGATAACAATGGAGATTATTATATCAATATAATTTATGCGCGAAATAATTTTTAGTAGCAGGTATACCAGGTAAAGTCCATCTGTAATGTGTAAAACGCAAGAAGCCTTATCTTTATCGATTCTCACGTTGTGTTACTTAATTTTTCAGTTCTGCTGACGTTCCCCCCAAAAGTATGATGAGTAATTGCGATTGGCTAAAGTAGCTACGATAACAAGTACTGCCTAGTCACCACGCATATCAGGGATTACGTAAGGTGTCAAACGTTATTTAGATGTAATATATAGTGACGCGAAATCGTGACGAGTTCACTAAATCAACATGAAGGTGTTGCTGTCGGTTCTTCTCGCGATTTTGATATGCGACCAAATCGCCAATGGTTACCGAATTCTCGGTGTGTTCCCGTTACACGGCAAGAGTCATTGGATCATGCAAGAGGCACTGATGAAGGAATTGGCGAGACGCGGTCATCAGGTTGATGTGGTCACGCATTTCCCGCTGGAAAAGCCGATACCCAATTACACGGATATCAGTCTGAAGGGCAGTCTTCCACAAGTTATGAACAATATGTCCGCGGCGGAATTAAAAGCAGGTTTCACCACTCCGTCTATATCCATGTTTGTTGCGATGGTTGGAAACCCCATTTGCGCACTGTTGGACCACCCAAAGATACAAGAGCTGATTAAGAACCCACCGCAAGATCCCCCCTATGATCTCGTCATACAAGAGGTATGTCCGATGTTTTCAAGTATATGTTCGATCATCTTTGCGTTGCATAAAAAAATTTCTACTATTTCGATTTAATTAAATATTACAAAGTAAGTGTTTATTCCGCCAATGATATTAAACCAAAACTAAGTATATTTTTTTCGACAACAAATTGGCAATCCATACATATAGTTACACGACGTTTCGACCCAGGTTTTGGGTCTTTATCAAGTGATCTGATGAGGGAAAGAGAACCATCGCTGACACATTCTCAGTCTAGTGCTTATGAAATTTTTACCGAAACACAATATGCGTAAGGACAGAGAATGTCCAGCGACGGCACCATTCCATATCGCATAACGCACTAGCGAATAAAAGTCAAGTACAGACACAGAAGTCAAGTACTTGACTTCCATTGTGCGAACATGACTTGTAGTGTGGCTACGTAAAGACGATGCTCCGAGTTCGATACTTTCACGCAATTTTCGCTACGAAAACTTTGTTCGTGTTCATAAGGTCATTATCACGAGATAAGATAGTACTAACCTAAAGTCTAACAAAATAATCGATTCCATAAAACTCTTATCATGAAATTACATAAAAGAGATAGTGGTCGGGAAAATTGTATAGATAAAGAAGACTTGATTTTTTTAATATACACATTATGCAGAGATAATTAATAAATTTAAATAAAACGCGGTTGGATTAAAAGCAAACATAACATTATTAAACGAAAATTATTACCGCTTTTAAGATGGTTCGGTCATCAGAGCATGTCAAAGAAAAAATTATGAATCAAAAATATGTTAGAAAGAAAACCTAAATACACACTTAAATTTTCAATTTTGAGAATATCTGACGTCTAATTTTTGAGATATTAAATCTCAAAATTGGCATTTTTAACATAGGTTTTATGGGAACTTGTATAACCGAAAACATACATTTTTCGAGAATTTCACTCACTATCTGTAAAGAACCAAGTTCAAAAAACTGAAAATAACATTGTTTAATTCTTCTAGCACTTGTTTGTCGCGTTTCTCGTCGGCCTTTCGATCAACTGTGCGCGACGTGAACATGTGGCAATTGCGCCGCGCCATGTAGTGTTATCTTTCCACAGCACTGTTCTTTTGCAAGCAAATCTCCCATTATCGAAATTATTTGTTACCTTCCATTATTATTCAACGTAAACACAATACATAACCTCAATCAAACACATGGCACTGGCATGATAGCTGGCCTACAGCGAAGAGATGCAATGTCGCAACATTTCTCTTGTACGAATGTCAACTAAAGTCAACTAAAGTCAACGAATGTCAAATCTTGAACTGTTTACATTTATCTATATCAGTAGATATAAATTGATACATAATAGAATGAAAAGTTACATTATAAAACTAGTAATTATACAAGTGTCTAGAATATATGCATAAAAATGGTTTTTCTAAAAAAAAATTTAGACTATATTGACTCATACGGTACTAGCCGAACCACCTTAATAAGATGTTAATTAACTGACTCGCGCTACAACCTGTAACGTGGCAAGTCGTTAATTATTCACTAATTATTAAATATTTATTACGCACGACAGACAACGCTGTTTGATTTTATTAAAGTTGCAGCGTTTTAGTACCAACAAGCAACTTTTGACACATATGTCCCGCCAATTATAATAATAATGATAATTTAAAGACCATCGTAAAGCCATTAATTCAAATGCTCTCTTACAATACCTGGATATCGAAATACGAGTGTTAACCCTCAGTTACCTCACCTGTGTCTGAGAGACCCTGCACATTGTTAAAACGTGCAGGGTCTTTAAAACGTTAGTAAAACCCTTGTATCTTTTTTTAGTCAGTACTACGTCAACTTAAAAAAACACAATCTTTTTCGCTTTTTCAGAAAAACACGTCTTCCTTTTTTTTAATAACGTTTACATTTTTTAACTTGGAATAATCTAACTTGCACAGTCTTGTAGATCTTTAAAAGACGCATCAATTAAAAAAAAAAGACTTCAAATTGATGCATTTGTCTTAAAGATACAAGCTAGAGAAAACGGCAGGGGTCTCTCAGACCCTGGTGAGGTAATATCGGGGTGTAAAAACGTAAGGTAACTGAGGGTAAATTACATCAAAATTGCCAATTTTGCAAAGCAAATCGAATCATTAGAACTCTTATGACTATACATTTTTCACAACAATTTTTTCGTTGCTATAAAGATTCTTCAACGCTTGAGTCAAGTTTCGTTAATTAATTCAACTCATGAGTCTCTGAATTTTTGCGATATATTTGCACAACATTCGGCTATGTACAACCATAAATCATATTTTAGATACGCAAATGCTGCGTGCAAATATTATGCTATTATATATCATTAAAATAATAGATATAAATAATATATCACGGAAAGACTGTGTGTATAATTAATTAAAATAAATTAATTAGATTGGATTCTATCTTGGTTTAATAAATCTCGGTTTAATAAGTCAAATAGAAATTTTAATTAAGTAACTTGCATTATAGCTCAATTTGACTTAACTATATCTATATTTATTAGATATTAATATAGTAAATTAAACTAAGAGTTACGAATATAAAAATAACATGGCTCTTGTGTATAAGAAGCTTATTTGTTCTAATTGTACCGCCTTGCGCTTTCGGCGTTTAAAATGAAACAGTTATATGTATGTATATTAACACCGGAGGGAAAATGAGAAACGAAACAAAGCAGAAAGCGCAACTATAACGAACAGATGTAATAAAAGTTAGTCATATTAGACATCGAACCTTCCAATTAATCTTCCCAGATTGCAACTACCATGAATCGCATTGATTTGAGCTATAAGTGGGATTTATTTTGCTTCACAAAATTAACGGATAATAAAAAGTTATTAACAATATTATCAACAAAAAACGCAATTTTTTTAATTTTTTTTCAAATATCTCGAAAACTAAGTAAGATAGGGTAACTAACTATATATACCTTTTTTGTAGAGCATAAAATTATCTACAATAATGATTTGAACAACATTTATCGTCAAGTCAGTCGTTTAGCTTGTACGCGCCGTCAGACTCTGTGACTCGAATCCCGAAAACCCTCGATTTCGTCGTTTTTTTGATGTTGCGCTGATGATTTTTTCCGTCATTTAAAATAGAATTAAAAATCCTCAAAAAATTACATTATCTGAGAACTACAAAGAATACTAATCCATGGTGCAACCAATTTTTTAAACCATTTTTCTTTAGTTTGTAGCTATGTAAGCAAAAAATTTTGACTTTTTAGAATATTCTTAGTTTTTCGCTGTTTTCAGGCCTTAAAATTCATTTGAGACGATATTTATCATATGCATCTTGTGGACGAAATTTGCAACAAAAAAGAACCCTTGTATTTTTTTCGTACAATTTTTTTCGACAAACGCCTGATTATTTCATTGACGCGCAAAGTTATCCAATATTACTCACAAATCGGATAACGCTTAATTTTGTGCGTCAATAAAAAAATCAGCGTTCGTCATACGAAAAAAATATAAGGGTACTTTTTTATTGCAAATTTTGTCTGCAACAAGATGCATATGATAAAATTCGTCTCAAATAAATTATAAGCCCTGAAAACTGCGAAAAACTAAGACTATTCCAAAAAGTCAAAATTTTTTGCTTACATAGCTACAAACTAAAGAAAAATAGTCTAAAAATTCGGTTACACCATGAAAAGTATTCTTTGTAGTTATTAAATAATGTGATTTTTTGGAAATTTTTAATTATATTTTAAATGACGGAAAAAAACATCAAAAAAACGACGAAATCGAGAGTTTTCAGGATCCGAGTTTCGGAGTTTGACGGCGCGTGAAAGCTAAACGACTGACTTGACGATAAATGTTGTTCAAATCATTACTGTAGATAATTTTACGCTCAACAAAAAAGGTACGTATAGTTAGTTACCCTATCTTGCTTAGTTTTCGAGATATTTAAGAAAAAATTTAAAAAATCGCGTTTTTGTCAATAATATTGTTAAAAACTTTTTATTGCCCGATAATTAATTTTGCAAAACAAAATAAATCCTACTTATAGTACCTCAAATCAAAGAGATTCATGATAGTTGCAATCTGGGAAGATTAATTGGAAGGTTAACCCCCAAAATTTGTCTAATATGACTGGCCTATTATGACACGTGAAATTGCCACACTGAATATAATAAACCGGGAACGTTTAAATCTCGATATGAGTTGTATGATACTTGTTACGTTCAATTCAATTTGCCTCATTCAGTAAATATCACAGTGTTTAGAGGTTCTAACGAGCTTTTACTTCTTTCCCAATGATTAAATGCAAAATAGTGAATAAATGATGCAAGAATAGACTAGATGTGTTAACTGTAGGTATACTCGTAACACGAAGATTTTATAATCTCGAGAAATGTGACGTAATCAACGTTAGCGTATAATTAAATAGATAGTTAGCGAACTTTTCAGTCGTTGAAAAGCACCATTTTCGCAAAAAATTTCGCGAAAAATTCATAGTTATGAGCCGAGCAATTTCGTTGAATATTTCAGCGTGATATCACATATTCGCTCTTGTTACTTGAGATATGAACGTCATATCTATTTTTTCCCTTCGCCACCTGCAGCGACGCAACGTGTCATAATGATAATTTGTTTCTCCTCTCTACGAGTGATATCTCAAAGTCATCGCGTCAAGGTCAAACTGTAACTTAACTACATTGTTAAATGATCATGATCCGCGGTGCAAAGATGCGCACTCAATATCAAGCGAGTGATTATATGTATAAAATGTAATTTATTGAGCGCAAATAATTAATCGATCGATTGACAATATGTGCAGTTGTTCGCGGCACCGTGTTATCTAGCCTTCGGCCGTCATCTCAAAGTCCCCATAGTCACCACGGTAGCCAGCGTTTTCCATGACTGGCTCAACGAGGTATCCGGCAATCCGGTGAATCCTGCTTACACCCCGAGCTTCTTCTCGGAGTACGGTCAAAACATGAATTTCAAGGAACGTTTGACAAATTTCCTATTGACGCATTATCTCTCTTGGCAAATGCATTATCATACGAATACCCAATTAAAATTTGTAAAGGAGCACTTCGGCATGGACTTGCCGCATATCAAGGATTTATATAGTGATGTAGCTTTGTATCTGGTCAATAGTCATCACTCGTTAAACGGAATCAGACCGATGACCACTAACGTGATCGAGGTCGGTGGTCTGCATCTCAAGGACGATAATCCACCGTCACCGGTATGTTTCAATGAGAATCGCTTTTTCCATTATTCGTAGCGCGTTGTGCATGTGATAATCCTGTGTATATCTCATGATAATCAGGAAGAATTACTTAACATCGTTATTCGCTCTAAGAATATGTATATTAAAAATATGTATATAGGAAGTACAAAAATGGTTGGACGAGAGCAAGGATGGCTGCATCTACTTTACATTCGGTTCCATGGTAAGGATCGAAACTTTTCCTAAAGAAATGATTCAACAAATTTACGCGTCCTTCGAGAAGATTGCCCCGGTTCGCGTACTGATGAAAGTCGCGAAGAAAGAGGATCTGTTACCAGGTTTACCAAAGAACGTCATGACGCAATCGTGGTTTCCGCAGATCTCCGTTCTTAGTATGTAATTCTTGCCAGTCACTACTATATGTATATATACTCACACATTAGAGTTATAGAGTATCAAAGTAATGAACTTTGTTCATTCATAATTGTTTCGAGGATCATGATTTCCGATAAAAATTCGTAAATTTTGTATATTGCAGTAATATTTGCATATTAAAAATTACGTACAGTCAAATCAAATTCCTAAAACATTGAACTAAATAGAAATCGAATAATTGGTTTTCTGTACTCTATCATCTTTTAAATTATTATTAGTTTCATGCACTGTGCATTTGTTCAATTCCCAATCGTAATACTTTCACAATAAAGAAAAAAACAGTGTCACTATAAATTTCGCAGAGCATAAAAACATACGAGCTTTCATTACGCACGGCGGAATCTTTGGGACGCAAGAGGCAGTCTATTGCGGAGTTCCTATGATTGGAATCCCTCTGTTTGGCGATCAAATCGTCAACATAAAAAATTATGTCAACAAAAAGGTGGCTATTTCGCTTAATTCAGTAAACGAAGTCACCGAGGAAAAATTAACTTCGGCAATAAATAACATCCTGAAGGACCCCTCCTATCGGTAAGTCATTAAAGACTATAAACATTGAAAAGTCATTGTAAAATTGTCTGCTAATTGTAACGTGTTCATCTGGGTTTAATGAAATCATAACATTGATCGAGAAAAACTGCAAACATAGAATGTACTTCTGCTGAATTTACATAAGATATTACGTTTAGTAACGGCGATACACTAACGTTATAATTCATATAACAACATTTTGTAATTAGAAAAAATACTAAATAAAGTCAAATATAATATACGTACAACTTACATTATACGTCTATTATATTTGACTTCATTTAGTATTTTTTCTAATAACAAAATATTGTTTAACTAAAAAAATGTTATTCTACTTAACGTTAACATAATAAAACTGTGCAACTAACAATCAGAATATTAAAAGGTCTTAAAAAGTCGAAATTTACTGCTTTAAATCTTATTAGCCTATATATTTATTGATCCGCAACCGGTTGCACCGCGTTCATATCGCGGAATAAATAGAGCATGTACTCTCTATTGTAACCAAATCTTGCTTTACTCTCCAATGCATATCGTGAGTCAATTTTAATCAATCGAAACGTGCTTTAAATTCCACATCTATTTCAACTGCCCGAATCCACATGAAACACGTTTTACGCGTAAAGGTTCAATAATAAGGACAAACGCTTCAACCGGACAGAACGAATAAAAAAAAGAGGAAAAATATAAAATTTATATAAAAGTCGCGCACTTTTATAGAAAAAAGTCAAAATTTCATGCTCCAGCATCAAACAAAAACGTGACGTGATGAAAAATTTTGCTCATTACAAATTTCTGAGTTCTGTCATAATATAATAGATTTTATCTATATAAACATTAACCCCGCTATATTGTGATTGCTAACAAACTTTTTTCTTTTACTCGTTTCAGTGAGAATGTAAAAAAATTGTCGAAGAAATTCCTCGATCGACCGACGAGTGCCTTGAATACATCTGTATTTTGGGTGGAGTATATCGCAAAACACGGAAACATACTTCAATCACCGGCACTTAACCTCTATTGGTGGCAACAGTGTCTACTAGACGTTTACGCTTTTATATTCGTCGTAGTTATCACGGTGCTTTATATCGCGCTGTTTATTCTTCGAAAATTAAAAAATCTCTTGTTCGGATCGCACACTTGTGCAAAGAAGGACAATGCAGCAATGAAGTCAAAGAAGAACAAGTGAAGATATAGTGTATAAATAACATTTCTCTTTGTCGTAGTAAATTCCTCTTAGAGATCGTTATATTTTTTTTATACGTATATATGAAGACAGAATTTTAAGACAGTTTATTAAGAATAACGGTCTCGTTTAATGCTATATATATAGCATTTTAATAAAATATATGTTTAATTACTTGTCTGTTTTATTGTATATGTATATAAAATATATTTTTATATGTATATAAATATACATACGCGCGCGTGTATGCGCTTCAACACATGCATTGATATTCACGCGCGCGTGTAACGCTAATACTTTCATTTTTTCCTATCATTTGTCAATGGACTCGTGTATAAACAAACCATCTAATCTAGACGAAAAATTCGATATATTAATGTGCAATCACTATTAACTGATCGAGCACCAAGATGAAGCAAATGGGCCTGATAAAATTCACGATATGTCGCGTTACATACAATAAAGGCGCGTTGCGTGCGCTCGCTCTCTCTGCGCAATTTTACTCGTCATTTTTGCTCCCGCTTGGTCGATTTCGCTTATTTTCAAACATGGAAAGTACTTTACCCGGCAGCGCCAACGTCGTATTCGCGGCTTTCAGCTTCGTGCATTCTTGCTCACGTTCCTGCAGAATTCGACGAAGTTCCTCGTCGAGTAGCGTGCTACCCATCGTTGTGTTTCCCGGCATCTGTTCGGCAAACGACGCGTGGAATATTAATGAATTGCAGTCGCAAAAGTAAAATAAGTAATAAATGTCCGGTACACGTTACGGCATAACTTGACACTGTAACGCGTACGGCTACTTAACATGCGTCACGATCTACAACTTAGAAACATGATTGCAGCCTTTGTTAATAATTCACGTTAGTCAGCACCTATTTCTTACAATTGGCGAGACAAAATGTCGAGGATACTTTAATTTCGTCTTAATATAGAAATATGAATTTAAACTGGAGATTGGAGATTACTATACAGACGATTTAATATATATATATATATATATATATATATATATATATATGTATAATAATACATAGTTTCTAAAGATAGTTTCTTAGGCTTAAGATCAATCCTGTACATTAAATGAAAACTCAATGCACTAAAATCTTCCAAGGAGCATCAAATATAACAGAACTTCGCACAAAAGATATAGTTCCACTGATTGGAATTATAAAATTGATATTCCGCGCTTTGTTGTTCCAAACTTATATATACTCCTATATTTTCACTGCATTCTGAATATTTTCTGCGCATTTGCGTCTGACTTTATTAGCTCTCGATAATCATTATAACATTGACAATTTGTCGATCGTTCGTGAAAGTTATCATCGCTTCAATTTTATCTGCACATAAAGCATAACTACTGCGAAACTTTGCAGAATGGATGGATATAAATCGTCGCCGTTAGAGATTTCAACGCATTATTGAGGAAATCGTTTCACTAGACTACGACACGACCCGTAATAACTTTATTGCATAGAAATGAACGTTATTGCATCCGGTCGAGGTGTCGAGACAAATAATGAAGCGGGACGTTTTACGATAAAACCGTTTGCCATACGCGCTGAACGAAGAAGCTTTCGAGTCTCACAGTCGGGATACTCGTAAAAGTTTGTCATACAAATAATATAATCGTTATATGTATATTGTATTTCAAATATTAATTATTTCCGTCGAAAATGTACGTCGAACGAAATCGTCTGTGACATGAACATTAATCATGACGGAAAATATATTTACAATAGATAATGAAATTCGTATTGTGTACACGTAATTACTAGCATTGTTATAGCTTGAAGTGCAATCAACATAAAAACGCATTATTGGAACGCTTCAGAACGTTGTAAATAAGCGTGCAGTGCCTAGTTGACAGACGTTATCGGCTTTGCAGTGCGTACATTTATTATCCAGCCAACAGCTAACTCCACTTATTCATTAATTAGTTAGTTTGTACGGTAATGTCACGTATATATGGAATGCTATATATGTATACGGATTACGCTGCGAGCAGATCTGGATGAACAAAAGCTCTTACTTATTTACGCAACGCATAATTTATTTTACCAGATATACATATAACCAATATATAAAACCTCAATTATACATTCGTTACATACTCTTTGTGAAGTTAAAATGACAAATTTATTTCCTTCATTATATACATATATATTACAGCTTTAATTTAATTATAGGGTAAATTTTCGAAAATTACCCACGTTCTATTTACGTATTCTTCGGCAAAAATATTGTAAATAACTTCAAAATAAACATCTTTAAATAAATTTTTACCAATGAAAAAAATGAAAACATAAAATGTTCAAATAAAGTCACATGTAGTGACTGAATATTTTCTTGACTTATTTTTTTATATGTTTACATATAGCTATAAACGTATATAATATAGATTTGCAAATAAAAATTATGTATTAATCAACGAGATTACAAAATATTGTTATTATATATTTCTCTTTATACTGACAATTTGAAATGCTGTAAATAAAGAATATTTTAATTTTGTAAAATATTGTTCACAATTCACAAATGGTATAATTAATATATTATCTAAAATAAAATTATTATATTGCGAAAATAACTTATATACAAATAAGTTATTTTAATGCAGAAAAAATGCAGTTCACCATAAAAATATCAAATATTAATTTTTTATGAAAACAGAACGTGAAATCTCTACCGAGGACATGTATTTTTAATGTAATATTTTTCTTCTATCACTGCGTTTAATTATAAACCGTCTGTAAACCATTTCGAAACCGCGCTCGACAAATACGAACGACAAATATCGATGGTTATTAGTGAAAAATCGGCGATTCCTATACCTCATAAATGTGACACGCGCGGCTCTCCTAAATCAAACAGCCCGATAAATAGCAAACCGTCAATTAACATTCAATTAAACACACCCATTTGCCAGAAGATTCGTGCATTTACATTTCACCGAAATTTTACGCCGCGCCAAAAAACCATATATACGTATGTCGTATCGCTGGCATTTTTATGGCGGTAATTCCACACCACCTGAGTGAAACAAGATATTCATGCGATGTAAAAAGCACAGCTCGCTTAAAATTGATGCAAAGTAAAACAAGATGTAAATGCGCGTTAATGGTTTTTAATGTAAGTGACTGAAACACAATTCAACACAATTAAAGTACATATTTCAACAAAAAGTATATTTCACAATTCACCAAAAAGTATATTTTCACACACAACAATTAAAAACGTTTCGTTGAAAATTTTCAACAAATTCGTAAAGCATCATCGTTGACTACCTGAGTTCTGAAAGAGACCGGATACGTACGTTACATTTTACACGATGTATCTTTCATTACAATAGGAAACGAATATTATCGTCCGGACTTTTGGCTGATTGAAAGTGCGCTCTACATATACGTGGGTAGAAAAGGATGATAATTGAAAAATCAAAGTAAAACGAAAATAAAATTGAGTGAGATCAAAACCGAAAGTAACAAGATTTCGATGTTCAATTATGGAGCAGGCTTTTCTATTTTAACACTGGTACAGTCGTCTCCCTAACTCAATGCCGAGGCAATCACGCTTTAAAAAAAAAAAAACCTTAACCTATATTTCTCCACCGTGTCGCGTTATATATAGTCAACCCATTCTGAGTTTTATTTGAATGAGTATTATTATGAGTAACCGTGTCTCTCGCGATCTCTATCGCGAGTCTTTTTCGCCCGTATTCTCATCATGTATTTAACGCAAAATATTCCTGTATCGTTTTCATCTCCCGATAATATCAATACTCTAGCATTATACGTAAAAAAATTAGTTTTAAGAAGTCGCAAACTTAGAAATTAGATAATTAACGCTAACTGGGGGGTGAAAAATGAGTCTTTGTTTTTCTCGTGCTTCGAGATGGATAGCGAGTATCGAGAAATTAATTGGCCGTAAGATGTCTATAGCATGAAAGTTTTTACGAGCTTAATACGTGGACGGTATTGGTAAATACCGTCATCAGTTGCAGTACGTGGAGGCACGTATTCTACGAGATCACGCTCTTATCTTACGTCGACGCTGTGTCTCAGTTTATAGGTATAGTATGCTACATGCAGGCTAGAATGGCAAGCATTACTACTATCTAAAAATTGACCGTTGCTTTTAGCACAAATGCTCATAGTAATACAGATTTATATGTATATGTATATAGGACACGCCCATAAAGTTGCCATCAAGCCCCAGTAATGTAGCTTTCATGAAATAGCTGCGTTTCTTTTAAATTTAACGCTAAAGAAAGAGCAAAAATACTGCTGCATAAACTCAGAAGAAATGAACAAACGATAAATTACAGAAATAGCATATTAATCGAGTAAAAATAAAATTGTGTACCGTACAATAAGCTTTTTCTTCCGCGCAAAAAACTAATATAACATATAATATTCAATTTTAGATCTTACCGTTTGTATAGAGCAATGAAAACATACCACAATAAACCAAATAAATTTTATATTAAGTGCTTTCGTAAAATCTCTTATTGTTTTAATAAGGAAAGTATGATGTATACCATTGTTCCAGCTAGTGGTACGCGTATAACTGTGATTTATCGTTTTCCGCTTGCGTTACCCATAGTTTACAAATGAATAAAATTCCAATTTAAAGCCGGTATACGCTTTAAACTAAACTCTTTCTATATAAATAAATAATAGACAGGATTGCAACAATAAATTAATTATAAAGTTCGGATTCAAATAACATTATGAGCAACTAGTTAAAACATTTTCAGAATAAATAACCAATCAAATAAATCCAAAAAATTTCACTGAGTTAATAAAATTGACTAAATCCAACTTTTTAACAATCCGAGATGTTTTTCATCTACCACAAAAAAATTTCAGATTACCTAATTGATCTCGAGGCATGTTTCAATCAATCTATTTATTTCACGAACAATTTTTGTTTGCAAACAAAAATTAAAATCATCTATTTCTTTAAGTCTTATAAAGTAATTAAGTATATCATTTTCGTCAATATTATATCTCAAAATACCTAAGAAATAAATTTTATTTTATAAATGTTGAAAATTTTCACGTAAACTAACAATTTTTTGTATAGATACGTATTTTCTGATAAAAAATACAAATTTTTAATAATAAATTCTTTTTTTCTGATTTATATATCTCAATGCCATTTCTTTTATAAATTGATAGCTCCATTCTTAGGTAATTGTCTGCAAACCTTATAATTTAGAAAAGAAAAAGTAAAAACAGATAAACGTTGTTTTTACAGTAAATGATCCAATGATGTTTTCAACGCAAAGTCCGCACAAAGTTAAAGTACGATCACTAATATTACACCGTCGACGCGGTTCACGGTCGTACTACTTTTTGCGAGCAATTCTTGAGTGTTATACTTGCGTCATTGTAATTTGCATAAGAAATGACGATTCACGGTATAAATAAATATTTACATGGTGGAGAGCAGTACTTTTGTGAAAAAGAGACGATGCAAGTGTAACGACAAGCTTGACGCAACTGATAGCTCGACTTCCGTTATCGTTCAAGGAAATGTCAGATCTATCTTCACGCCCCTCCCCTTCTCGTCGATCGTTTTCAAGATCTCGCATTGTCGAGATGCTGATTGATGAGTACCTTCGATTCGAAGGCTCGCGAGAGGATTCCACCCCGTTGAACGATAGAAGGTGGAGGAAAGAGGAATATCGGTTAATCGACCGCGTTTGAAAGCCGATTTGATACGACGGGCTACATTGGCATTAATGCATTATTTCCAGCTTCATTATATCGTTGAAACGATGAAATATTAATTAAAAAAACGCACGCGAGTTAAAAAAATCGGAACTAGTACAGCGTTATACTTTCTTAAAGACCAGAGAGATTTTTCAGTCAATTTACGTTAACAAGTTTCTTCCCTAGATATTATATTTATCGACATTTAATTTTAGGAATATGAAACTCAGATAAAAAGAATGTTGACATGCATTTATACACATTTTATTGTATAAGATCACATCAACAGAATTCGACAGAATCTGACACAAAGATTGGAAAAGTTTGGAAAGAAATATATATTTTTATATAATTTTAAATATGTGTCGTATATACTTTAAAAAGCGTTGCTCGTTAAAATATTTTTAATGCTGGGTTCATATAATGCAGGTTACATAAAATATTTAACAAATTCAAAGTGAAAGGACAGAGGATCGTGAACGAAACCAAAGTTTAGTGCTTTATTTACGACAGAACTGCGAAAGCAAAGAACCGCTATAAGTAAGCTGTTTAAAACACCCAAATATAAAACTTATATAACCTTCTTATATAATATAATTGACTAAAATTTTCATTGTTCTTCCATGCATTATAAACTTTAAAATTTCTGAATCATTCTCCGAATATTTTATCTTAATACATCTTTAATATAAAATTATTCAGAATGGAACAATAATTATCGAAGTTTACATTATACAGAAAAAACTTAAAAATTAGTTAATAGTGTTGACAAATGTTTGTACTGCCTAGGGATACATTATTTCCTGTAAACTTCAGCCATACACAATCACGATTGTGGAAATCGCATTAAATATTCCATAAAAAGCTTTCGCGTTCTTTTAAAAATGCAAAAAGACCATAGAGATCCAATGGAAGTTGTTCGCATTTTGCAAGGATAAAGTAAATGCAAATCACTCTTGTCACTTTCTGTGATAAAACATGGATATTTGCACATTTCCACGCAGGCGCAAGCGAGAATAAAATAATTTATGTATATATCTTAAAGCAGAGTTGCAAAATTTTCAACTTAATGTTTACGTGTTACGAGCGCGAAGAATATAAAAATTAACTTACCTCGGTTAACGTCTCCATGATCGACGT
The DNA here is from genome assembly GCF_048541705.1 of Temnothorax americanus. Lineage (NCBI taxonomy): Eukaryota > Metazoa > Arthropoda > Insecta > Hymenoptera > Formicidae > Temnothorax > Temnothorax americanus. The sequence goes on from NW_027509800.1 coordinate 100,916, forward strand.
TATTCACAAGTTACAAGGATGAAATAAAAGTCAATGTCCAAACCACACTGGACCTGAAACAACACAAACAAATACTGATGATAAATTCGAAGTCTTGACACAAAGAGAATATATTTATTAGCTTCTGAAAAAATTGTATCTTTAAAAAATCTTTCTACGTGAATCTTTTAATATTTGAGAAAGCTGCAGATGTGCAATTTATAAAGACATTCAGAAAATACGAGACGAGAGAGAAAAATAAAGAACATCTCTTCTATATACATATGTATATATATACATTTTTACCAAATAACTTATTACTAAATTATCATTCCTCGAATTTACAGTATTTCTTATAACAATATTTTTTATTTCACTTTAAATTATTACGCAAATGTCGGATATACAATACATGCGAAATAAAAATAACCTTGTCTTCAGCGAAGCACTTAATGACGCCAGTCTGAAGTGATATAAATGTAGCGCGATAGACAAGATCTGCGGAAAAAGAGCGACTGCATTGCGCAACCGTCGTGTTTGTGGTCTCACGAATTTATTTTGAGAGAGATGCGGACCAACTTCGGGTCGAATACTTCTTTCGAATTCGATATGCGGGCCGAAGACGATTTCTGTCCTAATTTCTACCTAGGTTACGAGACCGATATTTTCGCGTCCAATTTTACGCCTCCGCAATTCGCATTTGCCTCAGTCCCCATATCCATGTCAGAACAAATCGATTCAATTTCCATTCTATTGAGATCAGCAGGTGGTAGAGCGCTTTCCTGCAGAACGAAACTAATCGTAAGTCTCTTCGACGCGCGAAACCATTCTGCGCGATCTACCGCGAAGGTTAGAGACGCGATTGATAGCTTGCCATCGTTCATCGTTCATCGGCGAGAGACCGATCGCTTTTTGCAACCCCATCAACGAGCTAATGATTGGAGCTTATCGAAGTCTTAGACGATACGACATTAATCGACAAGAAGCACTCTTCTAAAACTCAAGAAATTGACGAAAGGAAAATTGTGTGTATCAATGCGAAATATATATATATGACGGACTTATCTATATATTTACTTTCATTAGTTTATGAAAATTGATCATTACGAAAGCAACCAAAGATATCATGTACATGTATGACGCAACGTAGTCAATATTATAGTAATATAAACATAGTATTAATATAAAGAGATATAAAAACATAAAAGCAATGAAAAAAATGTTTTCACTAACAATAAGTTTATTTTGCTTCGGCACTTCAAGCGGTTAAAAAGTTAAGAAATCATGCGATAATTTTAGAAGAGATGCAATTTTAAATGCGTTATTCTCATCTTTATAGAGAATTTTAGACATTTTGTAATCTATAAAACACAGTAAATTTTTCGGGAGTATGTTCATCGTGTCGTGCCCGTTGCAGTTATTATACATATAATTCTTGTATATATTTCTATTCGTGTTTCCAAGCGTTCGGTAGTTTTGATTTCGTCGTGTATACCAAAGCGCGAGAAACTGTGGCTTTTCGCACGTTATCTGGCACGTGGCCAACTCCTACGCATTAACGATCGTCGACGACTTTCGACACGAATCTATATCTCTAACCGACATCCTGTATCCGTACGACGACCGCGCGTTTCCGAATATAAGATCGCGCAAGAACCGACCGAATAAACGTAGCGCTCGTGGAGCGTGGAGTGCTTCGTTCATCGCGTTCAACGCATTTGTCGTGAAGCCCCGAAATTCCCTGCATTCAATCGTTATTAAATTACCAGTCGTTGAACTTCTGATTAATTGCGGATACATGACGAAACGATAGAACGTGGCGCAATCGGAGCGCAGTATAGGTACCTTTGATTGCCGAAGCGTTTAAAATGTTCATGTCCTGCCATATTATTCACCATATTCACCATATCAAAGGAGAGTTTAGGAATATGAGCTACCCATTATGTTTTCAACGTATTAAGTCAGGTAACTTTACGTTCACTGCGCTTGCTTTGAATTGTTGTACATGCGCGTACGCTTCGAAAATATAAATCCAAATTACATGGAGACCGTTACACATATACAAACATACACGAAGTTTTCATGTTATTTTTAAAAACATCGCTGTCTCAAATGTCTATCCTGTCTGATATTTCTAGCTTTTCCTCTGCGAGCCGCATATATATATATATATATATATATATATATATATATATATATACGCGTCTCTTTGTGCGAAACTGCAAGTCGAACTCGAGTTAGCGGATACGCGGACCGAAAAAAGCTCTTTTAACAGAGAATTCCCCAGGGGAATCAAGAGACACGGTCTCGCGCCAAGTATAAGGAATTCACCATCAGGACGCGTTCTTATTTTCTATCCTTTCCGCCTGACGAGTTAAAAGTTGCGAATCTCACGGTCGGATCGGCCACGCCGCGCATCTGGCCGCGCGTATCTGTGAAAATAGAATTTACGACGATGGCAGTTAGCCAACAAATCATTCTAGCCTAAGCGCGTGGTCCACCGGTATCGATCTCTCTCGCTCGGCTAAGTCCATGGACACGTAACACACAAATTAAATTAGACATGCCGTTAAATTGCTTGAAAGCTTGCGAGCGGAATCGAAAGGATCGCAAGACGAGTTATTTTCGCAGTCGCCTCGGTCGGCGTCATTAATATATAGTTTGCCATTCACGGACATTTGGATATAGGTCGAAGTACGGCGCTCGATTATCTCTATTTGAGAAGCAGTGTCACTGATGGTCATACCGTTTTGCCAGGCTACCATCCCCCCTCCCATCCTGACACCGAACGCTTCATGTTGTCGTTTGCTAAAAGTATCGCCCAGTTTATTTACAAAGTGTCCCAAGAACAACAAATATGCTTTTCAACGAAGGGACGAAGTAAGAAAAATGACGGTCGTTTTACCCGCATCGATAGTCAAGTTATTCGATCCTCAGAAAAGTTGGGAGGTTTTAGCGAATTGATCGAGCTTCAACAGCGTCAATATGTAGCCCAAACCCTATATATATTCTCTAGACGATATTTTTTCGGATTTTAGTCGGCCAGAGGTTTAAACTGATTAATCTTGATTTGTATTTAATCTAATTTGTATAATCTCTCAATTCCCGTAATATTTATGATTGAAAAAACTAGCTGCAAATCATCGATATTTCGTTAAAGCAATTATCGAGGAAAATCAGCTCCGAAATGCTTGGATGCAGAGTCAGTTACGACGGACACAATGTTCGACGTATCTCTATTCAGGGCACTTTATAACAATATGCTACGAAAGCTAGTTGTAGTTCGAACGTACGGAGGCTAACCGCGCACTGCGACGAGAGCCTTTGAATGACAATTACTAGCGGAAGCCCTTCGGCACTTTGCCGACAAAAGTTATTCACTAACTCCCATTCCGCAATTCGCGCTGTCAATGTTTCGAGGAAAGACGCCTCTTGTTTGTCGCACGAATGCTCATATCGAAGAAACGGCGGCGCGCACCGCGTTAATAGAGAGTTTTTGCAATACCGTCTTTCAGATACGGCTATACCGTATTTAAAAAACGGTATTGCAAAAACTCTCTAATATCTCGCTAACATAAGTACCTGCTTATTAGGGGATACGCACAATGGAAGGAATTAGAGAACAGAGAATAGGGAAGAGATTAACATATGCAATTCATTAACACAAAACAGACGAACAGAGAAATAGCATACTAAGGAACAGTAATAAAATTTTATTCTATATTCTGTACGCCATGTGTGCACAATGTGTATGTTTTATTATTAACTGTTATAACTGTTTCCTATTCCCTGTTCTCTGTTCCTTGTTCCTTTCATTGTGCGCAGCCCCTTACTTGCACGGATATTTAAATAGGCAGAGAGTATAGCGCGTGGTTATTCCTTTAGAAACAATGTCATTGACAGCTATGCCATAATATTGGTTTTTGCATTCCTACATCAGAAATTATGCAAATTACACGAGTAAATTGCTCGAGTTAGCAAAGTTGTTCATTTTATGTAACAAACACTCGCGGTGATTAAAATATTTTATCCAAAATATAGCTATACCAGAGAGAAACACAATGTCATAGTTTAATTTTAATTATTTAAAAACAATGTCAACGGTTCTTTTTCGCGTGAGAGATCAAAGACAATCACTGCAATAATGATTATCGTATTAATGATTGCAACGATAAAAAAAACATTCCTATATATAAAAATATACATGTATGGTAATAATGCATTTTTTGCGTATAAAATATTTCCGTCGTAGAATAGTAAACATTATAATGTGTGAAGTAAAAAATTAATATCTCGCTTTTCAAAAATGTAATTGCTAGACAGAAAAGGCCGTGCTTAGTCTCCATATGCGATAAATTCACAATAGTTATAGGTAGCATAATATAATGATAGGATCAACAACGGCCGTAATAGTTGAAACGTGACACTATTTAAAATAAGTATATAACTGACACGAGCAAACAGCAATGTATTTCACTCTCTTGCGTGATACATTTCGGGCCGTAAAGAAAATTCCGTTAAAGCTATTCGACCGGGTTGATACGATTCGCGCGAAAATACGTATTTGGAGTACAATCGTATCGGGTCTATGCGCCGCTGTATACAAGTATCATATACAGCAATCGTATCAGAACTCAATTTGTGCGGTATACTCTGTCTCCTACATATTTATCCTATGTCGGACTCCATATTCAGGAAATTCTAGTGAGACGTATTTCGTGTGCGGAATACACAAAGGCCGCGACGTGACAGACAGACTATTTACTACAAGCTATTGTTATATTGATCATAATACGCGATTATGATACCATTCGTATTGTACGTGATATTAATTACACACATTGTTGCCGTTCTCGTGCATGAGAAAGAAGGACGCGTTTAACTACGGATTTAAAGCAATTATAAAAGTAATTCGTGCGACACGATCATCCGATTAATGTACTTCTATATTTCATTATGTATACTATTAAAATCTCTTGACGCGATTTGAAAACGCATTCATGCAATCGGTATCGATATAAAATGTAACAATGAATATATCCTGTAAACTGTATTAATAAAATTGTGTAAAATTCATATCACGTAATGTTTAACAAAAGATAAATGTCTTCGAAGATCTCTCTTTCAAATCTTCAAAAATATATTTGTATAATTTATTCCATTTACACGTAGATATATTCTTATGAAGCAAAAAAAATAGTTTAGCATATCGCAAAGGACATATTGCGAAACTAAATAAGAGAAGCAAAACTGCTAAATATGGCCCAAGAATAGATAAATATGCGCAAATATTATGCGTACAAGTAAAATATGCAAAATTATGCACTTGTAGGTGAAATATGTGCGAAAAAAAGCTATGATTCAACACACAGGGTTGAAAACGCGTAGCACTTGAAACGTACTTCTATTTATTCATTTACCTTTACCTGCAGAGAGGCAAATACAAATATGCATCAGTATATTCAAGATCTATATTGTACGGACAAAACAGTAGAAGTTATATTTTATAAAAAACTAATGTGATTTAAAAGAGACATCAAACTTTTGACTAGTTGTATCATAATAAAAGATAAAAAAATTATACCGCGCAACTATAGAAAAAAAGTGATACACGTGGAAATCATATTTTTACATTTTTTTATTCAACTTTTATTCATATGTCTTTTATCACAATTTTGCGCGATTTTCGATTTTTATTTTCGATTATCACTTCGATAGGTATTATTCGACGCGCGTAACTATCTCAAGCTATCGAGCAACATTGGGTTTTTCGCTTTTATGACCCGGGCTACCGCGCGGGTATAATTAACGTTCGTTTATATACGTATACCTATACATGGAGCACGGACATGTACGCGAACGTACGTTCGCGAAGAGCGAAGACCGAAGAGGAGGCCGAGAAGGAAGGTCACTCGATAATGCTCTCGACGACGCGACGTGGCCATTAACCGTGCGAGGAGACGAGGGATGTGAGACGCGGAACGAGGTGGAGGAGCGTGTGTTCCCTTGCGCTCGCTTCGCTCAGATGCACGCACCCAGTAAGGCATCAGACATCCCACATCGATCACATCATCGGTCGAAGGTCGTTCTGATACACGCGATAGGCCCATCGATATATAAATGGATTTGATCGAGTCGCGCGCACAATGTTGCGACGAGACGCAGCGACGGCGACGGCGACGGCGAAGGCGACGCCGACGGCGCGGCGACGGTGACGACGGCGAAGATCTCGAGGGAGCTTGAGCTCGCTTTTGTGCCGTTCATTCTCAGTAGATAAATGTAGTCTCTCTCTCTCTCTCTCTCTCTCTCTCTCTCTCTCTCTCTCTCTCTCTCTCTCTCTCTCTCTCTCTCTCTCTCTCTCTCTTGCGCACGCGCGCGCGCGAGCGACATAAACGCCTGAACGCGTACGTGTAAGCATATGTCACAGCGCGCGTAAACGTCGATCGTAAAATATGAGCGACCATATTTTACCTATCTTACGAAGACGGTGCGGACGCAATTGCGCGGAGCCACTATGGCACCTCTGAAATATTTTATGCGCACAAACATATATATAGTGCTGATACGTTTTGTATCAGCATCAGCAAAGGCTGCTGTTTAAAACATTAACGCTCGCGCAAGTCTGAAAAAGTATACCGACAAATATTTGGAAGGCAGGGTGATATGGAATGTGGCAATGGGACATTTATCGATTATTTATAATATATTATCGTAAAATCGCTAACAAATCGTCGAAAAGTCATGGTCAAATTGCTCATTTTTATTAAAATATGTAAATATATTCACGCAACATATTATCGAAAACATTAAAGCGTTAAATGTCAAAACAAGAAAATCAAGCTTGTATCTATTATATATTACTTTTTTATTATATATACATTGTTGAATCACGAAAAATATTATAAAATTAGTTTCTTGTTATTTCATTTATAGCATCAAACAAATAGACATCGATCAACCGTAAAAACATTAGTTTGAACAATTCGGTATTATCTAATATCTAATATCCCAGTGAACGCACAATGTCCCAAATCGGAGACATATGACGTCTTAAAGACGTCTTAAAAACGTCACATATCCCGCTTTGGGACATGCGTCATGCGTGTTGTCTGGAATGTTTCGAATTTCTAATTAGATTTGCTTGTTTTGTTTACCGCGCGTTGCATTCCATTCAATTATCGGCGATAAATTGATTTCTCAAATTGATTTAACAATTCGTTGAATATTCCCGTTGAATATTACCGTTAAATATTCGTCGCGACGAGAAATACGTCGTAGAAATAGCGAAAAAAAACCGCTCGTTGTAATTATTTACAACGTGCGTTATTTACGACGCCAAATAATGACAAATAATATTTGAATCGAATATGGAATTATAATCCATCTTATCGCTGACGTGTTTGTCAGCGGTAAGACAAATTGTCATTTTATGTCCGATTCGGTCGTAATATTATTCATCATTGAGTTTATCGGATTAAGAATTGTCCTATATGCGTTAAGGCGGTGTATATGAGACACGGCAATGTTTATATTATTATTGCCGCTTTAGTTATTGCGAACTGTGAATACACGATGTACTATTAACGACTCTGATAACTCACTCTCTCCCTATCTATCTATCTCTCTCTCTCTCAGCGATGGCCCATCATTAGACAAATTTATCGAGTTAAGACGCGGCATAGTGCTCCTCGAGCACCTAACTGCATCGTAAATTAGACGAAAATGTTACCGCTCTCTCTCTGCGCTCTAGCGCCTAGCTCGCTCTCTCTGCTAGCTCTCTCTTCTCTATATCTCATCTCTCTGAGTCGCTATAGAGCTATCTCTCTCTCTCTCTCTCTCTCTCTCTCTCTCTCTCTCTCTCTCTCTCTCTCTCTCTCTCTCTCTCTCTCTCTCTCTCTCTCTCTCTCCCCCTTTCTGTCATCGCGAACGCGCTCTTTCGCGTAATATAGGCAACCGATGAATACGCGCACACATACGATACAGCTGCGTGGCTAAGCGCAAACTGACAAGTCGCTCACTCGGGAATTTTCTTCACGACAAAGTTTCTTGAAATAGCAAGCAAAGTTCTTTCAGCTGTACTCTTCAAATAAACGTCTTGCATTTAAAATAAAATTAACGTATATTATTCAAGCTTTGGATGACCGAAGAAAAGAAAGAAAAAAAACTACTAACAATAAGAAAGGAGTACAACGTATATAAAGCAGGCAAAACAGCTGTGAAACGTACGGTGCGGGCGTGGAGAAAGTAAAATATGTATTTAGTATCCCCCGCGTCATTTTGCATGCTTGAATAATCAGATCGCTTCTTTAATGTAGTTAGTACGAACGAAGTAAAGTCATCTAGTTATTATGCCAAATACTTACATGCGTTAATCTTAATGCGCTAATCAGAATGCTACTTCTCCACGACGGAAAAATCGTCGAACGTATATCTAACAAATGCAATTAATTGGAACAGGAAACTTGCAAATAGGAATTCATTCTGTGAAATTGAATCTGTAATCGTCGAGATGAAGGATTAGATTGAAATTGTCTGAATTTTCTATCTTCTTTCTCGCTCTAGACACCTACTCTGCCATCACTTCGCAAATAATTAGACAAATAATTCCTTTAATTTCTTCTGCAAGATGCACAAGAATTAAATGTCCAATTTGTAATAAAAAGTGATTCTATTCTCATTTATTTTGATTGTCATTAAAAAAAAAAACTTGTTTAATTTCATTAAAAGAATAACTAAAATAAATAGAAAAATTTTTGAAAAAGTTCAAAAAATGGACTCAGAAACTTTCAAATAATTTTTTTAAAGATTAAAAAGTTTATTTCTTCGCATGTATATATATAATAAATTTGCACTAATTTCTTCTCATTCAACCGGGATAATGTCTCGGTACGCGCGTCTGACTCGTCATATATAAGCGCATTGCTTTGGCCAATTAAACATTCTTAACAAAATTCTTAATTAACTTCTACATTTCTAAACATTCTACATTTCCACTAAACGGCAACTTGGAAATTACCTTGTTCATATTTAACTAGTGGAATAAACGCGATCTTCATATTACATAGATGGAACTTTGAATTGCATGACCAGGTGAGCGTTAGCGTTAAATGCCCGGCTAATCAGAGACGAGGCGATCTATATTTGTATTCCATATTTAGCACTAAATGCGGCCATCACTGATCCTGAATTTTCTTTGTCTTATATAAAGATCTTATCTGCCACCGCATTATTACGTCGGATATCAGATAGCCAGATGTTTGGCGCTAAATTTACGATACGAATGGATATAAACTGATGTGTTAAATCATAATTTATGGAGCGAGCTTATTCTATTATCGCGTAAAAACATGCAAACTCTAGACTCGGACAGCTGAATTATATAAAAATTGATAACGCTGAGGAAAAATAAGCATACAAAACCCACCAATATACGCGAAAATGTATCGTATTTTCTATAACGGTATTCTATAACGTAAACTTAAATTTCGGAAAAGTGGCGTTCACGATAATATTTTGATTGACGACATTTTAATGAAGATCCATTTCATCTTTAGCTTTCGTATATCTATATGCTATTCATAGTCACCGCACACCCACAAATATTCATTTATTTTAACGTTAAATAGAACGCGATCTTTATATCGCGCGGACGTTCCATATTTTGCAAGTTCCGAATTACATCGCTATATAAAGCTGAATGCGACCCGAAACGTAGATACAAATGCGAACGTTGAAGCGAAGTTTCCGAATCTTTTAGAGTTATTACCTCGCTATGATTATCGTGTCATAATTATACAACTCACGCTATTGCAGTTGTAAAATACAAGTAAATCTTAAGCTGTTACGATTTCAGAAGTTAGCTTCTTTCGAAACTGTCTGCGTCGTAAAAAGAATAATGCCCAATGACGATTCATAACAGAGGCAACCCGTTGTTTCTAATTGTAAGAACCGAAGACAATCTAATCCTTAATGATCTCAACATTTCGAGCTTTTGATCGTTATTAAGATCTACGGACTCCCCGTAATGTAAATTATCGCGCAATCTAAAGACTTGAAATTACTCTTAAATTATCTTAAATTGAAGAAATTTAAATTAAATACTCAGCATATATCCATCGCGATAATTATCGAAAGCTAGGAAGGCACTTTTTACGCGTCAGTTTAGCATAAACTCGAACTTGCACCAAGCGTATCTCGAGCGCTTGGCTCCGAAGAGTCAAAAGAGAATTTATGAAGGCTCTCATCTCTCATACGAGAGTTGAACAGATCCCATTCGCAAGCTTCGTAAACATATTTCAAGTGTTCGGCCGTCTGGTTTTAGATCGAGAGCATTATTAAGACTCTACCAGAGCGTGCGAGAGAGAGAGAGAAAGAGAGAGCAAGTGCGGATCTCGATGGTCTTGCACTAACGTTACAGATGTGTTTCGAGCGTCTGACTGTTTGATTCCGAGTTTAAATCATCGAGATTAGCACACGGGACCTGGCAGGGAGGAGAATCGCGCGAATCCTATATGCGCAAACATGACGCATGACGCTCTCTCGGCTGCTCTCGGCTCGGCGCAGCAGAGCGCGCATATCTCCGACGCTCGGCCGCTCGGCCGCTCGGCCGCTCGGCCGCTCGGCCGTGCGTATTCGCACGGTAATTGCACGGTCGCTACCATTTGAATAATTTCATCCATGCAGCAAGGACACGTACTCACCAGGGACGTACGCGTAGGTAGTCCTACGTGATCCCGCGCCCAGGTTGTCGCCGTCGGACGAACGCTCGTTTCCGCGGTCGGCAATGACCACGTCCGCTGGGGCCTGGGGCTCGCAGCTGCTCTCCGTGGCGCGCGGGCGTGTCCGCTGTCGCCGCCGAACGCACTGCACTGGGATCGTAGACGTAAATGCGAATTTGCGCGACCGAATCGGCAAAGCCCGCTCGCGTGCGCGCCGCTAATCACCGTGGCGGATCGCGTTCGATCGGATCGCCGTCCGCGTCGTTTCCCAGCGTCACGATCGATCCCGCGATTTATCGCACTACTTTGAATATTAGTCCGCGCTCCGCCATTCCCGCGACACCGATAATCCCGCAAAACCCACACGCCGAACTTGCGCGCGAGGAGCAATAATATTCGAGCTCGACGCTCGACAAAACATCCCGTGGGACTTGAATTATTGCCGAGAGACTCTCGGGGTGATCTCCCCTTGACTTCCCCTAACCTTTAATCGTTCGACTAATTTATGCGCTTAGCGGGGAAGAAGAGAGAGAGAGAGAGAGAGAGAGAGAGAGAGAGAGAGAGAGAGAGAGAGAGAGAGAGAGAGAGAGAGAGAGAGAGAGAGAGAGAGAGAGAGACGCCTTGCAGATTTAATTTCACGAATTTCTCCCCGTACGCGCGGCGATTGATCGCCTCCATTATATGAAGGCAATTATTATTACTTTCTCACCCGCGAGACTCGACGGCGAAATTTTAGACGTTAATTTCCGCCGTTTCGCGGAAGTTCCACGCGATCTTTACCGAGAAGGCTTGAAGGCGAGAACGAGAACTGGCGCGCTTTGCAGCGAGCGGAATTGTTACCAACTCAACGAATGCGATACCATCGATAATAAAAAAAAGAAGAAAAACCCTGCGCAGGTACTCGGAGCTCGGAGCGATGTTAATGTCACGATATGTAAATGACGACACTAATCGAAGATAAAACTCGTCAGAGCGAATTAACACGAATTATTTTTCGTGCCGAGACTGCGGGACTCTAACAGACTTTTTACGACCTCCGACCGCTCCGACCTACGGTGCTGCAAAACCGCACTGTTCCTTACGCGAGCGTTACCTTTCTAAAAAAAAAGGATCACCTCGACTTGAGTGATTAAAGGGCTTTTCCGTCCCGATGGAGCATGGAGCGCCTAAGAGGAAAAAGGCAGAACCGTTACGAGTTACGAGTACCTCGAGTCTTTCCGCTCGGGAGAACTTTTCGCTAGCCCGCGTTTTCCTACGTTAAGCGCGATACGCACGACCGTGGATCGTGTCGCGGGTACCTGGGGTGTCCTTCCGTTCCCTTTGTTTCAGCTCGACACCGACAACGCGACGCGACGCGACGCGACGCGGCGATGGTCCGTCGCGCGTATCCTCGGAGTTCGCGGACCGCGCTTGACGATATCGCGCACATTAACGCGCTAACGACGTGTTCGTCCTTGCGCGCGCGCCCGCGCCCGCGCGATACGCACTTCGCCCTCGCAACTTCGCAACCTCGCAAATCGCACTCGCGACTCGCGCCCGTGTTCACGGCGTTCGCGCGAGTCCGTCAAGTCCGTCGTGCGTCGACGACTCGCGGCGAAATTCAGACTTCAGACGGCGCGCGGTCCACCCTTCGTCACCCCCGGGCCCCCGGCTCCGGGTTCCGGGCCCGGGCCCGGGCCCCGGGCAATCGAGAATCGGGAATAGAGGAAATGGCGTATGATGTGGCGTAACTTACCGGCGGTCGACGCACGGTTGACAGAATGACAGATTCGTTGAAAACGAATGGCAATTATACGCTTCGCGATGAGTTCGCGTGGCACGCGGACGCGCAGCTGCTAGCTGCTACTAAACTCCTTCTCGTTTCTCGTATGTTCTCGAGCGGGCGCGAACCAAACGTGACTCGAAGTGCGCGCGCCGCCACCGCCGATGACCGCCACCGCCGAGAGGAACCAGCGGTGAGGCCGGTGAGCGGCGATGAATAGCGGGTAGCCCCCCGCCGACGACGACGGCGAGTACGGCTACGGCGTACGACACGACGTACCCGGCGACTGACGGTGACGCCCTCGCCCTCGCCCTCGCCATCACCGGAAACAAAACAGCCCCCCTGACAGCTCCGGCTCCGGAGAGTTGGTACTGTTGTCAGTGTTGACGGTTGACCTGCCGGCTGCCCTGCGAAACCTCTCGCGATCAACTTCACGACGACCGACGACCGACTCGACAATTATTGCCGAATGCGCGTTATGACGAAGAGACGAGCGAATCGTAATGATCGGCCTGTACGAGTTTTTCCTCGTTTTATTATGACAGGAAACATTTTATAGAGAGATCGTCTTCTCGTAAATCGCGCTGAAGAATTAAAATTCGAGCCTCCGCGACATCGCTGATTGCTGAATCGTGTAACGAATCGAACTACTCCAAATACACTTATGGCTGAAACGCGTCAGTTTACTTCGGGTGGCTCCCGGCAATAATTAAAGTTCCGCAAAGTACTTCGCTAAGCTCGAATACTCCCTCGCAAGTTTATCGGGTTTATAGAATCATCGGTATCGCACACACGGCTGCCTGAACTAATATTCAAAGTGCGGCAAATTGGCTCTCGCGCACGCAGTATAACAGGGAAGGTGCTGCATCCTCGAGGATTTGCCGCTATCGCCGGGTATCCGCGGATGAATCAACGATGTCACGCTACGTTACGCTTCGTTACCTATTTAGCGGCTTTTTCGTAGCATATTTAAACACAAGTTTAATATTTGTCGAAATTATATATCGCCGGAGCTTTACCATTCGAATCATATCTCCCTCAAGGACACGTTCTTTTTCAGAGACCCTCCATGTACCCTCGTGCTTTACAACCAGAGAAGAGAAAAGAAAGCAAATAAAATGTATCTGAAAGAATCGCAATAGATTAGGTACGTAAGAGAAAGAATTGAAAAGTACATTAAAGCTTTGTTTCTCCTGGCTCCCGCACATTTTCTTCAACTTTTTACTTTCGGGCCGTTAAAGCTCGCGATATCCCGCGGCATTTTTCAGAAATCACGCTCCTAAATCTTTTCAAATCAGTTTTCCTGTAACGCGAAGCATTCGAGGCGACCGTAGCGAAAACATCTGCAACATCGTCATCCTTGCGGAACAACCGAGCGAATATCTGTCGCACAAAGCGGAAAATCACAAAATCCACGGAATCAAATATTCTGTGTAAATATATGTATAGGCGTATGTATAAAATAAGAAGAGATAAAAGTGCAAAATATTTAATCTGACATTTGTACGAGAGACAGCGTAACTAATATCGTCGAATTTAGTAGCAATTTAATTTAATTTAATAAGAATTTCACCATCCCGGTGAGAATTCATCCAGTCAGTCTGTTCTTGCATGTTATATCGCTCGAACGAATCTCTGACGAGTTAGAATGAAACGAGCCTGAAAGTTACTATTCGAAATACACGCCATGTGCCGATCACACTTGATTATACACTGGATCTATCGAAGAAATAATAAACAAATAATAATTCAACGATAATCTTTATCGCGTCCAATTTTTTCCTCTCTTTTGTATTCTTATTAAATATTCGGAATCATCTCTGTCTCTTTGATCCGCGCAGGCACGATTTGCTCGAGATGCACATAAGCAAACGTTCTGTTTAATGAAAAACGTATGTTAATCAGCCAATTAAACAAATTATAAACTTTGTCATATTTTGAGTAAAATTTCTTCTTCTTTTAGTTGACTCAAGTGTACGATCGATCGCAAATGTGTGTGATCGCAATGTGCTCGCTGACGATAATTTAGGTAACTTTCACGATTTTGTACAATGTAACCGACTGTCGACGTTTCAAGCGGAAACGCGGGAACTAGAACTATGATACGAAATAGAAATATCATACGCCGGCAATCGTAGCCGCTTAATTGATAATTGTAACTGCAGCGATATTCAAAATAAATATTATATAATATGTATATATATATATTTGAACAGACGGAACCTCGGACAAATGCCCGTTAATTACAATTCCAAAAATTTAAATTGCAAAATTAGAATGTCTCCAAAACTTTCGAATTCTCGAAAAGTCAAAAGGCGAAAGGGATGGCATAAATCGAAAGAGGAAACTTCCAGGATCGCGATTATAAAAGCTCCAGCTTAATTTTACATTGGTGAATTAAAAACAAAGAATCTGGATGTACGGATAGCTCAAGGAGAAGAGAACGCGATCTTTCCTTGTTTTTCTTTCCCTTTCCTGCGTTCGTCCAGACATGAAAATGAGACGTTCGTGCGAGGATGTGCGCGGCACGACTGAATTTCAGCCGTATGAGAAATACGCGTGGGATATGTTGCTTGACGACGAATTCGCTGCATACGGGTCAAGGAGAAGTGTCGCGCTTTTTTGTGCTTCAATCGCATCGTAAAGCATGACAATCTTGTCATCGACATTGTCACGAACGTGCCAAGGCTCGTCGTGCCAATTAATCGTTGTAATTCGTTTCTGAAATGTTTAAAGTCGATTATAGTTGTACCGAAAATAAATAAAGGTTTCGTTGATTCATCTTTTTCAATTCCGTTCAAAATTATAATCGCGATTAAACTTCCACAAAATTATAACTAACGATAGATCATATTTATACTCTCATATTATACTTTTATATACTAATTTACGTTTTCATCTTCAAGAATTGTCGTATAAAATTTTGTTCGAGATAGGCGATTACTGCAACATTGCACCTTTCATATTTTTTATCGTACGTATGCTCAACGATAACCAAATGCATAGTGAAAGATATCAAAAAGCAAAGATAGAATGTTTCGGATTTCACACGCTTAGATTTCACGACGGCAGATATTTATAGTGTTGCAATATAAGTCCGAAATAAATTTTCAAACGCTATGACATTTTCACGTTGAGACGTCGTCGATGTCTTATCGGCGGACGAATCAGCGTTGACAGCCGCTGACAGAAGATTTACCACTGATATAAAGGATCTTAATCGTAGCCCAAAATATTCCCGTGGAAATAGTTCTGAATCTCTCAAGTTCCAAAGTGTGTACTGTGCGTATATTCTATCAAATTAATTAAATAGATGCAAATTGTTCTGGTGGACGTTTGAACGCGTGTACATTTTCAGCTTCCACCGCTTTCGGCCTTTTCACGACAACCAAAACCTTCGTCGAGATAATATATTGGCTGTTTATTCATCGTGATAAAAGAACCTGCAACTGATACATTTTATTGTTAGTATAAGAATGAAACGATACACAAGAAGTAGTTTACTTTAACGTAGATTGTCAGGTTTAATTTTGCTGCACTCTGAAAATGTCATGCGACGAAAGCTTTTATCGGAAGATATCTTGATGGAAATATGTTACGTTATACATATATGCAGCGGGTGATCGGTTGACAAATAAGGAAATACGATACACATGTACGACGAGCATATATAAAAACGAACTAATTGTCCCCGGTACCTCAATCACCCGAAGGTATCGTTTACGAAAAGAATACGGTTGTCCGTTACGATTGCATGGATAAAACGTCTCATCTGCCTCGAAATGGAAAACAAATTGCTCTCTCTCGAAGAGGTGAAGGAGGTGGCGAGAGCTGCGCTGAGCAGTGACACTGATCTGATAAAATATACCATTCGACCGTACTCCAACGGCAAGTTCGGATTTCTCGGCTCTCATTATCGGCTCGATATAACAGCCACGAGAAAAAAGGAAACCGTCGCTCTCTCGTTCTTTCTCAAGACCGTACCTTACGAGGTACCCGATCAAGCTGACTATGTGATAAAAAAGGGTGTCTTTAAACAAGAGACAATGTTTTATAGCGTCATAATGCCGTTGCTCCGTAAGGGATACCATGGGGAACCATGGGCGCCGATGTGCTACAAAGTGAAAAGCGATTCGATAGTCTTTGAGGAGTTAAGCAGCAAGGGCTACTCCATGCGGGACAAACTATTTGACAAGACACTCGTACGTGCGGGTTTAAGCGCTCTCGCGCGACTACACGCCGCCTCTCTGCTGGCCGAAACTCGCCTCGGCACGTCTCTGAATCGGCTGTATCCCGACGCTTTCGTGGAGAGAGCTTTCGTTCGCGAGGGAATGACGCGGAAGTGGTTCGAAGCAGGCATCGACGTCGCCGCGATCGTAGCCGAGCGTTTGGGGCACGACCCCGACCTGATACGATCGACCTGTGAGCAGGTGTATCACGCTATGAAGCCGTCGCGCACAAAGGCGAACGTGGTTAGTCACGGGGATCTCTGGGGCAACAATCTTCTCTTCAATAATGACGTGTCGCCTAAATGCTTGCTGGTGGATTTCCAACTATTGAGGTACTCTCCTTTGGCGCATGACGTAGCACAGTTTTTGTATCTGTGCACGGACCGGAGCTTCCGAGAGACCTGGGAAAGCACGATGTTGCGTCATTATTACGATACGTTGCGCGAGACTCTGAACATTCACGGGACCCATACGAAAACACCCCCATGGTCAGAGCTGATAGAAGGTATGGAGGAACAACGTCTAGGCGCCGTTATCACCGCGATAATCTACTTTCCTACGGTTTTAATGGACGAGAATATTGGTGCGCGGATTATGAACAACCCGGCGTCTTACGCCGACTATTATTTTCGGAATAGGAAAGAGTTTGTCCTCTCAAATATGGAGAAAGACCCAGTTTACAAAAGAAGGATCAGCGAAGCTGTCATCGAACTCGCCGAGCTCGCCTCGCGATTGGACCAATTACCAAAACCGTCTTAAAAAGTTAGATATATATATTTCATATAGTCGATTCACACATGTAACCAAATCTTTTATTAATGTTTCGCCAACACACTTTGTGTACCTTTTATATATTTCACGGGAATATGTATTCGTTGAATTGATGATTTTATCAATATTACTGATCTTACCGTCGCAGTTCCGTATGGTAATTTTTACGGCAATACGAATCAAAGAATATTGTCTTGATCGGGAAGTATAGTGGATAGGAAAGACCAATCGTAATCGGTGAGTTGTACGTTTGCATCTTCATCCATATCCTCTTTCTCATTCGTCGGTGTGACCGAGGGTTTCGTCGGCAGTAATACTTCGTTTTCACTTAGATCTGAAGCATTATCCTGAGCGTCGTCATCGCTGTCTCTAAAAATTACGAAAAAAATCAATACACGATGCTTATTCACGTAAAACGAAGCGGTAAAGACAACTTTAACGTATGTAACTTGCACAAGTGTTAATTTTGCATACTTGAAGTTTTCAGCATTTTTGGAATGATTTTTTAAGGGTTGTTGTCCTGCCAGAGACGAAATAAATGACGAGCACAGCAGTCTCATCGGTGGCAATGTATGAGCGGACACGCTAAGTAACTGAAAAACAAGAATGATGATTAATGTTAAGCTACTACAAGCGAATGCACTCTGCTGATTTGTCGGTTAAATAATGTAATGTACGGATATAGACATCAATGGAACGCGTCAATTTCAAGGCGACAGGTTCAAAGTATGTTTGCCGTACGTATATATACTCGTGATAATCGGGCGGTCAGACGACTGGTTAATTAGTTTTAAAGCTGACACACAGCACACCTCCAAGTGAAATTTGTGCAATTCCTGCAATCTTCTACTTCAGATCTAGGTTGATTCGTCTGTTGCAAGTTGCAACCCACACGAATATTCTTCGCAACGTGTACACTTTAGCGACAAACGCGCGTCTATGTGTATTATAGTATAAAACTTAAAAAATGCACTTTAATTTCGTCGATGAATATCTACGCTCTTTGAATCGTAAGTTTATAATTGTTATCAAATATATGCAACGGCTTCCTTTTCAAATAAATGACTACTTTAAAGACAAGATTCCGCAAAATTATATATAGTACTAGATTTAATACCACTTTTATAAAAGGAAAACGTCTCTTATTTCATTTCTTTCAAGTGGCAACAATTACATTGTTGACAATATATGTATATGACGCATTTAAGCCATGTTTGTACTATTTCCGCACTTCTCATTTTTAGGATAACGCGATTGTCGATAATGATTCAAGTCAATTTCAGAGAATCATGATGACAATAGTCGTAAAGTTGTTCATACGAAAAACGGCCGAGATAGCCAGAGAATGTAATTTACTATCACTATAATCAAGACAATTACCAAGTCTAGTAAAGTCTGACGTTTGTAACGTATCCTGGTCTATTTTGGTCGTAAAAAAGCTATTTTTAGTATAGAAGGAAACCTTACGTATCTAGCCTTACGATCCATTTAGTGAGAATATTTCAATGGGCTATATAAATAGTAAATGTCTCAGAAGTGTAAATATTAAAATATTATCCCAATATGAATACTAAGAATATAAATAAAATAAAGAAATAAATATCGTAAGATATAGCGGAGAACACAAAATATCAGCAAACTTTAATTCTTTTAAAGAAATTTAAAGGCATCATGTGATTGTACCATTACAAAATGTTGATAGAGGTATATCAATGAGATAGATTGATCTAAACTTTGCCCTCTGTATCGGTGTGGCATTTTATTAGCAGGTATCAATGACAACAATCGAGACAGTCGGCGAAGAAGATAAGACTTTGTTCCCGCTGGCCTGGTTTTACTTTTCCGAGCAATCCCAGACAATTCTGTGACAACGTCGTTCGCTATTTTCGCATCGCGCAGGTTGTCCTATTGTAATGGATGCGGTGAAATATTTTGAAAATTAAGCGAGATACACAAAGCATGATATCCTTAGATATCATGATAATTGTGAAATAAATGACATTTTGTGACAAAGATTAATTTTTGTTCAGATGGAGTCATCCCGACACTGTTTCAATATTATATTTTACTTCTTTTAGTGACATATTTTTTGCTCGATATGATACCCATGTATTGAGATGCTATTTTTTTTCTTAATGATCTACATTATCTACGACCTATCGTTGTAAATTATTAGAAAAAATTTGAAACTGACGACTAAATCATTGAAGATATTCAAATCTTTATGTTTGGGTATAAAGTGTATAAATAAGAAATTAAATATTAACTATCAAAATATGTACTTTAAAAACACGTTAATCATTAAAAAAAAAAAAAAACTCATTTCGTTTAATTTTATTACGAAATATTCCAAGCAAAATTAAGGTTTTAATTAATGTAAAACATCTTACATTAAGGTAACATTGTAACAAGTTCAATGATCCCTTACTCAAGGTCAATCGTATTCAAGACCATTTGAAATCAAAATAGTACACTTTGTATGTTTTTGCCGTGGATAAATAGTGGCAGACGAAGCTACTTTTAACACATTCGTTTCTGATAGCAGCAGAACATGTTACGTCTCGCGTAACTACTTTCGATAAATTCTTCGACGAGATATCTCTCGACTTTATTTTCGGCACGGTGGATTAATTATTCGATACGAATACGATGCATGTTACATTTGCCCTTATCTGCTTTTTCCAATACAACTCCACCTCACTCTGTTCAATTTGTCAGGCCAACTTGCCGCCCACACGAAGAAAAGACAAGACGACTGATAAAGCCAAATAAACTAAAATATATATATCTACATATGAATGCATATGAATAGATGCTATAGCTTGCAGTACGACGATTATGACGTGAGAGGCATAGGATTTCCAGCGAAGTTTGCCTGTTGTCCAACTGTCCTAAAGAGACAACTAGAACGCCGTGAGAGGGTGGGAGTCTCTATATTAAATCATGGCGAGACTTCTGCTGAAAGCCAGTCGTTCGCGGATCGTTGATACACACATGAAGAACCTGCTCTGTGTCTGTCGTCTGTCATAAGAAGGACTACTAAATAATTTTCCACGTACCATCTTCGTCAAGTTGCATCGTGTCGATTTGTCAACACCCCATTGTATAATCATTCGAATTGATAAAGACTGGTAAAACCACTTGACATAACTCTCTGTGGGAAATTTTAATAGAAACATTTGGATTAATTCGCATTTTTTGGTGAAGAAACTATTCGGGAAGAACTCGAAGAGCGATCTAATTACAATCATTGATCGAGAAGACGGAATAGACTGAGAAGAACTGAGAAAAAAAGATTCGGAAAAAATCCAGAGTCGAAACATTCTTGGGCATCTTTTGGGCTGGAAAAAGAACCGGTATCGAGAGAATGAAGCTGACTGCATTAAAATTGGTTTCGTGCCTGGTTACAACGGTGCTACTCGCAGTGATCGCCTTTGGATATCCCGCCAGTAACAGCGAAGCAGTAAGTGTTTTTGTATGCGATATCTCGTCATAAACGGAGCCGATACCATTATTGAGAATAATGTAGTTGGAAATTATGCAATTTACCGATTTTGGATCACCGGGATTTTGTTAGTGCGAAACACGCGAATGACTCACAAGCGTAGAGTTTCCTTTTCTCGCTGAGCGTCAATTATAAGAAATGCGACTCATATTTTTCTCCATTGTAAGCACGTGGGATGTAAGTACATGGTAATGTCGAAAGTGGACGTTGGTCATTGAACGTTCCTCGTTAAACCAATCTTTATTTGTCCGAGAGTGCGATGATGTGTCCAATCACATTGAGTCGTAGGTGGTGCGTGATCTTATAAACAGGAAGACTTTTCGTCAAGATCTCAATGACTTTTAACCTTCTTAGTAGCTATTTGACCTGATTTCGATTAATGCGACTGGCCATTATGTTGAATAATCTTTTTTTTTCCTTTTCGCACTTTTACTAATCTCTTATGCCAGTAATTTTTCTGTTTTTTTTTTTTTTTTTTTTTTTTTTTTTAATAAACCTAACAATTCTGTTTAAGCTATACAATTTGCAGGCGATCGAGAACATGAGGCAAATTCCGCAATGGCATTGTCTTCGTTATAGAAAATTCGATTTTGTTCGTCGCTGTCGGAATTATCGCTTAGGAAGAAGACACTGACAAATGGATATTCAATATGATCCACGATTGGCAACTTATCGCAATACGATACCTTATGGCAAATTTCGTCGTCCGATCGTGCAGAACACACCATTTCAAGTCGTTAAACTAAAGAAGTTCAAGTTTATTTAAATTTAATTTATAAATTAAAGTTTAAATTAAAGTATATAGTATAGATATCTGTAAAAGCACTTGCATTAGAAAGCAAAAATAATTTAGAATGTTGTTCTATTGAAGAAATTTGCATAAATGCGATTGACAATCATATATATATATGATAAGAGAAATATTATATTCTATATTATTTTATTTTCATTGATAAATCTTAATCTCTTTATCTAAATACAAAGTTTCCAACATAAAAAATTATATATTCTCGTATTGACTCTAAATTTTATAAATTCAGAATCAGAAATTCACAGACCAATATTCAAAACAGAATATTGAAACAATTTTCTACATTATTTCTTATAGAATATGTATAAATAATTTATTTGTTTTTTATATTCGTTTTTTACATTTACTTTAGATTAGTAAACCCTTATTTATTTTGCAAATTGTCTCCGTTTGTTTACTTAATGTAAATTTGATCTCAAATATATTAAAAGTTTCTTATGTTATTCAACAAGAAATAATACTTTTTTGTTAATAGCATTGGCATATCAATCGTACAGGAATATTCCTAATAGATAATGTGTAAGGAATTTATCAAGAATCCCAAAAGTCGCAAATATTTCAAATGGATCAAAGCATAACAAAAGATTCTAGATTATAATACTATTTTAAATTAATTTTGATTATAATGTGTGTTTATTTCTGAAAGAAAATTTACTCTAACTCAGAAAATTTGTAAATAAAATGTGCAACTTGAAGGAATCTTTGCATAAAATTTTGATAAAATGTTGAAACTCAAAATTCTACATACTTCTTGTACCATTCCTTTCGCTGGTATACCAAGATGTTCATGAACTTGCGCGACAGTCTGGTCTTTGCTCGAAGAGGTTTGAGCCGCTATAAAATTGGAGAAGGCAGTCAATGGCATGGTTCCTTTGTCCGAAATAATCTCTAAAGAAACACTCGCTTCAGATTCTGGTTCCAATGTAAGCAATTCCTAAACAGAATACAGTAATAGACAATAAAATATAAAATATATTTATATCCCAATTTAACATTCAAACATTACACAATTAGATTGATAAATTTAGCTGCATAATCCAAGACATACCTGATTCGAATCCAAAAAGAATAGTTGCGACTTTCGTTGCCAATGACCAAAGGAAGGATCACGTTTTTCCTGTAGATGAGGTACAAAAGTAGCTGCCAATACAGAACTGGTACTTTCGATAAGGCATGTTTTCTTATAAACGAGTGTTGCACTTTGTGGCGTAAACACGTATACTAAAAGCAAGTAAATAATCTTTATATTTAAAACATAATAATAAAATATATAAGATAAAAAAAAATATAGATATATAATATCTATATAATGATATATAAATGTTACGTGAGATTGTTATGTGTGACTTAAAAAAATAGCATATTACAATATATTAAAGTTTCCAATGATTATTCCTTTGGTAGTAAAATAAATAGTATATAATGAAAAAGTATTTACACGCTGTACAACATACATGAATTGTCAGATGTAAATGCTGCTATGTATGTAGATTTTAGGTCACACGTGAGACTCACGACGTTCAGGGATACGGTCCATGTTATAGCAAGAGTTAAAATATTCCAAACTGTTATGTGCTGCTGAGACACAACTACAACAAGGTGACAGGCCTCGTGTTTGCCGAATTCTATTCGTCTATTGTAAACATTTTACAATTATGCATTTATAAACAATGACTCTATATTTAGCTAAAAATATATACTTATTAATAATTTTACAATATATTTATTTTCTCAACTTACGTTATTGGATGATTATATTGAGAATGTGTAAGACTGGATTTTAATTCGCAAGTTTCAGGCATCCATAAAGTTAAGGTAGAATTAAAACCAACAGCCAATAACGAACCGTCTACTGAAAAACCTGCATCTGTAGCGGCTAAATTGCGATAGTCTCCCACTCCATAACAATACCAATGTTTTGTCTCTTTGTCTATAACAAATATAATATCAAATAGTGATATACATATATATTTCACTAAATTTTAATATGAAGCTATTTTATTATTAAATATATATATATATATATATATATATATATATATATGTATGTACTTTCTATAGTGGAAGATTTTCCCAAATTCCATAATTTAAATTTATTATCTTTCCCAGTGGTGACTGCTAACCATTCTCCATCGTCAAATGTCGTATCTGGTTGAAAATATAGTGCATTTACTCCATTCTCATGAGGTAATTCAATGGATGTATTTAATACAAATCTAAAATATTGAAAAATTATTAATATTGTAGTGTTAGGCTACGGTCAACGTGACGCTACAAATGCTTTGGAGCTTTCTTCTTCTCTTTTCTTTCTTCATTGAAAGAAAAGAGAAGAAAAATGCTTCGAAGCATTTGTAGCATTTGTCACGTTGACCGTAGCCTTAATCTAAACAAATATAGTAAAATTTATATATATTTACATTTGCTTTTTCAAATCGTAGACCCAGAATTTTAATCTAACTTCTATAGATGAAACTTTATCATTTCGTTCTTCAACTGTCGCCATCCATGTGCCATTATGATTCAGAGATATTTTTGTAACTTCTGTATTTACAATAATTACATCGCGTTCTTGTGTCAAAAAATTTTGAGCAGTTATATTAATCTGAAAAATTTGTCAAAATTTTACTATTTCTTTACTTATTATAATTTTCTTTTTATATAAATTTGCTTTTAACATATGACAAATATCTTACGTTGTATAATAAGTTTTTTGTATGAGTGTTGTAAAATTGTACATGTCCAGTACGACTATTCAGAACAAGACTACTTGTTCTCGGGTCAACGATAAGTCCTGCAGGAAATAGATCTTTGGACGATGAAGCAACACCCCATGTAAAGTTTTGTATCACTGATGTCAATTTTCTTTGAGGATTTACAATAACAATACCTGTTACAATAAAAATATATGATTAGTTGTTATAAATCCGCTGTTACAAGCTGGAACTGTCGCAATAAAAAAAATTTTACCATTGTCTAAAGTCGATACAGCAACATATAAATTATCTGGTGCAATAGTAAGATGTTTAATAGGCGCCGGTAATCGTGGAAGAAATGACTTATGTTGGGGATTTGCTAAAGTCCATTTTACCAGTACGCACTCACCACCACCTGTATACATATGGCCACCTGTAAAATAAACAAGTGTGTTATATCATACTAAATTATTGATTTGTGAGACATCTTGTAAATGTAACAAATAAATAAAAAATTTCTGACATCTATTACCTGATTTGCTAAACACTATTTCTGTGACCGGCAATGTATGCCAGTGAAAAACAGCTGTATATGGTCTACTCTGGAACAAATTTCTCCACACCGATACACGACCCGTAGAATCTCCCGTGGCAACACATTCTTCTTCTGGATGTCCCGCTATACAAGTAGGTAATCTACCAGTTTTACCAGTCTTGTGTCTACATTTAGATCAAGTATTTTAAAAATTAGTACAAAATACTTTTGAATGTATACAAATAAATGTTATATACATGATAATCTCAAAATATCTTACATTTTATCGACTAAATTTCTAGCTGGATCTAATATGTGTAAATCTGTCTCATGTAAAAGCGCTATTAAATTCTCTCCATGATTTCCAATTATATCAATATAATACTCTTGTAATTTTGTGCTAAAAAAAACAAATAAAATATTTTTTAAAAAGCATAAACTATGCAATTTTATCAGACAAAATTTGGTAGAAAATGACAAAAAAATTAAAAAATATTTCTTACAAGATATATATTGATTTTATGCACATTCCAGTTTCTATATCAAATAAAAGTACATATATCTTGTTCCCGCAATCAGAGAAATGGGTTATTAACGTTTGACATATTTCATTTCCTTGAGCCGTTCTATATTTTACAATATGAAAGGTTTTGATTTTTGCCTTGTCCTTTGCAAGAAGTTTCAATTGCTGCAAAAAAATATCGGTATATAATTTATATTATTTCTTTAATACCTATAAATTTTCGATAACAAGCAAAAGGGTTGATAAAGATTAAAGAGTTGAAAGGTAAAAAAAAACCAAAATATGTATATAAATTGAAAATTAAAAGACAAGTACAATGTACTCTATAATCCTGCATGGAAAATATTTAAAAATAGAAACGTTAACAAGCGGAACATTTCAAATCCTTACTAATTTCTTAGTGATAATGCCACTTTGGCAATTCCAGAAATACAGTTCGCCATTCTCAGTACAACCAACGATAACGCTAGCATTATCTGGATGTGCTATTATTCCAGCAATTCTGTAATCCAAGGGCTCAAACTCTCGCACAAAGTCTCCCGTTTGCGTGCTGTATACCCTTATAACATTCTTCCATACTATGTGCAGAGTTCTGGAAAAAAAAAAATCTATTGATTACATATCGAGCTACGTTTAATGTGCTGACTGAAACGTCAAGAAAATAAAATAGAACTTAAAATAGAGACTAAAATTAAACTGACTCTCCATCGCTGGAAAATAGTGGGCGTTGATCAATTATACTTCCGCCGCCTTTCCTCTTCACAATTATTTTTCCGCCGCCTTTCGCCTTCTTCATGATTAAATCGTCCAGATCGGCAAGGTTAACGCTTGTGTTCTTATGACCAGCGTTTTCGACCAACTTTATTTGCATTTTGTCACGTTTTGCTTATCACGTGTAAAGCGTTTAAAACTACATATATTTATTTAAAAATTATATATACATAATTTACACTTGAATCTTATCTTCAACTTCCCACGAAGCACATGGCTTGATTCTCGTTGCTTGCGCTTGCGGAGGTGCTTTGAGGTTGAGGTGCTTGCGGGTGCTTGGAGGTTGGGTTGGAGTTGGAGGTGCTGTGAGGTGCATATGAGTGCATTACACCTACTTTTACTTCGCTTATCAACCAATATTCCTAGTTCAAGCAATAGAAAATATTATATTTATTGTTAGACGAAGTTGTCTTTTATCTTTTTATTATTTAGAAGCATTGAGAAGTATTTTAATTGTATTTTGTATTAATAAATAATCACGTAAAGAAGACAAGAAACTATCGAGATAATTCATCGAGAGTTTCGGAACGCGCAACGCGCAGCAGCCATTTGGGCGCGTTCAGCAGACCAAGCCGCTGAGTAGCAGTCAAACGTGCGTGGCTCTTACTTCTAGAACCAACCAATCAACGCAGAGTGTTGATAAGACGAACTCAACAGTTGTATCTGCTGAACGCGGCCAAAAATACCAGAGTGTGTTGCGAAACTTATCAGAAGGAAGCGTCGTCATTGCGCCAAACGATCGCCTTCTCACGATCACTACATTCACTACAGACTACAGTGAAGTACAGTGCCTACAGCCTACGAGTCTACAGTCATCTACAGTGACTACAGTACAGCTTTGTGCCCGTGTGCGGTGCCGTTTTGCGTTTAGCTCGTTTAGCTAGTCTCGTCCGCCTCGTCCGACTCATCCCTGTTCCCTTCGTCAGCTCAACTATCCGCGATTCGCGACGCGAGTGTATCTGAGCGTTCGGCTGTTCGCACTTCGCACCGATTTCGAGTCTCGCGTGTCGCGGTCGCGGATCCATCGATACGGAGTAGGACGTTATCGCGTACAATTGATTACAGCGAGCGACGATTAGTCTCCCGTAATGCGATACGTTCCGCTTTTCAGTTTCAGTCCGCGTCTTTCTGTCTTTAATAGTCAAGCTTGAGTAGCGGACGGTCGTGCTCTGTTGTCGAGGAACGACGTTGCAACGACAATGTCGTTATTCAACAAACCGAAGCGGAACATACGCCGACGCCCTTTCAACGATGAAGACGAGGATAATGAGAACAGAATGGAGGTGGAGGACGCGCAGCCGGTCAAAATTAAAACGAAGAAGGATAAGCCAAAGCAGACGCGTCTCAGCTTTGGAGAGGAGCTGGAACAAGGTGTTTATATACGTACACACATGCTTGCATATGTAACATTGTGCGTGTGCGTGTGTAATTAGTGTACACGAGTAACCTGTTTTACATATTATTTTGTACATAATTTGTTCGAATGATAATGCGCTATGCCATTCGCTCATAGAACAAGCTTTTGCACGGTCTAATCACAATAGCAGGAACAAAGACAATGGTTTATTTGTTTTAGACAAATAATATTTATAGCTAACGGATGCTGTTTTCCCCAAATCTATTACCAAGCATTGAACTATGTAATGTATATTCAGATTGTAATTAAAAGTTGAAATGAATTACAGGGGACGACGGAGAAGTTTTTATAGTCAAGAAATCGTCGAGGAGCAAAAAGCTGATGAAACAGCTAGATCATGAAAGGAGGAAAAAGAAAGGTGAAGAGAAAATCCAAGTGGACACTGAGCAAGCGAATAAATCCATTAAGCAGGAAAAAGATTTAGAAATAAAGACAGATGATCTAGTAGTAAGCTATCTCTATGATGTTTTATTATTATTAGCGTTTCTTCAATTTAAGTAACTTATCATTTAACATAAGAGGATTTTTTATGTCTCCCTAATACGTTGACTAATGTTTCAAGATTTGAAACAACTATGGGAGTACAACATGTCATTTTTCATATTATAATAATTTGCATATATAATTGTGCGTATCGAGCAGTTTACATGAAAATACAAGGCGGTTCCTTCAATTGTTAAATTTGGATAAATGCTAGTTTATATATTTGATTGGGATATTACTTTTTTCATAATATTATTTTTTATTTTATCAGTTATGTGTATCGGAAAAACGAGTAATTTTTAAATTATAAATATAAAAATTATGTTCCAAGTGCTCCTTAAATTATTTATTATTTAATCTCAATAGGTCATTATTTCTCTGCAATGTATATATACTCAGTCTTATAGTAAACTTTTTGTCGTAACTTTTGATGAATAAATATTTTTATATCATCATATTATTTTGCAGTAGAAATATTTTAATTTCAAGATATTATATATCAAAATTGTATTTTGAGAATATTTCTTTTTATAAAAGTTTTGAATTTTTCTGGTTAAGATTATGTATCTTTACTAAACAAAATATAATTTTTATTGCTAGGTTAAAGTAAAAAACACAGGACCGCTGATCTTAAACGGACGAGCTGCATTGGCAGCGGGAAAAGATGACTATACGTCGGGTGAGGAGGAAGATGAGCCTTGCAGTCACAAATTTCGGAAAAATACGGATAAAGCTGAAACTGTAAAAATACTTCTTGAGAGTACGTAATTTTCATACGAAGTATAAGTTAAAATAATATAGCCCTTATATTATTATTAAAATTTATGTAGATTAAATAGAATTGCTGTATGCACATATTTAACAATCCATATCTTTGACAAAACTTAAATGGAAAAGAAACATTACATTTTTTACTTTTAGATATCACGTCTAAGTAACATTATGAAACATGTTGTTAGCGTTTTTTCAAAATTCAAAAATTATTGATGTTTAAAAATTTGATAAGATTTTGATATTTCTTATTGTAATAATATTCTCTTATATTCTCTTATATTATCCAGGTGGATGTATACCTGATGCCGCTATGATACATGCAGCGAGAAAACGCAGACAAAAAGCAAGAGAATTAGGAACCGATTACATTCCTATTGAAGAGCAGAGGTAATTCAAAGTGATACAATAAATAGACGATTCATAAATTTTTTCTTCTATTATGCTTGTTGATATATTTACTAATAATATTATATAAAATGAATTTAATGCATTTATTTTTATAGCGATGATAAGGGCAAGTCAAGACTAATACGGGAGGAAGATCATGATCGAAGTGATGATGATGATTCTCAAGATCGATTAGATATGACTGTCAACACTGAAGCGCGTGATAAAGAAAAGAGAAGAGAAGCATTTCTTGCTTCTCAAGTTCCGTTAAAATGTACATTTTTATATATAATAATTAACTTTAAGGCATTAAATGCCTTTTTAAGATGAAAGACAACATAATTTGGAACGTTTTTTAAATTTAGTTTCAGATAATGAAAGTGAACACGAGAACGAAGAAGAGGAGTGGGAAGCTCAACAAATACGGAAAGGTGTGACGGGTGCTCAGGTAAAAGCGCAGTTTATTAAGATTTAAGGTAAGATATATGTACGTAAAGCGATATTAAGTGTCTTGAGTCTTTCGATATGCAGATTGCAGCAGCACAGCAGGATTCAATGTTGCAACAACAATACACAATGGGTATGAATGTTAATCAGATGATCGGGTCTGGTGTACCTTTAGAAATGGTATTAATGCCTGCACCGCCACCGCCACCGTCCATTCAACCACCAGATCCAACAAAAATTGTACCTGTTACACCACAAGAAGTTGTGAACAGAATGCGCACAAGGTTTTATATTTCTCCAAACACACTTCAGACTTTACATATAATAGAAAATTTAATGAAAGCCGATTAATACAAATGTACTTTCATTTAAAGGTTGGACAACTTAAAAGAGGTACATAGACGACATCAGCAAGATCAGGAACGTTTAGAGGGAGAATTACAGCAAACCATGAAAGAATTGGACGAAAGCGAAGTTCGTACGCCGCATTACGCACAACGCTTCAGATATTACCAAGAGTTGCGTGGGTATGTCACTGACTTGGTAGAGTGTCTTGATGAGAAGGTGGGTTGATACGCTGTCACGTTTGATTTATGTGCACTGGGTTTTATCGTACGGTATGTGGCTGACAAAAAGTTCTTCAGTCCCAGTAAAGCACCAACGATTTTAATGAACCTTATTTTAAATTTTGGTATCTGATATTGTTATATAAAGTCTATAAAAATATACAAAGTATTGACTAAATTATTGAAAATAATCAAGTTATTTAGCATAACGATTAAACTGTCATACTTTCAATATAATGATGTATATATTTCATCTTATAAATGTGAAATATGTATAGTGGAAGAAGAGAATTTATATGATTTTTCGCTTCTCTCTTTCTCTCTCTCTCTCTGATATTATAACTCAATATGATTGCAACGAAAGCCCAGGAGTCTTAAATTGGAAAAAATTCAAGATATGCTACTTAAAAAGCTAAAAGAAAATATTTGTTACTTTTTTGACTCATCCAGATCAATTCTCATAAATTATGTAAATATATAGTATATTATGACTCCATTTCAGCCTAAATTATAGATTCAGTTGAAATTAAAATTTATAAAATTAATTTTACTAGTGCGATTTCCATAATTTGTTTACATGAGTTTTGATGAATAAAGGAGTGACAAAATTGTTTAAATAATGAACTTGAAACTATAAAATAAAAATAATGTGTATTGCATATGTAGCACATACACATGTCTCCATTGCCAGGGGTCATTATCTTCTCTGTATTATGTTATTTTTATACATATTTTATAAAGATAAATATCATATTCATACAAGTGATTAATTAATTAATTTGGTAAGTAAACTGATGTCTAATCTATTTTCAATGTATAAATAATACATTGAAGAATTTTTTAAGTGATTTATGAAGCTGTCGATTAACAAGCAAATTAATGCTTTTTGAGCATTATATCATAAAGCCATTAAGTTTAGACATCATCAATTTTAAGTAATAGAATATATGTTCATTGAATCAATTTAAATGTATAATTTTTTTGTTAGCTTCCCCTGGTCATCGATTTGGAACAACGCTGGTTAGATCTGTATAGCGAACGTTCAACCGAATTAATGGAACGAAGACGGCAAGACACTAGAGATCAGGCTGAAGAAATAACTACCGCAGCAAGTCAGTATATTTCAACCAGTGTACATAACTGATAGAGCTTGGTATTTTGGGGGCACTTGATAACCTTATGTTCCAGAGATTTCACCAAAAGATTCCGCAACACATTCATCTTTTTCGTCTTGCAGGAGGACAAGCCATGAGAAGAGGACCGGAAGTGGAAGTACACGTACGACGAGCTGCAGAGAGAGAGGGTAGAAGAGCCCGTCGCAGAAGAGCAAGAGAATTAGCTTCAAATATGCCAAAGCATATTGATGGAATGTCTAGTGACGATGAAGTCACTGAGCAACAGAATCTTGTATTTAAGCAAGCGAAAGGTAATAGTTGATTTTGTATTTTGATTCTTAAAATTTTTTACTTATGTTTTTATTAGATATATAATTTTTTATAATTACATAACATTTTCACGTTTTATTACAGATGAAATCGATAATAATTGTAAAGATGTATTTTCTGACGTTATGGAGGAGTATTGTACAGTACGTGGCATCCTTTCAAAATTCGAATCATGGAGAGAAACAGACATGGACGCCTATACAGAAGCTTATGTATCGTTGTGTTTACCTAAAATTATTTCGCCCATTATCAGATTACAACTAGTTACTTGGAACCCAATTATGGTATTTTATTTACTCTTTTCAACAACAAAGAGAACTTACATTTGTCACACTTGTAATTAATATCTAATTATTTTTACAGGAAAGTGCTGATCTAGAGAGGACAAAATGGTATAATACGTTGCTTCTGTACGCTTTAGATAGTAAAGAAACAGAGGAGTCATTGAAACGAGATCCAGATGTTAGATTGATACCATCGACAATTGAAAAAATTGTGATACCAAAATTAACATGTAAGAGTGCCAGGATTATATTATCTTTTATAGTTTATATTGCTATTTATATAAAGCAATATAAATATGAAAGCTAACAGTAAAATAATAAAATAATACTATATATTTAACATTGATATTTTTTAGCTATTATCGAAAAAATATGGGATCCAATGTCAACGTCCCAGACATTACGTCTCGTAGGAACTATAAATCGATTGATTAAGGAATATCCTAATTTGAATGACACCAGCAAACAATTGGAAACTTTATTCAACGCTATTTTAGATAAAATTAAGGCTGCTATTGAAAATGATGTTTTCATACCTATTTTCCCAAAACAGTCAGTACACTCAGTATATAATTAAGTTGATATATAGTTATGTTATTCTTTCGCTATTTTTTAACACAAGTTATTTCAGAGTTTGGGATACGAGACATCAATTCTTTCAAAGACAATTTGCGATGGCCGTCAAATTATTGCGGAATTTATTAAGTTGGCAAGGTCTTCTTGAGGATGTACAATTAAAAAATTTGGCTCTAGGTTCGCTTTTGAATCGTTATCTACTTGCTGGATTACGAGTTTCTTGTTCAACTGATGCTTTATTCAAAGCAAATATGGTACGTTATGTTTAACATTAAATTGTAATAAATGTATATTACAGAGTGTCTAGCGGTCATGGAAACCTGGAAGATTTCCATGACCGCTATACACTTCTTTAGATAAAAAAGGACAGAAAATGTCATGGAAAAGTCATGGAATATTTTATGACTTTTCTAGAATTTCGTTAAAATCTTTAAAAAATGACATTTTCGAAATCTTCCAGGTTTCCATGACCGCTACGGCTAGACACCCTTTTTACATCGATAATTACAATCGCGGAAAAAATTTTTAGCGCTTTAATTTTATTTGGTTGCAATAAATAAAATGTTTATTAATGTTTGTTAGATTATGAGTACGCTACCAAGGGCATGGTTACAAGGAGAAACTATTGAACACCTCAAAATGTTTGCCACACTTATTCAACAACTTAGCGAACAGTTAGATCAAGCAAATCCTGCACACAAGTAAGTATCTATTATATAATATTAGTCGCGATTAGCGAAACGCTCTTTGTTTATGTTGTGAATCGCGCAAAACGTATGAACGCATCTAAAATAAAATTTGTATGTTACAGTGAAGCCTGGGAATACGCCAAGTCTATCCTGAAAATAATCAAGCCCTTATAATGTGTTGATCATAATACGTATGTTAGTAATATTTTATCAAATTTCTTGCTTTAGTACCAACATGCTTGTTGATAGATTTTATACATATAACGTACAATAGGATTCTGTACATGATGCATCACAGTAAATTGTCAAATATATAATGTATAATATATGATATATCATTTTATATAGTAATAAACTAAATGAGACAACTCACGACATGATACACTTCCCGATTGTACATAATAAATAAGCGAAAAATAAATCTGTAAATAGCATACTCGTAAATATTCGAGCCTTGTCTTTAAAAAATTACAGTTATAATTGCTAAGAACATTACATCCATATAATAGAAATGATAATGCATATAATATATGTTCGCATGTATATCCTATAACAAAACTAATTAAAATGCATTTCTATGTTGTGGCTGTAAAGTAAATATTTTAATCTCAGCGATAATAATATGTAGTTTGACCAAATTTATAATACGTACAAAGACAATATATCGTGTAATAAACGCATACTTTTCTATTTTAT
Organism: Temnothorax americanus; assembly: GCF_048541705.1. Classification (NCBI taxonomy): domain Eukaryota; kingdom Metazoa; phylum Arthropoda; class Insecta; order Hymenoptera; family Formicidae; genus Temnothorax; species Temnothorax americanus. The sequence goes on from NW_027509800.1 coordinate 134,977, forward strand.
TTATTTTTCTCAAACTAATACAGGTAATAAAGCGTTTATACAGCGTAAAATAATCCGAATTTTTTTCATCTTTTATTCACGATAGCGATAATGAAATAACTATGAAGAAAAGAAAAGAAAAATTACGTATATATTAATTAAGCACCTCTTTATATAGTTTTCTAGAAAAAAATATTCCTTACATTTTAAATGTTTTTGAACTCTTGTGTTACTTGAAGTCGTTATACATACGTATTCGTAAATTATTAATTTTTACTGTGCATAATTGAAAAATTGATTATTTTTCTGCACATGCTTTGATTTATAGCAAGCGTTGCGCGTAAATTAATAGATATGTGTATATATTTTATATGCTTGTGTATTGTGAGAAAAAGGGTCAGCGATAATATAATACACGTGCGATCTATATGATTGAAGATAATGCGCCGAGAGTATAAGTCCTGTATGTATATACGCGCATGCAATTGTGTTTGTATTCGTGGGTCAGAATGATAAGAACTGGTAAGGGTCATTCCTTGACTTGTGAACTCAGTTTGCTTTCGCCGAGCTACGATCATACATCATGAGGATCACAGGTACATATATTAAAATATTTCGATAAAATAAAAAAAAACGATTATACGGTCGCAAGCAAAATATTTATTGCTGCAATCTTAATAATATATTATCTACTAATAATAAAACAAATACCAGTCCACATTTTCTTTCGTTTTTAATATATCTTGTAGAAGTTTCCAATAATTGTGAAAACGTTGAAGGATTGAAGAAGAGTAGAAAATAATGAGTCAAATGTACAAAAATGAAAAAAAGTCTTTCTTTTCCAGATTCTATTTTAGTACCTAGGCTAGCACAAAGAATAGGAAGAACATTATTCATATTCTTACTTTTAAGTACTGAGATAATTGCGCAAAGTTTATTCAGATCTGGAAAAGAATATGTATATTCTTACAACGCTACGTCGAGCACTGGTGTGCTGGTGCCTTCCAACGCAGCTTCTTCATGGAATCTCAATGGAAAACTCGTAATTCAGACGGAAGATAACTATGTCACAGTACAGGTATTTTTAAGATAGTTGTAATCTTCTTTGCTTCTTTTCACTGTTTTATTTTTTTTCTCACCATAAGAATAACTACGTAATACATAATCTTTTTATAATAAAATTTCATTATATTACAATTTTTGATGTAATATCTCAATGTTTTTTATCAGTTGCAATCATTGAAGATGAACATGTATAATGGAGATGTAAAAGAGGTAGTAGAAGATATCGATATCTATGATGACGCTTTAGAACTTTTGAAACCTTTTCGTTTATCGTACAACAAAGGACTCATCGAAAACTTTAGCACCGAAGCTGAACCTGCATGGGCGACGAATATAAAACGGAGCATAGCTGGAATTTTACAATTAGATCTTTTTAATTTGGAAAAGGAGAGCGCATTTCATTCTACCGAAGTAAGCTATGAATATTTGTAGACACGCACGTAGTGTATATATATATATATATATATATATATATATATATCATATATAATAACTATAATATATTAATATATATTCTACAAAAGCGTTGAAAAACATTAATATACAGAAATTATAATATATATAATTCACAGATAAATCATTATGGAAAATGTGATATTGATTACGTTGTAAGCCCGGAAGGCGAAACTCAGCGTTTAATAATGAAATCGTTAGATCCTCGGATATGTATTGGGCATCCAAGTCGCAATTGGTCGAACGTTCCTAAAGTACAATGCACTGATGAGGATCAAGTACGTTGTCACTGATGATCTAGCTATTTATTTAATTAATAGTTTATCGAATTATATATATATTCTATGTTATAACTAATGTGTATACTATGTTATATAATTCCTAGAATCCCATCTTGAAAAGTAGCGAGAGAGTATATCGATTAAAAACCGATGGATTCATTCACGAAATCATCTCCGTTAATGCATCTGGAAGCATCTACGTGCAACCTTTTCAAAGTATGGGAGAGGCGCACTATAATTTGGTTCAGTATGTTTTACACATAATATATGTATATATATATACTTGTATTATTTTATCATTATTTAAAATGAGCAAATGTACAAAAACTACTTTATCCCACAGACAAAATATTGAGTTATCTTCAGTGAGGGATATAGCAAATAAGATAGTTACGAATAATTTACAAACTACAGTCCTTCAACATGAGTTACCAGAAGCGGATCTCACACAGGGTAGAGGCACACCGGATAAAAGTTTTATTTTTAAATCTGTAAGCTTATTATTTTTATTTTCTCTTCGCCTGTTTTGTTGTTCCAGTCAAATCTTGATCAACTTTGTTGTAGATAAGTCGTTTATTAGATCGTTTAAGCCACAGGCTCGAAAATCCTGGTTTGGATACCGAGATTCATAATCTGCACAACACAACGATATCCGTGCTTCTCTATTATCTCGGTATGTTAGATCGCGTTGATCTAGGAAAAGCCTACACTCGAATCTCGGGAACTAGTTATAAAGAGGAAACGATACGGTATTTATACGATAATTATCTCTTGTTATATTACTATCCTTATTTTTAGGATGAATTATATTCATTCCTTTGTTTTATTATAACAGAAACATGTTTCTCGAAGCGCTGCCACAAGTTGGAAGTGAAGAATCTGCGCTTTTTATATTGGATCTTATTCAGAGTAACAAAGTATCCGACATATCTGCGATTCAATTACTTATGCGGCTACCATTTCACGTAAGAAAACTCGATGTTCGACTGCTGGCCAGTCTCGAACCGCTTCTTACCCTGCCAAGGAGAATCTCCGCGAAGGTGCAAAATACCGCGATTCTGACCTACGGAACATTAATATACAAAACTTGTCTAGTTTCTTGTCCGTATGAGATCTTAGATGATTACGTACGTCGGTACCTCAATAAATTTACAGGTACACTTAACGATTTATATCGTGTATATCTGTTTTGTTCAGATTTATATTGTTGGATAGGACTATACTATTCGATCCATGTTACAGAAACTACCCAGTACGAGCAGAAGATGGTCTGGTTGGAAGGTTTGGCAAATATACAGCTGGGTAGAGTTGTCGAGTTCTTAGAGCCTATAGCTAGCGGCAATAATGCTGAATCACGACATTTTCGAGTACTAGCAGCTTGGGCCTCTATTCCCACAGCGCCATTGAGGCCCGATGTTGTAAGCGATCCTTATTCTTATAGATTTTATACGGATCAAGTGTTGAACATCTCATGCCACATTTAATTACATATAATAATTTTATTTTGCAGATTTATCCTGTGTATTGGCCAATCTTGCTCAATAGAACCGAGCATTTGGAAATGAGAGTCGCTGCGTTAACTTTGCTTATTGTTTCTAGCCCTACATCCAACAGATTGATATCTCTATATTGGTACATGCAAAACGAGCCCAGTCAACACTTGTACAATTATTTTTATACGATGCTGAAGTCTATAGAACGCACCACGTACCCTTGTTATAAGCGCATGTAAATATACGTGTAAAATTTACCAGAGCGAAAGAATTAATTAACTGAATATTAATTTTTATATCGTTATGTACTCATATGAGTCTAGCGCACTATCCTTTACTTAATTTACGTTGCTTGAATGATATTGACGTTGTTTCCTTATTCATTATCAAATTTCTGATTAGTTCACTTAATGTTAACAATTTATTTAACATTTTTACGTGTATTTTTCTAATTGTTGCTAATGAATATTTACAGAAGCAAAATCGCAGCCCAATTCAGCCGTGTACTCCGGGAACCAGATAGAGAGTATCTGGCTACAGGTAATTACTTGGTTGATTATCAAGATTCCTTAAGAGGATTCGGCGCTATGTTGCACGGCATTATCATAGCCAACCCTTCTACAAATATTCCTGAAGTAATATACGTGACTTTAAATAATTATGCTAGTGGAACGCACATTAATCATGTATCTGTAAGTATATATTTTCCAAAGCAAGAATATTTGCATTACTTTTAAATATTAATCGATTTAATTACTATCTTTCTTTTGGTGCGACATTAGTTATATATCAAAGCAGAGGGTATTTTCCACTCATTGGCGACTTCTTTTGAAAGTCCGACGTATATAAAAGATATTTTGAAGGAATTTAAATTGGATGAGCGCAAAAAAGGTCCTGTGCATTTAGAAATAATTACACGTATTCAAGAAAAAACAGTATTGTGCGTTCACTGGAATGAAACAAACATAGTTGAGGGGTTGAAGTGTAAGTATAATAATTCATAATCGCGACTGTAATAATGTTACATCATTTGCGTATTTAATTTTCTAGACTTGTCTTCTTTATCGGATAATATATATCAAACGTATTCTAACATGGAGTTTCACGTTAATCAACAACGTATAAATGTGCCGTTATCATTAGAATCATTGCAAGTGACCGATTTCGGTACCAATGTTAGACTCGCAATGACGGGAACGTCTTTGTTTTCAATGAGAGGAAATTTTACGCGCAATTTTCCTGGACGATATAATCATATTATTTTGCGGTAAGATTATATTTTACATATTTATTTCACATGTTTATCTAGAAATAATTTTTATATAGGTTTATTTTATCTATGTCGATATATTTTTTAGCACATCTGTTCACGGCATTGAAACAATAGAGAATTATAATCCGCTGGTTGATTTGTGGCATAGCGCTGAAAGAGTTCAGTCGCTGCACGGATATCTTCCTATTAACATTGCACTTGGAGTAGACGAACGGCTATTTATTTCATACGACACCCTAGGAGGTATCAATCCTATTTTGTTAACGGGTTGAAACGGGCAATTTTGCAATCTTCAATTTTGATTGATGTATTTAATAGAAAGTTGAGAAAGTAGTTTCTATAAATCGTAGTTTCTTTTTATAAATAAGACCTTACATATTTAGAAAAAAAAAATTTTTAATTTTGCGAGTATTCTACTTAACTCATCTTCGGATTCTAAAAATTGCGTTGCAGACCGTCTTAAGAAAGGAATTACAGTACACACTAAAACGCTCACGAGCATTAGAGGTGCCAATGTTCGATCAAAGTTGGATCGAATTTGTCGTTCGTGCTCTGTATCGCACACAGTTGTAAAGTCGCCATCTTCTAATCTGCAGGTAATTATTATTTCGTATATGTGGTATCTCTTTTGTTATTAAAATTTTATTTTTGTTATTTAAATTTATATCGGTTAATTTTTATATATACATCACTTTTTTCTTGTTTTTTCCTCTCTTATATAGACGGTGAATATTCTTAACGTTGGACTTCCCGAATTGGGTGATCGACTACAAGTAAAGATATTTGATTGCGAAAGCATGATATCGCGTGAAACATTAATTAATGACGTTTGGTCTTCTCATCGAAGCAATTATCAGTAATGTACCATTTACAGTTATCTATATTTATCTGTATATACATTGTATTTCGTAATATGTAATATAATCAGAAAAATAATAATTCTAAATGAAAAAAGATAAAAAAAGTATAGTAAAAATATACAATACAAATTTTTTTCATATAAGGCTTTACTTTCAAGAAAGTAAATTTTGAAAATTTATCTAGAATGCATTTATTTAATTGCGCTTTTTACTTAATAAATTTTGTTATAAGTCATCTCTGTTTGCGTTCGTCTTTATAGACATTGCCCATTATCATTATTTTTTTTTATATCTTTCTTACTCATTTTTATTTACAATATTAACTTTCAGTTTTCATTATTCTATCAATATGATTAGATTTTTATTATTCTCTCTCTCTCTCTCTCTCTCTCTCTCTCTCTCTCTCTCTCTCTCTCTCTCTCTCTCTCTCTCTCTCTCTCTCTCTATTATATAATATACTATAAAAATATATGTAAATCTTGAATCAGTCATTATTTTGAAAATTGTAGAACGTGGCCAAGTATCAAGTTTGCCTTAATTGGACTGCATTTCTTGGATTACTTCACTTATGTGCCACCAAAAGGTAGCTGCGGATTAACTGCTTATATCGAGGCACTCAAATCTGGACCGTCTCAGGTAGGATGTACATTTGTATAGAATCATGTAAAAAAAGGCAGCTTTGTTTCTATGTCCACAGATTCAAAAAGAGAAAAACCGCCATCAAGTACATTTTGCTTATATATTACAATGTTTATTACATTCATTATATTGAGTGTTTTTTATTAGACAAGATTGGAATACTTGAAAAGTGAAAATCGTCATATTTTATCTTTGATACATCACGACCTACAATCTTCGCAAATTCTTCATCAATGGAATATAGCTGTATTGTACGAAGCCACTAGCTGGTTGTCGGATGTGATTAAATTTAAAGCGACCAAGATTGTGCCTGGTGAACACGTATTTAAGGTAAATATAAATTCTACCCCAAGACTACACTAATGCCGAATGTAACCGTAATTGATTTATTGATTGATTTAGTTTTGCGTAGAGGCCGAAAGACACGTGCCGTGGCAATGGGAGATTTTGAGTAACGAACCGAGTGAATCCTCTCGTATTAAATTAAATGTCGTTTGGGGGCTGTCTGATACTGTGAAAGGAAAATGCAGCGGATCCTCTATATCGTTAAACTTAATTGGTGAAATTAGCAGAGAGCAGCTCGAGGAAAGTAAAAGAACAAGTTGGCCTTACGGTGAATGCAAAAAAGAATCTGCAGGAAAGAAATTCGTTCCTTATACGAATTCTTGTTACGAAGTATCGAGAGAATTATCAACCTTGCGAAGATATAAGATATTTGCAAAATATGAAAACGTAAGTTTCAGACTTTGTAAAACTTCACACGCAAATACGTAATAATGATATAATAATTAGACTTATAATGAAAACGACAGTTACCAGAGAGTTTGTCCAAGCTAGTCTGGAAAACGTATGCCTTATACGATCTTATCGGTGGAAATAGCAGTATCGCAAGAAAGTCTAATGAACTCACGATAATCGCGATTTTTCCGAAAGAATCAAATGTTGGCGAACTGCAATTTAACGGGGACAAAGTTGCAATTGAATACAATTCGTATTACATTGATCTTTTCTTGACACGAACGAGAATTCATAAGTATATGGAAGTACCTTTATTTAGAATGTTTTCTAGTACGTAATAAGTTATTATTATTATGAGCAATTACCAATCGCTGAATACCACAGTGTACATTGCGACTCGGTGTTACAGGATTATTTAATTTAATGTTTTATAATTTAGGCGCATGTATCATAACGTCAGATTCCATAAAATCGGCGTACAACACAGTTTACAATTTCGTTGAAAATAGTGAAGTGATGTTACTCGGGCAATGTTACGACGAAAATCCTCGACTTGCATTAACAGCAGTCAACGGTGTGTATGGGATCAACGTCAATTTAACTGACGAATCAGGAACTACACGGATTATAGCTGACAAGGATAAAGGAATCCTCTCTAATGTTACATCATATATACAATTGCAATCTGATTACACATTTCATACACTAGGAACTAAAAAGTAAGTAAAAAGAAAAACTAGCATTTGATATTAAAAACAAAGAATTCCTAATAAAATCTATAATATATTCTTTTTAAATAGACAATGATAATTTTATATTTAAAACGAATCTTTCATAATTATTAATTTATATATATTATTCTTGCTCTTTTTTTTTTAATATATAACGAAAGAAAATAATATTAATTGCAGGATTAAAATGGGCGACGAGGCAATCGATATCTTGCTACCTAATATTTTTCTGTATATGCATTGGACGAAGGAACATGTTCTACTCTTTTTCCCTAATCATATGTTAGAATTTACTTGTGGAATATGCACGCTCGATCATCCCAACGTCGACAGATTGTATGAAAAACTTTAATTTACTCTGTATAGAAAATGTACATACATCTATAATGCAACATGTTAATGATATCGTTAAATAATAGTTTTACATTCGTTTTTAATATACTTTTTAATATATATATAATAAATAGTACAGTGTACAAAAAAGATATCTATATAATTACATAATTAGAGCTCGGATTTTCGGCCGTCGAATCAATCAGTCGATTGATATATGAAATGTCCTTATTACGCATCAAATCAGTCCAGTTGTTAATAAACTGATTGCTAATGAGCAAATGCCGGATGATACAAGCCGAACATCTGAACGATTCATTACATAATCATTTTATTGTACTCTATTGTTTTTCTGTCATAAAATATAAACTTTAGCAAATAATAAGCTTTAAACATAATCTATCTAGTTTAAATGACTAAATGATTAAAGCTCTAGATGTTAACCGATTACTAGTCTTAAATATCGTTTACTGTTTATTAAAAAATAACACTAAGAATTTTACGTAACGGTTTATAGATAAATAATTTAGCTTCTTTATTAACACTGAACCATTAAAGAACTTATACTATGTGAAATTGTATATGCCAGCACATTACATGCACGTTATATGTTAATAATTACATCCGGCATGTAAATTGTGCCTTCTTTTGTAACACAGGTTTTGTTATAATGTACTTCAAATGTTTAAAACTTCTATTTAATACATGACAAGTAATATACAAACATCGTTTTAAATTACACATTTATTTTCCTAATAATTTTCTTGTTTTGCATTATATCTTTTTCTCATTCTGTTTCATATAAAATCGCGATACGCAAAAAATGAACATTATATATATGAAAAGATATTTATTAAGATACTTATTCAGATAAAAAAAGACATTTCGTTATCCGCAAAATAGTTCATTGTTGCTCTTTTTGTTCGCAAGACCACTTATTCGTTTTTAAGGCACATATCTAAATGCTGGTTCATAAGATTTTCCGATATTATCTGCATACATACTGGACAGGGATATTTAATTTCCGTGGAAATATTTTCTACAGCAAGCGTATCATCATCGTCCTCATTATCCTCTATCATCATCGTGTCGTCATTAAAGAGACTTCCAATGCATTCTTCGAGATGTTCATTTAATGATATTTCAGGTGCGATTTGTGTGTTGCAAACTAAACATTTTCGTTCAATATCCGCTGCGTCGTTTTTACAAGTGCTAGTACTTGTGGAAGGTTGTGCTCTTGGGTCCTCAATCAATACAGAATCATCCAAATCAGTACTAGAGGAACTGTTTATACTGATTACGCTATCATCGTATGACGCACGAGAGGTGGAGGGAATGGCAGCTTTGCGAGCTGTATCTGCTTCTAACAGACATTCATCAAGATGCTGGTTAATATCCGTGGCTGGCAGCCTTTTACCACAAACGGGACAAGTAACGCATTCAACCGTTTCGTTGGAATTATCTAATCTTGCACGCTTATTGGGAATTGTACTTGCGTCAACATCTTGTTCCGCCACTGATGTGGAAAACGTTCGAATAGGCAACATTAACTCTTCATTGTTATTATTATTATTGATATTATTGTTAATCTCATCAATCAATGATGTATTATCGTTTATTAGGCATGAGTCTATGTGTCTATATATATTTTCTAAGGTCATAGGTATGTTACACATAGGACAAGGTACAGAATTATTTCTCGGTTGACTTAGATTTAAGACTGCATTATTACTGGACTCTTGTCCCGTAACCGACGATGGTTCCGACGATGAATTTCTTTTATTTGATTCACACCTGCGACTTTCATCGTCGTTTATATGTTTGAATTTGGTCAGAAGATTACTCCGACCATTATTACTGCCTCCCAAAACACCGGAACAAGAAAACGCGGGATTCTTAGAAATATTCTTTGCATTATCCTTTCTCACGTTTCCACTCGGGCCACTAATACCCCAGCCATGTACATTATTACTAAAGCTGCCAAGTTTCTTCATTCCCAGTGACGAATCTTGAGTATCTTTCTCATTCACAGCACGAGACGAATTTGTACCACCATTGTCTTTACTAGTACTAGGCTTATCCTTCTCTGTTTGAGTAAATATTTTAGAGTCGTTATTACTAAGGATTTTTGAAGACGTAGGTATACCTGCATCCATCATCGGAATATTCTTTGTAAACCAATCGGTTATGCTTCTATTCGGTTTGTTCTCCTTTGATATCGGTTTTGATCTGCTATTTTGCTTTGAACGCGATTTAAAATTCTCTGGCTCTTTGATCTTTATAAATTGGCCATTACAATTTTGTTGATGTCCGAGCCACCAATAGTCTGACGGACCAGGTGGACGATTCATGCTTCGTCGAACCGTCCCGAAGAATGGTGGTTTGTGTTGGCAAGGTCCATTACATTTCCACCAATGCTGTCTGTACAGCTTCACTTCATCGTGAAAGTCGTGATAAATCTGTACTTGTTTAAAATGATGAAAAAAAAACTTATCAGAATAAAAATGTTTTAAGAATATTTTATTTTCCGAGATATTTTAAAATCTAATATAGTTATTATTACAAACAAGATTATTTTTAAGAATTTGCTTTTCAAAATCTATGAGCTGATTCAAATCTAGTCCGTATTTGAATGTTTGATCTTTATATAAATCCAGATTACTCAAAGATTCTCTAATATCTAAACGAGCTCAAGATGCGCAATAATTATATAAACGTGATTAAACTCGATAAAAAAAATATAAATTTTTCTTTCGTAAACGCAAAAATATTTAAATAATTAATTCAATTTATTGAAATTTGTTTTCAATCATAATGAACAGTTTTAAGGACTAACTGTAAACAAACCAAAAACTTTTTAAGTAGTCACATATCACTATTTGATCGTATACTCGAAATATTATAATAAAAAGATTATTAGCTCACCGTTATATTGGTTCCTGCCTCTTTATTTATCCTGTGCATGTGTTTGCAAAAATTCGGTCCATGGCCATCTCGGTCCCGATCATTATTTGTTAAGAATAAATACGCGTGAATCATCTCATGCTGCAATTTAACACAAAAAGATAGTATCGATATACAACAATGTACATTTTTATATTTATTCATCGAGAAATTTACCAATAAGGTTTCTACAAGATCCTTCCTTGGTCTGAGTTTAAGTAGCGGTGCACTGAGCGATATCACACATTCTTTATTGCGCGCATGAAAGGTACAAACTCCAGCAGCGCTATAAACACAATCACATAATGCATAAGCAATAATTAAACAACAAGATTTCACACCTAAGTCGCGAGAAATATTTACCATTTCATTCTGTTACTCCATTTAACTTCGACGGAAGATAAAACATTCCTGAAGAATCGTGCATTGAATTGTACAAACAATGTGTGAATATTAGGAGTAGGATCGATCAATTCCAATGCATGGTCGACCAACGATTGTATATAAAAGGCCTTCTCCTGAAAAATAAATGGATTTTCTTCCACGTAATGCACGTAGCGCACAAACGCATGTAACAAAAATATCGAATCCAAAGCAAATCTAACTCTCGATACAAAACTATGTGTTCTCAATAGAAGAAAATAGTGATAAATACCTTATTCAGGCTGACTGCGTTTTCTGTCACGCCTAAGCAATTCAACTTTTCGTGCATGTCGTACGCTATGTGAAAATCTCGCGTTTCTTGCGATACCATTATCCTCTCACAGCCTTCGTCCTCGTGCCACCGAGAAAAACCTTTACCCGGGATGCCCCGAGAAGCTTCTAGACGGAGCGTTGATTTATCCTTTTCCGAAGCACCTTATATCAGGTGAAAATAAACAAACAAATATTTCTGCGTATTCCACAGGGCATTTGACGGGCTCGCGCGATGCAATCCACGTCCATTTAACTCTGAAATAAATTGAGGCGTCTCGAGCAACGACGAACGACAATCCGAAACGGTCGGGTGTAGAATCATTTAAGGTATTTAGAACGAGAAGAGAAGAGACGAGAAAAAGGAAGGTACTGAAAGGAACGGTTCAGCCTGGCAAAAATCAGCAAAAATCAACGGAAGTAGCGGAATGTACCGTTAGATGACAAAACCGACGTTCTGATTTCGGTCGGATCGAGTGGGATCGAGGTCCCTCCGTCCCTCCTAACCTAACCCTCCTGGTCCCTCCGCGCATGCGTGAATCATCTGGTTCGAGGAGTTCGAGGTTCGTTCATTTTAATTGCGCGCGCACATGTCCATTTTTTTTCAGGTGCAGAAAGTGCCAGGACGTGCAACGAAAATAAACAGACCTATGCATGCCGTTTGATCCTATATAAAAATAATTATATTTAATCTTTTTTTTTTTACATTCCACGAATTTAAAGCTAAAACTAAATGACACGATAAATGTATTTCTTATATCCTTTGTATGTAATAAAATGATATGCAAGAATTTTTAGGTGGCGAGACAATAATTAAAAAAGATCGAGGTGGTAGGAGCTAGGTGCAATAGATAGAACGAAAGAAAGTGCAGCAGTTTTATGGCATGCAGGCATGCACATGATGCACGTGGCGGTCGTGGGTCGTGTTTACTGCTGCCGGATAGCTGTTTAAGTTTACGTAATTTGCACGCGTAGGAATAATTGACAGCGATCGAATCATTAATGAGACGCTAATGAAGAAGCTATTCTGCGAGAAATTGGAATCCAGTTTGTTTCAATCTATGTTTATTGTAAAGCGAGGTTATAGAATTGTTGAGTGATTGCGGTGATTGCCACTAAAATTATATGGCTTTTCACTAATAGTGGAATAAGATATTATCCCTCTTGCTTTTTTACGTAGAAGGCAAAATTATGGTACGATATTTACTTAAGTTTTCGTACATTGGTACACAATACAGGTATAACACATAAAGTATTCATATTTTAATATAAACATATACATTTGGGCACGACTATCACGAGCATATCTCGTTGTTTTGTGCATAGACTCTATAATAATTTTCTTTCTTTTTATTATGTGACGTAACACGACCGTTTTTGTAAAGGGGTTTGCAGAAGCAGACTTCCGACAGTTTCATACGGGATACCGATTCCATCCAAGGTGCTTTAGAAACTGCTCTACTAACAGTTTTCCCAAAGAGTTTAATTAGACCAGTCTTGACTCTTTCCAGCAGGTAAATTTTCCTATGTTTTATATTATTTTTGTATAATATTTTGTATCCAGTCAGCTTAATGTATCTAAGGTGCAGGATCCTTATTGTCAAAAAATATTGTTTTATATACCTAATGATTATGTGTATGATTGTATATTATATAATTTTACTACCTTATATTTTGCTGGAAGGACTAGTCAATTTTTTATCATACAAAATATATCTTTTTGTAGGACAGATGCCGGAGTTCATGCTTTAGGCAACGCCGCTCATGTAGAGCTTGAAAACAAACACAATACGATATATAATTCAGCAATTGTAAAAAAATTTGTTAATCGTTACTTTTCCAAATGTGGTCATACCATTAGGTAATTCTTAAATTCATTTATCTTCTCGTTAGTACATCTATTCCAATATCCATAATTTAGTTCGTTCAGTAAAATTGTTTTTTTTTACAGGTTACTGGATTGTACACCTGTTACAAATGACTTTCACTCAAGATATTCATGTAAATCTCGAACTTATTTGTACAGATTTATGGTACCTAAAATACCTGAAGAACAACGGATATCCCTTCCAGAAGCGATACATACCTACCATTTAAGGTACTTGTACAAAGAAGTAAAAAATTTATGCACTCTGCCTTATGGCATATATCTTTCAGGTCATACAATTTCGACGTAGATAGAGCGAGACGTGGTACACGATTGTTTATGGGAACAAAAGACTTTACCACGTTTAGTGCGAGAGCTGTAACAGATCGCAAAATCCAATATGTACGTGCCTTACAGGCTTTTACTTTAGAAGAGGCACAGCCTTTGATGCCTTTTGATCCCCTATCCAAAAATTTTACATATTGGCATTTCACGTGTAAAGCAAGATCTTTCTTGTACAATCAGGTAATATTTTATTTGCAAATAACACATTTGCATGTAAGAAAGAAAGCTATAAGTGCTGCTCCGTGCAGGTCAGACGAATGGTCGGTGCTCTAATCACGTTGGGATTGGGAGGTATAACAGAGAAAGATATCACTGTAATGTTACAAGTACCTTCCCATTATAACTGGAACCCCCGTATTACTCCTGTACCACCGAATGGCTTACATCTATTGAATGTAGAATATGATCCGGATGAATTAAGACGTTGTACGATTTTGGAACAGCAAGAAGAGAAACCACAATCGGAAGAACAAATGCGAGAATCACAGTTGGAAGAGCAAAAACAAGAACTGCAGTTGAAAAAATAAAAGACGAAAAATATATGTTTCAAAAACTGTTAATTGAAATAATTGAAAAGTAATATTCTACGTATAAAATTAAATTTATTTTATTATGTGATAGACAATAACATTAATACATGATATTTTTTAAACGAAATTCGTATTTAACATAATATTTGATGCAAGTATTATAAAAAATAAATATTTATTAATTTTTGCATAATGGATTTACGAGATCTCATCGCAAAAAAGAGATCTTCGTTAAAATCGTGCAAAACAGTGATAACAGATCCACTTGGCAATAAATATGAAGTCGAACATGGCCAAGTGAAGAAACTAGAAAAAAGTTTGCCGTTCGTAGTAGATGAAAGACCTGACTTGCATATCGCTAGTATAATACCAGGATTGTATCTCAGCTCTCAAGATCCAGCGGTTTGCAATGATATATTAAAGAAATTTGAAATACGACATATTTTGAGTATAGGTGTCAATATCTCTGAGAAATATGATGACATTCGGTATCATACGTGTGACTTGTTAGACTTGCCGGAATCGAATATATTACCATCGATAAAAAAATGCATCGACATCATACACGCAAATCTTAAAGAAAATATTCTTATTCATTGTAACGCTGGCGTTTCTCGTTCTCCTAGTATTGTTATTGCTTACTTAATGATTGCTATGAAATTATCATACGACGAAGCTTATAATACAGTGAAAAGAGCGAGAAGCTGTATTAGACCTAATGATGGATTCGTGGAACAACTACGTAGTATTGAAAATACAACCTTTGTTTACGAATTATAGCGTTTAAATTTATTTAAAACTGACAATTTTTATGAGTACTTGTACTACGCCGACTTACTTACCAGTACCTTTGGCTAATTCTGGCATGTATTAATCTCATAATTAGGAAGATTAATACATGCCAGAATTAGCCAAAGGCCAATATATATATATATATATTCGCAATTTTATGAATTATTTTATTTCGAGCTGAGATCGAAAGGGCAGAAAAGAATGTATGCACACAAGAAATGGATAAATAGATCAATGAATGTAGTATATTGTTACAATATAATCCAT
Source organism: Temnothorax americanus (assembly GCF_048541705.1). Lineage (NCBI taxonomy): Eukaryota > Metazoa > Arthropoda > Insecta > Hymenoptera > Formicidae > Temnothorax > Temnothorax americanus. Next base: position 150,259 of record NW_027509800.1, read on the forward strand.
GTGTTATAACGTTATTTACTTATGTGTACAGAGAATATTGTTTCATGTAATTACAATATATTTTATTATAACTCATTAGAAAATTATATTCATGCACAGCATCTATGAAATTCTTAGCCAAAACTAAGCATATTAAAATTTACTAATTCTGGCTTTTCCTTACATTTACCATGCATTGGAGATGACACATAGGTCGCCGTACCAAGTAGATTTATAAAAATTACTGTAAATCTAAAAAATATATAAGTGAATTTCTGTATACATGATAATCCTATTATCTCATTCACATAATAGTAGTGTATCAATGTACCCACATTGGTACCTATTACTTCTTCTCTCTCTCTTCTATTACATATTACATATTGTATAGAATAATTATTATCAATATCCATATATATGTGTTTACATGTGATGTGTATATATACAGGCTCCTAAAATCACAAGATGATACTTTATAGACAGATAAAATACATTGTTTAATATTTTATTTGTCGAAAATATCACATCGTTAATTTAAAAATGAGCCATTAAAGATTGTAATTTGTCGCAAATTTGAAAAATTCAAAATGGCCTATAAAAGAATCTGAATTTGGAACTATTAGTTGCTACATTTAACATTGAATTCGTGAGTGAATCTACTCCTAGAGTATCATCCAGTGATTTTCAGATACCCCGGATAAATACAATATATGCATATATATTGTATTTTTTTGTAATATGTATAATCTATTATTCACATTCCTCCAACAATTGAAATGAGCTGTCTCGAAGAAAATAGACAAGGCACTTGAACTGAATATCCTTTTCTTAGCTAGTTGGCCTCATAAATAGTAGAATGCAAAGACTTGCACATCAAACGGTGTACAAAAAATGGTAAAGTAGAACAAATAAATAAAGCCGGCTATCGAAAGGAATTCGTGTATCGTTCACTATTCGTAACGTCATTTAACAGTTTTAATTTGACCATTCTCAGCAGAGTGCCAATTTCATATATCTTAATGAGTAAGCGGCGCGGGATCAAGGCCTTCTAAATATCGTGTTCCTTGAACATACAACATTGATGTATTGCTTATACAATGATTAAAAATAGCATAATTCACATTTTGATGTTACAGATACAAGAAAATGATTTCTATTTACTGGGAACAATGCAAACGCGACAAATGGCATAAAACACATTTTCCTGTTTCTATAGATCATCAAAAATTTCATTCACGAAGATTATACGGGTTTGTAATCTCCTATTACAAATCTGTTATTTAAATCTTACAATTATTGATAAGTATACGTTTAATGCATCGACAGATCTCTCACGTCGTATTAAAATCACGGAGACATAATTCGAGTTTGCAGTAACTAATTAATGTAATAAAAAATTGCCTAATTCCTAAGGAACAAACTTTTCCTTAGAAAGCCCCTACGTTTCGTCTTTTTTTTCTTTGACTCGTGAAAATTTTACAATATAAATTTCAACAATTGTGATGTAGTTTAGAAACCACTTCACTTAAGTGGCACAAAACAACGAGAAAATGTGATATATGTACAAAAAAGGTATAAATAAATTAACAAATTATTATGCTAAGGTCAACGAAAAACGTATGACTGTGTTAGCAGTCTATACGCAGTACAAAGATTATCTGTGAAAATAATATAATACACGAATAAATCGGCCAATTTCCGCAAGAAAGGACTAATGTACACAGAAATTTGTTTCTTATCATAGAATACAAATTGCATTCACAGACAATTTGCGTTTCTGTAGAGTAAAAAATACTACAGAATAGTTCTACTCTTTGCAATTTCTGTGGACTCAGTCTTTTCCTGCGGAATGCTGACCTGATTATTTCCCACGAAGCCACAGTCTTAAGTACAACATATCTGTACCTGGAAAGCATATCATTAAAAATGAAAGTCACGAGATTAAATCGTGCACGACGTACATGTGTATGCCCGACTGGACCGAGTGACATGGCAACGGACTCAGGACAACATGCATTACAGTTACAGATACATAGGACATCGGTATTATGAATTGTAAATATAAACATCGTCGTCGAACGTTGTGTGTAGTAAACCAGTGTCAAAGTCCAATAGAATGGCCAGGTCGTATGCAGCAACAACGTCAGTAATGGAACAGGGAACCACCCAACACAAGTGCATATGTGTGTATGTTACCGTTTCGTATACATGTATGTATGTATGTATGTGTGTGTGTGTGTGTGTGTGTGTGTGTGTGTGTGTGTGTGTGTGTGCGCGCGCGCGCGCGCGCGTGTGCGTGCGTGTTTTACGTGTACATGCGTATGCTCATATGTAGTGTTTTACATACCGTTTGTCAGAGGAAAGTTACCTTACATCATTAGCTTATTAGGTTCCATCAATTGTTTTTTTTTACTGTGGATTTTTTGGATCTATATTTTAACGCTTAATTCCCCAAGGGCCATCCGGAGTTGCAACGGGTACATGAGAGTAACCAGCGAACTGCGGGAATTCTTCTACGCTGGCTGTGTTTGGTGCGCTCTGAGGCTGCTGTTGCTGCTCCCATGGTCCTCCTTTCACGATGAAGCCAGTATCATTCTCACTGCCACCGACGTTGTTACCGTCGTCACGTTGAGGTGAGCGCAAACTTTCACGATATTCATTCTCTATTACGTCTTGCATCTGCCATTACACATACATATATTTATTTATAAATTATAATTGCAGAATGATTTCTACTTACATTACGAATAGCTTTTAACGGATGTTACTTACGTATTCCTCCTCTAGATTCAGCAAACGATCCTTTGCATCGGCTACGTTCTCTTCCGCTCCCACGATCGTTACAATATTGGGGTCGGCATCGGTTTTTCTTGGAAACTTTATGTCGACTTTAAATTCATCCATTATTTTACGAATATTTCGACCTTTTGCACCAATCAAACGCGAATGAACTGCAGCGTTTATCTGCACTTCCTCTTTTGTCAAACCATTCTAAAGTGAACGAGAGAAAATAATAAATCGTAATGCGCAATTGTTTTAAACGCTAATTGCAAAAACATTCTTAAAAGTTTCACGAGGCGATTATTCTACTACTAACAATAAGCTGGGATTGTCTTGTAAAGGACAAAAATCCAAAGAGAACGAAAAAATAAATTATGGTACGTTGTTTCAATAGGAACGGAATTCATTAAAACACAAAGAAGAATATATTCATATGTTAATAAAAATTAACTCACCAATTCATTGACGATTTTCATGATGTCGTCTCGCGCTCTGTACGCGTTCTTCTCATATCCTGTTATTGTAATAATATGTTCCTCGGGATCACCCTTGCGCGGAAAGTTAATTTGAACTTCGTGATCACTACGTATTTTACTAATCACTGCTCCTTTTCGCCCAATAATTTTTGGGTGATATTCCGGATCAACTTCGAGCTAATTGAATAAATTATTTATGTATTTCATATTCATATTAACCAGATAACATTTCACGTGTTATTTTTCTTTTGACAATATTTGTCATCTTTTTCAGAACATATTAAATTATTTAAAAAATTAATTATATGATAATCTCACCTTTAATTCGAAAGATTTTAATGCTCGATCTTCTCGTTCGGCCTTCAAAGCCTCACATTTTTCAAGGATAGCTTCCTTGGCACTTTGAACGCACGACGGCGTTCCAGAAATCTAAGAAATAAATGAGAAATAAGTATATGAGACAAATATTTATATTAATTCCAGTAGTCATTTATTAAAAAAAAAAATTACTTTAATATAATCCAGTTTTTCCTCTGCTGGAGAAAGCATGATGTGTACATCATATGTATTCATTAATTCACGCACATCTTTACCTTTCTGCCCAATTATTGAACGATGGAAATCGAACGGTACATCAACCTAAATGCAAGAGGAAAAATTTTGCTTAAGACTGGTTTTATAACTGCAAGAACAGATCGATACAAAAGAATATGAACTAACTTGAATCGTAATAGGGACAAGATCGAGTAAAGCTTGCTTAGCAGCAGCAACATTCTCAGGTTGTCCGGTAATACGAATTATATCACAAGCTGGAATAGTTTCTCCACCTTCTCCATTTTCACCATTAACTTGTTCCGTTACTTTTTGCTCATCTAGAATAACATGCAAAATCAAAGTTTTTATAGATTCAATAAAATTAATAGTTCAATTGGTGAATTAATTTGCATATAAGAGACAATAAAAACTGATACTAACCGTACACATCGCGATCGGGGAATTTGATTTGCACGTCATATTCGGATGTTATGTTTTGCACTTTGCGACCCTTTGCACCCATCACTGTGCGATGGTGTCTTTGAGGTATTACACATTCCACTGTTACCATAGATTCCTGAATCGAGAAAACAATCGTGAGTATATAACGCACGATTGCATTCAACGTTTCTTCAACGAACTTACCAATTCTTGAACGATTTCTCGCATTCGTTGTTTCGCCGCTTCTATGCATTCATGTGAGCCCTTCAGACTAACGCGATCGCTATCAACGCCTGCCCGCGGAAATGAAATCTGCACACCGCCGCATTCGTCGGCAATTCGGTGCAGTACACCACCTCTTCGCGCTACGAAATGTCTATGATGCTTAGGATCAATACGAATTTCACCTTCGATAATATTGTCCTGGAAATATATCAAGAAAGGTTTCAGAGATAATTTATATTTACGTATACTTACACGGATTATTCGGAAAAAGAGAAAAAAAAACGATTCTCGTACAATCTCTTTAATTGTAGCTTCTAAATCGGCTTTAGCTTTTTCGACCGCTTCTTTCTTGCCCATAATCGTGATCACTTCCTTATCTTGATCTTCTTCCGTCGGGAACATAATTCGTGCACCCGTGGATTCTCTTATCTATAACAAAAGAGAAGAATTATATGAAAATTTACTTCCTAAATAGCATCTGGATGTACAATACTTATTACATCCATGCACTCTACCTTCTTGATGTTGGCACCATTCTTTCCAATGAGGAATTTATGATGTTGAATTTTGGCACGCACTTCAGTTGAGAAACTAGACAATTGCTTTTCATTGCTCAGTTCCAAAAGCTGCGCTTTTGCTTTCTCTACATCGTCCTTTGGACCTCTGATACTGACCTACATATGTGGATATGTATTTATTAGTAACAGTTTCAAATTTGATCAAAGAATGATCCATCTTTTTTTATCTTTTACCTTGTCGCTTTTACTTTCTGCCGTAGGGAATTTAATCGTGACGCCTCCACAATCTTCCATAATAGAATGTATCAATTTACCTCCCGTACCAATAAGCGAATTGTAAAACTTTGGTGGAATAGTAATCTCTTCGGTGACGATGTTAGCCTAGTGTAACAAATATGTTATGTCAGACATCTCTTACAATTATTTACGTTCGTTGCATGTGTATTTGTGTAAAACATTAACATATTACCAATTCATTTTGAATCTTTTGTATCATTTCTTTAGCTTTTTCCACATTTTCCTTTTTTCCAGTGATAGTTATAACATCACTCTTCTCACCTTCTGCAGGCAAATCGATTTTTGTTTGCGTCTCTTCCCTAATCTGTATATCATGTAATTCATATATAAATACAAGTATAAAATAAATTAGTGTTGTAATCAGTGAAATTTGATACAAACCTTACGGATATTAACACCGCCTTTTCCAATAACAAACTTATGAAACTGTTTAAAAATAGGTACTTCCAATACATGATTACTTTCGTTCAATTCTTTTACCAACTTCAATAGATGTTTATGGCACTTGTCAACGTCTTCTTTGGGTCCTCTGATTTTCACTATGTCTCCTTTTTCGCCTAAAAAAAATCGATCAACTGATAAAAAAACGTAGTAAATATTACGACTTTATTACAAATGCTTTATCACGACATTGCGAGGTAACGGAGTATGAAATAATAAATGTCGCTTACCTGGTCCAGGAATAGTAATTTGTACTTGATTAAATTTATCCCTAATCTCTTTGATATTATCTCCTTTATTACCAATTATGTTACGATAATGTCTGTGATCTATAATCACATCCTTTTCCTTTTCGTTTTCTAACTTTTTTACCATTTCTACGAGTTCCTATATTATTTATAAGATAAAAGCATTAGTTTTTTTTCCACTTATTTAAACAATACTTGCTGCTAGATAAAAATATAATACACATACCGTTTGAGCTTTCAATACCCCAGCAAGATTACCTTCGATGCGGATAACATTACTGCCGTCATTTTCAGAGATACTAATCACTACACCCGTTCCTTCCTTAACACGATTCACTTTAATAAAAACAGAATAAATTTAATGTAAACTTAAACATTCTTTTCTCTGTTATACCAAAAATGAAAATAATTGCAAATATTAAACTGCTCACCATTACAACCATTCTTCCCAATGATATGCTTGTAAAATCTTGGGTCAACATTTAATTCCGTGAAAGTAAGTTTCGCTATAAGATCATTGGCCATAAGCTGTAACTCATTTTGCGCTTTCTCTACTTCTTCGGGTGGACCTTCTATCTTGATTTTATCTTCTTTTCCCGTAAATTCGACGTTTACTTTTGGCATTTCTTGAGTAATTTTCTTGATATTTACACCTTTGCGTCCAATGATGTATTTATGTATCCATACCGGAGCTTCCACCACGGCAGTGCGAACACTGTTTGCTTTTTCATATACCTTGTTAAGTGCTATACGTAAATAAATGTATAATAATTAATGTTACCTAAAGATACAGTACTTAAAGAATATAATTAATAACATTTAATTTTTAAATCACTTACCCTGACCAAGCTTCTCCTGCGGTCCTCTAAGAGTTATGGTACCAGTTGCCGAATCAGATGCAGGCATTTCTACGCTCACTCCAGTTGTTTGTAATATTTCTGCTATGGTACTACCACGAGGTCCAATTACATACTTATGTTGAGATTTAGGAACTTCTACAGATACCGTAGTACATCTTTTCTCCTGGATTAAAAATTTACATATTACATACGCGTACTAATAAAATAATAAAATTAGAAAAAAAATAGTCTTATTAATCTACCATATCCTTGTAGATGCTCTCAATCTTTTGCTTTGCAGCCAAGACTCCTTCCTTCTCACCAGCTATGGTTATTTCATCCTGCTGCACCGATGCAGGAGGAATATTGATGCGAGCACCAGTTTCCGCCATCATAGCATTGAGATTTTCGTTATGCGCACCATATATAAACGGATGATATATTTTTGGCACAGTTATCCTTTCAAAAGCTTTCCTAGACTGCAACATTTATGACAAAACATGTTGTTGTGGGATTGTATATAAATGCATTATCTAAACAAGCACAATTATGTATTTATGTACGGTGATTTATTATTATAATTATTTTTAAAAGTTACCTGCTCATCAGAAATAACTCTAATTTCGTGTTCAGCCTTTTCAATTCCTTCCTTTGTACCTGTAATTGTTATTATGTCCGATTGATCTTGCACGCTAGGTACATTAATCTTGGTAGCGGTTTTCTGCTCAAGATCTTTCAGTCTCTGCCCTTGCTTTCCAAGAATCCAACGATGATGATCCTTAGGAATACTAATCTGCTTGCTTGCCTATAAAAAAAAGGAATTAATATAAATACAAAATAATTTATGTTTTGAAATACAAGATGTAGCGAATAATTTTAAACACCGAAGACATATTCTCCGTCTTATACAAATAAATACAAAATATAAATTATTGTAAACTAACGAGTTATAAACTTCTGTATAACGTATCTCTCTTAGTAGGAATACCTGAGTTTGAAACGTTGTCAAAATGCGCCGTTTGGCTTCCAGAACCTGATTTTGCTTTCCAGTTATAAGAAACGTTAAAGATTGATCCTTAGATGACGCAATTTCAATAATGGTGTTCGTTTCTTTCATGATGGTTTTACATGTACGAATAGATTCACGTTCGCCAAATTTATCACTATGATCAAATTTGCGTTCTTCCCCTGGCACACGGAACATCTACGCGGTAATAGAAAAATATGTAAAGAAACAAGTACCTTTTCAGAGTAGTATTTCGCAGCGCATAGTAAAATGTAATTCTAATAATTCTTTATACGGAGCTACAAATCCACGTGTATACTTGTAATTATTAAATTCAAAAGAAAGATTGCAAAATCTCTAAATTAAACAAGATTTTTGCAAAATCAATAAATTTTTATAAACTCTTTACCTGTGTAATAGTAATACGACCAAGTTGTAAGCTGTTGTTTATAGAAAATATGTTTAATTGTCCAGAGTTGGAACTAGATGATTCAGGGAGGACGGGGAACGTCTCGTCGTAAGTAGGTGGCTCGTAGGCCATTCCCTCTTCCATTACTGATTGCTGCTGCATTTTTCGGATGTCCTATTTCGTGCCAAGTCCTTACAGTAGCACTGTAATGCAAATAAAAAATATTCCACCTTTTTAATAATATCTTAATAAATATATCTATTCTTAATCATTAGTAAAATTAAATAATATGACAATGTCGATAATAATACGAAGATTAATAAACGTAACAAAACACACAATTATATTTTAATATACACATGTGCCATATTCGTAAATACAAACGCGCAATCATTTATATAAAAATTATTTGATTTTATTTCAGTTTTATATTATTTCCAACTATTTCGCGCGACACGTAATTAGCTTTAATTTTGCGACAAACGAGGAAAAGATTAATTATCACTGGCGGGACGTCAATAGGTAGTTATATATCGAAGATAATATTTCTCCCGCGGATGACCCGAATAATCGCGAGGGGATGTGTCCGAGCATTTTCACAAAGGTCAATCGAATCGCGATGGAATTTCGCAATTAACATTTTTTTCCCCTCTTTCGTACGATTTTTTCGTCGCGATACGAATTCTTCCGTGCCGCGAGTAGCCGCGGACGCGGAGACGATATTCTTTTTCCAAAGCCGACGGAATTTCACGACTCGGGGGAGCGTCGTGACCGGGGATCGACAAGCAGATGCGGGGATGCGGGCTAAGTGCACGTCAATGACCAATGGCTGAGACAGTGACCACCATATGGAGCGTTAACTTGACACGTCACGAGATCGCTAACCTCTCGCCTCTCGCGTCGGGGCCAACATCGGCAGGTTGTGTGGCAGGCTGTGGCGAGTGGCGACCCGCGACGAGAAGAAACGATCGCAGAGAGAAACGGAGGGACGTCGAGAGACGACGGGACCGCGTGGCGGATCAGGCGAGTGGCGAACGTGGTGTGGCGATGCCGGAAAAGGAGGAAACTGGAAAGGCAGGCAGGAACGCACGCACGTTTCCCCGCATAACACAGACAGCGGGACAACAGTTGTAAAGAGGTTGCTACTTACTCTACCGTAATAAAGAAATCCGGCCAAGTAATAAGCGCGTATTACGTAGCCAGTTTAACGGTGATTTGCCTGAAACAATACAACGTCGGTTACGAGGAGTGAGCGGCGCACTTCGGGGGGGGATTACCACGAGATCTAATTAAATTAACGTGGAGCGGAATTATCGCTCCATTACCACGAAACTCACGACTCTCCTTACCGGTAACGCAAAGTGAAATGAGACGGAGGGGCCTCGGACCCTCGGACGGCAGAAAGTCACCAGTCACCAGTCACCAGCCACCACCACCGCGATCCGGGAAATACGCAAATACGATAGGTTTGCGTCACAACGGGACGCCAATGTCGCGATCGCAAATTACCACGTGCGATCGCTCTGATCGCGCATTGTGGACCGATTGGACGTCGTCGCCGTCGTTGTCACGCAATTGGATATCGCGGATACCCGGTGCTTTCCAATGAGAACGCGCGCACACACATGCAACGCCACACGATTGGCTACTGACTAGGAAAACTTTCGCCTAAGGGTTGGGGTCAACCGTGTGACGTACCCTGTGCAACCCCTAGAATCGGCTGCTTTCACCCGAGGCTCGACTGGCCTGAGTGTGCAAGTGTCGCGTGTCGCAGCTTCTGTCACCATTCACCATTGCTCTCAGCGGGGTCCCGTTTGACAGATCGGCTTCCACTTCTCAATTTTGTTTCTTTCTAAACAGCCGGACTCCGAAGCCAAGCTTCCACACGGTCCACACCGTCCACACTTCCACATCTCGCTCTCCGTCAGATGGTCAGACTCGTCAGGCGGAGTCGACGCGACGATTTTGTACGGATTACGCGTTAACCCGTCGATCTCGACACTACGACGGAAGACAGAAGACGGAATAGACGGATACCTGCTGGCCGAATCAACCCCGAACGATTTAATAATGCGGCCGTCCCTTATGCAGATGACATGACATTCGTGCGCACAGTGATGAGGACCTGCGATACTAATCGCCGAGTACTGCCGAGTGCCGTTAGCGAAAGCGAAAAATGTTCGTCAGAGATCCCTGTGGCATCGTATGCATTATCGTCACCTATATGGCGGTATTTTACGCTGACTACGTCGTGGTACGATCGATCGTGTTGCACACTACGCAAGACAAGTTGGCATAACGTTGAAATATTTATTTATGGCAAAAATCATTACAAACACTCAGATCTCGTCAAATTTTTCACACTTTACGTCGCTTACTTGCACACTTACTCGCGCATCTCTTTTTTTTATAGCCTTTTTAATTTACTATTTACTATAATCTTTGGTGAAAAATATTTTTAGCAACGTTACTTTTTTGTTATCACAATAAGAATGCCCCACGAACATTTACACTTTTGTCTCAAGTATGTGGAAATAGTCATCCGATACTTTGGCTGCTACCTTGCCACAATCCGCCGCGTTACTCCAGAAAGGACGCGCAAAGATTCTAATATTTCCAGAAAACTTCTGCATCCTTTCTTAAACCGTAACGTTCATACCTCTTAACAAAAGAGAAGAATTATATAAAAATTTACTTCCTAAATAGCATCTGGATGTACAATACTTATTCCATCCATGCACTCTACCTTCTTGATGTTGACACCATTCTTTCCAACGAGATATTTATGACGTTGAACTTTGGGACACACTTCAGTTGAGAATCTAGCCAATTGCTTCTCATTGCTTAGTTCCAAAAGCTGCGCTTTTGCTTTCTCTACGTCGTCCTTTGGACCTCTGATACTGACCTATATACATGCGTATGTATTTATTAGCAACAGTTTCAAATTTGATCAAAGAATGATTATCTCTTTTTCTCTTTTACCTTGTTGCTTTTATTTTTAGGGAATTTAATCGTGACGCTTCCACAATCTTCTATAATAGAATGTATCGTGTTACCTCCCGTACCAATAAGCGAACCGTAAAACTTTCGTGGAATAGGTACTTCCAATACATGATTACTTTCGTTCAATTCTTTTACCAACTTCAATAGATGTTTATGGCACTTGTCAACGTCTTCTTTGGGTCCTCTGATTTTCACTATATCTCCTTTGTCGCCTAAAAAAAAATCGATCGACTGATTTAAAAAACGTAGTGAATATTACAACTTTGTTACAAATGCTTTATCACGACATTGCGAGGTAACGGAGTATGAAATAATAAATGTCGTTTACCTGGTCCAGGAATAATAATTTGTACTTGATTAAATTTATCCCTAATCTCTTTGATATTATCTCCTTTATTGCCAATTATGTTAGGATAATGTCTGTGATCTATAATCACATCGATCGATACATCCTTTTCCTTCTCGTTTTCTAACTTTTTTACCATTTCTACGAGTTCCTATATTATTTATAATATAAAAAAAAGCATTAGTTTTTTTCCCATTTATTTAAACAATACTTGCTGCTAGATAAAAATACAATACACATACCGTTTGAGCTTTCAATACCTCAGCAAGATTACCTTCGATGCGGATAACATTACTGCCATCATTTTCAGAGATACTAATCACTACACCCGTTCCTTCCTTAACACGATTCACTTTAATAAAAACAGAATAAATTTAATGTAAACTTAAACATTCTTTTCTCTGTTATATCGAAAATGAAAATAATTGCAAATATTAAACTGCTCACCATCACGACCATTCTTCCCAATGATATGCTTGTTAAATTTTGGATCAACGTTTAATTCCGTGAAAGTAAGTTTCGCTATAAGATCATTGGCCATAAGCTGTAACTCATTTTGCGCTTTCTCTACTTCTTCGGGTGGACCTTCTATCTCGATTTTATCATCTTTTTCCGTACATTTGACGTTTACTTTTGGCATTTCTTGAGTAATTTTCTTGATATTTACACCTTTGCGTCCAAGGATGTATTTATGTATCCATGCCGGAGCTTCCACCACGGCAGTGCGAACACTGTTTGCTTTTTCATATACCTTGTTAAGTGCTATATGTAAATAAATATATAATAATTAATGTTACCCCTAAAGATATTCGGTACTTAAAGAATATAATTGGTAACATTTAATTTTTAAATCACTTACCCTGATCAAGCTTCTCCTGCGGTCCTCTAAGAGTTATGGTACCAGTTGCCGAATCAGATGCAGGCATTTCTACGCTCACTCCAGTTGTTTGTAATATTTCTGCTATGGTACTACCACGAGGTCCAATTACATACTTATGTTGAGATTTAGGAACTTCTACAGATACCATAGTACATCTTTTCTTCTGGATTAAAAATTTACATATTACATATGCGTACTAATAAAATTAGATAAAAAATAGTCTTATTAACCTACCATATCCTTGTAGATGCTCTTAATCTTTTGCTTTGCAGCCATGACTCCTTCCTTCTCACCAGCTATGGTTATTTCATCCTGCTGCACTAATACAGGAGGAATATTGATGCGAGCACCAGTTTCCGCCATCATAGCATTGAGATTTTCATGATGCGCACCATATATAAACGGATGATATATTTTTGGCACAGTTATCCTTTCGAAAGCTTTCCTAGACTGCAGCATTTATGACAAAACATGTTGTAGGATTGTATATAAATGCATTATCTAAACAAGCACAATTATGTATTTATGTGTAGGGTGATTTATTATTATAATTATTTTTAAAAGTTACCTGCTCATCAGAAATAACTCTAATTTCGTGTTCAGCCTTTTCAATTCTTTTCTTTGTACCTGTAATTGTTATTATATCTGATTGATCGTGCCTTCTAGGTACAGTAATCTTGGTAGCGGTTTTCTGCTGAAGATCTTTCAGCCTCTGCCCTTGCTTGCCAAGAATCCAACCATGATGATCCTTAGGGATACTAATCTGCTTGCTTGCCTATAAAAAAAAATTAATGTAAATACAGGCTGCGCGGTCCATTTGATGTTACAAGTGCTTCGAAGCGTTCTCTTCTTCTTCTTCTTCTTTCTTCATTGAAAGAAAGAAGAAGAAGAACGCTTCGAAGCATTTATTGTAGCATCAAATGGACCGCAGCCACAAAATAATTTATGTTTTAAAATACAAGATGTAGCGAATAATTTTAAATACTGTAGACATATTCTCTGTCTTCCACCAGTCACCACCACCGCGATCCGAGAAATACCAAAATACGCAAGTCGCAAATACGATAGGTTTGCGCGGGACGCACGTGCGACGTGCGACGCATGCGACGTGCGATCGTGCGATCGCTGATCGCGCACACAACTGCGATTGGACGTCGTCGGTCGTTGTCATGTCACGCAATTGGATATCGCGGATACCCGGTGCTTTCCAATGAGAACGCGCGCGCGCGCGCGCACATACGTGCAACGCCACACGATTGGCTAATTCTTTTTTTTTTCTTAATACTGGCACCTGCCTCTAGTTTCAAGGCAATATGGCCAGGTGTATATGTATGTGCGTATGTGTAATTGCATGTGTATGTCCGCGATGTCTTGAACTCGGGTTGATGCCGTAGGTTCGTTGGGCCCAAGGAACTACGCGGATCACTTCCCCCTGCGGCCACGATTGGCTATTGATTAGGAAAACATTCGCCTAAAGTCGGGACTTTAGGCCTAAAATCAACACCGTGTGACGTACCCTGTGCAACCCCTAGGGCCCTAGAATCGGCTGCTTTCACCTGTGGTGTCTGCGATTGTCGCAGGCAGTCGCAGGTCGCAGGACGCAGGACGCAGCTCCTGTCACCACCGCTGTCAGCGGGGTTCCGTTTGACAGATCGGCTTCCACTTCTCAATTTTGTTTCTTTCTAAACAGCCGGACTCCGAAGCCAAGCTTCCACACGGTCCACACCGTCCACACTTCCACATCTCGCTCTCCGTCAGATGGCCAGACTCGTCAGGCGGAGTCGACGCGACGATTTTGTACGGATTACGCGTTAACCCGTCGATCTCGACACTGCGACGGAAGACAGAAGACGGAATAGACGGACACCTGTGCTGGTCGAATCAACCCCGAACGATTTAATAATGCGGCCGTCCCGTATGCAGATGACATGACATTCGTGCGCACAGTGATGAGGACCTGCGATACCAATCGCCGCGTGCCGTTAGCGAAAGCGAAAAATGTTCGTCAGAGATCCCTGTGGCATCGTATGCATTATCGTCACCTATATGGCGGTATTTTACGCTGACTACGTCGTGGTGCGATGGATCGTGTTGCACACTATGCAAGACAGGTTGGCATTTGGCGTAACGTTGGAATATTTGTTTATGGCAAAAATCATTACAAACACGCTCAGATCTCGTCGAATTTTTCACACTTTACGTCGCTTACTCGCACACTTACTCGCGCATCTCTTTTTTTATAGCCTTCTTAATTTACTATTTGCTATAATCTTTGGTGAGAAATATTTTTAGCAACGTTTCCTTTTTTGTTTGCAGCCTATGGTGTCCTTTCCATATAATAGCGTTTAACACTGTTGTACTTCTTCTAATGATGGCACATTTGAAAGCCGTCTGCAGCGATCCGGGTATAGTACCCTTACCGCAAAGTAGAATGGATTTTTCCGATATTCATGTCTCTGGGGGAAGCGACGACCACGAGAGTGACGAGAAAGATGATTGGACGGTGTGCACTAGGTGCGAAACGTATAGACCACCTAGAGCTCATCATTGCAGAATTTGTAAACGTTGTATCAGAAGAATGGATCATCATTGTCCATGGTAACTATGAGTTGCAATGAGTTTGTGAAAAAAAAATTAACGTAACTAGTTTTTAAAATTAATCTCATAAAAAATGTTTGACGTACAAAATGATATTGAATTTATTAAAGACTCGCAACTGAATAATGTTTAAGGATCAATAACTGCGTCGGCGAGAGGAATCAAAAGTACTTCATACAATTTCTGGTATACGTTGGTGCGTTAGCTATCTATGCTATTATTTTAGTCATTACGTCTTGGCTCTATGACTGCCCACAGTGCAATAACGATATTGCGGTCAAACAAAATCGCATGTATGTATTTACATTCTAATGGGAAATTTATGACGACTGGAACACTAATATTGAGATTGTTTTGCAGTTTACATTGTGTGATATTAGTTTTGGAGTCGGCATTATTTGGTATGTTCGTCGTAGCGATTCTAGTTGATCAGTTCCAAGCGATTCTAGGCGACGAAACTGCTGTGGAGCGCGTGCAAGGTATCCAACAACGTTATCACAATAAGAATACCCCACGAACGTTTACACTTTTGTCTCAAGTATGCGGGAAGAGTCATCCGATACTTTGGCTGCTACCTTGCCACAATCCGCCGCGTTACTCCTTCAGAAAGGACGCCTATTTAATCGATCACGAAGTTTGAGATTATATACAAAACGAGTGTGTTATGTGTCTGTACACAAATGTGGTATTTTATTTTTTTTATATTTATTTTTTTACGTACAGTATATTAGAGTAATTCATTCCTTGGATCAGTACCTTAATACATCTTTGTACGAATTATTGACATAATATAGATTTGAGACTTGTAGCTATAACGTTTCTACAGCGTGTGTGTGGAAATAATAATATATAATATATAAACACTCATTTTTATTATATACATTAAGACGATTAATATATATTATGAATATATTATTCATTTTCATCGTATACATAAACCTGTATTTATTTTAACTATGAACAAACAATAGCTTTAATTAATATGTGTCATTGCTTATGTTCTTATCTTGTAAAGTTACAACATGTAAGAATAAGTGATGCTCCAAGTGATACAAGTAAATAGTAATTCTTTAATTTAAGATAATTATTGCTAGGAACTGTATCCTCGCCTAATAAATTTATTCGCTGCAAGGATTGTATTGTAGTATACTAGAAAATAAAATTGTTGTTATAATTTCAAAATTTGAAGTTTTATTATTAAAAGTAATCAATACGTATTTCTTAAATAATATTTATAATTTTATTATATATACTTCCATATTCTTGCACGTTTGTTAATTAATATAATGATAGTTTATTAACAAACAATTGTTTTATTAATTATTAAATAAACTGTAAAGTTAATAAATTGATATTTTTGTTTTGAAGAATAATCTAATATGTATGAATCAATAATAATTATTTTTAAAATAATAAATATATTTTGATTAATTTTTTATTGGCATCAAGTTTCTTTTATCTCATATGCGTGTTTCTATGGCTGAGTTTCCACTGAGCGCGTCACGCGTCGCGTCGTCACAAGTTAACCAATCAAAACATCCCATCCCATTTCATTACATTCTTGTGACGGGATCGAAATGGGATGTTTTGCGTGGTTCAACTCGGACGACGCGACGCGTGACGCGCTCAGTGGAAACTCAGCCTAATGGCTTCTGCACACGGGACTCGGAAACGCTTTGCCGCGCGGCAAGAAGCGACGCGGTAGCCAATCAACGTGTTGTTTTTCCGTAAGAACCAAAAGTTTATTGGCTACCGCGTCGCTTCTTGCCGCGCGGCAAGCGTTTCCGCGTCCTGTGTGCAGAAGCCATAAGTTTGTATACACGGGCGTTAAAATTGTTAATAAAAATTGCCAACCTTTAAAGTTTCTAGTTATATTTCTAGCCATATTGACGTGGCGACATCTGTCAGTAATATTATTTTAGAGTTCTAATTCTAACCTATGATTTTAATCAGAAAATTTTTCTTTTCATTATTTATTACTTGTACGAAATGTTAAATTGATAACATTACAATCTTATTTTGTTGTCAGTTTGTGTTTATTGCTATAAAATCGTTCGTAGCCTGTCACTAATCTCAATTTTCATATGTGTGAAATCGAAATTATATATAATAATAATAGTTCCGTACAATATAGAAGAATGCTTACACACACACACACACACACACACTTTATTTAAAATATTAAATAATCAAAACATTATGAGTAACAGTATGAAAATTGCAATTTTAAAAACGGTATTTTTTTTATAATAAAACGTTTATGATGAGAATTATTTGAGATTTATTTTTCTGTCGTTACTCATCTTATTTTTATTCTTGTTTTCAGGTTACAGAGTGTTTACGAAACAACAATGTAAACGTGTCCACCGTTGGATCTTATTTGCATTTAAAATCACATAAAACAGAAGGAATCTACTCTTTCCAGCTTCCATTAGAAACCAGACAATACAATATACGGAACGAAGTACAGAATATTAGAAATAATGATCGAAATGGTATTTTTGACATCAATATACAGAACGATACAATCTCTTTCAATGTTTCCAGAGATAGATGTGTTAAGGAAGTTTTGGAACATAACTGTTCAACAGTATCGCCTCCCACTTTCATAAATAATAAAAAAAATATAATAGTGGAGTTTAGTTCG
This sequence comes from Temnothorax americanus, assembly GCF_048541705.1. NCBI lineage: Eukaryota > Metazoa > Arthropoda > Insecta > Hymenoptera > Formicidae > Temnothorax > Temnothorax americanus. Next base: position 167,927 of record NW_027509800.1, read on the forward strand.
CCCAATATTGCAAAACCTTTTCACGTAGGACATTTGAGATCTACAATAATAGGAAATTACGTTGCTAATATCAACAGCTTTGTAAAAAATAATGTAAAACGAATAAACTACTTGGGTGACTGGGGTACGCAATATGGTTTAATTCAATTGGGAATCAACATGGCAGATATTAATGAAGATGAAATGAGAAGAAATCCTATAAAAGCCTTATATACAGCATATATTACTGCCAACAAATTGGCTGAAACCGATTCCTCGATATTGGATCGTGCGAGAAAAATATTTAATGATTTGGAAACTGGCACCGGAGTCACATATGAACAGTGGAAAGCGTTTAAACGGTACACTGTTGAGGAATTAACAAAGGTTTATGGTAGAATTGGTATTACATTCGACGAATATCATTGGGAATCTATGTACAATGCTAAAAATATAGAGAAAATTATTACGTTGATGGAGAAAATGCAGTTATTGCTAAGGGATGAACAAAATAGAAAAGTTGTGAATTTGGACAATGAGAAGAGCGTACCTATGATCAAGAGCGATGGTTCCACTTTGTACATAGCTAGAGATATTGCTGCGGCTATTGATAGATTTGAAAAGAATAACTTTGACTGTATGTACTATGTGGTGGATAATACACAAGCCAGTCATTTCTCAAATTTGTTAGAAATATTAAAACGATTGCAAATGCCGTGGGCTGAAAGACTGAAACATGTAAAATTTGGCCGATTGCACGGTATGCGTACAAGAAAGGGTAATATGGTGTTTTTAGAAGATATCTTGGACATTACCAGAGATATCATGAAGCAGAAACAAATCGATTCGCATAGTATGTTAATTTTAACATTATTTTAATTATGTAGCGTTTAATTTTGTATAGGATTAATTGTAACAGAGAAACTTTTTCAGCCACTAAAGTTTGTCTAGATTCATCTGATAAAAGCTCGGATATATTAGGCATTTCTGCAATGATAGTTAACGACTTAAAGAGAAAACGACAACGAGACTATACATTCGATTGGAATACAGCATTTGATGTAAGCGATCTACATATCGTAAAAGAATTATCGAAGTAATGTATTAATTAGTTTCTCCTAATCTTTTTTATTGTAAGATCAGTTGAAAGGAGACACTGGCGTGAAGTTGCAATACACACATTGTCGACTCGTCAGCTTGGAGCGCAATTGCGGCGCTGTTCTAACTTTGGAATGTGAACCAAGTCTATTACAAGAAGATATCGTTGATGATTTAGTCGTATTAATTGCTATGTTCGAAGAAGTATTACTGAAATCATACGAAGAATTAGAACCCTGTATATTAACAGCATATCTTTTCAATTTAAGGTAAGATATAAATTCTAAGACTCAAACATTTTTTACAATTATCTAATTGAAGTATATACGGTTTCTCTTTCTTTTTTAGTAAAGCAATTAATAAAGCTTTCAGTTTGTTGAAAGTAAAGGATGAATTGCCTGATCTTGCTAGTCAAAGACTGCTACTATTTCACGTTGCTAGAAACGTTCTTGCACAAGGTATGAAATTACTTGGTCTAATACCTCTGGAAGAGATGTGAAGACAAGTGGCTGGAATCCTAAAGAAGATTCGAAACTGTAGCATTTATTTGTCAAATTGATCATATTGATCTGTCAATCTTGGTGAGACTTTAATCAGAAAAAAACTATGCATCTACTTTCTTTATTCGATATCAGATAAGTAGCTTTATTTTTTTGAACAAATTTTATTACCTATACAACGAGATATTCGATTTTTTCATACGAGTACAATTTTATTATTTGCAATGTGAAAATTACACGATAATAAGTAAAATTAACGTTTGTTCCAAGAGAACTTTCTTCTGGCACCTTCTTGACCCCACTTCTTTCTCTCGCGCCTTCTCCAGTCCCTTGTTAGAAGCCCAGCTGTTTAAAAATAACAGTAATTTTTTAATTATTTGCCATATGTTTAATTCGCATTAATAAACAGTTTGCGAACGTAAATTATACGTCATATTTGACACAACGATATTTCGTCAAATCGATTGCTCCTCACCAACTCGCATTCTTTCGACCATTGCTTTGTCAACAAAGCTACGTAAGCCCCATGCAACGCCCCAACGTATAGCACCCGACTGACCAGTAGGCCCCCCACCATTAACTGTGGCTTCGATATCCACTTTATCAGTCATGTTCGTAAAAAGTAATGGAAATATAATCTGTAACAGATAAAATATATAAGAAGCATGAGAAACAACTTTGTGAATTCTGAAGCGACATATATACTAATACGATGAGCAATTGCTGAAAGTCAATATTGGAAAAGTCGATTTAAATATTAGATTCCGAGACATCGTCGATACTTTCTTGATAAGGTAAAATTGAACAAAAAATATTCTTTTATCGATAGAAATTAGCTACAGTTACGCAATTGTCTTTTACTTGTAGACGTCTATTTACAATATAAGAAAATATAATATGAATCACATAATGCGAATTGTCGGTTGAAATATCAAATTGTACCAATATCAATTGTCCAAATCACAACGAGGTACGTTCTTCTTTCGTCAATGTTGTTGCGACATTTTCCAGCATCTTATTCATTCCTAGCAGCTGTACTCTCAGCAATTTTATAGCATCTTCATTCACTTTCATCATAGTGATCAGTTTCTCGAACGTCATTTGTAGGGCGACATCGGAGAACTCGTTCTTCTGTCGTTGTTTCAGCCAAACAGCGTGATCGCTCAAATTGATGTCGTCATTCATAGACGAAGGAATATTCTTCTGTGCTATCTCATAAGCGGCTTTCATTATGTCCTTAGGCAATCGCTTCTCGAGAGGATTAAGCGGTTTTACCACGAGAACCCGTTTTCTATTTTCAACATCGATCTTGTGATCCGACATCCACTTCCGGAAGGCGTACGGGATGGTAGTGTTGTGCAGCACCATTTCCGTAAAGAGGATCATTTTTGTCTGCCTTACCAACTTCGTGAGCCCCGCATGATTCCTCAGACCTTGTATATCGTGTACGGCGATACCGACCAGCAAGTTCATCAGAATCACAGTGACGAATACTATGAATAGCGTGAAGAGAATCTGCGAACACACTGACAGGGGATGATAAATGACGAAAGAGCTGCCCGTCGATTCGTTATCCACTTGATTGATGAGTCCTTCGAAGTCCAATTCACCGGCCATCATAGCCAAGACTTTGATTAGCCCAGTGAAAGGATTACCGAACGCGGGCTCGCCGGCGAATATCACGCAAAAGCTGATGGTGAAACCGATGAGTAGGCCGGAATACGCTAGCAGAAGCTTGGCGAACTCGAACTGGATGTGCGTGAACATGGCGACGTAGGTGCCGAAGGCCGGTAACTGGCCCACCATTAGCATCAGATTGGTCCAGGCGCAAAGTATGGCAAACGCACCGACGTAATTTTGCCAATCGTAAGTACGCCCGGTATACACGAAGGACGTAACGAATACGCTCGCGATCACCACCCCGTCCAACACATTGTCGATACTGGAGAAGTACTGTATCGCCGATTTGTAGACCATGAAGCCAAATATTTTTCTCGGTATGGTGATGCAGGTCAGAACCAGTGCGAGGTACCATTCGATCTCGATGATCGGTCTCCGGAAGAGAAAGCCAGATACTCGTCTATTGCCGCAAATCTTCGAACTATTAGCTTCGTTGTGATTGTAACATTTATACGCTAACGCAGTGAGTACGTAAGTAGTCATGCATATCACTGTCATAGCGTACAAGAGTATTCTCAGTAAATAGAGCTTGCGAATTTTCTCCCACTTAAGATGCAGGAAGGCCATGACCAGCGGATGCGACAACAGATCCTTTCGATGCTCCTGTACGAAAGTGTTTATGAAGCTGGTCTCACACTGATTACCGCTGGGAAAGAGAATGTCGAAGTGTAGCCGCATCTCGAATTCGCGATTATGCGATACCGGCCTGGTCAGTCTGATGGAGGCGTCCAAACGCTGTCGGAACACATGCAACGACTCGGGAATCTTCTTCAATATAATATTCAAAGCGGACAGTCCAGTGCACGTGGTCGCACTGATGTCAGCGCCCGCCCAAATAAGCGCATCCACGCATCGGGATTGCTCGTTCAGCGCGGCAATGTGAAGGGGGGTGAAGCCGGTCCGATCGACCGCGTTCACCAAGGCGCCGCGTTTCAACAACAACTGTACCAACTCGGCGGACGAGTCCGTGCTCATTACGGCGAAGTGCAGGGGTGTTCTATGCTCCCTATCTACAGCGTTCACATTGGGCGCGCTAGCTGATAGCAGCTCGACGCATGGTATTGATTGCACGAAACAGGCCACGTGCAACGGCGTCTGGCCCAAATGATTCTTCTCGACGATGCTGGCACCGCGCTCGAGCAGCAGCTTCACTGTCTCCACCGCCTTCGCACGAACGGCACTATGCAGAATAGGCTCGACCACTTCCTGACAGACGTAATTAAGCTTAGCACCGTGATCTAATAACGTGGCTGCGGCGTGCCAGCTGTTACCGAGCGCCGCGAAGTGAAGCGGCGTGTAACGAGTGATGAGGCTCTCGTAATTCACGTCGGCGCCCTTCGCGATCAAGTACTCCACGCAGGCGACCTTGTCACCCAACGAAGCCGCGAGAATAGCATTCACGCCGGTCCGTGGTTCAACGTAGTCGTAACGCGCTCCGGCATTCTCCAGTTCCGGCAGATGATGCAGCAGACCGCGATAGGATGCCCAGATGTAAGCGACATCCCGTAGTCTCTCGTTTTTGCACGCATCTGGAAGCACGCAACTTTTCTCCATGTGCAATAGCAACCTCGTCTCCGTCGAATCGACGATGGACCATATGGCCGATCTCAATTTTGCACCGTTTAAGTAGTGGTTCTTGCAGCTTTCCAGATTGTCAAAGAAAAGGGAGTCGTCGACCGGTGGTGGTTCCCCGGCGTCGATTTCAATCCGATCATTGTCGAACTTCGATACAGTTGCATCATCGATAGTGATTTTTTGTGGATAATCCTTCGCTGCATATGCACATCTTAGCGACCTGTAAGTGGAAGCTAATCTAACGGATAGCGGCTCGCTTTTGTGACGACTGTTGAAGCTTCTAGTGGAATGAAAATGTTGTTCATCATCGTTCAAAATAGTCGGTATCTTCAGACTGTTCATCTCGAGATTCTTCCCTTTAGCACTCTCTCCTAACGAATCTCGGTCATTCTCACGCATATTCGCTCGAAATTATAACTTATTTACGATTGAGAATAAGTTTACCGTTTAATTTCGCTTTTATTTCTTCGAGAAGAAATCGAGTTTTTTATTCAAATTTTATTATTGTTATTTTTTCTGTCACCTCAGGTTTTCCGCATTTTTACGCGCAAAGACTCGTATTCCTCGTATTATACATTTTATCTCGCTTAAATCATTTTTCATTGGAATAATCTTATCGTTTTTTTTTTGCCATTCCACATAATCTTGTCAGAATAATTCAGCTAATAGCTATGTTATGTTGTACGATGTTTAAGTTTCCAATGTAAACGCCGTTTCGTAATTAAGCACTAAGTATTCGTACCGTTATGCGATGATTCGCGCAGTGAAGCATCCTAATTATTGCAGTCGCGTCGCTGTGTGTCTCTTCAGTCCTGTCTTTTTTTCTCTCTCGTTCTTTTCTAAGGCTATCACGTCACGTCTACGAGTCGTTTCGTTTAGAGCACTTTAAAAGAGGATTATTATTGTTACTACTATTATTATTATTATTGTTATTTATTATTGTACCACGATCTTGAATATGACCGAGTGTCTTATATCCAAACTAATCTGATTTAATTATGACGCATTAATTTCCGGACAACTTATGATTAATGATATCTTCTTTAATATATGTGACACGCGCAATCAAAAATAGAGATGATTAAAGATTGCAATTCTTGTCACCATTTGTTAATATCTGACTCTCTCTCGTCAAATATACATATTATATATATATATATTTTTTTTTTATTAACAAAATATTGTATTACTGAGTGTGCTTTTAAGTTTATCGCACATATATTAGCAATTTTGTCTCTTGCCTTTTAATAATTTGCGTCGTTAGTAGTATTGCTGTTTATGTGTTAGTATTTCTTCTGTTTTTCACGTGCTCCTTTAATATTCCTACTAATTTCGAATGCGTGTTATCGAATATCTGTCTGTCACTGTGTAAGAATCTCAAAAGTAATGCAAATAGCACGACGATATATTTTTCACTGTCACCGCACTCTTCTCTTCCTCTCGCTACCGGCTTCGTATATAATCGTCACTTCGTCCTCTCGTTTAACGATCTTACTTTTTGAGACACGTATTTATAAGAGACTAGAGATTGGCCGAGGAAACCTCGTGTTTTCGACTCTAGAATGCAAAAGCAAGCCGACAAGGATTTCGGCCGCATTTCTAATCGTAAAAATTATGTCAACTCAAGATGTCTATCACTGACCAGGGTACGCTTGACAATTCAACGAGCATTACAGCGGACTTAACTGGTTCGTACGATCGCGCTACACGTACTGCATGACGTACTCTGCATACGTCTCTGCCGTTCGCGTGGGAAGAGGAATCTGCGAGCAGAGGGGCAAGACGCATGATTAATAAAATACATAAATATAAAGAGATCTAGGTCGAATTCGAGATACTACTTTACTACTTTACGCGCACCCCTGCATACACGAACTGCCCTCCTGTTAAATTCGAGATGAATCTGGATGAGACTGGAAAGTACCGCTGAAAGATCACTCGAGTTTTATCCTAGGACATTGTTATTTACACATGTGTTATCGTTAAAAAGTACCGTTAAACACAGATATTTGCGTTCTTAATCAGAATGATAAATCGTTTTCTTCTTATTGAAAATCAATGGATGAAGGTTGAACAAAGAGACAAGAAAGGAGAAAAAATGTTTTTAGCAAACTAAAGTGTTCTATTTGCTTAAAAAATAGAATTTTTTCAAAGTAAAGGCCATAGAGAGACAAAGAGAGTTATTTACATTACAGCCAACTAATGTATATAGGAGCAATATAAAATTACATTTTTAATATTAATTTTTACAGTAAACATGGTTTAAAGCTATAAGCTCATTTTTTATTTAGCGCCTGTCAAAAATGCAATAAAACTAGATAAATCAATGGAAATAAATCAATCGTCATTCGTTATTCCCTTCTGTTTAATTCCGTTCGCATGTTATCTGTTTCTTTCAATATTTAATTTTTATATTCCAGAATATTTTATACCTTTTTTCCATAGCTTCCCGAATCTGAACTGCGTGTATCTAGGCAAACTCCTTTCACCACCACGTGATCGCGAATATGATATCATGATCTGTTTACGTAATGTTTAACTTTGTATTCATTTTAAGTACATTCGCAAGATCTCTGCCAAGAGATGTTCTCAAGTTGCTAGCTGCCTATAAATTGTTGATACGTAAAATTCACAAATAAAACATTGCGCATGAAATGAATATTTCGTGCTAGTACTCACTCTAATAATAATAATAAGAAAAAAAGTAGCTTTTAAACAATCGAATTCAAGACACGAAACAGTTTTGACTCGCGGCGATTCTATTTTAGCTATGAACGGAAAATTAGGTTCCATGACGCGATGAGATATGTAGCGCATTTTTTTAATCGTAATTTTTTATTCATATCTCAGATGATCGATCCGAAGAATGGAAAGGCACCAAATTGTCTGACAGCTGAACACAGCGAGATATCGCCAATTTGAGTGCGAGATAAAGTACAGAGTCCAAAGTACGGAGCCTTCAAAATTTTAATCCATTAAATTCTCTTCCAAGAGGTAGATCTATAACTCAATGTCCCCGTTTTATCTCATTACCGAGCTTCCTATTCGGACAGTTGAACTTTCAACGGATGAGAACTTATGCAGATTGGTACCGGTTTTGACTGTCAGCCTACGCATCCCGTTAATGTTATATATGTATTTTTTGACTTCGTTGAAAATCAAAGTGAAACTTGACCGGCGACAGACAACTTTAAAACTTTCCTATTAAATTTGATCTTGAAATAAAAATATTTATTTGTTCCTTTAACGATACATCTTGGTAGAAAGTTTACAACAATAATGTGTATAGTTACATTTACTCAAATTAAAATAGTATAAGTTTAAAAAACGAAAGAAAATTCTTACATTACAATTTTTTTTTATAGAACTTATATAATAAAGAATTAAGAGTAAAGAAGATTAATAAAAATATACTAATGGAAAGCAATCAGACGTAACGTCGCAAATAAAAAAATTGTATCAGTCTGAAGATAATTATATACATAAACATATATGAGTTTATTATACATAAGCTTTATATATGTTGACTCTTCAAAAACGAGAAAATTTTTCTAACAAACAGATATTTTATAAAGACTTGTACAAATGCGAAAGAATGTTTAGAAAAAATATAAACGGACTGTCCTGTTTTCTCTAAGGTCTCATCAATATACGTATGTTCGTATCCGTGTCACGAAATCCATGTTACTTTAGATACTAAATACATACTAAACGTTTCTACTGGAAAAAATACATATATGCATATAGTAAATAAAGTCTTTCTCCTAAGGGGAATATCTCGTGCAATTACGGCGTCAAAATTTATTCAAACGCAGCATTTATTATATGCATAAAATTATGCAAGCCCCTAGTGCTTTTTATATAAAATTCATATGTGAAAATGGACGGATTTAAATATAACTGATATTGGACACAACCACATTTGTATCACAGAAATAAAGCAAGATTTAGACAGCGAGTCTAAATCTAGTTTGCTGGAAGTTATAAAACGCATAGAAATAAGGATTAATTCGCGATATTTTAATTATTCATGATGTATCGTTCCACGAATCCCGAGTTTTAGGATCTCTTATCGTTGTCCCATAATCGAATTTCAAATTTTGAACGATTGTGAATTCCTTTCCAACTCAAAGGGACTTCCAACTTATCTTGTTATTGGCAGTTTTATTTATTTATTTTACCACTGTGCGCTTTTATAAGCTCTCGAAGAAGACTATGATTTTTCTCGCAAATTTCCTTAAGTTCCGCGATATCCTCTTTGAATTTGTTGCAATCGTGTTGCAGCGTATCCTCGTCGAAACCACGACGACGACACGTGGTCGCGTCAGCTTTGAGAGCCGTTCTTGCGTGATAGGCCGCGCTGTAAGTTTTTCTGCGCGATGCGCCGAAATTGTTCTGTCCGTCTCCTTCCTTGGCTATTTTATAGGCGGCCAAGAGAACATCGCGCGGTAATCTCTTCTCTCTGAGGTTGTGCGGGCGAACAGTCAAAACGGCTCGTAAAGGTGACGGCAGGAACAGCGTGGTCCATCGCATGCACCTGATGAAACGTTTCGACGGCATAAATCCTAAAAAAATCGCAACCTCCACGTCGTGGATCAATTTCGTTTGGCGAACGAGTTTTGCGAGACCTGCCGTCTTTTGCAGGCCCTTGATATCATGCACGGCTATACCGATCAACAGATTCATCAGCACAATCGTGACGAATAGAAGGAACAACACGAAGGAGAGTTGGGCCGAGACTTGTAGCAGGATCCAGGAAGTTCCTCCAATACTTTCATTAAGGCCACCCTTATCGGATGAGAAGAAGAGGTCCTCGAAACCTAACTCGCCAGTCATCATCGCGAGGACCTTGATGAGACCCGTGTGTGGACTGCTGAACGACTTGGAATGTGGAAATATCACGCAGAAGCTTGCCGTAAAACCCACCAACAGGCAGGCGTAGGCCAAAAGCAGCTTGAACACTTGTGCCTGCACGCTAGTGAACATAGCGACGTAAGCACCGAACATCGGCAACTGCCCGATCATTAGCATCAGATTGCTCCAACCGCAGAGCACGGCGAAGGCGCCCAAGTGACTTTGCCAGGTATATGTTTTCCCCGTATACACAAAAGAGGTAGCAAACACACTCAGTATCACGCACCACTCGACCAGGTTCTCTATCTGCGTAAAAAACTGTCTGACAGATTTGTAACTGGGAATGACAGTAAACTTGCGAAAAGTCTCGAGCGCGGTGAGCACCATCAACGTGTACCACTGAATCTCGAGTACCACGGGGTGTCTGTAGAGAAACCCATAGATCCCGGTCGCGTTCGCGCACAACGGCGGATTGTGTACGTAACCTTTCGACTCGTTGTAGCAGTTATGAGCAAGGGCGGTTATCACCCAGCTCGTAAGGATCAACACGTATATTAGGTAGAAGAGCAATCTGGCGGCATAGTACTTTCGGATCTTGTGCCACTTGAGATGGAGGAAAGACTGGCACAAAGGATGCTCCAGGATTTCCTTGTAGCCCTCCTTCACAAAGGTGTTCAGATAACCGATCTCGGGCGAGCGGTTTTGCCGATTCCGCCGCTGCAACAACGGACGAAAGTCCAGCTGCAACTCGAGCTCGCCTGCGATGAATCCATGTCGGCTCAAAGTCAGAGACTTGTCCAGCCTATGCTCAAATACGTCCAGGGATGTCGGGGTCTTGCGCAGAACGATGGATAGAGCGCTATTCCCGCCGATGGTCCTGGCGCTGAGATCTGCTTCGTACTTTATCAGCAGATTGACGCATCGCGACAGCTCGTTTGAGGCGGCGATGTGTAGCGGCGTATAGCCGTATTTGTCGGCCTTGTTCACGTCCGCTCGCCACTTGAGCAAGAGCTCGGTAATGTCGTCGGTCACCAAAGATTTGCCTAGAGCCAGGTGCAGAGGCGTTCGACCCTCGTCGTCCTCCACGTTGGGATCCGCGCGACCTTTCAGTAAAATCTCCACGCACTCCAGAGAATGCGAACGAGCGGCTAAATGCAAGGCCGTGTGTCCTCGATGGTTCTTCAGTTGAAGATTAGCGTTTGCCTCGACCAGAAGAGCTAAATTGTCCGCGCAACCGGCTTCCGCAGCCAAGTGCAAAGCGGTATCGTTCTTTCCGGTAGGTAAATCCACTTGGCAACCGGCTTTCAAAAGTATGTCTAAACAAGCTTTGTCTCCGCCATCGGCTGCGTGATGAATAGCGGCGTATCCGTCTTGATCCAAACGATCCAGTTCCTTGTTGTTCGGCGCTAGTAGGGAAAGTACGCGCAGAGCGTTAGTTCGCGAAGCCACGTGCAATACCGTCTCTTCAGCATCGTGCGGTGATAGCTGACTGATATCTCGTTGCACGAAGTATTGAGCAACGTCGAAGGCATCTCCAAAGGCGGCGTAATGAAACGCCGTGTGTTTCGATTTCGTATCGACGCTCGCGCCCTGTTTTATTAAATACTTGACACCATCCAGACAGTTCCGAAACGCACACAAGTGCAACGGAGTAAGACCATGATCGGGCTCGCTATAGTTGACATCGGCTTTGCATTTGCACAAACGATGTATGAGATTTGTACGACCCATAAAACTCGCTTGTAGCAATAAGATGTTGACTTCATTGGACTTGACGTCCGCGAGGATCGTCTCCGCATTTGTCTCATCCGTTTTACATGATTCCAGATTTTCCCAGATATGTGATTTGTAACACGTACGTTTCCTGTGTTCCGTGAGAATATTTTTGATGAAATCTTCATTGATGCGCAGAGAAGTGCGGTCGACTTCGGAAGAGGCTCGTTCACTGATGACGGAGTAATCTTCCACCGAAGCTATGGGACTTATCAAATTATCGAGTGGTGGCGGCGATTCGTATTGAACTCGACCACTTTCGAGCTCATTGTCATCTTGCTTAGGCGATGAGCGTCTACTCTTTAGTCGAGTTAAAAACAAGGAAGCCGCGCTCGTGCGTGACAACAGAGTCGGAACGGTTTTTGATACTTTTTCTCCGGTTTCTTCCATCTCTTTCACTGACGAAAACGATACGAATTTGTTGCTCAGACTATCTACCATCTCCACCTGTTGCCGTTCTAAGATCAGTTACCTATAAACGTGATATACTTATTTAACATATTATCCAAAAGTGTCTTAATGTTTAATCGAAACATGTAAAAACAAAATAGAGAAATTGTATCTATTTTATTGTGTATCTATGTATCTTATGTATCTATTGTGTTACGTGAGAAGAAAGATTAAAAAAGGGTATTCTTTAAATTTTACAATTTATCATAGTAAATGAGAAAAATCTAAGATAGTCTAAAATATAATACCAGAATTATATATAAATATTCGGAATGCCAAATATTATTTTTATCAAAGTGAAAGCATATAATATTTAGTAGCTACGATCTTTCAAAACTAAATAAATCGAAAATAAAATAAAATAGAGGATTAAATTCGGTGTTTTCTAAAACTTGTATGTTTTAATATAAAAGATTGAACAACATTGTTATAAATATATGCGTAATACGTGCTTGTTAATGACTTCTTAACTTTTTAAAAGTTTAATAATACAGTGAAAGAGATAAAATGTGAATTTTGGAATATATGTTTCATTTTTTTTTTATTTCAATATATAGAGAATTATGACTCAAAGTTTGACAGTATATCTTACAAACACTTTAACATTGTAACGTCGATATTTAACACAAAATACACAAAATATCGCGACTCTCGTAAAAGTTAATTGGAAAATCGGTTAAATACTTAACCAAGGCATAGTCTGTTATCTTATTGAATTGACGATAATTACGTCCCACTTCTGAGAGACAAACAAAGAGATCTAGATTGATATCAAACAGATCACATATTGATGGAATAATATAAACAAACCGACTCGTTACAAAAATAAAATTTAAAAAACAGGAAAGTTACGGATCTAATGAGAAAAAAAGTAGGTAGTAAAAAATCTCTGCAATAATATTTCATTCGTTTACGCAATTAAAAATAAAAATAGATTTTAATGACGTGCTTGAATACTAAACAATTCTGAGAAATATATATATATATATATATATATATATATATATATATATCTATATAAAATGTTTCCATTATATATCTACAAAAAAGAGAAACTGAATACATACAAATATAGAAACACACAAATTTATTAAAGACAAATTTAAATCAAAATTAAATGTGATAATAAATGGAAATAAAATGAAAAAAATATAAACAAAAATGAAATACGAAAATAAATACAATTTCAATTTACCAAAGGTAAACATGACTTCATAATGCCCTTTGTGTCAAATTTATATCAATAAGATCAAAAGCGAGTCACCATCTGTTGATAGTCAATAAACTATGTTTCGGTTGTTCTCGTGACAAATCTTGGATTTAGTTTAACGGCTATTATTACAAATGTATTAGACAGTATGCGCGTTTACGGGATCGGCATCACGGCAGAGATGGTTCTAGAGTGAAGAAGTACCTTACACGTTTTCGGCGCGAGACGAAGCTCGGTGGCGGACGTTGATAATCGTCTCGATCGCATCACCTCGTTCTTTCGCCAGACCGGTTCACACTGAGAGCGAGAGAGTGTGCAGCATGCGGCTAACTCCGTACCGGTTATATCAGCGAAAGAGATTTGGATGCTACATGTAGCGGATGAGACCGGTCGGCTATCAGAAATGCGCAGGGAAAGGTTGTCTTCCTTGAAGGACACTGTACATGTTTTTCGTGCTTCACATTCTTCGCAATACACATCATAAGATACCGCATAAAAAAAATATTTCTTCTTTCTCAGTGTGTCACATCAATCCTCCAAATACGCGACTTTTCTGATTCGAGATAAATAACGTTTTTTTAATGCAAATTAACTCTCACTTAGCACTATATTGTATAAGTTCCTACTTCTTAGATTTCTTCAATAAGCACATTAGTGCGTCTATAAGTGTTTAGACGTCTGCATCTGCAGCGAAGAAAACACAGTCGAAATTCTATTACAATCAATGCAATTTAAGGACTAAAAAAATATTACATGACAATTTGCTTGGGTAAAAACCAGGAGAAAATTGCCACTGGAAAAGTTAAAATATTAATACAATTTTTTAAGTGAAAAAAAAAAACAAAAAAAGAACCAAGTTTTAATCTCTGCTTCATGATGTTCTTGACAACAGAGAACAGTTGTCTTCATGAGACCAACTCTCAAAACATTTTAATCAAATATGTCGTAAGTTCAATAAACTCAACTGACACAAGATACGATTAAATGATTTCTTTGACCTAAAAAATTAGTAATATATATGATATTGTAATAACTCGCATACGATTTTATAATTGGAAGACCGGTATGTACTTTATAGTAATAAAGAGCATTAATTTGATAACATAGTCTTATTATATAATTTAATACATAACATTGACACATATACAAATAAATAATTTTAATTAGTTTGTCTATTTATTTGGGAATTTTAACAGTAATTTTTACTAAATTCTTTTCTTAACTAGGTTTCTATCACTTTGATATGTTCTGTTAAAAAAAAAAAAAAAATAAAGTAATATAGATAGCAGTTGATTATTTTATCGTTTAACTAATTAACAAGCAAATATGAATACATTAATGCAGAATTCTCTATTTTTCACACATTTGAATAACTTTTACCGCACGATATAATTATATAATACATCGTTAAATAAAAATAATTTTAGATACTCATTCCTTCATAAATATTATCACAAAAATTCCTACAGCACTATTATATGCATAACATTCATTCAACTTCTTTTTCCATTGCATGTTAAGTTAAAATACAATGCATGCTATTCTATTTTAACACAACAAGTAATAAGAATTATCTCCAGCCAAATTATGTTATGTATCGTAAACAGTTTCAGAAGATATTCATGACAACGAAGATTTGAGCAAAGAATAACTCACCTGTTCGCGATGATGAATCTCTTCAAAATATGTGATGTCGCGTCCATTAATGATAATCTTTCCAGAGCCATTACCCCAAATTGTCACTTCACCTCTTGCAGATTTCCTCATGCAATCTGAAATCATTAGCAACGAGTTTCGTGATGTATATCATATACATATATATTTCTTACCATCTGTGAATGTTAAGATAATCAATTTACTTACTTTTAACCGTGATATATGGCCTTCCTGTGCTGTCGTGTTCCAACTTTACATGTAACGATAAACTTTTATATTAACCGTAACAATACTTTTATCATCATTATTATATATGCACATGGATACTTACAGGTGGTATTGCTACCTCATTGGAATGGGTATTAAGTGTTTTACGATATTTTGTAATGAAATCTGTTGCTCGCCTCGACAATGGATGATCAGATAGTCGTTCTAGTGACGTAATAAGATAGTTGTACTAAAACAATTATTATACACATATGAATTAAATTATGCGTTATATTTTTTTAAAGATTACTCATTATTACCGACTAATTATTACTAATATATTATTTACCTCAAAATCATTAATACTTTCAAGTAGTTGGTTTTCAATCTCATGCTTTTGAAACCATGTGGAACCTATCAGATTGCTAAAAATAATATATTTTAAAAAATGGTTATACTTGACATTTTTTTGCAGAATACTTTTAAAATTATATATACCAAATTGTGTATACATGTTAACATGTACATGCTTGTTCTACGTAAATCAAATACTCAACCTACACTTTGTCCATAGGTAACGTTCCTTGCCTTATTAACGAGTCTTCAACATCATTCAGAGATTTAATTTTATCCACAATATTCTGTGCACAAAAATAATTTTCTCAAATATTAATTGCTTTCCTTCATATATCTGTGACGTAATAACAGTCATTATAGAAACTTACGTATAATGTCTCATAATAATTCGGTTTCGAAGTGTAAAACATAGAATGGAAGGGTCTTCCAGACTCATCAAATTCTGCTGCTTTCCTGCTTGGAAAGATCTTTTCTGGATGTTCCATCATCGGCCGAGCTTTAGGATCAAATAGTCCCGATGGAAATAGATATTGGATTGATCTCTAAAAGTAATAATTACACGACTTTAGATATTAGCTCATCATTTATCAAATCGGCACCATTTTTTATATAATTACACACATCTATATCTGCTTGCGTAAAACATTCTGGATCTTCGCCCATCATGTTAGCCAAGTGTCTCTTCCCTATCTCATACTCTACGATCTCTTTCTTCATAAATTCATCTAATAAATTTAAAAAATAATATATTTATATAAAAAGTATTGCAAATTGCTGACATTAAAGTTATATTTATTTCAAAGTTAACGAATCTGTTACTACCATGTTCCTTTGCACGTTGTAAATACATCAACATAGCTTTGCTTATTTTTTTCTCCGGTTTCTTCGTACTATACTTGATTGTATCTTCAATTTCATCGATAGATGTTGCATACGATCGTGATTTAACATAATTCTGTAATCGTAAAATAATCAATATAGTAATTTAAAAAACATATAATTCATGCGTAATCGAAATAAGCAAAGTCGCATTAAACAAATAGTTTAACGGGCTCGTTGTAGAGGAACTGCAATAAGCTTACCGAATGTCGCGTGGTATTCAAAAATAGAGCAACAGCGTTGCTGTTTATACCGACCAAACGTCGAAAGTGTGAACAACGAATAAAGGTAGATACCGCCATAATTGTAACTTGACAATCGGCACGAATCGTTTCTCAAACAATTTGAGGGAGATAACCTCTTTCGAGCTAACCTATTGACCAGCGAGAACTACATTAAATTCAATTAGATCAAATTAAATTGGAATTAATGTTAATTCTTGCGATTTAGAGACGTTTCGAAACTCGTGAAAAAAAGAAAGGAAATATTGCAACCTTTTGACGTTGATATGTAATTATGTTTATAAACACAACACACAGAAATGTATGATTGCGCGGCACGTGAACACACGTGAAGTCGCACCTCGCACCACCTGCGAGAGGAGAGTACTCGAGAGTCGAGACCTCGATTCGAGGACTCGAGACATGCCGGGCGTGCGCATTGCGCGTGTGTGTGTATCGCGCTATTGCATAAATGCCATAAATTATAATCATGGCTTGTTAGGGCGATTTTGACGAACTCTGATTAACCCTTAATCGAGATCAAGTTAATCAAAATTTAGTCGAGATACCGAGTAATGTTCGTAGTCCGTACCATTTTGTTAACATGGAACAGAATTATTAATTTTTTGTTGTCCGACACATAAAAAAAGAAATTAGGAACAATAAATACAGTCGAGAGATTCTTGGAACCGTGATTTTGAAAATTTTAGATTATGATTATGATTATTCTTTTTTTTTTTTATTACAGGTTATCAGGAAAAGGCACGAATATTCTGATATCGTGCGTTTTTATATATCTAATTTTGTTTAGAAAAGTAAAAGAATTTATGACGCCAAATGTAAGTACATTAATGAGCAATAAACAATACAATAAAAGTATATCTTACTGAAATATTGACGTCTTTTATTCGTGCTATTTTTCTCAATCGTCCGCAAATCAATCCGACTATCTTTCAAACTAGTCGGTATATTGGTCGATATTAGCATGAGAGAGAGAGAAAGTTTACATACATTGCATAGTTTTGGTTTTGGAAGTATATAAAGTAATAAACACCAACAATCAGGCACCATCAACAAGTTACCAATAATCAGTACTCGTTAACGTCAACAAGATTAAGTTATTTATCACATAAGAGTAAAAAATAGATATGGATGAAATATTAAAAAGCTATATCATACTCTTGGTAATAGCTTCTATGTGACGTATAGAAGCTATTCGTACGATCATATCATACAGGTATTTTACGCACGAATTTACATTAGAAGTTACGATAACAGCAATATTTCCAGCCTCTGTTTAATAATACAACATCTGTCAATGTATCGCTCGTTTTCTCACTGTAACCATATTAAAATCATATAAATTCTCCTTTTTTTTCCCCCATGAAACACCCCTCTTTTTATTAACCTATATTAACAAAAACATATATATCAGTATATATATCTTACGTTTCTAGCAATAATAGATCTTAAGATAATTGACCAAGATTTACACCTGATTATCTAATATATATCTAATACTATCTAAACTGAAAAGACAGAGTCAATATAGTTTATCAATATGTCAAATATATGTGTGGCGAAAAATTCCATTTGTTTGTACGTACAGTGCAAGACAAAAAAATCACACGATTTCAATATGGTTGCAATGAGCTAACAGAAGTCTTAAGCAGTCTTAAATTATTAATTTTATCAAATATCAGGAATGCACGATATAGCGTATAACATACATTTACTCTTAAATGTTGCGTTCCATTGTTAGCAAATAAAAATATATCTTCGAAGATCTATTTAAACCTAGAAATTCTAAAATACCATTATTATTAAACTTGCTAGCTACTGAAAATCATTCGACATTCCTGATAAAATTTAACATCCCTGCAGGCCATCGCAATATAGCTTTCTTCTTGTATCACAAAAAGAAAACGAAAGTACGTATGAGCAAGTTACGTGGATATATATATTACATATATGTATTAAAATACATATAATATATACACATAAATTATTTAAAAAAATAAGAAAGTCTTAGACGACGCAACACATGCTTGGAAAATGCATGTTAAATTAGTAAAGTACTTTATACGGTAAGCTTTGTCTTTGGAGATTTCTTAATGAATAAATTACATAATTTCTCTGTGAGACAGCAAAGTTAACCGGCATGTAATATTGATCAATCGTATCATAAATTATATCAATCTCTTTCGGTATCGTAATAATCCTATCGCAAAAATAAATATATTTAGAATTAATATTACATCTTTTTCAATATTATTTCAACATATAAACAGATTTGTCAAACAAACGGTCAACATTCCGAAAAGACAAATATGCAATATAGGATCACTTTTATTTCTTGGAAACTTATGTATCTTACGTATCTTATATATTTCCAGACATAAGAATCCGTTACAAAGAAATATCATTCTCTCATCTCTTTTTTCCTTTTTGCGTAGGTATATATATATATATATTTTTGTGTTGCATGTAATTGGGATTAAAAAATCAATCAAGTATCCCTTACACATCGCATATTTATCTTAAAAGTACAAAGTAGCAATATAGCAATTAGAAAAGATAAACTATGTACCGGTTTGATGTTAGTATTCCTTTTTTTTTGTGCCGCTTAAACCGCCGTTTATGTTGCGCTGCGTTTTTCGGAAAGAAATCCGAGAACGTACGCAATGCCAGATGTTCTTTCCCGTGCCCGCTAAATTGCAAACTATCAAGGACGGCGATTCGTATTCATTAGGAACAATACCATCGACGGACGCCTCAAAAAAGCTAAATAATGGAAACCAGATTCTAGTTCTGATCGAATCGCGCTGCATCAGTGCTTGATTGTTCGCCAGCGTGTGATAGTAAAGAAATAATCGCGAAGTTATATAAAATGCGACGAAAACGTCGATGGAATAATGCTCGTGCGCCGCCAAGATAAAAAATATACCGAACATATTAAGCATCCATGTAAAAGTATGCAGAAAATACAAATCTCTCGGGGTGTCTGCAACGAGGAAAAGAGCATTCTATAAATATCTAAAAATCGGCCGCTTTAATATCACACTAATATACATTGTTACTTACATTCCGTAATGAAAAAGTTAAGCATAGTTAACGCCACTGTATGCCCGCTAAACATGTAATCCCCGCAGGTTCTGACACCTTGAATAGACATGCCGGCACCTCGCCAAATAACATAAGCCATTGCTATTTTATTGTACAGTTCGACATACGCGGCACTAAAATAAGATACAAATATATATTACTTGTGTGTGCGCGTTTAGAAAAAGAACGGCGACATATTTTATAACTCAATATACACGTATCTCTCTCACTTTGACCAATCTTCATCCGGGACTTTCCGTGGTTGGCATTGCAGATGCGCACCCGGCACTGACAACGAAGTAATGAGCATCGTCACGCATCTCAGCAGGAAGACTGTACCCGACAGTGCAAAAAATCTCCGTAACAAAATAAATCTGTTCCATATTTAATAGAATTATTCGCTCTGACGAATCACGTCTTTTGCCACATTAATTTAAGAGGGCCTCGTTTCTTACCTATACTTGTGAAATATAAGCACAACGAGCCATATCGCGAAAAGCAGGGTACCGGTAACTTCGCACATATCGAACGCCCAAGGAATATGAGGTACATTGTCTAAAAATATGTCCGGCAATGGAGGATACTTCTTCATATCGGGCACTCTGTCGTGAACGATGACCATCACAAAGGCAGTAATCCACGTGACGATAAATAAATATCCCAAACTGATGACCGTTTTCCAGATTTCGGGTGGCAAGTAAGAGGCGTGTCCGTCCTCCGACACCGAAGCTGAATAAAATTCGTTCTCGATAGACGTTTCATTATTTGTACCGGTGCTGGGCATCTAAAGTAAAATTACACGAGTTAAATGCAGCGACGCGTTACCTTTGTCGCCGACTCAAACGTTTCCTTAGGAATGCTAGAGGGGCACGGTTTTACCTCGTGCTTATTCTGATGAGTATAAAAATTCGCCGAAGGAAACAGATCCATGTATCCCAGGTCGAACAGAACGGCGACATTGTCCCTCTGCAGTTGCTTTACGGCTAGATACAATTTCTTTATCGCGCCAATCTTCTTTATGTTTAAAACGCTGGATTTCAGGTCTTCCTCCTTCAGCGTCAGAAGTACCTTTCCGTCGATCTCGTGAAAATAAAATAGGTCCGCGTACTCCTCGTGACCGTTTTCCACAAGCCACGCTTTCACGTCGGAGGACGTCCACTCGATGACGTTTCTCAGGGACATGGTTGCGACGGTCGCGTCGTCGATCGGCATCTATCCTGCATAACAGACGAGTCAACGCGCGTACCGTTAGAAACGAGAAAGGAATTACGGAATTACCCCGCAAGTGGGTGACCCGGCGAACGGCGATCGCTTTTCTCCAATCGCGAGTCGCATTGACATTTCACGCGTGATTCCTCGAGGGAACGATCCGATCCGAGAAAAGAACCGGAACCGGAACCGCCCCGCCGGCGCCGCGCCGTGTCGCGAAGCAAGCCGAGGCAAGCAGGCCAAAGGTGGCGAAGGTGAAGTCCGCGAGAGCAAGGGTGCGGACTTAACGCTCACCTGAGGAAGAACCGCGGCCGTCGCGGCGCACCGTGGGATCGTCGTCGATATCTTATCGGGACATTTTCGCGCGTCCGACGTGCGTGTCACCGCGCCGCGACTATTCTCGTCCGAGAGAATCATGCGTCGGCAGTAGGATCCGTCCACGGCGTCAACTCGCGCTCAACCCTCAACCCCTCAACGGCAACGGCCTCGACCGTCAACGGAGTCGATGGCGATGACGGTCGATCGTGGAGATCGGTGGAGGTGGAGATTGACGTCCGCTGATCGCACCGCGACACGCTGGTGGCTCGGCTGCTCGGCTCGACCGCTCGGCGCGCGACGCGACAGCTGGCGACAGCGAACTGAGCGGCGAGCGCACAGCTGACACCTGACACCGTCGCGTCGTGGTTAAATAGCCGCGCGAAAGAAAGAATATCGGAGCGCGATTGCCGCGATTTCGCGAACGCTCGATAAAGGGGGACGAGCTGCTCGTTATTGCCGCCACGTAAGATCGACGATGACGAGGCTCTCGAATGACACGATTTCAACGAAGCGTACGACGATTCGTTTTTCGCGATAACAAAAGCATTATTCCTCCACTCTGTGTGTTGATTCCTAAGGAACGCGAACAATGTTGTTTGTAACTTTTTGCTTCCGGCGGTTTATTTGTAAATTGTTTACGCTATATTATGAATGTAACGTTAACTTAACAAAATATTTGAACTTTGAGTGAAGAGAGAGAGAAAAGAAAGGGGACATTTTCGAGGATCAATTCTTGAAGATCCGACAAACGCACCAAAAAAAAAAACAATTAATTGCTCCGTTACAATTGACACGTCTCTAACTTGTTTTTTTCTTTCGACTATGAATGTATTCGACTGTTAGTCACAAAAACCTTGTAATTTGAGCTTGAAAATCGAGGTCTCATTTTTTACAACTTACGAAGTTGCACAGATCGAGAGATACTTATATATAGTATATATATATATATATATAAAAGATAATAGGCTCGGAGTGCCATCGACTCGGCCATCGATCAAACTCCGATTAATTTAATCAGTGATCGATTCAACTGACGGAATTGCTAAAAGCAAACATTTCGAATACGTTGAATTATGTAATTCTCTAATATATAATCTCTCTTTTTGTCTCTCTATATATTATTTGATAAATTATAAATTATCCATTAACGGGTTATACGCGGAGTTTGATCGCCTTCAGAGAGGAGTGCTGTTACTCGCGGACGGGCAAGTCTTCGTGAAACAACCGGATGGGAATTTATTGCTCGATTAAGGACGCAATTCTGCCGTTCTGCTCCTCCCGCTGCCCCCGTTTCTCGCTCCAAATTGGGCCGAATTTCATATGGCGTGCGACGAGGCGGGGCCGGAATTGTTTCGACCTGCGGTCTCTCGCGTTGCACTTTATTCCTCTTACCGCTTTTCTCGCCGCAAAGTCCAAAAAGATACGTATACGTTATCTGTTTTATTTTCAACGCTCAAAGAACGAAAAACGGTTACGTCAGAGTATTCACGAGTACACGCGTGGACTCGCAGACTTATTCGAGTTTCTGAAAAGTTTCATTCGATTTCTCCTCTTTCTCGTGTCTTGCCCATTTCAAATTGCGGGAAAAACGTATAGGAAAGTTCGACGGATACTCCGTTCCGTTTAAACTTCAGTACCGCGCTCTCTGCTAAGACGAAATACGAAAGGGGAATACACAAGTGTAATTACAAAACGAGAAAATTGAATGAATCTCGAGTCTCATTCGTTTCTTATCGGCCATTCGTAGGTCACTGTGGTCTCCTTTTTTTTCTCGACGCGCGTGACGATATGTTTGCGCGCGTAACTTGACTCTTGATAATCGTCGTCGTCGTCGTCGGCAATCGTCGCGAGTCGTCGCGAGTCGTCGCCACTCGCCTCGCCGACTCGTCAGTCCAGTCGTCGCGCGTACGTACAGGTCGTACAGTCGTACGTACGTACGTACGTACGTTGGCGCGCGTCGGAGTCGATAGTGCGCGAAGAAGCGGAGCGAAGCGGACTAGCGGAGCGGGCCCGGCGCGCGCGGTGCTCGCCGCAGCTCGCCGAGCGCCGAGCGGCGAGTGTGCTGAGTTGGCAGTCTTGACAGGGCAGTCCCGCTGGCGCTAACCGTTGTCGATTTGCATGTCGTACGGCACCGTCCGTGTCCGTGAATCCGCAGCCCGCGCGAGCCCGGATAATGTTACGAATGAACGTACTTATACGGTCTACTTAAAACAACGCCGCGGTACTTAATGAGCGATGAGTGGACAGAAGTTCCAGTATGACGAGAGCGGAGGGACATTCTTTTACTTCCTGCTCTCGTTCTTGGCGCTACTGCTGGTACCCGGGACTTACTACCTCTGGCCACGTTGCCCGAAGCAAGGTTAGAGATTCGAGTGAGACGGACAGAGAGGGAGGGAGAAAGATCACGGCAAACTCCATTTTTCAGACCAAGCGATTTGCACGTTACCCGCGACAACGTATATACGCGACGGACGAGTACCGTTTCCTCTACTCTCGATTTACGTTCTGCTCCACTTTGGTCCTTTACCCATTCCTATTCTTTCACGGAAACCCAGCGCCAAACTCGCCCAATCTGCGAGGATAAAAATGCCCGAATAAATTATCTACTTATTTAATCGTTCAATCTTATAATCTATGTGTATTTAGAAAATTAAGTACGTTCAAGTCGTGTGTAGATATGATATGTTACGCGATCCTGACTTCTTCGGACCACAAAAGTTTAAGTATATGTCCTGTGTTTCGTGTCAAAATTCGTATGAAAGTCTTGTAACATATTATTTGAACGACCAGAATTACGAATAGACCAAAATTATGCGTACGTACCTTTTGATTAACACTGTTGTTCGAGTTTTAGCGTTTCACGCAATAACATTTGACCGTGTAAGTGTCGCGACAAAATATTTTTATTTTTAACCAGTTTTTCAAACTTTGTGGTTTAATTTAAAGATGTGTAGATCACAGGAATAATATCGATTTAAATTTTATTCAGATCCTGATCAGTTAGCCAAAGAATGCCAATGTGACGGGTGCAAAAAGAAAAAGGTTATTCTTCAAGCGAACAAACCTTGGAAGGAAACCAAGGCTTTATTTACGTAAGTTTTCATGCAAAAATTATTGAAAAATAAAATTTGTTGCCCTTTTATATTATATTTATGTGTAATTGATATATAATGTTATTACAGGAAATTTCTAATCATTCTGGGATGGGCTATCTTGATTCTTTTAGCCTATAAGGTGTCCCAATTTGATTACGAAATGGCCAACTTTGATCCGTATGAAATATTAAGTATACCGCCTGTGAGTATGAAATATAATTTTTATACGTACCGTGAGTTTTGTTGCGTGACAAAAATTAATACCCAAGTTCCAATTGTAGGGTTCTTCCCAAGGTGAGATTAAGAAAGCTTATCGCAAGCTTTCCTTAATTCTTCATCCCGATAAAGAAACTGGAAATGAGAAAGCTTTTATGAAATTAACTAAAGGTAAGGAATAACGAACATAGTGTCCGCACAGATCTTACGTACGGTGTAAATATTGAGTATATATGTTGCGCGTGCTATTAAATATATTTAATAAATTTTTAACACATTTTTATCGCACGTGATAATAATACGGCATAGGAAAGGTCGATAAAAATCGTTAAGAGTATCCAAACTGGAAATTAATTCTATAACGGTTAAAAATTAGATATTTGATATTAATTTTTCAAAATTATTCCAAGATCAAATCGCTACTACTAATATTTTAAATCTTGATGTAAACTAACGGTTGTTTTTTTTCTTTTTCTATTAACAAAAATAGCTTACCAAGCTTTAACGGACGACGAAGCGCGAAAAAACTGGGAAAAATATGGAAATCCGGATGGTCCAGGGGCAATGAGTTTTGGTATAGCTTTGCCTTCCTGGATCGTTGAAAAAGAGAATTCAGTATGGGTCTTAGGACTGTACGCATTAGTGTTCATGGTTGCTTTACCGACGGTTGTAGGAATGTGGTGGTACAAGAGTATTCGCTACACTGGTGATCAAGTAATTGGCATTTTTATGCCACGTTTTTATTTGTGACAAATTTTCAGTGGTTATATATATTTAAATTTATCTTCAGGTTCTCCTCACAACGACCGAAATGTATTACTTTTTCTTTGTGAAAACGCCGACTATGTCATTGAAGAGAGTCATCATGATACTCGCTGCATCCTTTGAATTCTTCAAGAAACGTAACGCCGAAATAGTCGAGAGACATTCTGACAGCGAAGAAGTTCCTTCGGTATACATTTAATTATATTTCTTGATCTTTCTTAGAGATATGAATAATGATTTTACTATATATATATATATATATATATATATATATATATATATATATATATATTTTTTTTTTTACATATTCAGCTTATCAAACAACTACCTAACTTAGGAGAAAAAAACAAAGAAGTACCGTTATGCCACTTGTATTCAATTAAAGCTAGAGCACTACTGCATGCGCATTTATCTCGCATACCATTAAATCCTGAGACATTGGATAAAGACAGACAGTATATCGTAAAGAAATGTCCATATTTGATTCAAGAAATGGTTGCTTGTGTCCATCAAGTTATCCTTTTAGCTTATGCCAGAAGAGGTAAGCATTTTTTTTTTCCCAATATTGCTTCATGATACATATATATACATGAAATAAACAATTAATGGGCTTTTTTTTATAGTACCGCGAGTACCAACCATAACGACTATAGAGAACTGTATGAAACTGTGTCCAATGATCGTCCAAGGATTCTGGGAGTTTAAAAACCCTCTCCTTCAATTACCACACATAACGGAGGACAATTTAAAATACTTCCACGCAAAGAAGGTATTAATGACAGCGAATTCTACCCGTTGCGATAATGTTTTTATCATTATCGATGAAAATCGGTTAACAATGTGACTTTTTCTTAGCGTCAAATCAAAAGTCTTCAACAATTTGCACAATTGAAAGGAGAAGAACGAAGACTGATACTTAGAAATCTGTCCGACAGTCAGTACGAAGATGTTATGAAGGTTCTTGGAAATATGCCGTACATTGACTTTAAAGTACGATCCGAAGGTAATTGATATATTAGTTATTTTCTTGTACTTCTCTGTAAAACGTTTGTATTAACTAGAACAACGTAATTTATGCGGTGTTATATTCTTTATAACTTACTTAATGTATTTCAATCTATTTCAGTAATCGATGATGAGAATCCTACCGTCTACACTGCTGGTGCTATTGTAACGGTAACGGTATCGCTTACGCGAAAAGACATGAAGCATCTCTTTGGAAATGATTCTGTCAATGAACGAACGATAATTGACGATAACAAAGGTGGTGAAGCAATTGAAGAAGCCTCAGAGGAACAAAATCAATCGACAAAAACTGCAAAGCCAGCATGGCTTAAACAAAAGAAAGGCCAAAAGAAGTCGCATAAAAAGGGTACCAATAAAAAGTTGGCTCCTGCTAAAAATACACAGGCACAGTCTCAAGCTGTGGCTAACAATACTCAGCACAGCAATACTCCTAATGCGAGAAAAAAGGATGATAAGACGGAGAAAGAGTCTTCCAAGGAGAAATTGTCGGATGTCAGTGACAGTGAAGCCGAGAGCGATCGAAGTGACGACGAAGATAGTCACGACAAAAAGGACGCGTCTCACGACGACGACGATACCGAATGGGAAAAGTAAGAGGAATATTTATACTTATTTTTTACGTCATATATCAAATCATTATTTATATATTTCGCTCATAGCTGAATTTAACATTCCATTTTCTTTTAAACAGATTCCAACAGAAAATCTCCAAGCGGGAGAGAGTGTTGGAGGGAAGGAGTAATTTGTCACACGAAGTGCATTGTCCACTCTTTCCCGATGTTAAGCAAGAGTATTGGTGGGTCTATATCTGTGATCGCAAAAGTCAAACGCTGTTAACAACCCCTATACACGTCACATCCTTAGCACAATTTGAGGAGATTCAATTAAGATTTACGGCACCACGCTGGCCAGGCCTTTACACATTTACCGTGTGTCTACGTAGCGATTCGTTCTTGGGCTTTGATCAAGCTCAAGACATTAAAGTGAGTTATTTAACAATTCAAATAACCCAGCAAAAAATCTCATTTCTCATTATATTATATTTGTAACGATGCGACGATTCTTTATAGTTGGACGTGAAGGAGGCACCAGAAATACCGACCGAACATCCGCAATGGGACATTTCGGATGAAGAAACTGCGGAAGATGTGGATGCAGCTGATGAACATTCCGAATTCACAACCGACGAGGACATTAGTGACAATTAATAATAGCTATTTCTCACATGTGATCGGAATAGATGTTCTAAAAGTCCGCATTTTCCTCTTTTTTTACTTCTCAAGTTAATGTACAATGGACTTTTATACGTGGAATTGCATAATCGTTGATGTATGTGGACAATCTAGAAAAATAGTCTGGTGTGTAAGGTTTGTCAGTGTGGAGAAAGTAATAGTGAATAAAGAGCATAATATTTATTTTAACATCGTTGTTCAATCCTTAATTGAGATCTGTATACAGTTTTCTAATAAAATATATGAGTACAAAAAAATATTGTATCTATCCATATTAAAATACATCTCTTGTTAGAATCGTTGACCGAACGTGTTCTTCACGTTTAACAACGACTATAACAGTGTGCAAAAGTAACAGGTATCATAAAATCTGGGTTAAGCGAAAGTAGTAAAAGATATTTAAGCTACACACATACACATATAAAGCACACAAAAGATCATTCAACCGTTGCACTTTTTATCATAGACACTATAAATTTTAAGTATTCGCCGATCTATCACAAAGACAGTCTGAATGAATATCGACAACTAGATAGATATCTGACATATGGTAACAATGAGAACGACGAGTGTAATATTTCGTGCAATGCAAGTGAGTACATTTCATTATATATATATATATATATATATATATATATATATATATATATATATACAATAGATATCCATTGTCTACATTATAGATATCACAACTGTATTTCAGATACTTAAAATCTATTTTATACTCTACCTTTCCCTAAGTATTATGGTTGTTGCGCTTGAAAGGGGTAAGTTATTGTCTAAGAAAAAATATATCAACGTCAAATAACAATAAAATTATTTCGCACGTATAAGTTATTCACATCTGTATTCACATTGTGTATCAAGCTAAATAAGAATATTTATATTTATTTATTTTATTTTTCTTATTTTTCTAAAATATTTATAAAAATTAATTTTTATATATCTAGTATATATATATATATATATATATTGCGCGTGTGTGTTAGATGATTGCAAGGTCAGTCTCTTTTTATAAAAATTACAATTATAAAAGTACTTTATATTTTAACAAACTTTTCTAAACAGGTCAGAACGATAGATATCAAGCAATAAAATTGGAGCAACTGTTGAACAAGCCTGTCTATACGTTTGTTAAGACTGATAAACATGCCAATGTTAAATGGGGTGTACGGCATTATGTTCCACGTACATTAAGATAAACAGACTTCAAGAATTGAATATATGACCGATTAATACAGATGTGAGCGCTATCTTTAATCACGGGTCCAATTTAACCACTTCAAGATATTTTTTTTTCATTTGAGTCATCAAATTGTCCAACCTAAGAAGAGAAATAGAATATAAGATAAATCTGTATTAAAACTGAACAATATCATAAAAAAAAGGAGACATCATACTTACATGTAACGTGTGATCAAATTATCACATATCACATTATCCTCTGATTGAATAATACTATCTAATTCAGTGGTAGAGATATTTAAAGATTGATAGTTGTTAGATTGCTGAAAGGAACTATTAGTGTCCGATTGTATGATTCTTTGATATTCTTCCCAATATAATTTCGTCATGGCAGTGACAGAAATAAATATTTTTTCTAGTTTTGACAGTTCATCTTGCAATTTATCTATTAGCCTGTTGAAAATACATATTAAAAGTACAATATATATATATGAATACATATGAAATGTATAATTTACGATAAATAAACTTTTAATACCTTGTAATATCAATGATATTTTTATTACGAAGTTGCTTTTCACGCGCAGTCACAAATGAAAACACTAATTTCGACATGTCCAATGGTTTTGATGTTTTATGTAGACCTTCTATCTTGAATTTTAGATATATATCACATATCTTATCATACCTATAAAGATATAATATAAGAGAGAATATTAAAATATAAAACATTTTACATAACAATCATCTGTAACACATTTATACTTGCAACTCTGATAAATTCCCCATATAATCAATAGTTTGAGCTCGATCTCTCAATCTATCATTATCTTCCTTCAGAGACGTAAACTTCATCTTTATCTGATCTGCTGCACTAACCAATTTACTAACTTTGTCAAAATAAATTTGTACTTTTCTTTTATCAGTTGTGTCTTCATCCGTCAGGTTCATATATTTCATACGAATCGTATGTACTTGTTCTATAAGAATCTTTATATTTTCCAATGTCTTCTCCATGTTCGTATTAAACATATCGATTTTTTGATGTAATAAGTCTCTGAAATATGCAAAAATCTTATCTATACTAATACTTAACAGAAGGTACAATTTTACAATTTTATAGCAATATTATATAAAAAACTTACACATTTATACTAAGCGCAAAAATGTACAATTGAAATAAATCCTTTTCTTTTTTCGTAAAATATATTGTATGGCGATAATAATCTTTCAGTATTTCATAATTCAACTCATTTTTTGATTGCGTCATCATTTTCTCCACTGCTGTAGGAATACTTAATGTAGGTATATCTTCTATCAAACATCCATTTTTGAAGAGAAAGAAAACATGATCCTACAAGCAAAATTGTAATAAATTTAAAAATAGCATTTTACTTTATGGTATCTTACAAGTTGATAATACATACATTAATTTGTGACGCAAGTGATGCAGTACTTTCAGTCAGTATTGCACCTTTGTAGTCAGTTAACACTTGATGCTTAATTTCAATATTGGTATCTCTTTCTATTAACAACCGAAGATCTCTGAGAGTAGTACTGCTATCAATTTCATACGTATTAATTTTGTAAAATGGCGTACAGAAGACATATAGTATCTATATATAAAAAATACAAATTAAACAAGAAAAACAGAACACGAATAAAATATACTTGATTATTATACATACTTTGTTTGATAATGCACGTTGCAACATTGTAAATACTGCTAAATGAGACATACCAAATTCGTCGAGCATTTTACCTCTTTTACGTGGATCCCATTGTAAAACTAGCCTGAACCATTGGACTATTTTGTTTCGAAGACAACTGGGAAACGAGAAAAAATATTATATACCCTGCTAAATATGTATAAAAAAATTATCAAATAAAAGATATATAAATTTTATTCTTGCTTTCTATAAAAGAAAGTACTTAAATATTTAATATTGCATACATATCGTGATTATCGAAAGAGAAAATGAGATTCTTACTCCGATAAATGAGTTGGATTTTGAATATCTTTCCCAAAAATAACTCTCCCTTCTGACTCATAAGCGTGAATATCATCATAACTCTTATTCTTAATGTATTTCATCCTATAAAATGACATTAAGTTTAAAGCTTGACATTTGTATCATTTTTTTTTAAATAAATATACTCCACATTATATTCTTCACTTTTTACCATTCCATAGTATGTTGCATTGTTGGTAAAAATGGTCTTGTTCCAGTTACAAGTTCGTAAAACAATATTCCTAAGCTCCAGTAATCGACGGAGCAACTGTATTTTTCTCTCCAAAGAAGTTCTGGAGCAACGTAATTTAGCGTGCCAACTAAAGAAGCAGATGTACTTGCTTCCCCAAGTTCTTTGGCATATCCGAGATCTATTAATTTATATGAGATCTGTAATACATGTATACATAAAAGTTTAATTGAATCAACGCACGCAAGTCAGTAATATAAATTACTTCAATATAAATCATTTTCTCATTTATATCTTACCACATTCTGTTCATCTTGTAAAATTATGTTCTCCGGCTTTAAATCTCGATGAGTTATGTTATGTAAATGTAAATATTCCACAGCTGATGAGATCTCGCTCATTACTTTGATTGCTTCTGTTTCACTAATTCCACAACAATTTTCTGGTTGATTAAAAATCTACAAAAAAAGGAAATACTGTTACTTTACATTACCGGAGAAGAACAATTTATATATAGATCAACTTAAACAAAATACAACTTTTCTCAAATCTCCTTTTCTGCAATATTCCATACAGAGAATCGGCAGATTTTCTTCGACATTTGGAAGCTTAAATGGAACGCATCCTGTTCTTACGATGTTTGGATGCTTCAAGCGTTTCATTATATCAACTTCGTTGGCCCATCTCTTTCGTTGTATTGGCGTTAACTGTGAATAGCTCCATTTGCATTTTTTTATTGCTGAAATCATAATCAACAATTTTATTTTATATATATATACCTATATATATATATATATATATATATATATATATATATATATTCATTATACAGTATTATAAGTTTGTCTGTATGCATGATTCTTCTCAGAGAATTCTTCAAAATAAGAGAGAGAGATGTGTTCTCTTTTTACATTTATATATTAATTATACCAAAATATTACCAATCTTTTTGCCACTTGGAACGTGTATCCAGAGCTCAACAGTTCCGAAGCCCCCAGTACCCAGAACACGATTTAGCTTCCAACCGTCAGTTGACGTCATCTCGAGTGTAAGATAAATTTCGTTTCAGCTATGTATGTAGATCGAGGGCTGAATAATTCTCAGTAGACGTGACACCATGCTGATAAAGTAAATAAAAGTTTTATGTTATTTTTCATTGAAAAAAGCATGCGTTGCAAGTTAAATACACCGTTACAACAATTGGAAGTTCTTACCGGAAATGCATTAGCGCAGCACGAAGAGAGATTATTTCGCGACACACACACACAAGTAACGTTTTTCTAACAATGTTATCAAAACCTGCTATTAACCTGCATATCACTTCACACTTCAACATTCTTCGAAGTTAGCAAACATTAGACCAACAGAGCTCAATCTCATTCGTCGTGAAGTCGGTGAAGTGAAACGCGTATACCGATTGGTTACTAATGGTTACTAATGCGCACGTGACTACCTACATAAAATTTTGTCACATGTGTGTAGTCCATTTTTTTTCTCACCCTAGTCCTAGTGATACAAAAAGAATTAATTGATCGACAATTTAATAAACTTGGCAACTGTAATCTCTCGTTTAATTGATAGGAAATGATGTATTTTAACCTTTCAAGACGTAGATATATGTACCTTTCTCCGTCTTTCTTCAATGACACATGACACTTGATGACGACACCATCTGACACCCTCGATGTTTACGTGACTGCGACTTGACAGCTGACAGTGACAGCTTCTAGGACAGCGTCTGCTAGGATTTTCCTTACCGCGCATGCGCGGAGATTGTCCCTCCATCTCGCATCGCAGCGCTGAAACACCTGAATATGTAGCTTGAAAATTGGCTTGAATGCTGATGAGTGCAGTGCGCAGTGCCCAGTGCCCAGTGCCCAGTGCCGCCGTGCCGCCGTGCCGCCGTCGTCCGTCAATAACAGTCAACAAACCCAACAAACATGGCCGAGATCCTTAAAAGCGGCACGGTTCGGGGAAGCGAGTGTCTGATTGCTTTTATGGTGCGTCTGTGACGGTAAAAAAGAAGAAAAGAAAGTTTTTACTGTTCGCACTCCTGCATATCTTGCATATTTTCGAGAAAAAGAGTGAAAGTCCGTCGCTCTTGGTCACGCTACGCGAGATTTGTTTGCGAATGTCCGGCTTCAGTTTTGCCGGTACTTATTTCGTTATACAGGCGTCAATTTTCTTATTTTCTTCCACTTGAAAGAACAGCGATTTTTGACATAAAATGGTTCTACATGGATTTCCACGCGAAGCTTCCCGCGTGAAGCGAAATTCATCCCACCGCGCCTGGTGCTCGCAGGACGAAACGAGGTTTATCATTCCACATGAGTTTCAAGCTTTTTGCATGACCTGTAATTGTACGATCAATGATAGACCTTGTTTCACCCCTGCACTGGGTGATGTGGAGTGGATTTTGCTTCTCGTGGAAAGTTGGAAACCTCGTAGGATATAGGAAACGTATAGACCTCGTTCCACCACGTTCCACCCTGCAAGCACCAGGTGGTGTAGGATGGACCTTGCTTCACGTGGAAAGTAGGAAACCTATGGGCCATATGGAACCATTTTAATGTAATAAATTGTATACAAAAATGAAACTAGAGAACCATGACCTCAACAATTATATATGCCAAGGCCATTGAAGCCTAGTTCAATTGGAAGTGGCGTCCG
This sequence comes from Temnothorax americanus, assembly GCF_048541705.1. Classification (NCBI taxonomy): domain Eukaryota; kingdom Metazoa; phylum Arthropoda; class Insecta; order Hymenoptera; family Formicidae; genus Temnothorax; species Temnothorax americanus. The sequence continues at coordinate 201,389 of NW_027509800.1, forward strand.
TATAATGAGACAAACGCATGGACTACGTTTAGACGGCTTGATTTACGCCAAAATTATAACATTGATGTTGTTATAACTTTGGCGTAAATTGGATCGTGTAAACGTAGTCATTGCTTCAGTTTTCTGGTGTCAAGATATATAACGTGATGTATATATTTGATAAATGTACCTAATCACCTTGTACTAAGTGAATTTTAATTTATTTAGCCAGAGTCATTTTGAGAGTATAAGTGGCGTTTGTTCCTATTGCATCAACAAATAAATTAACATTTTATCTTTTTATTACTATATCTTTTTTTTATTATGAAAATTATGGGATTTGTAGGGAATAATAATATATTTAATACAGTGTTTTTAGTAAATCCTATAATTGGAAATAAAAGTGACTGTGCAAAAATAAGTGAAAAATATCCAGACAAAAAATATTATCTCCTTGCAGTTTATGTCACAGTTTATTGAACATTTTGTATATTAGCACAACACATTTAATATATGTAATTCTCGCAATCAATATATTTATTATATAGAACATTTTTCCAGATAGTAGGATCAGGTGAATTATGCAAGAAAATATCAGAGGGCTTACATCAAAGTGCGAGAGAAAGGAAGTGGCATATATCTGTACATCAGTGTGAATCTATTAACGACGTTATAAAAGCGAGGATAGATATCTCTGTGGATTTTATCATTTTTGCTTTTGACTTAAGAGCTTCGCACACTTTGTCAGAAGTAAGTTTCTTTTGTACAAATAATTTTTAACATAATTTTATTACATTAAATAGTTTTTTATCTTTAGTTACTTATTTATTATTAATTAATGATTATATATATATATATATATATATATATATATATATATATATATATTGAAAGCAATCTATGTTTATTATTGTTAATAATTTTCAAGATAGAAACTAACATAGCCACGATAGATGAATACTACGTAGTCTCTGGTGCAGCCTGCCTTGTAAATTGCAATGGAATATCTAATGTCATGGGATTGATCCATAAATCAAAGAAACTTTGTCACAAGTATAATATTCGTTTTCTCTCCGCTAACATTTCTGTAAGTCTATGTAGAAAGTTATATTACAAATTTCATACATTATAATTTATATTTTTTAATTATGTGTATTTAAAAGTATATATATTTTTTTAGAATACGCAAGCCTGCTTCTCTTTAGGAAGTAGAATCCTCAATATAACGGAAGGAATATTGGGATTAAACAGCGGTATACCAGTTATTGGAACTGTCGCACAGTATAACTAGGTTACAGAGAGAGAGAGAGAGAGAGAGAGAGAGAGGCGTTACCTAGGGTGATTCGCAGGTAATTTACATCACATTTTTTTTCAAAAATTAAATGTTAGACTGTGCGCATTGAAGAACCGTTATCAATCGTCAGTAATATTATTTAGATCATTAAAACCAGCATCGAGATGAAAAAGTCGAGCGGTAAGGCGTACGCTTCTAGTCAGGAGGACAGTGAGAATGACAGCGACGTAACGGAATGCAGCATCGGAAGCAATTCCACCGCTGGCACTCATCGTAGCGATACGCCCACTCGCAGCGCTCGTTACAAACGGAAGGGTCGTCGCAGGAGTAAAACAGCAAAGTACAAACCTTCTACGGACAAGCCATTGTATAAGTACTGCTGTAGCGTCAAGGAAGATCATGGACAACCCTTATTTGGCGTACAATTCAATTATCATTTGAAGGAAGGCGAACCGTTGATATTTGCCTCTGTAGGTAGCAATCGCGTAAGCATCTACGAGTGTCCGCAGAGCGGAAATATACGGCTGCAACAATGTTACGCCGATCCGGACACAGAAGAGAACTTTTACACGTGTGCATGGACATACGATGATCCTGGGAAGCCTTTGTTAGCCGTGGCGGGATCACGCGGAGTCATCCGAGTTATTAGTGCCTCGACAATGACTTGCATCAAGCATTACATTGGCCACGGGCACGCGATAAACGAGCTGAAGATTCATCCCAAGGATCCAAACATCCTGTTGTCCGCATCGAAAGATCACGCTTTAAGATTATGGAACATTAAAACGGACGTGTGTATCGCGATCTTTGGTGGCGTGGAGGGCCATCGAGACGAAGTCCTGAGCGCCGATTTCGATATAAGAGGCCAAAGGATTATCTCGTGCGGAATGGATCATGCTCTTAAGTTATGGTCTTTGGACAAGCCAGACATGCAGGAAGCGACAAAACAGTCCTATCATTGCAATCCCACCCGCAACGGCAGGCCCTTCGACTCGATACTCCAACATTTCCCGGACTTCACCACTCGCGACGTTCATCGAAATTACGTCGACTGCGTCAAGTGGTTCGGCGACTTTATCTTGAGCAAATCCTGCGAAAACTGTATCGTGTGCTGGAAACCGGGTAGACTCGAGGACTCGCAGCTACGCAGTGGAGAAACGAGCGCGACGGTTTTACACCGTTTCGAGTTTAAAGAATGTGACATTTGGTTTATACGTTTCTCCATGGATTTCTGGCAGCGCACGATCGCCCTGGGGAATCAAGTCGGTCGCACTTACGTTTGGGATTTAGACGTGGACGAGCCCGGGCAAGCGCGCTGTTGGTCCCTTCAGCATCCCCGTTGCACCGCGCCAATTCGACAAACCAGCCTAAGCCGTGATGGCTCCGTGTTATTGTGCGTCTGCGATGACGCGACAATCTGGAGGTGGAATCGCGACCACTAACTCTACTCGAATCCATTTTACCATGACTAAGAAAACGTGCCTTTTCGCGCTAAGCTATATTGAATATTCGTGCTTTTTTTTATAGCGATCAGTTAAATCTAGGCGAAACTGAATTTATTAATTTAGAATCTTGAAACACAAATGCGGTATATATGTACGCGCATATATAATCAAAAATATTACCTATTCCTGACGAATTGCCGAAAATCGAACATTTGTAATAGATTGGTATTCTCGACGGTTTTCGACGTAGCTGTAAAATTTTGCATTATAAAAAAGTTACGATTAAACTATACGAAAGTATATCTAGAATTATGAATGAATGAGATTAATAGAAAATAGAAAATGTTTTTTTATATCTTTTGCGATATATCATAAACGATATTTGTATGTCGAGGAATTAATTCTGTTTCACAACTTGAAAAGATTTGTGTGCAATCTTTCCAGAAGTGACTGCCTTCAATTAATTTTAATGCAATTTTCACGCTAAATATAATCTAATTTCAAGAACAGACAACACTGTTAGCAACAGAGTATCATTTTTATATCTTTGTAAAACAATAAAATTAATAAACAGAGCTCGTATTATTATTACTGTTTAATTTATTAAGATCGGGTTGCAGGTGTGTATTGTATTTATTATTTTGATAGAGGAAAGAGAGTAAATCTCTCTCCAACAAAATCATTTCAAGTTGAACAGTTGGCATCATTGGCATCACCCAGCACGGCATTACCCGAAGTTACACGTTACGAACTGTCATTCGTTTGTACAAATCCCGAATCCCACTAACCGCTACACGACTACGCGAGATTAGAAGATGAACATTTACACGTGTCGCGTGCTGTGATGTTAAGAGTTAGAAAAGAGTTTCTATTATTGTAGAAAAATATACCTAAAAGTCATCGCGATTTTGTCAATACTCGACGCACAAAGTGAGACATTTTTTTTTCTTCAAATTAATACGCGTGTGAAAGATTGCATAGTAAATATACGCTTTATTTCTCGTGAGAGACACCGTTTGAAATTCACATTTCCTTGTAGATGAGAACTTTGCTGTTTTTTGGTCTATTTCTGATGGTCGCCGATGTGGAGCCCAAAGAAGTCGATCTAAAGCATTTGAGATGTTTAGGTAAAAGATCAATGCCAATTTATGTCGATCCCATTTTAACAATTAATAATAATAAATTTATCAAATAATAATTCTTGTATCTTACAGTTTGTAGGGCAACTATGAGAGAATTGGAGGAAGAAGTGCTCAGAGCTAATCCGAACAAATTAATCGACGTAGGTAATTTTAGGATGGACGCTCAAGGAAATACCATAAGTAAGAAGGTAAGAGAATCAAGAAAATGTTAGGAAAAAAAATGGATTATTTGTGTTAAGTTTATTAAGAATATTTTTGTTGCTTTTATGTACTTCCATCGCTTCACATATTCAATTTTCATAATAGAATTTGGAATGTTATCGTCAGATTCCATTAGGTCAGTCGGAAACGCATATTTCTATGTTACTGGACAATATCTGCGACAAGTTGGCGGATTACGTGAGAGCGACGAGGAAATCCGACAACCAGTTAACGATCTTCAACCTCATGTCCCCGTCGGGTGGTATGAATCCTATGATGAGCGAAGTAGATATAATTCAAGATGGTGATTTAAATAAGAGCCTCCAGCATTACGTGAGTGCCGCACGTTACATTTTACGTTGACCGAAGATGCGTTCTTTTTCATTAATTTGAATCGATTTTCAGTGCAGCGCTATAGTGAGTGAATTTGAGGAAGATATAGTGTCATTGTACGTCGATAACATGCAAAATAAGAAAAAGGAATTTTGCACAAAGATTTCGCGTATCTGCAACGAGAATTATGTCGACGATGAAGATGACGATGGTGATAATTATGTTGATGCAGATTTTGACATAGATAGAGATGAATTGTAAATGCATTTGGAATAATTTTTACAGAAATATTACTTATATATGTAAGTAAAAAAAGAGAAGTAGATATTAAGTACCTATAAATTCAGCTGTTTTCATCTTGCGAAAAATTCTATGAATATTAATAAGTATTCCACATTTTACAATGCAATTAATTACACTCTTAATATTTCAAACGTATCACGATTAAATGCTAAAATGTATAATTGTGATTTAAACGTGCAACATGAAGGCAACAGAGATTTATCGCAGAGAGTATTTCGACTGCAGTTATAAAAATATAATTACATATTTGTATTATAAAAATGTATATAAAAGAGAAAAAATGAAGTAAATATTTTCTGAATGGTCTCTAAATAATCTAAATATACCTATATGTGTGTGCATTATATAATGTGCGAATAAATGCGAAGCGTATATGCATGTGCACGTGTACCGACGTTATTGCGGTTTTATCGACAATACTATCGTTACCGTCGCGCGTGTGAGCCCTGCAAAACCGACGAATGCGAATGCTAGACAGTCTCCTCTTATCCGAGAGAGGAGTAAGCAGCTTTGGTGTTCGATGGTATTCGTATTCGGGTACTTCGGGTCAATCAATCGGGTCTCTCGCCTGGGCCTGACTTCTCGTCTCATTCTCGTCGTTCTCGTCAGACAGAAAGCGTCGGAAGTCAGAAGAAGACGGGATTCAGGAGCGCGATCCCGGGTGAGAGCGAGAGCTGGTGAGAGCTGAGAGCTTCCAGCCGAGATCAGCTTCCGTCTCGGCGCGTATTTCGACGCGTGGACGATGACGGTGTCGGTCCATTTGTTTCGGGAACAACGTCGAGAGCGCGCGTGAGCCGAGAGGAAGGTCCATCCGTCCGTCCGTCGAACATATGACCGTAGCCCCCCTGCCGACGGCCGGAGGCGAGGGCGAGGGCGAGGGCGAGGGCGCGCGTCGTGGTGCGTGGTGAGAGACGTCGTCGGTTTATGGGAAGCGCGAAGCGCGATCGTTCGCCCGACTCCGCGCGGAAATGACAAAGCGCGCCCCACACGCGCGTCAGCAGTGAAAAGACCGATCGCGGACGAATTCCGGTAATCCCGGAGCGGTAGGCAGCGGAGAGCGCGGCGTCAGACATGAGTTCCGTCTGGAAACGGCTGCAGCGGGTGAACAAGAGAGCCGCCAAGTTTCAGTTCACCGTCTCTTACCATGAGGTCACGCTAGAGACGACGACGAAGTGGTGAGTGACGCCGATTCTTGTTTCCTGGTTCCTGGTTCCGGGCGAGAGCTTCCTTTCGCCGCGGCCTTCCGCTGAATCCGGAGCCTATCCGAATGGAAACTAACATTAATTGCTCCTCATTTCAACGAGGGTCTAAAGTCTAAAGTGTGTTATTGTCGTCTGCTTCTGAAAACAGAAGCGATTACTTTTGGGAAGAAAAGCAATAGGAATTTTTCTTCTTTTTAAATTAATATTTTGGAAGTAAAAAACAATCAAGTGATATATGTATATGTCAATATAGATTGCTGTCTTGCGTTCAAATTTTTGCATATTGTACTCCATTGTTATATTGCGCTCCAGGAAACGTGTATGTTTATGACAATGCAATTTAGATGGCATCTTTTAATTAATATAAATATGCACATATATCTTGGAAAGGCTGTATATACATATAAAATAATTGCAATCTATTATAAGATTAAAAACTGTATATGATTTGTAGAAATATATTATTTGTATGCTTTTTATCAGGAGAAATAGTATATAAAGATAATAATATTTTCTAGGAAACCAAACAAACTGAGCGTTGTTTGGACAAGACGTAGCAGAAGAGTTAGTTCGGAACCCTTAGACTGGGAACCATGTTTGAGCGATCCCCTGAAAGGCATTATTAGCTGGGCAGTTCCCGACAATCACACCGTCTCTGTGACGCTATTTAAAGATCCGCGAACGCACGAGCTGGAAGACAAGGATTGGACATTTGTTATCGAAGACGTGAGTATAGCGGGCTGGTACACTTGTAAAAGAATATAGCGCAATGGCGTATCGTTCTATTTACGAGCAGGTGTCGTCGACGGGAAAAAGGCGTCATGTCGCTGCCACTAATATAAATATGAAAAAATATGCAACCCTAGAATCTAGTCAGCAACAACTCAAATTGGACTTGAAGCCAACGTCGAAAAAAATTGTTAGCTCTACACTCGAATGCACTTTATCATGTGTGTTTCTGCGAGAGGGCAAAGCGACGTAAGTGTGCAGTTTAATTTCATTCACGTGCTGCTAATTAATTTCATAAGCTTGGTGGAAGCACTTGTGTCATTTATATAACTAAATGTATGTCAAATAGGATAGGTATTAAATAATGCATTTTAAAGATAGTATGCCAAGTCTATCGGTTTACCTGAAAATATTTGTTATTAAAGTGCCATTTATTTTGATTTATCGGTAAATGCTTATTTACTAATTATTTGTATTTGTATTTGTATTTTATTTATTTATTTATTTTTTTTTACATACCTCTAAGAGAGTTGGCCACTTCTCTACCTTGTTAGCGTTTCCCACTTACAAGGGGGCACTTATTTTTTTAGGGACGAAGATATGCAAAGTATGGCTAGTTTAATGTCGGTTAATAATAATAGCGACATTGCGCCGTTAGATGATTTTGATAACGAAGATATACCTGAAGACGTTGAGGAAGTGTCGGTAAAAAATTTGGACGAGATTTTAGATATTTCGGCTCAACTTGATTTAATGACTAGCAGTCTTACTGAAAGTGAATTACCCAGTAGTCCTATAAGTGGTGAGTAATGATCCTTGCTTCTTATTGAAACTGCATCAAATGTAAAACTTGTAATTGCTATCTTAATTTTAACTTGTTGCTTTATCAATTTTATTGTAATTTATGGAATTTATCAAATTTACTAATAAAATATATAATGTGTATAGCGGCAAGTTTATCAAAGGATGATACAACTCCGGTAAACGATGGAGAGCATTTTATACGCGACATTAGTCTAACAGGAATTGGAGATACTTTAAAAGAAAAATCACCCGTAAAAGACAATGTTGCCGTTGAGAATGAGTACGTATAGTTACGATATTACATGCTTTACGAAATAGCGCGCACGTGCGCTAATAGAGTATAATATTAAAATAACATACTCGATAATAACTAAATATTACGTTCGCAAAGAGTTTGGTATATATTTCTTTCGCTTACAACGAACAAAGTTATCATTCTATTTAACACAGTAAATAATGTAATAATTACAAATTCTGAACTTCTTTGCAGTAAAAACATTCAACATAGCACATTGAGATTGCCGCTGCAACCATTGGATCTTAAAAAAAATGACGCAAATGTTCCAAGACTGAAAGAGATCACTCCCGGCCAAGATTTATTGGAATGGTGTAAAGAAGTTACAAAGGATTATCCCGGCGTCAAAGTCACCAATCTGACGACATCTTGGAGAAATGGAATGGCGTTTTGCGCGATTATTCATAATTTTAGACCTGATCTGATGTAAGTATTCTTATAAGCTTCATCTCTATCGGATGTCGTAATTATCATAAAGTATTTCATTCTTCGCGCTACCTTTTCTTGGAACAAAATGTCAATAGACAATCTTGGCCATATGCCAGTTATTTTATTCGCGTATTCCATTAATAAACACTTTGAAATCGTCATTGTCTTGTGTCGAGTAACTCGTGCCAACATTTTGACGATTATTTTTGATGCTGGAAAGGTCGACGCATTTGTAATATTTATAGCGACACGTGCGATAAAAGTTTTATTGCATCTTGATCAAACTGAATAATACTCGAAATAAAAACTTGTAGAGACGTCAATTCCTTATTGCCGCACGATGTTAAAGGCAATTGTAAGAAAGCGTTCGATGCGGGTGAAACTTTGGGCATACCCAGAGTTATCGAACCAGCTGACATGGATATATTAACGGTACCTGATAAATTAGCTGTGATGACATATTTGTATCAATTGAGAGCGCATTTTACCGGCCACGAATTGGAGGTATTTAAAAAAAAAAACTGAATTTTCTTATGTAATGACTTTATCTAATTATTTTATATTTGTTTGTTTTTTTCCCATATCTTTGCACAGTACTATATCTAATACTACAGACAGCATAATACGACTAATAATATATTACTCTTTTAAAAAAATGTAGGTACGTCAAATAGGTAAAACAACAGACGAGTCATCTTATATGATTGGCAGATTTAATACGGACAACAATACGGACGTAAGTGTCCAACTGTTTGGTCAGGAGATTATTAACTTACGGAAAAAAGAACAGATTGATCAAAAAAACAATAAAGCGGAAAGTAACCGACGGTAAATATATTCTCAACGACGTTTGTAATCGGTCAAAGCACATTCTTAGCAGAAACGTTTATCGGGAACAAGATTAGAAATTGCAATTCACTATTGTAGGTCGAATCCGTTCGATAATAAGAAGGATGACATTTGCATCGACTCGTTAAAAAACAAGTTGCACTTGAGCCTGAACACGGACAATCAGGATCACGATCAATGTAATAAAGACAAATCACCATCCAGCGTGAAGGAGGTCAAGGATATCATATTGGCCAGCTCAAAGAGCATTCTGGGCAAGGTGCTATCGCCGACCAAGGAAAAGTACTCGTCGAGAGAGAAGGTACGTAGAAATACGTACCGGCTGAGCTCGAGTCAATTTCGACGTTGCGATTATTCCCGAGAATTGTCTAGAGAAACGTCGCGTATAATATTCGACGGAATTCGCGCGCACTTTCGTTGTGAGGAAATGAAATACCAATTTACCGTAGAGCAAGTCTCCGCCGAGAGTGCAACAAGCGCAGCAACGTCCGATACTTATGACACGCCGGCAATTAACCGATCCGTTCGGCTCCGACGACGAAGAGGAGAACGTACAGATAATCGATGACAAATGGTCGCAATCGATCTCGCTTACCAAATCGCAAAGTCCGGTCCGTGATGTCAGTATATACGAGATTGCGCAGACTGTCGCTTTTTATGCATTCCTTCTGTTATACCTCGCTGCATTAACAATAAACCCATAACGCGCACTGTTGTATCTCTTTCTGTTATTTCTTTTCACCGGCGGATTATGTCAAAATGTATTGTCTACATCTACAGGATCTGTTACTTTACTTTTTGTTCATTATAAGCGAACAGATTATAAATCGCGCTTCTTGGCGGTAGGGGAATTATGCCTACATAATATACGCGTATAACTGCATGTAAATATGCATGAGGAAATCGCGCATATGTTCCGCGATGCACGAGCTGTCTCATAAGCTTTGCTTTAAAAGTTCCTTGGAGCAATTTTTACGATTTTATTTTTCGATCAATTTTAATATAATTTTAATGTAATTTTATAATTGCTTTTAAATTATCAAGATGTTTAATTTAAAATTTAAATGTTGTAAAAAAAAACATTTGTAAGAGATAGACCTCTGGACTTAATGCCTAAAACCTTGCGCATTTTATAACAGAGAAATCATAATTTATTTCAGCAAGATTTAGTTTCTTTATTTGTGGATTTCATGCTTTTTTCTTAATGTAACGCGTTTTTTAAGAACAATAAAAAAATTGTTTACTATGCCATAATTAGAATATCTAATTAAAAACCACTTGTAATTTGATAATTTTATGTAATGCAATTACATTGTTGCTTTAATAATCTGCGTTTATTGATTTTTACCGCGTGCGAAATATTCTTAGTCTGAATCGTATATTTATGAAGAAGCTTTGCAACAATACCGTGACACAACAAAGCTATGTAAACATATTGAGAATAGTCTTTTGTAGGATTCAGTAAACTCTGACGATAGAGGAAGTCGAGGTAGTTCCGAATGTCAAGGTGCATCGCCGCCATATGGAGAACAACGTTCACAACATGTAATTAACAATATCTGCTTTTAATATCGCTTGCTAATAACGTCATGCTATATCAATATCTTAACAAAACCAAAGTTATTTAAAATAAATAAACGAAAATTTTTTATAAATGTTCAATAGTCAAGCTAATCGTTTCTATTATCTTTTTGTATTAGCCATTAGTTAGTCGGCACGATGAATTACGAGAACGAGCGAGGCAACTCTTAGAACAAGCCAGGAACCAGACGAAGCCAGCCGGGTTTGTTTCCGCCGCGATCAGTCCTGTCGAGGTTCTACATTTTTATTTACATAGTGTTAAAGAATTTTCTATCAATCGAGCATTTCTCGAGGAATATGATATTATGGACATCTATGTACGTGTAACATACTTTGCAGATACAGAACGACGACGAGAGGCAACAGCAGTTGCGAGAAAGGGCGAGACGTTTGATTGCGGAAGTGAAAATGGGCGTCGCTGTGACTCCGAGTCAACTGAGTGATGATAACAACAGTGATAGACGATCGATAGACGATCAGAATAATAGTCCTAGACGCAGCATTACGCCATCGACACCCGGTGATCGAATCAGTATAAAGGTATTGTAAATAGTCCATGCGATATTATCTACTTTTTCGATATCTTTTTTTACTTATTTATATAATAACGAAAAATATTATAACTAATTTTTTTAGTCTGAGTACAATGGAAATATATTGGGGAACTCGAGTGTGACAGATGGAGAGAAGAAAACTGGTTCGCCTTTATATTCCTTCTCCAAAATCATTGAAAGAATTTCGCCCGATAAAGGCAGTCCCGACAGAACTCCATACACCCTTCGCGGGGTATGTTAACTTGAATTATTAATTTAACTCCGGTATATAATTAAAGAAGTTGTGAATATACAGTACTTGAAACAATTTGTATATACTGATATGCTTATATTTATCGAGTTTCAATGATTAATTATCTTTTATTGCAATTTGATATTTTAGTTGGGTAAAGACATGACATCATATATTCAAAACGAGCTCGAAGCACTTGAAAGAGAACAGAATCAGATTGACATACAAGCTGGTAAGCTTGAAAAGCAATTGAGAGCAGCCATGGAGAGCGATGACGAAGACGAAACGGAAAGACTGATGTCTCTGTGGTTCACACTTGTTAACAAAAAAAATGCGCTCTTAAGAAGACAAATGCAATTAAACATATTGTAAGTGATTCATTGATTCAAACATAATATACTTTGTATTTTTAATTTTGATTAAAAATTGGATAGGATGATTATAATAATATAAAATCTAAATAATTGAACTTTAAATAGAGCTTTTTATTTTTAGGGAAAAAGAAGACGATTTAGAGCGAAGATTTGAACTCTTGAATCATGAATTAAGAAGCATCCTCGCGGTGGAAGATTGGCGGAAAACACCCGAGCAAAAAATGCGCGAAAACTTACTATTGGAGGAATTAGTGTCCATTGTGAACAAAAGGGATGAATTGGTGCATCATCTCGATACACAAGAGAGAGCGTAAGTGTATAATAATAGATATGTGTTACGTTATTACTTATCTAAAGACATTAAATTTTTTTTTTTTTTCATATAAATTTTAGCATTGAGGATGATGACGAGATAGAGCGCGATTTATCTCGCGCTGGATTAGCTCAACGAAACAAAAATTGCGTTGTGCAATGAGGAGTTAGTTATCTATCGCGTTTTTTTCAACTTGTGAAGGTAAATTATGTATATTATATAGCGTATTTAAAAAAAATGAATTGATAATAAATACAATCCAATTTATTATTTGTATAAGATTATTCATGTTCTTCCTATCTTTTCATTAATTTTGGTAATTAATTTTGCTATTAAATAAATTTAAAAAATTTAATTTTTTTATCTTTATTTATTAAAGTTTTATTAAATTTCTTTACTTTTATTGTTAAATAGCTTTCTGATTAAAGCAGATTAGTTTTTAATACAAGACAATTTACAGTGATCTTTCTAATTTACTCATCTGAGTCTTCTATTTCCCAAAAATTGTTTTATAAGAAATAGTAATGATCAAACGTAGGAATTTTTTTTGCAGGCATGACCCATGTTGCTGTGGTGTTGCCAAAAAGTCGACAAAATTAGATGTTGGAGAGTTAAGTGTGACATTTCATAGTTTACGATTAGATTATTTTTAGAGACTTTTTTTTATTATGCATTGTAGATTAATTTATTATAAGGTAAATTAAACAAATTTCTCATTTTCTTTGTTTTTAATATAAGCTCATTGATCAATGAAAGAAGAAAAGAAATCGGAAAACGTCGAATTATCAAATAATGATTGAATGTTTTTTTTTTTATATTATCGAACACTATATCCATTGTGTAATATAAACATTTTATGCTTCAAGTGAAATATTGCGCGTTAATAGGACTGCGCGCAAATATGTATATGAAACGACATGTGCTATGGAGTGAGAAATCGTGTAGAACAGTTTACAATCAGTAAGCAGACGAAAGAGATATAATTTTTCTTTTTTGAATACAATACGAGGCGTTAGCAAAATAAGAATGAACGCAAATAGAAAGGAGCTCGGAAAGAATGGAAATTAGTGATAAGAATATGTTTTGATGAGATTCAAGATCTAATTACAAAGTTATTTAGTGTTATATATTTTAAAAGATTTTGTTTATATATAAATTAGTGGTTGGTTCAAGAGAATATAAATTGAATACAGTTCTTTTTCTCGGAAATGAACTTTAGGCATTTGATTTATATGAAAAATTTATTTTATGGTTTAATTGCTAAGAGTTTTAATACCGGAAAGCCAAAGAAAGTTAAAGTGAGTTGTTATACAAGAACACGTGAGAGATACGTAAAAAGCAATTTAGCAAATATATTTCGCGACATTATCGAAGCAAATCGATTTACGGAAAATTAATTATGGAACTATTGCGGAAAATGGATCACGTCGGCGTTATGTATAGTTTTCGTATTCGCAACGGTCGTTCCCATCGAGCATTCACATGTACTCTATTTGTGCCATATGAACAAATTGATATACTTTTTACATCCTACTACTACTTGACGGGTTTGTACAAATGCTTGGAAATGCATTAAAAACAAACTCGATAATTTTATTGACAGTAGGCGATTTTGAAAGAAATCGTAGATTAATTTTTACTAAGACTAATTCTTATATGTAGTATATCTGCGTGTAATAAGAATATTATGTTGACTATAACTTTCTATAACAAAATGGTACGTTATATTTAAGTGTTTTGACTAAATATTATATATGTAATGAAAAGAAACAAATTTTCATCCGCTCAATAATTTTTCGGCTTAACGGATCTTCGAGACAGAAAATTATAACGAATATTTTACATTCGTTTCGTTTGAAAACGTGAACTGGCTGAAAGTAATTATCGTCTTTTTATAACTGCTACAAATGCGAAACTGTTGACAAATATTGTGACAAAAAGTACATTTTCAGCACAGTTGCTCCGTAAAATGGAGAATAGAATATAGAGCAGGGTTTACCTGCAGAAACCAATATATGGGATACAGATGTACATCTGGCTCTCATACTCATAACACCAGACAAAGTTATTTTTTCTTTCATTGTGATTTTATCATAAAATCACAAATTTAATATTTAGATATTGAAAAAATACTCTAATTTTAATTCAAAATATCGATTTGTTTTATCAATATCCGTAGCACAGCAAAAAACTTTGAAAATTCATAATTTTTAAATAAAATTCATGAAATAAAGAGTTAAAAACAGAAATGTGTGGAGATCAGTTGTTTTCTGTGCTTGACAATCATAGTGAATGTTATTCAAATTTTTCACCGAACAAAGGATTAGAAGTTATGAATGTGTTTGTCGACGCCATTATACCTACAGTTCAATGTAGCATTATTCTTCGAAAATTGAAAATATGTTGTCTCTCTGTTGAATAATCTTTGTTTAAATAAATTATAAATTTTGCGTTAATATACACAAACCAACAAACTATTTATAATTATTATTAAATGCGCCGAAGACATTGCGCGAATGCTTGAAACATTGGAAAGTCGATACAATTGAGAGGACAGTACGACAATTGATTCGGATATATATATATATATATATATGTTCCAAGCAGACCATAAAACCGCCCTCCTAAAAGCATTATATAATTATCGAAACGTATTTAGAGTATATGCAATTAAAGCTTATGAGGACATTGGGGAATTATCTCCTCTTGACATCGTAATATATATCTACAATTAAATCGAGTATCATAGCATCTTAAACAATTTTATATTTTTACTTGTAACTTTGCTCCATGTATTTTTTTCGTTCTTGCAAGAAATCCGTTAAGCTAGAGTCATAGAATATTGCTGAAGTTGGTCCTTAGCAAAAGAGGAAATAGTTCTTGAAATATATACGATTGGAATGTTGAGAAACAACAGATATATTCTAAGTTGGAAAGTGATCTCTGCTCTGTTAGACCGAGTGAATCGCTCATTATACGATCTTATTGTGGGGTTCAATGCATTCTAAAATCTAAATAGGCAATTGTAAACTAAATATATATATGTATATTATACTGGCTCCAACACGGTATTTGAATTTCTCGCGGTCTAGGGGCAAACGTGACTAGGGGCTATTGATTAAACGACAAATAATTTAGCAATAATTTATTATTCTAGTGCCTATGAATACTTGTATGTTTATAAAACTGTATAGCACACTGAATTAATTTTAATTTATTTTACTCTGTACTACTATATGAAAGATAATTATTGTAAAGATAATCATTCTTGCCAATGCTGTAGTCTTGTGGAGATGTACCGCTCTATTTTCCTTTGCCGATGTTAACCGTAATGTATGTGAGAATGCGAGCGAACAAAGGAAAAAACGTATCATGCAATATTCGCCATTAATAAGGGAAGACTTATATAAAGCACTGCAGAAGGAAACAATAAATATGATGTTGATGATACTAAGAGTGCCATTTTATTCTTATTATAATAATGAAAATCATGTATCTACAGAAATAGAATTAATCTTGGAATAAAAATGAACTTTATGTCGTTTGATATCTTGCATAAATAATTAAATACTGAAGAATACAATGTAGCGTACTATGTAAGAGATATAAGATAGTAAAAATTGAAAGGAAGCAACAAAATTGTTGAGATGATATGATTTTATTAGATACTTGTAATGGCAGTGATGCTATGTACACCATGTATCGTTTTAAATGAATGCTCGTTACCTTTGTATTGGTGGTAACCGTGACAATATTTTGACTATATAAATATCGATCGCGCTGTACATTACGAAAAGTTAAACATATTATATATCTATCGTACACTAATTAACAATAAAAGCAACGTATTTTGCCGACATATTGTTCTAAATAATACTTCATCAAATAAAGTTTACCAGACTAATTATCGAATTATGTGACGAGAAAAGTTTCTTTGGACATTTAGATAAAAATAAGCTTGAATGATAATACTATTGTTCCATAACTACCAATATATATTGGATTTTTCATCATCTCTGTTGATATGAACAAAATTATCGCGCTTTCTTTCAATTATGAATTCTTTGATTTTTCTCAGCTTTGGCATTGATAAAATTTCTGCTAATATTTAGCTAAAGACTCGCGTAACAATAAGTAATATTATGGAGCATGAAAACTGCGAATAACAGGTACAATGTACTTAATAGAGTTACGTTTCCAGCTTCATGTAATGTCAATAGAATTTTCCGATGACTATCGATTACAGAATTCATATCTTTTCTACATAGTTGGAAGGGAAAAGACCAGTCTTCCCTTTCAGTCTTCCGTGCCACCAACCACCTTCGTCTGAAAAAAAATATTGTCGATTGATTTTAACACGCAAAAGGAATTAATGCCACGAATGGGTTTTTTTTCTGACAAATATATATTACTCAAATTCACGATTTCTATTTTGTATCAATGGAATAAAAAATATTGTAGTAAGAAATTTTATACTTGTAATTATATATAGTCAACTTTGCTCTCTTTTTATGTATGTCGCTGCTGAATTTATTACTACTCATTATAGGTACAAACAAAATCAGATTGTAACAACTTACGTTCTTTGAGTACTTCTACAATGTCACCTTCCTTGAGCCCCAATTCGTCCAAATCTTGCGGCTCGTAGTCGTATAAGGCTTTAACTTTTGGTAATCTCGGAGGTGCCGGTTTTTGAGGAGGCACTTTTTTGGCTACCGCATACGCAGCATTATCTTCCTTTCTCCTTTCTCGATCTGGCGTATTACTGACTTGTTTCGCACTCCAATCCTGGGACGTTTGCATTCCTTTATTGAGATGATCAGAAACCTTATCAGCATTCCAGATAGTCAGACCTGCGCAGACAGATTCCGAGCAGATCTTGCCATAAATTTTTGATTTTTCATGTCAGAAAGGCAACAAATTTCACACAAAAGCTGCTGTATCAGATATTGTCAAACTGTTGCCAGAAATGCGACAAAGCTTGCTAACAGGCAGTATGATATCAAACTGACAGCAGAAACCGTGCAGAGTTGGTTGCGCGCTGCGCGGTTTCTATTTCCAATCTACTTACATTGCCTGTTAGCAGCATTATGGTTTTGATATGGAATTTGATCAAATTTGCTGCCAATCTGTGCGCATGCTGTTAACATTTTGCTTACTGGGTATATTATATTCTCTGTTAAGGGGTGGTAATTGGAATTCTGTAGGCTCGTGCGGTGGTGGTGGTGGCTCCATTGGTGGTGGCTCCGTAGGTGGTGGCGGAAATTTGAGTATACCTTCGAATTATATCCAAGAAAGATATATATATATCTGAGCGAACTTTTACAGATGCTAATAATATTACCCGTTATGATAAAATATTGCCAATGAATGCGAGCGAATTAGAAATAACGGAGAAGGTACAAATTTGTTTAAATTTATACTTTATTTAATTTAATACGCTGCTGTGTGTCCACTCATTCTGTGAAGACCGAGTAGCAAAATTCTGTTTAAATAAACGATTTCTCAAACTTCGTCACTTTGTAAGTTGATATCTCTGTACGTCTCTGTGTCAAATAGTGCTTTTTGTATTGCATTTCTTCAATATTTTTTCAAATTAAATTCATCGAAACTTACCACGCGGTCTAGTATTACCCACGGCGGTCTGCTTGTCCCGTAGCTTGTTTGTGTTGTTCGTTCCATTTCTCACGTCCTTTGGAAATTGCATAGCCTGCATAGGTAGTACATTTGGACGATTCGGTGGAATATTTGGTCTACCGTTTGAAGTCGTTCGTAAAGGAGCCACAGATCTCGTAGCTGCTACTGGATGAGGAGGAGGTCTCCCGATAATCGCTTGATTATTCTGGGGTGCGAGGATTGGAGCTAGATTGCACATCTGTGGTGCTGGACAAATCGGCCTCGAGACATTGTTGTGCAAACGAATGGATGATATTGATCGGTCCAAATTGGGCTCTGACATAAAAAAGATACAGATTTATATAGTTTTCATGCAGTTATTTAACTATTACAAAACTGATATTGTGACCGCAGTTCCGCGTGTAAGATTGAAAATTGAGAATTATCGTCTATCGAGGATCACTGACTGAAACTTACTCGATGTGTTCGGTAAACCTGGACCGATGTTAACACTGAGCACTTTGCCAGACGGTTTTAAAATCTCTTTATCGCCATAATCCGTTTGTATAAACTTTACATCCCTCGTCCCACCGCCACCCCAACCTTCCTTCTTCACTTTAAATTCCAAGCTGAAAGTAAATAGTTTTATTTTCAAACTTATAATGTCTTATATATGCTAATAATGACATATGGAAAATATATGGAAAATAGCCGTACTTGTTGCTAAACCTAACATTTAAAAGATGACCGGTATCTTCCATAAACTTTTTGCTAAGGGAAAACAATAACTCCGTTTTGAATACACATTCTAACAAGCTGGCGTAGTCCTCTTTTACATGAATTATTATGAAATTGTCCTGGAATGGAAAATACCGTCAAAATGCGTCCAGCTAGTACATTGCCAGCATACAGAGTCATAAAATAATAGTTACTTGTAGCTTGCTTAATGATACGTGACTGATTTGATTAAATGGAAGCTTCCTTTTAATAACTTCGATAGATTTGCCCTTTTCCGGGCCTTTATTTATCTGCTCTCGGCCAATCAAATAGATACATTTCCCAGTAAGAATGAGATCTCTTCTGCACATCTATAATATATATATAATTACTTGTCACAAGCGCTTAAATCTTAAGTTAAGAAATAAAGAAAGCCCGATGTCATAAAGTAGATTTCCTTATGATAAAATTATTTTTGCGGAGAGCGCAAATTAAAAGACATTTGAAATGTTGACGAATTAACGTTTTCACCTTGAATCTTCTGTCATATTTTTTCACGACTTCGGCGAAGAATACTTTCTCCCGTCTTCCAATCAAACTCATCGTCTGTGGCTTGCCTTCCAGCCCTATATAATCGCCCATAAAATTTCTATTCAGGCTCGCCCGTCTTCGCTCCTTGTGGCCGAAGAGAAGATCAGCGACTTCCTGTTTATGCTGTGCCTGTCTCTTCCGGGCGAAGTACTTCTTGAAGGCTTTCTGAATGACTCGCGCATACATGTTGTATTTTCGCTCACGAGTTTCCTCCAGCATGAAGAGCTAAGTTACATATCGTCTAATTAATCTGCTGGCAAAACTCAACGAATGGCGTTGTTAAAAATAACAAATGTGTCAGGACGAAGAAAACTCACAGTTTCAGGCGCCTTGATAAAGAGCTTCGATTTACCGAGCTGATATTGTGATCGGTCGATATGAATGCTTCCCATGATCCACTCTGTGCCTTGTTTCACATCACCGGGCCAACGAGGCCACGTTTCTTTCGTGAGAATCGCGTATCTGTGCAGAAACTTGGCGAATGGCCTTCTGTAAGCAAAGCCAGCTCTACGCACTCTGATATTTTCCTTCAGACCTAGATACTCCACCTAGAATATTTCATCGAAAAGCTGCGTGATTACTCCAAAAAATCGCGAACATGTCAAACGTATCGACTTTACATCCCTTAAGTAACTTTTTAAAGTTACGATGGACAATATCGACGATTTGGTTTGGAAACTAGCGCGATAGAACAGTTGATTTTTATTCGATAACTGATTATCGATCAAGGTGCACGACGTACCTACACGATTGTGTTTCCAGAACACTCGTGAATTCTGCATATTAAAGCAATCATCATTCTAGCGTAAGCTACGGGAACTATGCCGTATTAACTTTTTCGAACAAAACAAATTTCAGTGTTATCCAAAGAAGGAAGAAAGGAAACGTTACGTATAATTGCTCTGAACATATATGTCTGACATACTTCGCTGGAATGACGCATTGTCAAGCTAAGCTAAGATAAATCAAACTGTATATAGAGAATTCCTTTGTTTTCTCATTTTTTACTTCACGTCTTTATGCGCTTGAGACTTTACAGATATTATCCATCGACTTTAGTAGAGGTACAAAGTTGATGTTCGATGTTTTTGAATTTCGACGGTATAGATATAAATGCAGATGCCACTAGACAAATTGCGATACCTGATGCTTGACTCTCAGATGATCCCAATCGCGCGGTTTCTTCGTTTCATTCGGCTTGATGCACCGGATGTAATGCGGTGTGCATTTCATCAGCTGACCGACCAAGCGACTGGCTTGATTTCTGATTTTACTGCCCGCGGTGGTTGGCCTGGACTTAAGAGTTTTCGTTTTGCCGGCATTCTCTTGCGGATAGAGCTCACGCACCAAGGTACTGCAAAATAATTTTTTTTTACCTTTATAAGTATAACTGTTGTTTTAACAATACTGGGGTGGCTAAGAAAAATTTTCAATATATTTATAGAATATTTATAGGAAAAAAAATAAACGACCCTTAGATTTAAAAAATTAGGTTTATCACGTCAGTATAATTGGACTTATTTTCTTGAAAATCTATAATTTCTGTGTATCGTTTTTGCGCGCAACTTTCGCGAAATTTTGCATGTGCAGTTCTTACGTAAACAAACTCGCGTAATCGATTAGTTAGAATTACGTGATGAAAATTATCGTTATGTTAAATTATCGAGGAATTATTTACGTAACGACATAATAATTTTCAGCAGCTGAACAAGAAGCTGACTGCAAGTGTTACGTACGTCAACTTTTTACATTATTCTGTATTTGTTCTACATTATCGAAAAATGTATAATACAATTAATATCAAGTACCTCAAAATTACCGCAAGTTTTAAAAAGAACTTTCAGAACTGTTACATCATATAAGGTTTATTTATCTTTATACAGCCATGCAGGAAACATTATTCAGCCTCTTCTAATCTCGCGCTCTCATCATCAAATATTCCAAATCAATCGGAAAATGAGCGCGGATTAATTAATCAACCCGTCAAGCGGTAACTTACGCGAGAACTCGCTTTCGGGATAATTTGTTACGCGCGGACAATCGACAATCGTATACGCTAACGGCCTTCGGAATCGCTTACTTCGCGCTGGTCTGCATCAACTCGATCAGGTCCAAGAAGAGGACGTCCCGATTCTTATCGCAGAACCCATCGACAGAGTAGGATACTACGCCGGCGTAATGGAGAATTGCGAAACCGTCACTGCTGTCTTGGAAATGAGCGTGCTGTTTAGCTGTTCCCGCCAGTTTCTGGGCGACGGATATACGATAATTTATTATATGTTATACGTATGTTAATTTATAAAACTATGAATACGCTTCGGGTATACCTTCTTCAAGTCACCGTCGGCACCCGTGCTTCCGCCGTGCAACGTTGCGCACACGTCGTCGAGGACCAAGAAGAGGCCGGGTGGCCTCTTGCCCTCGAGAAGCTCCACGACGATGGCATTATTGAAATAGTCTATTGGCGTCCACCTAATATTCTCAGAAACGTATTCTTCCTGAAACGAGACAGAACTCGATTCTGTAATGCGCTAATCAATATAGGAGCAAATTATCACGGCTGAAGCAACACTTATTAACTTGGCTTACAAAACAGCATGTTTATTTATTGCTACCTATTTGTCGATTACATAATAAGTCAATGCTATCGGTAAATGTTACAAAACGCGAAGCACGTCATTGCTCGGACAATTTAGATCGTCGATCTAACTTTCGTGCGGAAGATATGCGCAAGTTGCAAGAGGCTTATCGCTTCTTTATTACATCGAAAACATAGACTTAATTACGTGCCGCCGGTACCGCCGGGTATATCGCGCGCATACAAGCGATTTATATCTCGCTTACCCGAGGCGATAGAAGGGAAAGGCGATATAGTAATAACGCGATTGCCCGGCGGTTTTATATAAAATCGCTTTCCA
This sequence comes from Temnothorax americanus, assembly GCF_048541705.1. NCBI lineage: Eukaryota > Metazoa > Arthropoda > Insecta > Hymenoptera > Formicidae > Temnothorax > Temnothorax americanus. The sequence continues at coordinate 223,290 of NW_027509800.1, forward strand.
TTTCAGCTCGAGCCGAGCCCGAAGGTGCACTGTGCACCTCGCTGGTTGCGGCCAGCACGAAAACCGGTCGCCGCTATTTCAGCCCTTCCCATTTCCCATCTCGGTTTCGCCAGTTTCGCAATATATTTCGTGTGTCCCCAACATTTGTATATAATTACCGCGAAACATTGGAGCGTCAGCTTTCTTTGCGACACTCGGATTTGACGAGTCTTGACAAAATATACGAGGACGCGCGATTTGCGCGATGCACGTCGATAATGTAAAAGGCGTAGTTGTTCCGCTTCGAAACCCCGGGGGCAATTCGTTCTTAAGTAAACAATTTTAGAGCTCGTCTTTGTGTTCACGAAGGTGTGCGATTCGCGGCCAGGTTTTTTTATCCGGTCTAGTTGCGGTCCGATCGCGGCGCGACACGCCGCGCTGCCGCAGCCGGCCGCGACCTGAAGAAGTGGCACGATTTTTTCGTCGTGGCCTTTACTCGAGTTAACGACTCTTTTTCATGAGGCCTGGCCTCTTTACGATGCCCATGGTTCGGACACCGTTTCCGCCGGTTAAGTTGTTCCTCGAAGGACTGCGCCGCATAATAGCCCTGCCCGATCCTCCGTGTTCCGTCTACGCAAATCAGACTCGTACGCTCCCAGAATCGGAGAAAAGCTCGCGAAGAGCTCGGCGGATTCGTACGTGACGTAGACATTTTTCACGCGAAATTTCCGCATTGTAAATAATACATCAGCGGAGGAGAGAATAATACGGGGATCACTTGAGCGACGCTCGAATGATTCGCGAATGAATGGTTTTGCGTGATGGATAATTAGCGTGCCAAATTTGGCAGCATATACGCGTTTCTTTCACGTTCTTTCGAAGCAGGTGCTTTCACTCCATGCGGCTCCACGTTATTGTTTCACCTCCGCCGCTTTCGTTCGATAGCAGACTCGAGCTACTTTCTCAAGATAAAGCGCGAATCAAATTATTCTAATTGCGTGCCGTAGTAATAATATACTAATACTATGTACTCGTAATATATAAATATAAATTTATCTAAATAATATAAATAATATTGCACGGAAAAGAAAGGATGGTTTATATTCTTTGAACTTTAAATCGGCGATCTCTCACGCGTTTAAGATTCTGAATGAGAAAAGAAAATAAAGACACCCCCCCCCCCAAACGTTTAATTAGCCGCTTTCTCGGCTTTGCCGTGATAATTGCGATAAGCAAATTAGCCACAACTCGTTGATCACGCGCAATTATACTTAGTCGTGTGCGCGAGCTAATCGCATAAAAACACACGCGGTAAAAAGAGTCGTGTGTTTCGGTGGTATAGTTACGACCGCGAGTATAAGTGCCCATTACGCACTCGCGCCGAGCCGCCCAGCCGCCGGCGCCGCGCCGAGTCGTAATGATCTGTTATTTCGCGCGTCTCTCATCTCGATTCGCGCACGTAACGTAATGTCCATCCGTGGTGTCATTCGCAGCGCGGTTTTTTGTTCCTCTACGAGACAGCCGTCCCTCTCGCGTCCGTCTCGTTCGGCGGACAGCCGTGACGACCGGAGGAAAACGCGGAAACTCGCGTCGAGCTGAGGAGAAAGAGCTACGAAAAGAACAAAGGAGAGCGTCAGCCCGCGTCCGCCGCAGCGACAGAAATACGGAGAGCAGGTTGAAGCCTTCAGTCGTTCAATCCGCGGACAGTTATATGGCCAGTCTACAATGAGTCATTGGTCGTTAGTCAGATGTCGGAAGAAAATATAGTCATAAGCGTATCGTAAGGCAATCGGAAGTCTGTAATCGTAAGACGGCACTTGGCCAATCGCTTTACGATCGCCGATTACAGACTTCCGATCGCCTTACGATACGTTTATGACTTTTTTCCGACTCTTTTCCGACATCCGACTAATGACTAACGACTCATTGTAGACTGGCCTTTAACAATCGTATCTCCCATTTGCGTTTGTTTGACGCGTCCGCGGTCGTCTTGGGCCGTCTTTCGCCGCCGTAATTACCCACTGACGCGCGACGCTTCACACCTCCGACCTTCTACCTTACTTACGCTTACGCGTTTACGCGCTTAGGCGGCCGGGGCTCGCGCAACGCGACGATACGCCCGACGGATACGCGCGCTCTGATTTCCGTACGGTTTCGCGGAATGCGTCCACGAATGCATTGTCGCGTCGGTCCCCTCGACATGGCAATCGCGGCATCCGTCGAGGGCACCGAGGATGCGTCGCGAATGCAGCACGGATGCTTTTGCCCGTAAGCGCGAACGTGAGCAATTTCCGGCTATTTTCTCAAAAGGGATTCCGTTAGACGGGACAACAATTAAAATAGCGCCTCGTTTAACGCATGCATATGTGAACAATGCCGCGCGCGCGCGCAAGGCTATGTGTCGACCCACATTCTACATCTTATTCTCTGTTATTAGATTTGATTTAATGTTTTATTTTTTTAATAAGAATAATCCTGCCCCTGTGCATGTAGCTTTTCACGCGGGCAGAATTATTATTAGACTTTTCACGATGGAAGTTGTTGCTGCAAAAAAGTTTCCTTGCAAAAGACAAGAGTTAATAATTTTTTATCATAATCTTAATACGAAAATTAAAAAATATATTTTTTTTTGTCTTATATATTTTAATTCATTAAAACCAAATTTAATTAATGTTCGCGTATTCAATTCTTAGTTTTTTAATTCGAGTAGCGGTCTCCTCGATTATCCCACATTCCAGAAACACTTTAGTTTTTACACTTTTATGAAAACGAGACCCTGATGCACGCGCAACGCACACACTTGCTTCAAATTAACATTAATGAGGTAAAAAAAGGTCGCGACGAGCAAACTAATTAGATCGGGAGTCACGGACGCTTCTCATGGGAAACCGCGGCTTCATTGTTGCCGGAATTGCCGAGTTTGGCGAGAGGAGCAGAAGGGTACGTATATAAAAACGTAGATAATGGAGGAGATGGATGTGTGTATTCTGGGTTAACGGCGGTGAAAATGAAGAGAGAAAGAAAGAGAGACAGGAAGAGAAGTCTCATCTCGATTTTGCGAGAAATTGCCGGATTTGTGAGACAGTTAGATGCCAAATGTCAAATACCTCGCTCAAGCTGTTTTGTTCCTTAACAAAATTCTTCCCGCATTGGAAAAACACACGTAAGAATTTGTAGTTATGATCTGTTTAAACACGGAAGATTTTAGTTTGCTACACGAAACACGTAAATTTTTCACATTAGCTAATTCTGCGATTAGTAACAATTTTGATAAAGAGAAAATTTTATTTTAAGTTTTGACAAATTTTGTTGTCGCCAAATAAGATATATGTTAGAATTTCAAACGTATTCGCAATATATGTTCTAAAGGTAAAGTTATTTTATTAATTCAATAAACAGTACTGTACAAAAGAAATTTTACAATAAAATTAAAGCTACGAAGATATCGAGACTATCGAGACACATATCGGAGTATCTTAATTATCACTTTAATTTTAGAGCGTTCATTGTCTTTTACCAGAATATAAAGTTAACTGTACTTATATATTGTTATCGCGACGACGCATCGAGAACGCGAACGCGAAAGATGTCATCTTGATATGTATATGGGCGAGAAATTCAATGGTCACCGCTGTTGCGACAATGTTGACTTTATTACGAGGTACACGGCCATTATACTAATCGCGTAGACAGATGAAGCTAATCTAGAAGCGCACTCGCGCAGCAGCGACAACTTCCTCGCAATAATGAAGCAAAACAACTCAATTTGCGAGCACAATTCTTGTAACACATCCATATCGTATAAAAGTACGCATTTGAAGTGCAAGTAACGTGACAATGTGAAATTAATTTTTCTGAGATATAAGCAAAGACTTCCCCCGAACTGATTCTACATAGTTGAAATTGACCTTGTTATGCGAGAGTACGTTTGACAGGTGCGTTTCCGCCGAGCCACGTGCGCCGCGAAACGGATTTAAACGCCGCTGACGAGAAATACGCGCGACCAATCGAGAACCCCGAAGTGCGAGGAGTGGTGGAAGCCGCACGTGGGAAGAACTAGAGAGAAAGAGAGACAGCGATCGCTTCACTTAGCTATTTCATTACCTTCACCCGATCCTTGGCTGCAGTGCACACGGAGCCGCGATCACGTTTTGTTCCTCTCGCCGCGAATGGTACCGATCGGCGCGGATTCTCGCGCGCACGCGGACGAATGGACCGCGCGTTACATAATAAAAGTACCACCAAGTGATCCATTTGCTGAAGAAGAATAATAACGATCGCGGATTTCTGCGGAGGGAAAAGGCGACAATCGACGATCGTCCAAGGCGCTGGGTCCAAGAAGATTGCACGTTCGTTGCTTCGTGAGTCTCATTGTCGGTCAGGTACGTTCAGAATGCGCTTTTTTAATACACACGGCACTCGTTTATGCGTCAACAGTCGGTTGATATTAATTTCCATTATTGTTGTTAACTAAGTTATCATTGTCTTCAATGAAACACCTCTTAGTTCTAATATGTAAGCATATTATTCTCCCGACTGCTGCCAACCTTCGGTTGGCGAAGACAAGGGAGTATGCGTTTTACCAATAACAGTCCGGTAACAGCTAGTCTCTCGCGCGATTTGCTACGGTCGAACGAGACAGTTTCTACGATTTACGTCCGTCTCGCGGATTTTGCGACGACGGCGACGGTCACAGTGATCAATTTAAATGGCGTGACGAGAACAAGCGAAGAAGATTCGTCATGTACAATCACGTTCGGACGTGAAATGGTGGCATTCAGATTTTATCGTTGCGGTTATCCCCATACCGCTATTACGAGATAAAACCTCGCTCCGCGTAAAGTCAGAGGACTTAAATCTCGTTTCACGTGTGGCGTGACAGGTGATCTGTAAAGGCATAGTTCCGAACTGCGTTGAAGACGCAAATCGTCGGCGAGATGCAAGTTATGCGACCTATTCGTCATCTTTAAAATACGACATACCTTATTGTGTATTAAACCTTGCTACTATTGCAGCAAGAGTGTCGTAGGACACTTTGCGCAACATTTCGTGAAAAATTGCAATAAAAAGAAGAAGAAAAATAATGAAATGTTGAAAACGAGTCTGCGCCTATGCAAACTGCGTCGTCGTGATATCAAGCATCACGCAAGTCGATATTCATTTATAGATACTTCGCAACTCTGCTAGTTCGCGTTAGATTAAACCGCTCGCTGTCCGCCAATAATCTTTAATGAAACTTAATTGCTCCGCGTTGTGAAATGCCGTCGCGACTGCAGCTCGAACAAAGAACAGAGAGCCACAGAGTTGTAATCAAACGAGCCTCATAAACGTTTCTTTAAACGTTCGCGAAGTGCGTTTACCACTCTTAATCATTATTTACAAATTTGATTAGCGTTAGAGAAATGACGAAAGGGTGGGGAATAATTGGAGCGCGAAGTATATACAAAGTCGCTTCGTCTTCGGTGCTGTGATTGATCGCGCGCGCTTGTGATGATCGTTTTGTAAATTTCCCTCTCCGATGGAAAAGTTTCGTTTTCTTTCGTCTTCCGCGTAAGGTGCGCGGGGGAAAAGAAGCGTACAAGGTGACTGTGATTCGCGCGCGAATGAGCGAGCGAAAAAGCGAGGGTTACGTAAAGGACCAATTAAGTCCCGCGCAGCTGCTCGTTTTCGTGTCCGCTGCGGGACAATCGTGATCGATCTATCAATAATGCGCGCGGCCCCGCGATGACTCGCGCGTTTTCAGGCGGGAGATCATTTCCTGCGCGGCGAACGGAAGGAGAAAAGGCGCGGCGCTCTAGTTGCGCGGTTTTTTCCCTTTTTTTGCCAGTGAACGGCACGTAACACTTTTATTTTAGCAAAACGCAGCAACCGACATTCGCGGACAGGCGCCACGCCGAATAACGATGGTCGTCACTCGTCAATTATCGCTTTCCGCGTCCTACGTTCCGAGTCTATACTATTTCTGTTCGTCATTGTGAAATTCTCCCCCCGTTAGGATTTCGTAATTCGTAATGCGCGCACAAGAGGAGCGAAGAAAAGAAAGAATGACGACGTTGCCGTTCAAGCTCTTTCAAAGAGGACTAAAGTAATCGATCTAACAATAAAGTTTATACGCTCGAAAGTCGTTGAAATGATTTAAGGATACACTTAGACAATATCCCGGGGAGGGGGAGAGGGGCGGTTCCCCTCCGGGCCTTGACCACGCTCTCACTTTCGTTCTGGTGTGAATTTAATTGCACCTCCGCCTTCCTCGCCCGAGCCGATCGACGATCGGCGAGCGATAACGCGCCCCGCGAGTATTTACGTAAGAACCAGCAAGTGCCCGTAAGTATGGCGTGGGAGTCGACCAGTTCGCATGCAACCGGGCAACGTTTCCTCGACTTTCTAAGTTCCGATAGCGCGATACCCCTCGTTGACCATCGCCGTTGTCTGTTATGCGTGATTTAACACGGCGCGGGCGCGCGGCGATATGTTTGAGGATCATGGCACTGATCAGCGTTTTGCTGAGCGGTTTTCCAATAATCTCGAATCGATCGTTTTCCAGGAATCCCCGCGTCGTGAAAAATATCTCTCGAGATTTGAAACGGCATTTATCCCTTACGACGTGAAAGAAAGCGAGTAGGAAGAAAGAAACTTTCGATCGTACGTTGATCCCATTGCTGCCCGCGCGCACGATTGCGAATACTAATTAATATAGGCTAAGTGAAATCGGCTAGCACGCCGCACGCGTCATCGATTTCGCCCTCTTACAACTCAATTCCTTTATTTACGAGCGGGCTCCTTCGTTTTATCGTAGACGTAATATATATCGTGATATTGCAACGCCATAAATTTTTCATCGCGAGCAGAACAATATAAAGGTTAATTAAAAACTTGCCAGTGTAATATCCAATACGCGAGTTACTAGTTTCAATAATGAGAAATCTAATACGCATAATTACTTTCATAAATATCTATAACGGGATACATATTATACTCTAATGATATATATCATAATGAACATACACATATTACATATACGCTGCAGCGTTTTTATACTTTCCAAGCATACAAATATATTCCCTCTCAGACATTCGTCTATTTCTTCATATGGAGAGACGCTGCTTCCTATATATTTCTCTTTAGATACTTTCTGCGCGGACGTAACTGTATCGGCGACTATTTATGAATCCCTGTTTGCATTCGAATTATTCGTTCCGGTCTCGTATGCGCGGAGCGCGGAGTCTGCGACAATAAATTCTCCTCGTCCTACTTCGCCGCCGTTTCGTCTTCATACATTCGCGAGATCTACATACGGTAGTACTTATGTAGATCTATGCGACGCGACTCATAGATCGTCCGTCTAGACCGACATGACGCAAGACCGGCCTATATGCTTTTTATCGATATGACGAAAAATCGGCTGTCGCGTGTCGCGTCGTTCTATATGCGAGCTCATTTTAACTTTGTGCTGCACCTTTGCCGCGACATTGTTCCGAATGGGAGAATTTTACATGACGTTCAAATTCAAGCGCAGCCGCGATTGACGGATGGTCTTTCGCGTTTTAGCCATACAGACATTCATTAATTAGAACTTAGAAACTCCACAATGGTCGATGAATAACAAATCTGCCTTGTTCTATTTCAACGGGCTCGCCCACGATTTGCGATAGAACGGCGTAGATGATCCATCATTCTACTCGCGTGATATATTTTACGCTCAATATCATAGCTCTTCAATTCGAACTCAGCAGAATTTTTACGCATAAAGAGGATTTATTTTCCCGTTAAAGTTCGAAACTTGTCGAATCTCTTCGATTGCCGCTCATTAAAAATTGTTCAAGACGATATACTTTCCCGAATTTGAATATCTCAAAGTGATCAGAAGCGTTTGGAATAAAAGTCATCAAACTCCGCTCGCCATTTCCTGTTCTTTCAAACTTCCTGGCGGAAATTTCGAAGACGTTCTTCTTACCGATTACGATTAAGGGGAAACCGCGCGTTTTCGATTATTCTCCGACCGTAATGAAAGACTCGATCGAGTCTGTGACTTTCTCGAAAATTAAGCATATTTACTTGGACTTTCTGCGCCTTCGCGAGATGTATAGGAAGTGAAAATGATAAGCGTTCACGCACAGGACGCAATTAAACGAGCGAGATGTACACGAGTCGTCCCGCGGTTTCCTGGATAAAAATTTATCGGTAAACTCGAATACGGAAATATCTATAAAATTTCGACGATGGAAAAATTTTCCACTCTAACTTTACGAATTACGTTTTACGATATCGCTAAGTTAACTAACTAGCCAGTAAACTTAACGATATCGTATCATTCAGCGGCAAGTAGCACCGTCGCGTGAATTGCACGCGTACAAAATACTCCGCGACGATGACGTCTACGTGAAATGTCAGGGTGCGCGATTCGGTAAGTATCACCGGCGGCGTGCGGCGTGCGGCGTGCGGCGCGGCGCCCCGGCTGGTGAGAACCGTCGGCGGGTCGGCGTCGCTCGACAGGTCGGCCGGCTCCCCACGTGGAGGAGTCGCACGCTCCGCTTCATCGAGCGTCGGCCGAGCGCCGAGCACGTTCACCAGGGCAACGATTGCACTTGCACTTTTTAAGAGAACCTGTTCGCCATGCCGATGCCGGAGAGCCACACCCACGGTGCCGCGACGTGAATCGGCGAAACGGCGGCGTATAGATCTCGCTCGAGAGAGAGCGCGCGCGTTTGGTCCGGGGTCCGGGAAAGAAGAAGGGACTTGCCCGTTATATCGCGTTATATCGTACTTCTGCCGCAGCTGGGCGAACGGTAACGCCGGACGAGATTACCGGACGTCGCGTCGCGCCAACTCCTGTTGTCCGGTATATACCTACATATCGTGCCCCCGCTTATTCGCTTGTGTAAATAATTCGTTTATCGCGCGAATACATCTGTTTCGCGAAACCGGTTTGATAACATCCCTCCGTATTCTCTCGGTTACACTTTACTCGGCTCCTTGTTCTTTGCCGTAGTCTGGGATATGTAGCTTTCTCGATGTAGGCCGCTATCGCGATCGAATTACTCAACGTTATTACAGTAATGCGTAGATCGTTGCTTCTTGAATTTATATCGGAGATTTGTCTTACTTTCAAGATATTTTATTTCTGCCTTTAAAGTACCTTTCACTGATTGTAAAACGCGCGTACGTGCTCTAGGAAGTATTCGGTTTCAGAAATCCTTGGAGATTTTCCAGCTGCCCGGAGAAACGATTAGCCAGCACGATTAGCACCTCAGTTAAATTACTTTCATAATCGGTTGTAATATCATTCTGCACCACATACTACTTTTCTTAATCGACTCACCATCATTATCGCTCGACTGATAATTATTTCTGGTTCAATTTCTGATAAAAAATGATAAAGTGTTATATATACATATGTATATATGTCTTATTAAATTTCTAATAGGAGGCGAGATATAGAAAAGCCTATAAGAATAGGGGAGAAAGTAGTGAACAAAACCGAAAAAATTTCCAACGATTTGCTGCGGGAATGGAAAAAAGGTTGTAATTATTCGGTCGGCACGGATACTTTCACGGTCGGAAGAAAAAAAAGATACAATTTTATTCGCTCTTTAGGAACGTTGTTTTTGCTACGATCGCGAATTGTCGAGCGCTAGAATTGATTATCGACGATTAGATTCGGAAACTGTCTTTCGTGCTTGAATAAAATCTCCGTGTCCGCGCAAATACGTCGAAGTTTCGACAGTCGTCCTATTTGGTCCGAGATGTATCGTTTCTTTGATTATTTTTCTAATAACGCTAGTAGAATGGAAAGTAGGATTTCGTTCAGATAAAACAAGAATTTTAATATCAGAGTTCAATTTTTGGTGCTGTAAATGTGTGAGAAGGGGATTCGATTAAACGTCGTATTATATACTAATTCTTAGCATAAGAATCATTGTCCACGTGCATTTGATATTTGGTATCTGATATATAATCCTTGAGATATAAAATAGTGACGCATGCGAAAACAATGGCTCGTAGCTCACCTCGACGTACCTCGCAAAATGTGAAACTTGATGAAAGCGAGAGAAATTCATAGCAAATTGACTGCAATGGGAAACGCTCCAAAATTAATAATTATTATAATTAAGCTAAGTAACCGGAAAGAAGAAGGACCTGACAGTTGCGTAAGCATGTTGTGAAATAAGCTCTTTGCCCCGCGCCATTCAACCTTGCATCTCGCACCTCGATTGTGTGCAAGGTGAGTGTATTATCTGGGGAAATAATCCCTGCTCGATCCCGTTCAATTATTGCACCATCGGAGAGGAGAGCTGGATGCTTATTGGAACGTATCGTCGTGCCCGGCGAGGCAATTATCATTCCGCGGCTAAACTGGCGTAAAATTTATATAGGAACGGCGAGATGACTTCATCCAACGTCAAACGCTGGATTCGTTTCCAGCTCATCGTTCACCGACGCTACACAAAGCGCGTTAGAGTTAGAGACAATACCCGCCAGTTTCGTATCCGACAAATCGCCGGGCAGATACGTATCGATCCGGCCCGGAATCGAGAGTCGTTTATTATACGCGCAAAGTCGGGAGATCGGAAAACTATCGGGAACGCGCGAACTATCAAGCGGCAAAAGTGTAACGAGTCGAGTTATTCGGCTTGATTCGCCACTTCTCTATTCGCGCTCTCTTCTAAGGAATTTATGTCTCGCGCTGTTCCCGGCATAGCCGGGTCTAGGAAATGTACCGAGAAAATTGTGCCTGTGTCGATTTCAAGGCACAATTGATGTCTTTGAATGCATTCTCGAATACGCGCGCGTACCTTACGTAAGGAAAACAAGAGAAATTGTATCATTTTGTTCGGCGGGACCGCTCGCGCGAGTAAAACTTTCACCACGTTTATCGCTAACGTGCTCGTTACACGGCGTGGTCGAGCACGTCGAGCACACCGTCCCGTTATTTCGTCGTACTTCCTGCCCGCCACGGTTTTTCGGCGGTAAGAAAACGCCCAGTGTACATACATAAAATTGCCCGAGCCGAATATCTCGACCGTCGAAAAAAGAAATAATACCATACGCGCCAGGCGCAACTGGCGCGGGCGTGATTACGTTATATAGGTATAATCCTGTCGCTATTTCACACAACGGCTAATCACACGTTATTAATTTCCGGCCTGGCGATTTCAATTGGAGACACATATATACATTGTGTCTTACGTAAGCGAGTTGACAAATCGCGGCAGGCAGCCGCAATGCAACGTTTTCTTCAATTTCTCTTTGTTGCGACTGATGCGAACGCAGTTTATAAACAATCCTGATTTGAAACAGGAAGACAAATACCGCGAAAAGGGGAAAGAAAACTCTCGACGAAATTATCGTCCGAGTACATACGATATATATTATACATAGGACAAAACTATACAGGATAGGATTTTTCTTATACAGAGAAAACAATCTTTGCAGGATGTCGCGGAGAGTTAACGTCTGCGCCACAGTGCTGCTCGTCCTGTTCGAGCTGACCGCGTCGGCCATGGTCCTGCCGAGGCCACCCTCGTCGCCTAATCACATCCACCAGGATCGGGAACTGTCCGCGCGTAAATCTCTCGAGGGCAAGTCTCTGCACGGCATTACGCGAAACACCAACGTGGAGAGACCCGATACCGAGGACTACAGGTATCGATTTGCCAACGTTCGTCTACGTCATTTTTTTTTTTTCATATCGCCGACCGGTATCGATATTATATTCCACGACCGTCGCACCGCGCACGCTGCACCGGCAATTCACTTTCGTTTCGCGTTTAGAATTGCGAACTCGTTCGAACTGATCGATTATGTCCGTCAATTGTTATCGCCCGATCGATCTTTAATCGAAGTCTGGTCTTGAAATAGTATAATAAGACATTATCGAGGATCACTCGGATATAAGTTGATCGTAAATTTAATTTAACGTATAATGCAGAATTTTATTGAGCTTTAAGCCTTTTTTTTATATTAATGCATTTCGCTGAATATTAACGGATGGACAACGATGGCAGCGTTATTCCACTCTACTTTAACTCCTTTTCGGGAAACTCTCTCAACTGACTCACCCGCGATTACGAAACGATACTTTGGTCCCGCGATTCTAAATCGCTCGAACAAAAGAGGAAAATCCTAACTGAAACGCCGTTCTTTCCCACCGGCGCGGCGCGGCGGAAAGCGGCCCAATTAGCGCGAATGAAAAGCCGCCTTCGTTGCGGCGCACGAGAAACGTGAGAAACTCGGTCGGGTAATTGCTCCCGTGTAATTCCAACGATGGCAGATTTACGTGACCACAATTCGTATCTTCGGCACCGATATACGCCGCGCGCCGGGCGCAACCGGTAATTTTGAAAGTAAAATAGTAAGCGCGATTATAAGGCTCGACAAACCGATTGTCTCCCGATTCTCCTCTCTCCGTGCGCCCCGCGCCCGTGCGGCACTGCGGCCGCGATCGCTGCGCGGTTTAATAATCGCGAATATCCGCGAGTTTGGGCAGAATGGCATTTCTGAACAATGACACCTGCAATCGTGATCGGATTAACCTCGTAATGCTGTGAAAATAAAAAAAGGCAATCTTCCTGCGCTCGCCGCTCGCTCAATGCCTACCGCTAATATCCGATTAGCTTCGTCGTTATGCTGTTTCTATCTGCTACTCATACCGTATATTTACGGTTGATTATCCGACGTCTCAAAGCTCCATCCGTTCGATATCAATCTTCGGCGCTCGTTTCGTATTAGCGAAAAGCTATAATCTACATGAAATTAAGTGAAATTGAATTTCCTCTCTCTTCGTCGCAGGCTCTTCGAGATCGAGCTGCAGAGCTCGGACGAGATGGACGCCGCGAATTTGCAGGGTCTGATGCGCACGATGCTGAAAGAGGAACAGCGAACGCCGACGAACGACGACTATCCGAATCCCGAAGTGATCCCGCACTCGATCCTCGGTGTACGAGACGTGGGCCTGAGTCCGAATTATCGTCTGGACACCTTCGACGACGACAAACGCGCATCGTTGAACCCACCGAAGCTGCCGAGCCTCGACGAGAAGCTGTACTACCTGAAGAGCGGCCGGCCCAAGGTCTACGTGAACGTGCGAGGACACAGCGGGTCCTTCCGCAAGGATAGCATCGCCCCGCCGTCCACGGCGACCCCGAGCGAAGGCGCGGTAGGATACCTCAGGGTCACTCGACCCTTCGACAGGCAGACCGACTGGAAGACGCGGGACAAGAAGATTCGACCGCCCAAGAAATTCGATCGTCGCGTCGACGGTATCGTTCTGAGCAACGAGGAGATCGGCAAAATGAACGATCAAGCAACGTCTTACGGCGCGGACGAACAGTCGACCACGGAGAATTCCATGGTCACGTCTAGCGAACTACCTAAACAGATACCTGCGCCGCCTAGCAAAGTCCATGGACGCAGTCTGATGGCGCAGACCACGCCTGTGCAGAGGTACGCGCTTAGGAGGACAGATATTCTGCCGGGATACGGCTTCATCGAAGAATAAAATCAAATATCTGTATGAAAAGGTAAACAATTTTAACTTCTCCGAAAAGCATATTTAATCGCGAGCCTCAAGATTTAATGCTCGTTTGAAAGTACAAAAAAAGATTGATTTGACGACATATTTCGAAACAAAATATTACATAATAATCATTAACATTGATTACATACATTCCTTCTATCAAATTATTAATTACTGTTTGTATTACTTATCGCAAACGTTACATGGATAATTATTGACCAAAGTTTTTCCATATTTTGTAAGCGTCATGAAATTTCAGACAATTCGTTGAGGAGTTAACTGTGATTGCACGAACAATATATTACTTCATCTTTGTGAAGTGAACATCGCTTCATAATTTTCAGAATTTTCAGAATTCGATGTAATTAATAGAATTCTAGTTCTTCTCCAAAGATATGTTTAAAGATACATTTCAAAATTTCGAAAAGCAAAAAAATTTTTGACGATTAAATATAAAAGATAGAATTCCAAAATATATAAAGTGTCAACTTTCATTGTACAAAAATTAATCAACTTTTTTATTTTAGTTAGGATCAATATCCAATAGGAGAAAATAAGCTAGAACTCAGTCAATCATACCGAAATTCTGAAAATAAAATGTTATTTTTATAGAAGTAGTCATTATGTCTCTCGGAGAAAATGTTGCAACGTTAAATTTTCTCCGCGTATTAGTCTTGAACTTAATTTATGCCGAATATAACGACCCACGATATAAATATATAAATATTGTTATTTATACAGATTAATATATGCTTGTAATATATATATAGTCAACTAATATAGAATTAAAGAGAATATATAGTAATATATTAACTTGCTCTAGTAATAAATCAGCGCGCAAGCCAGTAAAATATTTTTATTACTCACGTTCTCTGACAATTTGCTGTTCATCCAAGATATGAACAAACCCCGAGACCAATTTAACGTGAATTACAAAGAGAGTAATATTAATGAAGAGGCTTACCTGCTCCGCCTTCAATGTGAGTTCAATGAAAATCTGCTGTAATTTCTCATTCACGAAATTTATGCAGAATTGCTCGAAACCGTTTTTATCAAATATCTCGAAGCCATATATGTCCAAAATTCCGATCTCGTATCCATCCGTGTTTGTCTCCATGGCTGAATTAACTTTCTGTAAAATTGTCAACAACTCGGTAACGGAAGAAGTAAGCGCCTTTTAAAAATCATGCGATAATTTTTGGTTAAAAGATTACGTTGATCTAATTAAAATAGATATTTTTTAATACCAAATAAGAGCAATTTATTCCCTTTTGCGAGTAAAGATTAAAGAGATTAGACTAGTAATTATTTTCTATGAAAACCAAAATTATAATGCTTGTCGTTCAATTAACTTTTCGTATTATTGTAATTATATGAAAATGTGTACACTCTTATCTCTGACAAGTGAAATTTATATGTAATTTTAAACTCAATCATTTTGGATAAGCTTCAAAACTTTGGATGAATGCTCTACCACACCTTAACCAAATAATCGAAAAGCCTAGCGTAGATGTCCTTTGCCAAAGCGTCTCTCGCGTAAAGCGCCTGTTCCACATTCAACGTCACGTCCACGCTTTCGGATTGATTTCCCCATTTCGATTCGAATTCTCGAGAAATCAATTTGTAAGACAGATGCTCTGCCGAAATTCCAAAAAGATAGGCTGGAAACTCGAGAACTAAAAATAAAACATATTCATACTAAGAAAAAATTGTCTAAGCAGAAAATGTAAATAATAATACGAACACGCGCAGAAATTGTATTAAAATTTATTTTACTATCAATCGATCAGTAGCGTTTATACATATATACGATAAGCGGATGAGATATAGATAAAGAGATAAATACGTTTTGTGCGATTTATATATATAACAAAATTATACCGACAACAGATAAGTTATATAACCAATCGTATTTTTATTTCTTTACTAGTAGAATAACTTACATTGTTTATCGGCAATCTGCGAATAATTGCCTTTTTCGACAAACTGTATATTTCCCACGTGAAGAATTCCAGCTACCAATCTGAATATATTCGTCACTTCTGCATCTTTTATTCCCATAACACTCAACGCTGTAGACATAAAACAATACATAATTATTAAATTAGCGTGGTCTATTAATAGTTAGGAAAGAAGATACGAGAATGTACTATAATAATTACGGAACATTATAATTGCACAAAAATTAATTAACACCGCAAAATACAATTATGTACCTTTGAGAGTTTCCTGAAAATCCCGCGCATCATTTGTGCCGTCCACCTTATAATTACCGCCGTAACTCAGATATCGATAATAATTGAGATCCGTTAATCCAAATTCCGCTATAAAATTGAAATTCTTTTTTTATTATTTGTCTAAACGTTTCTAAACTATCCTAAATTACTTTTTATTTGTCAACGATACTTTTATCTCTCAATATCATCCACTCACTTTTCATTTCTTGATTGGCGCCCGTCGTCAGCTGATAAAATATATGAAAATTCCGCTCGCCGGGATTGTGGCAAGTCACTCTTGATTTTTCCAGAAGAAAATTCGAAATTTTGCCACCGTTCGGCTGACCGCCCGATCCGAATTGCATCTCAACGTATTTTCCCTGAAAATTTAAAAAGACTTTTTGTTTCCTCCAAACAATAACTGCTTTGTTGATTGTAATGCAATTATAACATCGTGGTGAAAACTAATGGATTAATTCGAGCACAACTTGCTGAGACGTACGAATCTGCTGCTGTTGTTGTTTCTCACTGTCTTCGCGTTGCCGAAAGCTTCCAAGAGTGGATTTGATTCCAAGATCACGTCCTTTACTTTCTGTACCTTCTTGCCTCCACCGCTCACCCTCGCTACATAAGACATTATGTATTTCGCCGCAACCGTTTTTCCAGCGCCCGATTCACCACTGCGAAATAAATGTTGATAAATGACAAGTACATATTTTCGATAAATATATTAAATAAAAATTGTGTAAAATATACATCAAATATAAATACATCATTCTAAAATTCTTTCCCACGTAAGATTATCTTAATGCAAGTATCGTTTACCTAATAATGACGCAATGACTTTCGTTGTCGATCAGCATATTTCTGTACATCTCGTCCGCCAGTCCATAGATGTGCGGTGGATTCTCGTACGGTGCCTAAAATGACACACGAGACCTTTTCAATGTCTTTTCCAACGAGAAAAATAGCATTTTCGCCGGCCCTTACCGCGCCTTGATATATCTCGACTTCCTTCTCTCCGAAGTATGGCATCTGCTTGAAAGGATTAACCGATACCAATACGGGTCCGATGCACGTCTGATGACATTTTAAGGAACATTTCACGAATTATTTGCCACAGTTAATTAAGCTATCGCGATACACTGCTTCCCAGAAATTATGTATTTCCTCCCCTCCCCTCACGCGGAGACATATTTAATATCTGTTCTAATATTAAGCAAAAAAGGATACAAATATGTAATCGTCCATGTATCTCTTTCTGATGTTCTCGATGATGGCGTCCTCGTTGATCTTCGGCAAGAGGACCATATCGTCCACTCCGGAAATTTTGACATTTTGACTCTGCCAGTGGTACACCTGAGGATGAAGAAATAAATTGATTTCGATTAGCGAGAACGCGTTTTTGATTTCGCGTCGTCGCGAATTTATTGAAATTACGAACGCGGCGACGCGACGCACGAGAACGAGAAATCGGCGGACGTCGCGCATTGCGAATCCAATTACAATTTCTGTGTCGCGAGTATCAGAAGTGCTTATTCGCTCCGACGTTTCACGGATCGCCGATTCATCGATCGTTTCCGCTCCTCTTTCAGCGAGGGTTCAGTCCAGCGCTCTTACCGTGCCCTTTTAACGCAACGGCTTATAATAGATGCTATACTTGGACATTAACTGCATTATTTATATATAGCGATTTTTTAACCGAGTTGACTTATCAAAGTCCGACTTGGTCTATGTCGCAAGAGACGCGTTCTAACATTTTATCCCGTAGGTATAATAATCGTTCAAGTATCCTACATTATTTACCTTATTGGATCAGTGTAGCAATGCAGAGCTATAATAGAAATGTTGACATAAACTTTTGCTTTCCGACGTTTCCAATACTAACGAAAGATTTCATATTTCATATTGAAATACATTTTTCTCTCTCTGTTTCTCTCTGTTTCATATTTCTTTAGTTGACAACGGTTTGTATTTAAAAGTAAAAAAAATCCATGCGTATTGAGTAAGAATCGGTCGTAAAGAAGCCAACGCATAAAAAGAATGCCGCGAATGGCAGTCCGGCGTGTGAAACGAGCATGTGGTATATAGCATTGGAGAACGCGAGAGAAATCGTAGTCGGCGCATATGGATACTTCCGGTCGAGCGATTCTCTTTCAACGAATTCCGTATAATCGCGAGTATCGAGTATAGCGCAAGGTGCAAGGTGTCGCGCGAGGCAAGGCCTCTTCCGTAGACGCTCTAGCAGGGCATCATCTTAATTGCATTTTAAACGATCGTTTGACATAATCCATCGTCGAAGCCAATTAACGGATTATTACAAACTACAAAGGATTCTAAGCGTAAACGATTAAGTTTTTGGAACTATCATTTTTAACTCTATATAGAAACGCACAAATAAATATACGTATATACGTATATATAAGCTGCAAGCTGCTTGTAAAGCAATTTTTTTCCTCCTCCTCCAATAGAATCCACGTCACTATCGATCGCGCCATATGTCGCCGTCGTTAACATCTTGGTCCAATTAGTATTAGCGGACTGCGGAGCAACTCGCCCATATGTGACATGCAAACAGTAGCCTCGCAAATGGACTACAATCGAGAAAGTTAGAAAAAGAGAAAGAGGGAAGAAGGAGACGAGATTTCGTCAGTCCGTATATAGAAAGCGACGAGAATGGCGTTTGCTCAGGCCTCAGCTGACAATGACTGACAATGACTGACAATGCCCAACGAGAGATGAATGGTCACGCTTCCAACTTCCGCTTCTCGTCGTCCTTATTTCGACGACAGGCAGACAGACAGGAATTTCGTAGAAAATGGAAATGAGTAACAATCTTGCCATCAAGCTGTTCGATCGACGCGGCCCGTTATGGGGTCAGTTAATTAATTATGACTGATGGGGCTACTGACCGCGCGATCGATCGCACGACGTTTCCCTCTTGTTGTACCGAGGTCCGCGCGTGCCGGACCAGAGCAGAGGCATATGATTTCATGGCTTCCGCCGTAATGAAACTGTCCGTTCGTTCACCGGAGTTCCGCCGGCGCGGCCGCGACGCGGTGGTGGTCAACGAGATATCGCGCTACTGCTGCATATGTCGCGGACACCGATCTTTCTGTCGTATGTCGTATTTCGCTCTGGAAACTATATACCGTCGAAATAAATTTCTCGCGATACGTCGCTTTGGTTGTCTATAGATGACCAGTTTATCTAATTTTCTGTTTGAAAGAAATGTCGAATTGAAATTTTATTTCTGACTAAACCCGAGCGATCTTTGCAGAAATTTAACTTAAATATATATATCGGATATACATATAGGTATATATATTGTTTTGACTGTGAAATGTCATTTCTTTGTCAACGTATCTTGCCGTTCTCTATCGATTTATAATGACATTTAAGCATATTTAAGCATTTCCGCAACAGATCCACTTATCAGCCAAGTGATAATAAAACGCAATCTCCCGTTATCTATAACCCAACAATATAACAATATCGCGAGTAATGGATTCAAATCAGATGTACACGACATGTGTATATATGTATATAAGTCATCTTTACATCTTATACGATGACAGCATATGACAGTATATATATCTAATAATATATTTAAACAATGATAGCACATATATACAGCGGTTTATGTAGAAACAACGAACACGCGCAAAGGAAATGAAAATCTTTCTCTCAACAACGACCCGACGTCGAAAGCTACCGTTTAATCCCGTTGAAATCTCAGAAGTATAATAATCTTGTGACTCATGGCAGGTGCGGATACGTCCGCTGATAGAGAACGACGAACGATACACTCACGAACGTTCTCGGAAGAATTATATCTCACGGAGTAGAAAACGTGCGGGCGTCTCGGGCATTGGAACGCAAACGGCATATGCACAGACCGGCAATTCTAAGGCCGGCTCGGACAATAAGACGACGAACACACGCGTCCCTCGGCCTTGCTCGCCCGCATCGCATCCTTCGGAAACGATTAACAAGCACGCGACGCAAGGACGCGGCCGTGCATGCGTTATCATCTCGCTAGACTCGTATTTGCACTCCTCCGATAACGCGTTGCCTAACCGACTCTGCGGTAACGATCTCTCTCTCTCTCTATCTCTCCTTTACGATAGTCGCCGACGCGAAACGAAATTCCGACTATTCCGAGCGATCGAGAATGGAGATTGATCACGCGCGCCGCACGTCACTCTGCGGTCGCTCTGCACTCTAATTGAATCGAGTTGAAATAATTGATTCAATTATATTGCGCGACTGTATACCGCGATGAATATTGTTATAAAAGGGAGAAGAAATTGAGAGCTTTTTATTAGCGCCACAACTCAATAAAAATCAAGCCTCTGGCTCTTTGATAAATTTTCTCCTCCCCATCGCGCTTCTTTAAATAAATATTTATCGATCCCCGCGATGGGACGTCGCAAAAGTAACGTTACATGCAAACTAAATGCATCCTAACAGGATATTCCTCTATACATATATCGGTCGGCGTACGCAATGTGCACAACCGTAAAATTCCCAGCGCATAATAACAGTTGTAAAAGTGTTCTCAGAAGGTACCGAGGTACCGAGGTTACCAATAGACATACTTTATCGAAGAGAGCTTTAAAATTCGTCATTACGCGCATCAGTGACGATTCTCCTCTCTCTCTCTCTCTCTGTCTCTCTACTTTACACCGTGACGATCGCTCTGATTTCCAGAATAGGAGATAATCCATTAGATAGCTACAATTGAAGAGAATTTTGTCTCATAAATGAAACTATCGGATGCTGTCGTAATCGCTATGAAAATTTAAAGGAATTGCAGCTACATCATTACTGCGAACGTATATCCGGATTTTTACAATTAGCTGCGTTACCATAGCAAATATCTGTTCTAACCGACTAATAAATATCGATAACGCAGCTTTTTCTGGAGATATATTCGATATTCGTCAGGCTAACGAATCCATATAAGAAACGGTATATACGCTACGCATTAAAAAAATATAGATGTTTAAAAAATTTGGAAATGTCTCTGTAGAAATAAAGACTTTCCTTGAAATCTGTCCTCGGTCCTCTGCAGCAATCGCCCATGCAATTGTCGACGGCATTCAGCCCGAGACGCATACTTATAATACAGTTGACGACGTCCATCGCATTAAGCGTGGCGATCGCGTGACGACAGTCGTTCCTTTAACCGTTCGAGCCAAATAGAGATCGCCTACGAAATCGCCTCTCGTCGAGATACCTACTTCGCTCACGAAAGTGAGGGACGGAGCAAGGCGAAGGAGTGAAAAATAAGGCGCGAATTAGTTCAACGAACTTGTGACTCACCGTGCGAGCGCGAGGTATAATGCCGCATTATCTTGTTTTGTATAAATTTATTAGGAAGCGATCGCAAGGCGTGTATCGTATCGAGGCGACGCGATGCGGTTTTAACGCATGACAGAGCGCGCGAAACCTATATCTTCAAATCGCACGCACTCCGTGACGAGATTTCTGATGTTGAAAGCATTGAAAATCCATGGGAAATCAACCACAAATTTTCGATCAAATTTATCTCATTCCGTGGTATATATATAAATTAAGATTATTCAATTATTGAAATATTATAGGATTATTCAAATATTCTGGTGATTCGCGCAAAGTGCAGCTTGATGATTTAGATGTATAAGAAAATCCGGAACTTTGATGATTAACGGATTTCTTGGAAATGATCGCTCACCGATCCGTATATGCCAAGTACGTCATCGACGTAACTATTTTCTCTCTCGAGACCCTCGAGGGCGATTTACGCGACGAGTGGACGAGTCCTTGCGCGTAATGCACAACAATATGGCGTCCAATGTAAAATGAATATATAATTATCGGTTTCCAATTAATTTCAAAGTCGTCTCTAATATCTTTTCCGATTCGCAAGTGACGAAACGCGGCTGTACGCCGGTATGGCTGCGCTTTGATTAACGAGGACAATCGCAATCGTCCTTGCTTCAAGACAGCGCAGTTTCCTGCATCACGTTCGACGTTGGGGCATTTTTAGTCTTGCCATTGCCTTTGAGCCATGAGAAAACGAATCACTTCCCGTTCACGGATCACGAGACAAAGAAAGGCGGGACGCGAGGGAGAACGCGCTCGCGACGCGACTCACGAAGATCCACGCCAAGATCACGAATTCTACGAGCCGACCGTTCGTC
The DNA here is from genome assembly GCF_048541705.1 of Temnothorax americanus. Classification (NCBI taxonomy): domain Eukaryota; kingdom Metazoa; phylum Arthropoda; class Insecta; order Hymenoptera; family Formicidae; genus Temnothorax; species Temnothorax americanus. The sequence goes on from NW_027509800.1 coordinate 245,189, forward strand.
TGCTACCGCCGCGCCTTATCTTCATTCTTCGCAAGATCGGTCGCTTCGCATGCACGACTCTAACTTTACAATACGGCATATTCTTCCCTATATTATCCCGTACGTCCGCACTTTGTGCAATAAATACAAAGATTTATGTACGATTGAATTAATTATTAAAAAAAATTCTCTTCTTGTAAAAAGATTTTATTTAATAATAATTTTTGCGTATCGAAGGTAAGAACTTCGATGGGGAAACAATTCTGACGTCATTCAACTACAAGACACTTCATTATTCACGATCCAAGAGTCAAAGCGACGCGATACAATATCTGGGCGGCTGCTGAATTTAAAGTCTACTCCGAGGTCAGATTGAATATGACAGAACATATATATTTATATTCAAGTCCCGATAGCATCTCATAATTTTACCGCGCGATATGAGACATCGCATCGCACCTATTTTTTCACACCTTTCATTTGAATCGAATTTAATTTCTATACTCCTGCATTATATTTAAACATATTATGAATTCTTTTGCATTTATATCGATCCCATCGCGTAGCCTTATAAATTATAAATAATACACTTGAAACAGCCAAAGTTATGCTTTTCAACAATAAAACAGTGCAATTTTTGTCACTCGTTTAATAGGACAGTAATGCGATCTCTCTTCGAAACTCAACACATTCCATTTATAATCCTCGATATTTCAGGCAGATTCCAATTTCATTCAATTATCGAAAACTCGAAAAACTGAGATCAACGACGCCGCGCCGCGCTCTCCGCGCTTGCTTAATTAAACATATTCAATTACCATGTCGTTGAAATTGAGAGGGAAGATCCACCAAAGTTGTTACCGCGGATAGTCCACCTTAACCGCTCCGAATCATATCCCGGACACAAATGACGCACGTGACACACCGAAGATGATCACCGATGACACCGATCGCTCAAGCAGGTCCGCGTTTAAATGACACGCCGCGCCGGGGGCCGAGACCGGGAAGACGCACGCTCGATGTCGACGGCTTCGTAGTCCGTCGCGGACTGAACGACGACGACGAACGACCACCGGCACCAGCACCAGCACGGTGAGTCACCGCCGTCACCGGTATACCACCGGGCTGGCTTGGGCTTTGGGCTTACCGGGACGCACGCTACCTTTGTGAGAAGCGCGACGGGAGAATTCGGGAATCCCGCACGTCTCACGTTATTCTTCTGTCGCATGTATAAGTTTTTTTTTAGAACGACTCCACTTTTTGTAAATTTCTTAATTATAACGCCCATAACACACGATTCTCTCCATCAATCTTCTCTGCCTTTATCTCGTGGAGTAGATCAATTTTTGGCTTCCGACTGAAAGACTCGTGTATCGTAAGACCGTTCCGCTACACGTCGGATGGAGTCGTGAGAGCTGTTAGGCTCTGTTTACCGTTGTGAGTCCAAGTAAACTCGTCGCGTTTGTTGATTTAGGGGAAATCGGTATACACCTCGTGAAAGTTGACTCGGTACTTATTACTTATTGATGTTTGTATACATGTCGCGATAACGAACCGCCGACGGCCGTTCCGTTCCGACGTTAGGTCCTGGCAAAACATCGATACAGCAGGTGGGACTCTCCTTTCACGGACAGGTGTATGCCTATATACGTATCGCTTTATCCATGAGTTTGCCGAGTTGCGCGTTAATCCAAGGCCGTTGTTAATTCACTTTCCACGGATGAACTCGTCCCAGTTTCGAGCGTCTCTGCGAGACGCAGTCTCCCGATTTCCGATTGCGATTGTTGCTTTCCGTTAAAATCTTATTATCTTAACGGATATTGTAATATCTTAAAGATCCGGTCGTGTTAGCTGGCATTTCGTAAAAATCGTTCGCGATTTTACGCTCGATCGAAAATGAAGGATCGGCATCTATGAAGCATACGGAAAAATCAGCGGCAGACCGCGACTCTTAAAACCATGCACGACACGATGAATCACGCACATCATTACTATTACGTAGTCTCATCCGTGATGCTATATTGACGAAATGATATCTTCGCTTTCAAATTGAATGCGTGACTAAGTAAGGCGGTGTTGCGATTCTTCGTTATCATCTTCACCGATTAGATTACTCCGCTGTCAACGTTGGTATTTCTGTCTCTATTAATATTATGTTACTCGTATTTTTCAATAAGCATACTATTTAAGCGGCTATTATAGCAAAAAAAGAAATGTAGTGTTAATTTGTGCGGTCCACGATCGTTTTACATCGAAATTTGAATAACCGATCAGAATTATAAAAAAACTTGAAAAGTTATTACTCGAGCAACGTATCTATAATCGTATCTTTATCTTTATGCGATAGGATAGATTCGGGGAACCGAATGTTCAAACGCAGGAATCGCTTCTTCGACCGTTGGAAAAAAGCGTATAAAACTCTGGATGGTATTTTATGAAATATGTCGCTTCGCGGGTTTGCAATGAAATGTTTTGTTTATTCATGCATGCGATACAAAATTTCAAGGACTAACAGACCAGGAAAAAAAAACGCACTCCTCCATACGACTACAACTGTTCGCTACAATTTGCAAGCGTACAAAAAGTGTACGTACGAATGGCGAGATTGTAGAAAGATTATCATCGGTATTTCGTTTTGATTAGCGCAGAGCTCCGCTTCTCCGTCGTCGCGTCGGCCGTTTTTAATTAACATTGCACTTACACCCAACTTACATCCACCGTCACATTTGTACACAACGTAGTATTTAGCCCTCTGTTAAATTATTCCTGCAGTCGCGTGTCCGTAAAAAGATTCGGCTGAAATTCACTTACGTAGCAGCTACAGCGAATAAATTACTTACCCGTTAGTCATCAAATAAATATCTAACAAATTAATCCCGAGAACCTCGACAACTCGACTATTAAAAGTAACGCGGTAGGCTAGATGTACGTACATTTACATGAAGATCCGCACAGTTCGGCAGCGATAGCAAGTAATTACATTAACAATTGACGTATAGCCGTGTTCAGCATCAAGTACGATCACCGATTGCGCGCCAGAAAAGTGTTACGACGTTTAACGGCTTACAATTAATGAGAAAACGCACGACGTATTGTATGCATTGTACGCAATCCTGATTGAAGATTACTGTCGGTTGCAGGTTCATACAAGCACATCGCGTTACAATCAATTTACGATAAGGCGACGAAACGCGGCTTGCAATAATGTCAACTGATGATACAAAAATCTTATCGATAATACGAATATCATAAAAGGGAGATATTTTTACTTTAAATTTTTTTCACACGTCTGCGCAACTACATCGTACAACGTTTTCAAAATATCGTACTCGTACACTAAAAATTCAACGTAAGAGACCGTCTACGATCTATTAGCTATTTCGATATTGATTAAATCTCACTCCCCAAATTCCCAAATTAAAGCGTACTAAATTACCATTGTTAATTATAACGTTTGATACCAAATTCGTCATCAATAATTATGTCATCAACTAGGTCTAAATTATTGAAAACATATGTTACTTCTATCTTTTGGACACATTCTGTATATCGCCTGCCTTCAATCGTTGCGCAAAGATCATATAATCCGCTAACGTTTAACAGTTTTAACATTATAGTGAACCTTTCTCCTTACTATATACAGCTGCGCATCTCGTCTATGATAAATTAATTTTACCGGGGAAGTTCTGTAAAGTGTATCGCGCAGAGGCTATGCCACGTTCCGACGATCTTCAACTCTCAATATTATTCCATTCCATCCCTTACGTTAAACAATCTGTTCTTCGACACTCGCGATTATTGCAAGCAGAAATCCCAATCCTATTATTATACGCTTCTTGGAGAGTATTTGAAATAGAAAGTAGTTCTCTCGAGCGCAAACTCTTGAGTATCATATAATCCTAAATTCAACATTAGTTCAGTTATATGAACTTTGCTGATAGGAGAGCAACCCTCGGAGAGTATAACAAATTGAACGTGGCATCTCGCAAGAGATTCTTTTTCTTATTTAATGTCCATCGGATAATTTTTTGCTGTCTCAAAGATCACTCTTATAGAGTGTAGAATCATCCAGATTTGGATCAGTATTCGAGATTTCTCGTAGAGTAGAATCATTCAGATTTGGATTAATAAGTAGCATATCAATTTTCCCGCTTTTCAATCTAAACTTTTATCGTTTCCGTTAAAATTTTCTCGTCTCTTACATCGACTGACCCAGCGAGAGCGGGTACCCTTAATCAATAACTAGAATTACATTTATATTGCAATTGACATCCGTTTATTTATACAATTAGCTTGATGCTCGCGGCGTTCTCCTGCATGGATGAATTTTCGTCTTACATTATCTAATTATCTAATTTAAGCGAATTAAATTTTGATTTAAGCTATAATCTCATCCCAGCCGGCTTATTAATAAGCTGCGGAAGTTCGTGAGATTCTGTGCTGGTCCGAAACATATATGCGTTTTCCCTGACAACACTAATAATAGACTAGAAAGAAGATTCTGTTTATATCGCCCACCTGGGAAAGGCCGAAATCTCGCGAACCCCCGTTGCTTTATTAACAACGATATGTCGCGTCTCGCACAGTTACCACTCTAATTTTCTAGAGCCGTCTGTACTATCGACAACGCTTCTCTTTTCTTCAACGTCGGAAACACCTTAGAACACCGATCTCAAGAATTTCACGAATCTATGTCGACGATCCGAGATATGAACGATCTCGCACGGACAGGAGAGCGCCGCCAAAAGCCTCGACGCGAAGATCGGCATGAGATTCATCATTCATTAATTTACTTAATTTCTGTTTCACCTTTTTCTTCGCGCCACTCCATTTTCGTTCAGCTTAGGGCGGATTTCGAGCGAATCGAACGACACGAAAGGGTGTAAGACAGCGTAGGCACTTTTAGGAAAAATGGCTGACAGTGAGGTTGCGTGTCCACTCGAGAGTTAGAAGCCCTTCTTCTCGAGAACAAATGTCAACTGTACAACTTTATGATTAACGGAGAGTCGGGAGAGTCACCGACTATTTTCCTCAGAAATTTTTGCTATCGACGGTAAAAGTTTGCCACTTTCGGTAATAAAACGCTGGAGCGGACATTCAATCTAAGGTGTAAGATAAATCAGAACCTGCGTCTGTAATCAATATGTAATCATTATATAATTATATGTACTTTAATATACATACATATAAATCATATAATTACGTTAAATCTTGGGAAATCGCATTTTAAAATTTCGCAAAAAGAAATAAGTTTGTTTTTAAGAATTGATGTACATAATTCTTTAGCTTTAAATTCAACGCGTATGCGTCTATAATTGTTAAATCTGTTTCAATTTTGTTTCACTCTTTTTCGATTTAATTGCATATATACGTAAAACGCGAGAATTAATTAAGAGGTACATTCTCTCAAAATTTCATGTAATTTTATCAAACGCGATACATATCTGCGCGAAGGTAGGTCCTGACAGATCTTACTTTCATAAGAGAGACATGTCCTTAAGATCTATATATCAAGAATTTACACGCTGCGATGAAAGATGTTATAGTTATACTCTCGCGATAGAATAAAATGACAATAAGACAAAGTGATCACGCACATCAAGCGCACCTATGCCCCCGTACATCCGAGTAAGATCGCAAAAAAACCGACAGCGGAATCTCGTCAATTTAACGCTGCCACGCAATATCCTTCACCATTTCCGTACTAGAGCTGCACGTATATAGTCTACAATTATCTACGAAACAATTGCTTTTCGTTGACGATTTAAAATAATCTAAAGTCTATAAGTAGCGTCGCCTTGTCAGTGACTTGTATATAATATATTACATATTCGCTTTTTTTGTGTGTGTAGGTGTGTGTATGTATGCTCTTTCTTTCGTCTCTTCACAATGTCAAAATATTTTTACTTTGTCTATTATACCGCGCGCACATTACGCGGTTTGGGCGTCTTTTCGTGTTATCCGCGACTCACGGGGAAAGTTTCACGAAAATCCGGAGAAAGAGCACTCCTGTCCTCGTTCTTTCATGGTAACACGATAGGCCATTCGATAACCAACATTGCACTATGTATGTATACGTAATGTCCGTCTCCGAGTGCAGGTATGCACCAAACAAAATCGAGCTTTTCTTACAGCCAAAATCTGTTTTCTTTTTTTTCTTTCAAATAATATGAATAAAATATTGTAATACAATCAACACAAGATAAACCTACCCAATTTCATGAAATATATAATTTAATGTAACCAGTTTTAAAAAATCGAGTCAATGCCATTTTCAAAATGAATAATTCATTTAATGATTAAAAAATTTTTCCTTGCTCATTGCAACTGTGCACAGAAATATTAAAATTTACTTTTCAATAAATCAGTTATTAATATTGTTCATTAAACAAGTATATATTCTATTATATTGGCGATATATATATTTCCACAAAAGAATATTAATTCATAAGGAAAACTGGCGGAACTTAATATCTGCAAGATAAATACGTCGGTTTTGTGGATCCGTATTCTGCCGAAATACATACATTCTGCTCACATCCCGATTAAATACAACCTTTGTACAGTTTTCTCTTTTATACAGAATTCTGACTTCCCGTCGGTCGAATTAAAACGCGTACGCGCGTTGCCCTCGCGCGTAAGTTTGCGCGAGATTCTGACCTCGGTTAATCCCTTCAACGCGATGCTTCTCATCTCTCCTCTTCCGGCCTTCCTTTTTTCTGCTTCCGGTAGCACTCGGGTCTTCTGGTCTTCTCGGTCCGAAGCACTCACGCTCGTGCATCCAAGCTGCGATGCGACGCGACGGTGCGCAACGGGGGGGGGAGGAGGCAGGAGGCGGGAGCAATAGGGATAAGAGGCGCGCACGTTCTTTTCTCCGCGAGCCGTGATTTCTTTCAGTCACGAGTCCATCCTGGCAACTTGGCACTGAAGGGAGAGCGAGCTACGCGATGACGTAGGACGACCTCGGCCCGGTTTTGTCAGATCAAAATAGGCCAAGCTTGGTCCGCAGGAACTCCTTGATCGGAACGTAATATTGGCTCCTTAAGGCCACCATTTCCGGTGTTTTGCGCAGGCTGTTGAACAGCGTCGTGTCCGTCTCGAACACCAATACCGTCACAATGAACAGCACCGTGATCGTCAGCATAAACGCTGGAATGAAGATCCTGACCACGTGCAGACTCCTGTGTCTGAGCTTGCCGCTCGCCGCGCGCCGGGCGCCCTGATGGTGCTGCTGCTGCTGGAGGCTGAGCTTGGAATTTTGCAACTTCTGCATCTTCGGTACCGGTGTGACCGAACGACTGTGCGGCTTGCCAGATGCGTCCAACAGCTGACTCTCCGACGAGGAGTGGTCGAAGGAGTCCCTGAAGTAGTAATCGTTCGCCTCGCCCTCGTGCTGACCGACTGAAACAGAAAGGACGCGATCGATGCTATTGATTCAGGCTGCGTTAGCGAGCGACTCGTAAGGAACGAAGACGTTACAAGTGCGGAGACTTTCTAACGATCTCGCTTCGAAGTTTGAGGATCGCATTCGTAGAGCTAGCAGGGTCTATTTACGACATTACGAACTCAACTGATTTGAAATAATTCTTTTATTTGCGATAACTCATTTCCATTGAATATTCGAGCCAATATATCATTTTCTTTGCTTTTAACTCTCAAAAATAAAAAACAAAAAGGATGGAGGAACGTGTGAGAAACACGAAAGAGGCGCAAATAAAATAGCAGCTATTTTATGTTAAACTAATCCAATTTCATACAGATAGTAAGATATATATTTATATCATGCGCCCCTTATATATCGCAATGCGGAATTGAGTTCAGAAGAGACAAGAATAAAATAACTCCCTTAGATATCTTCTTGAACGTGCAAACCAGCTAAATGTCTCCAACAAATCACATTATTATCGAGATGGAATAATTTCTGTATCTATAAAAGATATTTCCGTAATCCGTTATTACAATTTACTCAGCTTTATTCGAGATACGTGTTATCATTTTGACGATAAAATATTAGAAAGTTGTGTTAGAAGAATTTGAAAAGAAATGTTAGAAAAAGTTCACGTCTAATTTCATTCAAATTATGATATCGTTGAAAAAATAATACATAAGGTTTCATAACGATGGCTTATTTGGGCAAAAGTTAGATCAACGTAGAATAGATCATCGATCTCCACGAATCCACGATCCTAATATATACGGAGGAGATCGACAGATGAATTCACGTATACGCGTGCACTTTCGCAATCGTAATTGCGATCGTTATTTTACCGATTCAACTGCTATCGTACTTGGGGTTTGGTGCTATGTGACGGGAATCTTTCAGTGACTCATAAATATTCGAAACTCCTGAAAAGCTGCCCCGTCCAACGGCCAATTGGCAAGCACGACGGTGTCGAAGTGTCTCGCAAAACATTTCGCGAATCCACCGGGGATAACGTGTCGGATGTGTCGGTTTGTATATACGTTAACACCGTTAACAGGCGCAAGCCCATGCAGACCGCAATAGTCGAAGCGTAACATAAAGGAAGAGGCAGGGTAACAAAGCAGAGAGTCCAACTCCAACGACAACGACGTACACGCGGAAGTATGGGAGAGGGCGAGGTAATACGCGACTAACGGAAGAAGAGACAGAGGGTGACGGGGAGGGAAGGAGAGGAGAAGGAAACGGGAGGTATTTGACATTTCAACGTCCTAGAGGGGGGCCGGTCTTCGCGCTTACCTGCTGCCTCCCGTCGTCCCGAGACTCCCGAGTGATCGAATCCATTCGACAGTCCGGGCCTCGCGGCCAGATTCGCGCAACCGTTGGCAGTCTTCGTCGTCGTCGATCCGCGGCCTACCTCGCCGTCGATCTCGCTTACCTCTACCCGCGTTTTACCGCCGTGCTCGTCGTGCGCGTAGCGCACGCTTTTGGCAGGGATGCGTCCGTTGGCACTCGCAGGCGCCTTCGAGCTCTTGATTATCAGGGCGGTCGACCGCACCACCGTCGGACATCGCTCGTTAGTCAGGGCGTTAATGCGCTGCCGCACGACGTGCTTGACGTCGTGGCCCGCCAGCTCCTCCGAGCCTATCACTATTTTCTGACTGTACAACGGTTGCGGTCGGTTCAGCGTGCTCTTGGGAAATTTCAGTTTGGCTTTCGCACGGTTTGTGGTGATGGTGTTGGAGGTGGTGATGGTGGTAGTGGTGGTGGTGATGGTAGTAGTAGACGTGTGGGTGGCACTCGCATGCGTATCATTTTCGTCTACGGCTAAAAGAACAGAAAGAAAAGGAAAAAACAAATCAACCAAAGGTTCTAAAAAGCCAAAGAAGCGACGGCGACGGCGACGGCGACGGCAACGGCGGCGGTGGCAGCGACGGCATCGACGGAGCAACGAACGTCATCGATGCACGAAAGCACGAACGACGTTCCTTACTCTTCGATAATTAGCGAGCAATGCGAGCGGGCGGCAATTCGATTTACTTCAATTTTTATGCTTGTTAGAGTTCATTCCTTTATAAAAAAAAGAATAATGTACGGATGTATTAATTTTCGATTTATTTCAGGTCAGCTTTGGTTTTTCTCAGGTATAAGAGTAGTTAATTTCGAGTCGATAGAGATCGTATCGCGAAAGATTACCTCGCTTTCTAAGAAAAGCAAAATTCCACGTGTTATTCCGTATTATACGCTTAATCATGCATTAGTTTCTATCAAAGACACTAAACATTTTCTTACTGAAGTACCTTAACAACTATTGATTCGATCGTTGATATATCTATACGTTTCTCCTTTATAGAATTGGAATACAAGCTTTCATCGGGTTAGTTAGTTAATATATCGCTGTTTTCATTGTCGTGTACACATGCGTCGCGGCGATGGACTCGAATGGGCCAAGAAGCTGAACGAGATTAGGCAATCCAATGTTACGAACAGGAGAAAGAGAGAAAAATAGAAAGAGATAGATAGAGAAAAAGGAAAGAAAGAAAGAGAGAGAATGAGAGAGAATGAGAGAGAAAGAGAAAGAGAGAGAAAGAGAAAGAGAGAAAAAGTGGTAGTTATCACGGCCGTTAACTAACCGTTGTTTCTCCTGGTGTGAATCTCTTGGTCCTCGGATACGGTCTCCAGAAGGGGCAAGGTATTGTCTGGACAATAGGGCGAGCTGAGGAGAACCCCCGCACCGCCCTCCAGCATCCCGCTGCCCTCCAGGCCCGCGCTGTGACAGCTACGTGGTAAACTGGAATATCCTGTGAAATGTGAGGAAAAGAAAGCTATTGCACAGTTCATGCATTAAGATCGCATTTCAGTTACCTTACAATGCCTCTCAATTTTATGACAAATCGAAATCGCGCTGCTGCGTAAAATTGCGGTAATTAATCCTCGGCGAAATCCTAAATCTGACTGAATTTCTACCATTCTACAGAAGAATGCATCCGTTAACACGGACTACCAGAAAAAAACGACACCGTATGCAAATTACATAGCGGTAAAAAAGAATTACTCACGTATTTCGACGAGATCCTGGCTCGGCGTGCTGGGGGTTGCCGGTACGCTGCTGGCCTTTCTTCTCAAACACGTTGTTTGGCAGCGTTGTATCGGCGGCTCCTCTTTCCGGAGTGGTCCTGCCTCCTCCAGAACTTCCCTTTCCGTTCTTCCGGTATATTTAAACTTGTATCCCCACGAAAAGATGGAGCCGCCACTCACCACCGGCGCGTCCGACGCCCTCGGCAAGCTGCGCACAATCGTTAAAAATTACTCGTGATGCTAAATACCCGTGTGCTTTACGCTTTGCTATTGCACAATTGGCAACTAACAATTATATATATATTCGCAGCAAACTACCATCGTGACAAAACGCTTATGAACGCGTTATTTCTAGACTCTAAAAAAAAAAAAAAAATCGTCGCGAATGATTAATCCACTTCGGTTCGGATCGTCGAACACAAAGCGGCACCGCGCAGACAGGCGCCGCGAAAAAATCGCAAGTATCGAAAATAGGCTTTCACCCGCGCGGAATCCAACCAAGCACAGAAGAGAGGATTTATGCTCGCATAAATTTACCGAGCGGAACTAACTCGGAACTGCGCTGGTCCCGCGATCGAAATCGTCGCGTTCGCCGTTGCGGCTAACGTTAACTCCCCGAATTTCGGTGACCCACAGGAATTCGATTCCCTCTGGGTAATACCTCTATACCTAGTTGATTAGATTGTCTCCCCTAACTGTTTTTCGCGTTTGATTCCAGGCGCGGCAGTTTTAGTGGATATAAGAATATTTTTTATTCTTGTAAATTGTTATAGTTCTCTGTATAATGTATCGTCAACATATCTTTCTCAGAAAAAGTTGACATTTAAAGCTGAAGCAATACAGGTTGAATTTCTGTCGCATATTCTATCTCGCGGTGCGGTTATTAAAACGTACTTAAATTATTTGGATGGCGGCCAAATTACCGCGACAAAACAACGATCATTCACCATGAGCGATTTTACCTTTTCTAATGCACACTCGAGACACTCCGATAAGTATATCTTCATCGCGAATAAATATGACCAATGTCAAGATTGCGTGCATCCTTCCAGTAACCCTTTGATTCTTCCGTTTATTATTGTAATCACGAAATCTTCATTTTGATAAAACTTCCTCATAGAGAGCTTTATACTAGGCAAATAAAACAATCTTATTTTTGCAAACAAAAAATTTTCGAGGAGTGAAATCGACTCTTTACTGTGAGAAATACAAATTTAATTTTGATTTAGCAAATTCAATGGCAACGGCGCGAATGCTGGAGCTTAATTCCAGATCGCGTTGTCGTTGACGATACGTTTGTTCGAAAATGGTGCCACGTTATGTTTATGCGTTATAAAATTAATTGAAACGTACATGGGATCACGGGATAATATTTAATTACCTAATATTCGTAAAATTGCGACAATCCGCTACTGCAAATATACCGTACCCGAATTGAAACGACGCACGTTCGACGCCGAAACGATATTCTAATATACAAGTATATAAGCATTCGTTCGGGCATCCATCAATGCGCTCGCGGTAGAAACATTAAATTTGGCCGCGCGATGGTAACGATAAACCGTGCGTGTAAATGCCAGCGATATTTCTGTGGGGATCAAATGCATCTTTTATAGCGGCGCCGGAGCCACTTTTACGGCCTTCGTTCAATTACTTATCTCGAAAATTTCGGAGAAGCACCGCACGTACAGCGAGGCCAAAATGCGAAAAGGCCGGAAGACATTTTGGAAACTTCGCTTAAGCTTCAATCTAGTATTGAAAACTAAAGATCTGCGAGTGATCGGTCGTTATTAAATTTTCGAGGAGAAAGATAACAGTTCTGTTTCAGTCAAATAATCTGTTATATGCAGCATCGTACTGAGAACCCTCGAAAAGTCAAAAATAAAATTATAAAATGAGAAACATCTTTTTTTTTTTTAATTTAAAATATAAGTTTTTCTTTGCGCGCGTTTGAATCGTTGATATACAGGAATTTGCGTAGTGGAACATGGTGAGAACACGTGAATGGATAAAAGCTTCTTCATAAACAGCGGAAATGCCATGCGATGTAAAACACGGTAAATCTCATACGTACTTAAAAGCTAAAGGGGAAACACGAATAAAGGGGTACTCACGTAAAAAACAGCATCTGTTCGATGGCGCATCTCCACACGTGACGACAGTTCGTTGCCGTGGGACATTTGAACCCGACGAGATGCTTTTTCTGAAAATTGCAAATGCGAAGACGCTCGAGAAATATCCTATTTTGACGTTATATTGTATCATGCGAGGAAATATCCGCGTGTTTGCAAAATAAATCCGACGAAGATCATCTTTGCTCTTTGGGAAAAAAGCAGATAAACTTTAACACTGAAACTTGTTCCAATAATCGATGATGATATTCTTTAACGACCATGCACGATGACAATCACTTGTTTGAGATTATTTGCAATGCCACGTCGCGTTTGTACGATCGCAAAATGGAACGAAACGCGTGTGAATATTATCAGCTCGGAGAACACGATTCGCTACGTTTCGTGGCCGGAATTTCTTCCAATTTGAAAATGAGACGGTTATCCTGTAAAAATGTACAGTTTCAAAGTGACAAAGACGCACGGCAGTATTGTTCGTGGTTTTATGCGAGTAATATAAAAGACAAGTAGAAACTTGCACATTGTTTTCTCGTAGTTTTTAATTGTGCAAGTAGAAACTTGCACATTGCTTCCTCATAGTTCCTAAGTGTGCAAGTTTTTATTTTATTCGAGGTATAATTATCGGTATTTATTTGTTTTGGCTTCCTCATAGAGGAAGCTTTGTTAGCAAAGGTTCTGATTTCACACTTAACTCTTTTGGGGACTGCGTAAATAATTATATACATTCACTAAAAAATACTAAAAATACTTGTCCATTTAAAAACTAAAACAATACTTTATCGATAAAAAAAATCAGCCCGATATTATAAATATTTGAGATAGCGATTTATTTTTAATTCTATTATATTTTCCAGTCTTTTCTACCCCTATTTCATATATAATTGGTTAAAATTTGGTTGATCAGATCAAGTTTTATAAAGCTTCTATGTATGTACGAATTCTTCGAAATTTCAAATGTGTGTAATACGAGATCTGATCAATCAAATTTTAATGAATTATATATGAAATAGGGGTAGAAAAAACTGGAAAATATAATAAAATTAAAAATTAATCGCTATCTCAAATATTGAGAAAACAGCAGCGTAAAACACATTTTTCAAAAAAAGGAAAATCTGCATAAAATCTATACCGGTAGACCGATTTCAATAAAATTTGAGGAGGACATACTTTCTAGGATACTCTATTTGTGTGCAAAAATTCAAACTGGTATCTAAAAAATTGTAGAAGTAGATGCGTGTACAAAAATCCGTACACACACACACACACACACACATACATACATACTTCCGGACATTTTTTACTAATATGATTTTTCGACATTTTAGAACATTCTAAACCTATTTCTATCAAAATCTCGAAAAAAAATTTTTTCACCATTACAAAGCTTCCTCTATGAGGAAGCAATAGTGCGAAGGCAAGAGGGTTCGTGAGATAAGAAAGATTTATTATTCGTAAGGCAACGTAAGTACGAGATACGTATCTCCTAAAGGCATCTATATTATAATTCCATATTTTGATATGCAGCCTAACCGGATCATATAAACATGTATAGAAATCGTTCCAAGCTATTTGATTTTTTGTTCGACGCGTGATGTTTCTTCTGATTTTTCTACATTGATCTCGTAATAATTAAATTTTATATGCGATTAAAATCGCTCTCTGACTCACCTTCGTCCTAACGTCCTGCGCGAGTCCAGCAGGGAGAGAAATAATAGAATTACTTAATTTACAATCACGTAGTATCTGACGTCACATGCACATACCGCACGCGCATACGCTGCACGCGAGCGAGTCATGCACGAACGAGAGCGCGCATTTTCACGTGCGATTATCGTAACATAGTAGTATACAGCGTTTGCAATTAACTGTCGAGATAAAACAAGTTCTTTTCAAGGGTTTGAAGGTCTAGATTTCCTGAAAGAGGAACTTGTGTGACGTGATACAAGAAACGTGGTTAAATAATTTCGACGAAGATCTTTTGATGGACAAAGGTTTTTGTTATCGTCGTGCGTTTAACATTCCAGAATTGAACGAGCAACGTTACAATTTGAACAAACTTTACAACGAAGCAACGGTTTTCAGTTTTAAGAGCCTTCGTTTCCGTTTGATTTCGTGCAATGCATTACGTACACGACACATTTAAGCTAATTAAAGCCACGTCTTACTAGATGTTATTCCCACGTTTTTATTCTCCGTATAATGTGTTTAATGCACCTTAATTTTAGCAATTAAATCATAATGAGATTCTTTTATATAACGTAGTATGCGTGAAAACTTCTCTGGAAAATTTTTTAATTATCATTAGACGGGGAATATTGCGTCGTGTCTATCACCGTTTTCGTTCGATAGATCATGATAACAAATACGCTTACCTCGTTTATCGTCACATGCACGATAAACATCTTCCCTTCGAAATTGATCTTCTGAACTTCCGACCAGCGGAAATGCTGTATCTTCTTTGAGTCTTGGAATGTCAGGATCCCACAGTGGTTGATGCCCAGATGAAGCTGCGTGCCCTTGTCGGGATCCTGTAAATGTAACGCGAAACGTATTAATCAGAAAATAGAATCGCAACGTGGCCGGAAACACAACGCGACGTTCGTGTGGATAATGTGAAAGAGAATTTAAGAAATTTCCATTTAGTTAATGTATTCGCTATTTCGAGGGACTATCCTGAAATCGAATCGTAATTTTATCTCTCTTAAATTACATCAAAAATTGTTAAATTTTAATCGACAGCGTAGGGAAAACAGTTTACATGTATATTACTGCCCTAGATGTAACTAATTACGTAGAAAATTTATTTTATTAAAATTATCTGCAATTGTGTTACGTTTATATTTGTAACTTGTCACACACTCTCTGATCCATTTTTTCTACGAGTCTTTTCTTTCCACAATTTATTCAATGCATCGTTATTGTCGACCACTTCCGATAAGTGTATGTACATCGTACATCGCGACGATCAATGAGACGTTCGGCGTGTGAAACAGATACTTGACAGGCGAATGTGGTACTTTTCTCGAGTAAGTGAGAACTGAGAACATCGAACATCTCATAGTCAACGAGATGCCTGCCATAAAAATGGCTTTTTCCCTTAAACGGAAGACGGTCGCAACAGTGGATCGCGATTATTTCTTCAGCAAAAATGTCGCCGTGCAGCCAGGAAGTGAAAAACCAATAAACGACAGGTGCTACTACATCATCGCTCACTCGTCTCTTATGAGGAGAGTGCAATGAATGCATCGTGACGAATAATAGCGGGTTGTTTTTCCTCGCGAGTGATACGAACGCGAGATTGTTAGTTCGCCGAGTCGCTTATATCGTAGTTTATTTGTCAGCGAGAGTGTCCCGACAAAGATAACTGCGGTGGTTTCAATGGGCGCATCGATCGACCGAGACATTAATTAAACAATAGCAATAGTGTGTTACACTAGCGGTGTTGAAAGTGTGTCGGTGATGAAGTTAATATTAAAAAGCATTTTATCGTTAGATTATCGCTTGGGGGATGAATCATTTCGTCATTTTGGATAGGGTGCAAGAAAGTTCTTATATCTCGTATAATAAAAGTAACGCAGGACGTTATATAACACATAACATTGTGGCTCCCCTATTGGATAATTTCGAATTTTAAAACGTTCACTTTTCGACTCATACAAGTTGGAAGGCTATCTGTACGCGGTTTGGTATGTATCACGTTAACAATTGGATAAAGATGTCTCGAGCGAATCCTCAATCGGTTGTCGACGAGGTATAATAGATGCGCTCTCGAGAAAATCCCTCACGGAAGCGTTTGCTCCTCGTTTGAATATCAATGAACGCTGCTTCATATTCTGCGATATTGGAGGAGACGTCAATAGCAGCTAAAATCAGTTATCTCCAAAAACGTTTCCTATGTATATACCTTGCAGAACCGTCCAATGAAAAATGAAATCCGTTGCATGAATCGAATTGCAGATTAAATGCGGGCTAAATGATGTAATGAATTGGAAATCTGTATCTAGTACCTTTATGCGTTGTACAATGTACAAATTAGCTTATATTAATAATATTTATATTGAAATTTGTAATACCGTCGAATCTCATCCAACTCGAGTTTTACACGTAAAATGATAACGCAATGACATTCAAAACATTTAATTATCACATAGTAATAGTCAAAATGTAATTACATAGATCCAGGTTTGAACGTTCTAAAGCAGAGAAATATCACAGATATCGGATGGCGGAGTAAAAAGCGCGATCGTTCTCTAAAGATAAACCGGTTATGAACTCTTATCGACATAGGCGAGATATATGGACTTTTATCCGCGATACCTATACGGCTACATTTGACCGTGTTGGAATTTATTAATCCACGTTCATCTCGATCTCAAAACTTGCGACGAAGTCTCGTTATTCTTACACCTGGATTGTGATCTGCACTTTTAATAAGGGTAAAATAAACGATGCTTTTCGCTACATCCTCTGAAGAAACAAACCGAACTCATTTAAAAACTTATTTTTCAATCTTGAAACAATGGAACGATTTGTAATAATAATAAAAAATTGTAAAACATATATAATTCGAAATTTCGCATCTCTAGTTGAGCTAAGCAAGTTACTGAAAGCGCAATCCTATTCTCAATAAATCATTGATCCTTGAATTTTAAAATGAATTTGACAAATAAACGCCACTCGTAAAAAAAACGCGTAAACAACGTTTATGCGGAGTTTCGTCAAAGGACAACGTCGCTAACGGATTGAAACGTATTGCCGGAAATAAAGAAGGGCGTCATTAGCATCACGAAAGGAAACGACCATGAGAGCTCGCCGAGTTGGTCACGCTATCAACCCGTTAGCAACATTCAAATTCGTTCCTCGACGATGTGGTCGCCCACATTGTTGTTGATCACGTCTACTTTGGATATACCATTGAGACCCGTCCCCTCGAGATCTTTCTTTGAAAAGTTCAAATACCAAGTTTCTAGGTTCTGTTAGTGATATCGTCGATTTGCTATTCGCAAACGACAAAGTTGGCACGTATGGAAATAAGAGCAAATCAAAGAACAAATTTCTGAATTAAAAGTCCTTTGACGTTATTCATTCGCTGTTACAAGGAGCGTGCGAGGTGCGAGGATAACGAAAATTACCTTGACCAGATGTGGATCTACCGCGTACGTGTCCAATTGCGAGGCTATCCTAAGAAAGTAGTTTTCCGCTTGTTCCGGGGTGAACCCTTTCAACTGAGTCTGATGTAGCTCCATCGCCTTCTCCTCAATCGTCGGCGTCTGCGTCTTCAGCAATTTGTGCTCGGAGATATAGTTCCCTTCGTGGATTTCGGGATCGTAATCCCCCAGTTCACCTGAGAATTCCGGAAAAGAAAGGTCGCGTTGTAAATATCAATCGCCCGTTTCTTCTCATTTCTTATGATATGTATAAATATACATACAGAGTTTATTCATTTTACATATATTGATAGAAAAATATTGGAAAATTATGTAATTGTAGATTTCTAAAATTTAGAAATTTCTTCTTTGTATCTAGTTTGCACAAGAAAAAAATGCTTGACGGGGGTGATTTATACGCTTTAATTGGAAAAATGACTGATGCTTATCGCGACTATTACTCATATCACAACAGGGCGTGAATGACCAGATATAAATCGTCTGCGATTGAGAAATGAGCGCTACTTGAACCGGATGTCGAAGACAAATGACAAAAGGAAGCAAACAAATCTCTCGAAATATCGAACTAAACTGCGGCACTCCTTATCTTTTCCAACTGATGAGAGAGATCCATGTAAAGAAAGCCATTTTTATTTTGCGAAGAACATACGAGGAATCTGCATGAAAAACGGCCTACTTTAGCAAATAGGGGAAAAGCATACTGATCGCATTCCGCTCTGAGGAACGTAAGAACGGCTATCGCCAAGGTCAGCAAAAAGATCCATCGAGGAGCGAATAGTTTTTGTAGTTACCGTCGCGGTACGCTGAAAGGTGAACGATCTAAGAATTGATGGTCGACGACCGAAGTTTTAATGCAAGAATCACGATCGGTAGAAAGTGGCGCCCTCATTGATTGGCCCGTTACATACTTCTGCTCGATAACGAGATCGCAAGACAAACAAAAGATTGAATCCGTACTTATATAAGACGACACCGACTCCGTAAGATTACTTTCCAGACTAACTTCGATCACAGTCTGGAGATTTCGTAAATAGACAGTTGCATTTCTCGCCGAAGCACGAAAAACTAAATTTGAAACGACATATGCATATACGAATGTATAATTAAAGATACCAAAGATCGATTACAATTGTATCAAGATTGAATATGTGCAACTCTACACTAACCAATCTAGTAGCGAAATTGATTAATATCTGTATTTAAACAGCTTCCATTATTCAACTATAATACTTACTTCGTAATAGGCTTAATCGCGAGTCACGAGAGACGCTGACAGATTTGAATTAGCTGAGATTGTTTTTTTTAAATAAACTTCAAAGAAGATAAATAGTCGCAAAGCCACACAATCGTATATTTTACGGGAATGGCGTTGCAGGATCGATCAACGGGCGGGGTGGATGATACACGATCACCGTGATAGGTCACTGGAAAGGAAATCCTGAATTATGGGATTCCCGAGGTTGAGATAAAGGAATAAATTGACCGTACAGACACATGAAACGGAGAAAAGCTGAAGCTACAGGAACTGTGTGGCTGCACACGCCATGCGCTATTCATTGTTCACAAACCCAGTATTAGATATAAAATCATATTAATCGTTGTAATCGTTGTAATCCTACTGATCTACCAGCTTATAATTGTTTGATTCAACTACTGTTCTCAAGGAAAAATTAATTTTGAATTATTTAATTTATGAATTAACATGATTCTTAATAAGTTATTTTGATTGACAAAAAATTAGATTTAAATGCATGGAAAATGATAAACGCGCGCGCGGATGTACGAAGGAAATAAATTCAACAGTCTCTTTTTCATTTACAAAGATGGAGAGCATTCTCGCGTAAAGCTTATGAGTGTTTGCGCTTCGTTGTCTTTTCTATCGCGAAGACATGATTGTGACGTATAATAAAATCCAAAGATGAGAAATCGGCGAAGGATGACAAGCGGAATGACAAACTTACTTTGCACGATGCAACCCACCAGAAGCGCTGCTTCACCGGGGCTGCAACACAAACGTCCGTAAAGCAGGTCCCTTTTGAGCTGCTGGTACACTTGATACCTGGTGATCTCCTCCTTTAGCCGCAGAGGATCGGGCGGGTAGAATTTCACGCGAAAGCACAGCAAAATCTCGTGCATGTCTGGAACACAGTGACAGCGAAAGGTCGGATATGTTTCAGAGGACCAGCATCTTCGCTTACGACCTGTGTACTTTTGTCGCGCAAGGGAAACGCTACGCTCGCGATCCAACGTCCGATTTAGCTTCTCGATATAATTTCACGCGCTTGACCCGAAATATATCTTGTATAATCTTGGTCGCAAATTTATTTAATACAAGCGTGCTAAATATATATTTATCTCCTTCATACAAACTCGTTACGAATATACGAGTGTACGTTACAAACATAAATATATTAACAACGTAAGGATTTAATTAATAGTACAACTATATAAGTTAATAGTACAATTATATTAAACCTTCATTACTTACACATGTATATCATTGTACATTTATTACATAACTACGCGATTTAATATTAACGCAATTAAACATAATTTTATAATGTAAATTTTGAGGTAATTATCCTCAATAATCAATTTTGTGACAGAGCGATATATATATATATATATATATATACATAATTTTATAATGTAAATTTTGAGGTAATTATCCTCAATAATCAATTTTGTGACAGAGCGATATATATATATATATATATATATATATCGCTCTGTCAGAATCGATATATATATATATATATATATATCGATTTAATATTAACGCAATAAAACATAATTTTATAATGTAAATTTTGAGGTAATTATACTCTATAATCAATTTTGTGACAGAGCGATATATATATATATATATATCGCTCTGTCACAAAATTGATTATTGAGGATAATTACCTCAAAATTTACATTATAAAATTATGTTTAATTGCGTTAATATTAAATCGATATATATATATATATATCGAATCTCGGAACGACAATCGATACACATACGATAACAAAGGAAATAAGTAGCATTTGCTATAGTATTCCGCGTGTATAAAAACATTTGAGCGAAGACAGAAACGGAAGCGGACGGCGGACTAATGGTTTTGCAAGTGGAAACGCGACGTTCGTAAGTTTTCATTTCGAGTGAATATATGATTATCCTGTCGTATGTGTCTCACGGAGAAACATTCGAGCGTACCGCGCGGAGTCAAGTGGATATTTATTTTATACAAATGAGAGAAACAGCTGGCGCAAATATATACACTTACGAACGTATCGCCGCGCCCGCGCCGATGCAAATCGGGCTCTACACTCGGCGGTAATATAACATCGCCGCCCCCGTAATGCGAGGTCGTGATCCCATTATTCGATACGGTATCATTACGGCTCGTTGCCTTCGACAGATATAAGATATAAGATACTGTCTCTAGCACTCTGATCTTCCGCAAAACATACGAATATTAGGTTGCAATTAATCCGGTTTGACTATGATAAACGCGCGTCATGCGATTTGTTATAAGTTACAAATTGTGTTTATGACGTAAATATATCATTAATATTGTCAAATTTAGCATTGAAATCAACAGGTACGCGACAAATTCGCGGTCCACAAATATCTCTGAGTTCAAAGTCGGCCATTCGAGTTTATTTAATTCCACAGTGCAGGGCACTGCAGGGGAAAAATCTCCGCGACTCCTGTCCCACCTTCAACGAGCGCAAGAGTATTTTTTTATTATTCGCCACCACGCGACATTTAATCTTTTTGTCGAGCGACTTGCGTGATCGCATCGGGAGGTTTTTTCGGGAAAAAAAATATCCTGACGCTTTCGGACAGGTCTGCTCCGAACTCCGTTCAAGTTTACGAGAATAGGCCAGCGGGTCGCATGTCGCTGAAGCTAGCAGCGGGAGCTAGCAGCGGAACGTCCCGCGGACAGGGCCGAATATCATATAGGTTTCTCAGGGGGTCCGAACGTATCGTAGGTTAATTATTATTAGCCGCTGGGCTTTTCTTAAATATTATTAATTAATACAAATTAAATTTATTTATATATAAATGTTTTTTACAATATTCAAACTGTTTTTTCATCGGTTTGATATAAAAACATTTTTAATTATTATAGATTATTCGATAAATAATTGTAGAACATAGCAAAGAACGATTTTCTCCAAATTTTTAGGGAATCACGTTCTTGTAACAACAAAACGATTCAGCAAGTATTTGGAACAATCCGCGGTTTTATATTAATTTTTATTAATTTTTTATTCATAATTTATTCAGCGGCGACCGATCGCAAAAAACAATTCCCTCCAAATTTTTATGGGATCACATACTTGTGATAACAAAACGATTCAGCAAGTATTTGGGACAATCCGCGGTTTCCCTTGATTGTTATTAATTTTTTATTGATAAATTATTCAGCGGCGACCGATCGCAAAGAACGATTCTCTCCAAATTTTTAGGGGATCACGTCCTTGTGACAACAAAACGATTCAGCAAGTATTTGGGACAATCCGCGGTTTCCCTTAATTGTTATTAATTTTTTATGCGTATGTATAATTTTACGGTCTCTTGTAGGTTTATCGCCGTGCACGCTGTGAAATTAGCGCGAGAACAATAAAATTCATAATTCTCATATAATAGTGTTCGTATTTAATGAAATAAGAGAATGCAAAAGATTACTTTGACAAGTTTCGCGAGGTAGAAGAGCACCTCGCGAGGTTAGAGGAGCACCTCGCGAGGTACAGAAGCACCCTCGCCTTTGTCGGGACATCGGCGATTTCGTTGTAGGTTTATCGCCGTGCACGCTGTGAAATTAGCGCGAGAACAATAAAATTCATAATTCTCATATAATAGTGTTCGTATTTAATGAAATAAGAGAATGCAAAAGATTAGTTTGACAAATCATTATATGATTTCCGGAATAGTTATTACCGAAAATATAATATGCTAATAAATTAATAAAACGAAGTGCTTCTAAAGAAATTTTAAGAGCTAATCTTGCAATATATGTCGCTACATTTTGTGTTTCGCGAGGTAGAAAAGCGCCACGCGAGGTTAGAGGAGCGCCTCGCGAGGTTAGAGGAGCACCTCGCGAGGTTAGAGGAGCACCACGCGAGGTACAGAAGCACCCTCGCCTTTGTAGGGACATAGGTGATTTCGTTGTAGGTTTATCGCCGTACACGCTGCGGGTCGCGACTGCTTGAAACTTTGATGTGACATCGACCCGACGTAATCGGGCGTGGGAGGGAAAAGTCGTACCTCGACGACGATCGACCCTGCCTCGGTCACAGCTGTTCCGCTGATACCTTCGTTCTCTGCGCGGCGACGTCATTATGGCCGATCGAATATAACGCCTTTTTACGACATTATAGACTTATAGAGTTTTCGCGACCGCGGTGGAACGGGATTGTTCCCCCGAACCTAATAAGACGTTCGCGCGACGTCGATTCGTTTCGAATTACACCCACATCCGTTGCCTCGCGTTACACGACGTTACCGCGAATGAGATGTTTGTTACAACTTGAGCGCGCCTTCGCGGGAGAATGCTCGGTATGCACCTCCTCGAAAACAGAATAGAATGAACAGAGAAACGGTTTTTCGAAACTTCTTGTCAAAAGATAGCACGATAGCAGTTCAGTTTTATTTAAAAATCCGCGTTGTTCACAAATAAAAGGTAACGTTTGTTAAGTTTTGAATAATACCAACCTTTTACCTGCTTAATCGCCGTTTTCGCTAGGTCCAGCCAATGCTGCAAAATGAAAAATTCGAATATATATACATATAACATAAAATATGTATATAACATAAACACGCTATGGTAGATACGTAAGGGGATTGCAATACCGTTGCGTGTCATGCGAGACTAAAAATTCTTATCATTTATTATCGCTAGTCCATATCCGGCTGTTGTAGTTTGAACAAGCATTCTAATGTTTAAGTATTTATATTCGTGACATAAATTTAAGATACTTGAAATAGTATTTTGCCCTCTGTCTGTTTTCTTCCTAAACAAGAATTAAACAAAGATACGAAGCATGAAATTCGCCGTAAAATTTTGTCGTAATAGTCTCCGATAATACAACCCCCGTAACAACCCCCGCTCGCTTGTACGCATGAGATATTTACCATTGAAAATTACGCCGACGAGGTTGCGCATCCGTTTTAATACTATTTCAGTGAGCCCAGTGAAGACATTAAAGAGAGTGACCATTACGTTGGACGTGCTAACGCAAGTGCGTAAAGTGTACGCGGTACCGTCGACAAAGTAGTAGCTTCCACAAAGACTATAGTCGTCGTTTTGTGCGACTATTAAATTAGTAGAGATTTACGCGATAAATTTTAGAAATCCATAACATATCGGATCAAGGATCAATTGCACGGAGCAATTTCAGGCTACTCCAAATTGCTCAGTGGATCCATTCGAGAGAGGATAAAGCGGATCGTGAATAGAGCTCTATAGTTCACCGTATATCTCTTTAAGCCCCTCGTTTACAATGGCCACCCTTTAAAAAAAATATAGATCTCGGCAGGCGCTGCTCAGGGTAGCAACAATCGATACAATTTATCATCCTCGAGGGATTTTTAAGTACGAGTCTCTTTCGCGGTTCATTGTCGCTTATCGAGTATAAATGCAAATTCTAAAAATTGTCGCACTGCGCAAAATGCGATGAACGATCATTTACAATTTCCATGAAAAAACAATTCCCGTTCGTACGACATGAATTCAATCGCAAGCCGAGAGAACAGCGGGAGCTGTGCATGCCTGAGGATAGGGTGCGGCGCGTTAATTTTTAAAGAAGACGGCGATGGAGCCGTTTGCGGACATCCGGACGAACAATATAGATTTCACCGGGCCTTATAGAAACCAAAACTCGGCAAGATGTTGTTTTATATCGAGATCGCGATGCTACATGTCTTCTGTTAAAGAACGAGGAATAAAAATTATTCCACTAAGTTATGTAGGGTTTCGCGCATATTCTCTCGAGTTTATTTCGTATATTTTAACGACTATATATGTAATTCGCTCTGTAAGATAATTTCTTATAAAAAAAATTTAAAAATATCTTTGTTAAATATAAATTTAAATACGACGGAAAGAATGAAAAATTACTGTTGCTCTATATCGTAAAAAGTATTTTAATCCCTTAGGTTTGCATTAAAATTAACATGATTTTCATCCTGAATTAAATCTTCTACAACTGAAATTAAGATCGATGTCTTTTTCCGGCGCACTCGTTTTCACTCATGAGGTATTTTAGTGAAAGTGCACGGTTATTTCAGATAGACCAGTTCTTCGCAGGAATGCCCGTAAAAAACCAGCAAACGTGATAAAATTCTCCTCTTCTGAAGTTTTGCTTAACTGAATTACCATTTAATAACGTATATATCTAACGATTGACTTTTGTTCAAAATAATGACTGTGGAATATACAATGTGTGAAATATAACTTTTACGCAAAATATCCTATCTGTTATTCTTTCTTTTCCTCAATTTCGATCGTTATTAATTTAAATGTGAAATGAATATTGCCGATATATTTGCATTTACGTGTAAAATGTCGTATGTACGTGTATTTAAATACATTCACATTTTCAACGCGTTTCCAGGTCTTCGTGACGATCGAACATTTATGGGGTAAATTAGATTTGTACCCTCTGGCCCTGGAATCGCGGCGATCGATGCGTTGAAACGCACCGTTGACGTTGTACGGAACGATATATAAATATTATTTCATGATCGATAACAAATCTTTTTGCCCTCTTGTATCTTATTCAAGTAAACTGCGAAGCAGCAATTACTAATACGGCAGGCACGATAGTTGTATCGGTTTCATGATAAATTAAATTAATGTCTTTTTTGGAAATAAAAATTCAATCGCGTAAGTTTTAATTTGGAATATTACGGAGAGGAACGGAATAAATGATTAAGCCATTAACGCGTGTTCGTGAGCGAAGTACAATAGTGTACTACGGTGAATCGTTGGTATTTCAAGGCACGCCTATTTTTAAGTCCTCCGGAATTACACCGATGACCTAAGAATAACGATTACGATGGAGTGTACGACGCATGCCATGCCGTTCCAGATGTTAGTAGAGCGAATTTAATTGCGTGACAGAGATCTCTCTGTCTTCCGCAAGCATGTCGACCATTCTCTAGAGTAACATTTAGGAAAAAAAAAAAAAACAAACAAACAAGTTGTAATTATACGAATACTTTGTGTCGCAAAAATTATATACTTGACTCGCTCGCAAAGATATCCTACAGAGACAAAATATGCAAAAGAAGTATGACGTCTTGGGAGCAGCGTTTCTCTAAGAATCCACTGTTCTATAAACGCAAATTTTTTCCCTTACCCTTTCCCTTTCTTTATCGACGTAGCGAAGCCCGAAGTAGTCCATCTCCAAAATGTTGAGCTGCTTACACACATATTCGAGGATGTATCGTCCTTTTTCTTGTGGCTGCAACAGAAAAAGAATCGTCATTAGACGTAATCAGTTCTTTTATGCTTATCTTGTTCCCTCTGCTTTATTTTTCACGTGGAAAAGAAAAACGCTGGGGGACAAACAAAAAGAATGGTGTATTGTAGTAGGGCTAGCCTTACATTTAAGGAAACTTGTAATACTTTAACAGTCTCTTCTCTCTTCTCTCTCTCTCTCTCTCTCTCTCTCTCTCTCTCTCTCTCTCTCTCTCTCTCTCTCTCTCTCTCTCTCTCCCTCTCTCCCCCTATACAAATAACGATTTCCAATATAAATATTAAACGTAAAATTATGTAACTGAGAGATACCTTTAACACATCGCGTGGAGACACAAAAGGTGCCATTGAATAAATTTCTCCACAAGCGACTTCCGTATTTCTGAAACGGAAATTTCTAATTAAAAAAAAAAGTAGTACGGGTTTTACTCCGTCTTTTTCTAATCTTTATGCAAATGCGAATCAACGCTACTTGATTCTGTCGCGATTCCTGGACGGGGAAAACGACGAGATGTGGCGCGTACAGCGCGTGAAATACCGGAAGTCCGCGATAAAAGACGGTTGAGGAAATCTCTCGTTTTCACATCCGCGCGAGTATCTGAAACGCTATATGCGTCTACAAGTATCCATGCAAGCATATACGATTTTTACGTGTGTTAAAATTATATATTCAAACTGCATTATGCATGCACATGCAAACGATACCAATTTCAACTCTGTTCTTATCACAATCTATGATAAACAAATAGTGTCTTTTTTGTACTTTTATATAAATAAAGCACCTTTATACAATTGAGATAATGCTACAAAAATGTAAGCTATAAATCAGAGATCTCGACGCCTTTGTGACATACTACCTTCCTATTTTGCGGAAACGGAACACGTGCTCTAACGTGGCTTTCGCAACCAAGTCACACGAATGTTTTCCGGGGTCGTCAACCTTCAATTTTAAATGTTATCTTAACTTTTAATGGTCTTTTTTCGAACGTCAATTCAATGAACGCATATTTTAGTTTTCATAATATTCAAATCCGATGTGGTTAAACTCCAAGAAACCGGTAAAAAATTATTATATATGCGACTTCTTATTACACCGCGAAGAGGATTGCTACTTCGATACGTTAAACATGATATGTTATCATGCACGAAGCAAATTGGAAAATACATATAATAACATATGAAATAATATGTCGCTTATTGAAGCATTTTAATACGATTAACGATAGCATCGTGCTGATATATTGCAAGAAAAAGATAACACCGGGATGGCTTCCGACACGTATACACTACAGATTATGTAAAATATGAGGAAGCAAAATACTCAGTCGTGATCTCTCTGCAACAAAAACTCGGATAGGATGGACAAAATCGCTGCAATTATTAAGTGTAATAGCTCCGTAATCACGAGTTAAATATCAGCCGATGCAAGGTCACGGACAAAAAAACCAACGACGAGAAAAAATATTATTTTCTCGTCTTTACGCAAGCTGTATACAAGATTTGATGTAACAGCATTATTTGCATTTTAGAAGAAGCCTCATTGAGGCTTCTTCTTACAGTCAGTTCTTACGCAGTTATCTCTTTTACGTTCGTCCGCTTTATCCATTGGTACAATAGAACGCGAAATGCGATATCTCGCACTATACATTTTTGCAAATGCAAATTTGTTCGCGAGCCACTATTGAATGAACCATTCCCGTGAAGGCAAGGCGCCGAAATGTCACGTCCCGAAATAACTCTATACTCGTATCGAGAATCAAATTGAATATTTCAGCGTAACATTCACGACGGCTTGGACTTGGGCTTGAGCTACTACGGTCTTACTAAAAGTCGTAAGATGGTAAGAAATACGAGGGGGATGCGCACGGGTGTACTTCACGAAGACGAAAACGCCGCGGTCGTTTGCGCGGCAGCATCAGTCATCCCGGGCATGTCGAGTGTTTTTAACGGCCCTTACGCGTGTCAAGGACCATACGCGACAAACCGTGCACGTCCGAAGTGCACCGCGGGTCCTCTCTTTGTGTTCTACGTGGAAGCGTCTAGCGTTTCGCGAATTGCCAAGAATCTACGAGGGACAGGGGACTCGATGTGTAGCATTATTGTATATTAATAAGAGCGAGCTCCGGCAGTCCCTCGCGAGTTATTTACTCGCTCAAGATTGATGGCGACGCGTACAACACGCTATTACCTGCGCGCGACGCAGTACTCTTACAACGAAGACATAAATCGCTTGTAGCGCTTGTACGCGTGACTCGATTCCGCGGAATGGTGATATACGAAATGAGTATTAATCGGGATCGCTACAAAAAGATTACCGAAAAAATGCTACAACCGACAAATTTCGAGCGTGAAATACATCACGATGAGATATCGTGAGATGAGAGAATATGTATATACATATATATAGCAATAAGAGTTAATTAGTTACGTTAGAATGTCATCTACTTTATACAATTATTTTTATTTTTAATCACTATTTTCAAATTACGAAAGCGTTTTTTTTTTTTTTTTTTTTTTTTTTTGAAATTCAAAACTGAAATTCAAGCGTCATATTTTTCGTACATTATTGAAGAGAAACAGAAATAGACCGCAGAAAATTACTTGCGACAAATTTGTATTATACTTGACATTATCTAAAGTAATATAGTCAGAGGTACAAGGTTACATTAGCTTCTTTTAAACAGAACCTACATTTTATGACTATTTCAAAGTAAATTTCCTAGCATAAGTATTAGAATTGGTCACTTTGCCGCACGTACGGTAGTTCAAGATCGAATTTCAACACGGCGAACCTCACGAGCTCTCAAGTGGCTTCTATCTGCAGTTATATATATATATATATATATATATATATATATACATTGGTAATCATATTAAAGAAATAGATAAGCGCGAATAGAGCATTTCAATTATATTAAAATCCAGTTATCATATTAAGTCATTATTTCGGTTTCTCGAGGTAAATGCCAGTGGTGAAATATCATACGATGGCGCGGTACTTCGCATCGCGATGAGAAAAGATCTTCCGATCTCGTTATTTGGATACTAATGATTGTCGGATATTAACGGATTTACGCGGCAAAGCGATACGAGTAGTTAAACGGTAAATTAAAGCTATGAATAATAAACGAGCGCGAAACATAATTATGGAATACAGAATGCCAGTGAACGCGTGCACATACGAATGAAGTATACAAATTTCACTTAATCAAAGGATTTGCATACATTGGCCGGAAATATATACGCATCAGTGTCAAGGAACGAGATAATCGATATCAGAATATCCAAGTGTTTCCAAGTTATTTATATTAGTTATTTTCGGATACAGGTACATATATCGGTGAGTCGAATGTATTATAAAAACGTGCGAAGCGCTGTCGACTTGTGTCGACCTCGCATCCTTGGAGATCGTTGCGCTCGCGTAAAAAAAATCGCGGGAAGCTCTTATCGATCCTCATCGAACACCATCGACACGTGTATTCGACTCGTCCAAAATATGGAGGGAAAATGACGAATGAAAAATACATAAGTTCTTGAACACGCACGAAGTAAAGTTTAAGTTTCAATGCGCAATTTCTGCTGCACGAGGAGCGTACCTTGAGTTTGGTCGCGAGAGAACGAGAGGCATAAGTATACTTTAAATTTTTTGCAAAGCTAATCCGAGCTACGCAACTTTCCACAAACTCACCCCTTTGTAATATCTAAAAGAGAAATGGTAAACGATATATGAGCATATGAATAAATAGTCAAAAGCTGCTGTTTTTACTGTCCGTGCTACATAATTAAATCTATATATAACATTATTATGAAAATTTTTCAACTCATTTATCAGTCTCGTCTACCATCCGTTCAAAATTGTTTATTTAATCAAAACGTTATTTTCTCGGTTACTCGTCATAAATCAGGTCACGTTTCCGTTAAATTTATTTTATATTTCTTTGAACGTAGTGATTTCTTTTTGTTTGGATACCGCGTTCAATGTATACGCGAGAATCTATTTTATATTTCCATAAGAGAATTTGTAAACCTGTAAAGGCCTTTAGAAAGTTACCAGTTTCTAAGTACAAAGTCGATCAACACGCGCACGACATCATTGCCGGGGAATTTACATTTGTCGGTAATAATTCAAGTGCCTCCGCCACTACGTTGACAGGGAGTAGGAAGAACCGTAAGAGAACGGCTATCATTGATTCGCAGCCTAGTGACCCTGTACCTCCAGACACGGTGGCTCTTATAGACATTGTTGTTTGCGAAGGGAGATCCGTCTGTTGAACTTCGTAGTTGCGACTGTTGCGAGTGTACAAAATCTCAACCACGAGATCGACTTTGCGGAACCATAACCGTTCTATATGAACTGTCCGAATAAAATCGACGAATCGTGTAGAATGCGCAATGTAGATAAACAGGATTGTTGCCACGCGTGTGAAGAATGTTTATTCTATATGAATCATATCTGATCGTACTGAGCAAAAGCAAGGATATTGCGCCGCACGAATAGGTGCAAACGCGAAAAAGTAAATTAATCCAAATAGAATATTCCACGTCTCGTCCGCCGTCGCTGCCATTAATTAAGTATTCAGGTGAGCGTCATCGATTCCTAACATATTTCACTTGTCGTTTGATCGTAATCGCGCTGCAGTCCCGATTTTTCGAGATAAAACTTTACGAAAGTATATATACGCAGGATTTAAATCATTCGTGTACACGACAATATCATGGACTTCGCAAAGTACCGCGCAATATAAATATAAATCAAAATATGTGGGTGACGCGAGCTTTCCCAAAAGTTAATCCGCACACTTTCATCTCGCGGTTACTCCGACAATTCTTCGTCTTATTTTTTTTTCACGACGCATACCGACATTTACTTTGGCACGGACCACATTGTTGCCGTTTGAAAAAGGTTAAGGATTATTAACGGTTTTATTTTGAGGGCGAGATTGAACGCGACAAGGCGAGCGTGCATAATATCAGCGAAGCTTTTTAAGACGCTTTTAGGCACGAAACGACGTCGTCCATACCGCAATTTACGGCTATCAGCGAGCCAAATGGACCGTACTAATACAGCGAGAACAAATAATGACCTAGAATTCACTCGCAAATCGGATTATACCGTAACTCTCATCGAATGGCGCAAAGAAATCGCTATAAAGGGGAAATTTTAACTCTCCGTAAAATTACAAGTTCACATCACATTTTTCATTATTAAACTTACACCGTAACGGATAGCGTAGCGACTTTACCCTGAGACACTTTGTTACACTTGTGAGATGGAAATGAGAGATAAATATGCAAAATTTTAAAAACGAACAAAAAGAAATATATCCCGCGACACAGATACTTAATCAAATATTTTCAATTTTATTTTTGGCGAGCTGCAACTATCGCGTAGCGTGTAACGTTATAATGGGTATTGCATCATGCATTTCCATTTTCATTGCAAATTCCATATAAAATATGTAGGAATCATATTCCTTTAAAAGATTAATTTCTTATTCGTAAAAAGTGATCGAATAAGAATATTCTCTTTATGATTACATCGTTAATTTTTGCACAGATACTTTTTGCAAAGAGCACGCGAATATTCGAACTATTCCTCGTTCTTGGCCCTTACTCTCGCCGTTGATAAAACCTTGAAAAACGAATCAGTGAGAATGTATACCGTTTAAAAATATACCGGCCAGTAGCTCTGCGCTACCTAGTACCTAAAACAATAGCTGTATCAATAGTCAACAAAAATCCGATTTTATTGGCTTTTAACGTATACGCAATAGCCAACCCTGTCTCTCCAATCGTCATCCGTTCGGAGCTTAAATCCGAACCGATGGCTTCCCACCCTCCGTCGTATCGTTTCAATTTGGCCACTCGCCAATTATTCCGTCGTTAACATTCGCGATGTGACGTATCGTTGAAAGTTGAAACACGTACCGTCCCCTGTTTTCCGCGCCCGCAAAGAGCGTGCACCGTTGCACGCCTAACGAAGAGAAACGAACCGATCGACATCGACGCGACTCTATTTCCGGGTATCCTGGAACGAGCGATAATCCCGTGAGTCCCGGAAGAGAATGGGGGACGCGGATGTGTCGCCTTTGGGGATTTCAATGAAACGCGATGTGCCCTGATTCTATATGGTTTACGACGAGAGAGGGGAGGGAATAACAAACGTTACAACGTACAAGTATCGACACGCGAAATGTTATTGCAATGGGAATGATATGAATTTATCGGAATATTCCGCATCAGCTATACTTGCGTAACCGCAGACCGCGGAGACTTAAATAGCGCGTGCTCCTGAAAGACGTAACGCGTGGATCGATAGAGAATTATTACTTGGGTGAAATTACAGATTTCAGGAAAGCTATCTCGCGCGCGTGAAAACAACGCGAAACGCCTTGCGACATCGATCGATATATTAACGGTTAAAAATCGAATCAAAGAAATCTCTATACTCGATATCTCGACGTTTCTGGCTTTGCGCGCGGAGCGTTGGGCTAAGGTGATTCGCGAGCGCGAACATCATCTCGAGAGAGTTTTCGACGAGGTAGACCGCGCGCACGGGCGACTTTCCGGAATCGATCCAAGCCCGGAGTACCGTCGCTGCGATTAAACGTCAAAAGGATCCACGGTCCGACCTCTCTGCGTCCATCAACGATGCTCAAATCATGCCCCCTCCCCCCTCCCAATCACGAACGAGAAACACGATGAAAGGTATACGCGAGCGACACGTGGAGCAGATGCAGAACGGAAAAATAATAGGTCGGATGTGTGTGTGTGTGTGTATCTCGAAACGAACGTTATAATCAATAATGGGGGAAAGCGTATATTTCAACAAATGCGGGTATATCAGGATCAGAAAAACACGGAACATCGTACATCCATGGCATAAAGAACGGACAAACAGAGAGAGGTGAGACAATGCAAGTCATAACAACAAAGTTCGCGCCGTATGAAAGAATATCAGAATGCTCGTACTTGAATATATCTCAATAAAGATGACGTTTGTTGCGTTTTTTATTTTCTCTCGCGCGTTTCGTAAATCTTCAAGATATAAGTAAATCTGATTGCGTGAGTCTGTATCGTAACGTCGCTTCGAATTTCCGAACGATGCGGTAATCATCGCGACATCGTCGTTTCGGATAAGAAGAAATACGTATTTGTCATATTTTCACTCCCTCTTTTTTGCTCTTTTTCTCTTATATCAAATAAAATACGACACATTCAAATATGTCCTTGAGCCCGTCGTTTCAAGCGACGTTAATTCAGTACTATAATATAACGAAACGTGATAAGAGATACTATCGGGGTTGTACAATAATTTATTAAATTCATCAAAATTTCATTAACGTGCCAAGCACCCGCTGTGCCAAAAACGTTATCATTTGCTGGCCATGAAAAAACATTGGAGAAAAACATCGCTTTATTCAATATGTCACTTAAACGAGAGAAAGAGCACATTTCCAGGAGTAATGTTACATTACGTTAAATTGTACAATTTGAAAGCGTATATCCCGCTTTTCGCACGTTATTTTTAACGACACATTCTCTTCGCGCAGTTTGAATTTCCCTTCGAAAAAATATCGAGGCATCGGTAATTTTTTAGCTACGACGAATTGAAAAAGGAAGCTTTCGGCTATTTTTAAATACAATTCTAATACAAATGTTAATCGTAAAAATATATGTCGCTAAAGATTCAAAATAGCGATAAATGATGATCTCCCTTGAAATTTTCGCTCGGAAAACTGCAAATTGACTGAGGAAGAATGCGTGAGAAGTGGGACAGTTTTTATAGAATTGTCAACAGCCGAGATCTGTTGAAACTTTTCAGAATCGCAATCGCAATCGCGGCGAAATCGCGCGCGTCGCGGTCGCGACGATCGCGTTAGGATCTTTTCACCCTCGTCCCTGTTCTTATTCCGGCAAGTACCGAGTACCGAAATCTTGGCGAGTACTTGGACGCTGGAAGGGTAAAAAATCCAAGTATCGAGGATTTAAATGATAAACAGCGCTCTCGGCTCTCGGGCTCTCGGATCTCGTTCAGTTCGATGCCGATACCCGATACCGGTGAACGACAGCGCGCGTCCGCGAATGAGACGGAAAGAAAGAAAGAAATCCGCACAGGGGTGGCGCGAGAGAGAAGTCGCACTCGCGCGGATAGCGGATTAGCGGATATCCGCGGCGCGGCGCGGCGCCGAGCGGTGTACGCGTATAGCACTCTTAACTTACCTGAAAGTCGCAGTAGATAATTTCGTCGTCGTCGAACAGTCGAATAGTGGCGCGATGCACCACCGTCACGTCGCTCTTGCTGCCGAATTTCAACATTTCTGCCCTCAAGTCGCCACCCAAATTATCCCCCCGGCCGTCATCGTTCCTTCCCCCACAGCACCACACACTGCCCGTTTATTAATCGCGGCACGCGCCACCGTCGTCGTCGTCGTCGACGCCGGTCGTCGTCGTCGTCGTCGTCGTCGTCGCCGCCGCCGTCGCTGACGCGCGACCGTACTCCGTATTAATCGGCGAGCTGGCACGGCACGGCGCGACGGCACGGTTGCACAGCGGTGAACGACGACGCATCACCGTAGCGGAAGAACGCGAGGCTGTCCGTCAACCGGTTCGTCCCACTGCTTCGCCGCCGCCGCCGCCGCCTTCGCCCTGCGCCGCCGCGCGCCGCCGCGGCCAACGCGGCGACGCCACGTCTCCGCCCGCGCGCCGTTGCCGTTTCCACTTGCCTGTCATGGCGCCGCGTCGCGCGTCGCGCTGGATTTCGATTTGCCGCTGAATCGGCTGAAGGCTGAATGCCGATTCTGCAGAAGCACTCGCGGTAAGCGAGCTACTGCCTTCGAGTATCGTCAGCTTGCCGTGAAGTTTGTCAAATATACTTTTAAATGAGCACTTAACATACTCGACTATTGCTCGATTAATATCGAGTTTGTAAATTTGTCGTTACTTTGAAATAATTTAACTCCGAAAACTCGCGCCTAAAAATAAACGTGAAATCGATCGCGCATCGCTATATCGAGAATCGAGACTATTTAGTACGATATAGAAGAATATTATTGCGCGCGTTCGGTTTTCTTTCGACAAGTAGAGGGCATTGCTTATCAGTTAAATTGTGATCACTCCAAATTATCAACCGACGACCAACTTCATGCTCGTTCGTATATGTATATATGTATTCGATATTCGAAATAACCATGTATCTCGAAGATGGTTGATAATGGAGTATTCTAAATACCTACATAGGTATATATTACCTGCTCTAATATTTGGAATTCGGCTGACGGTACAAATTTGAGACTACCATTCGTCGATCCGGTTACTCCGGTTACTCCGGTTTGACTCGACGGCCGCGGAGCGTCGCGCGCAGCCCGCGCGACGACGTCGACGACGTTGCGTGGCGCGCGCGCGCGGATGGGGACGTGGGGACTGGGGACGAGTGGGGCGAGCTCGAGGGCGTCGGACAAAGGTTGGTCGCGTCGAGCGACCGGCCGGCAGCGCATTCGCGACTCAAACATGGCAGCGGCTACCAGCGTTGTCGTGCTCGACAGGGGCAACAACACCACCTGCACCATCAATTTACACGGTGTGTGTGCGTGTGCGAATGCGTGCGTGCGCGTGTGTATGTATACGAGGGTGCTCTGCGTGCGTGTGCGCGTGCAGCCGCGTGCGAATTCTGTGAAGAAACGCGACCGAGAACCGCGAGCTTTTCGCGCGTCGCGGTTTTATCGCGTCGACTCGCGGTCCGTTTCGGCGACGATGCGTGGACGTGGACGTGGATATGCGTTACGTCCGCCGTGTCATCGTCAGCGCGCACCCTCCGCGCGATCCCACCGATCGATATTCTGATCATAATTTTCCATTTTGCAGGAGCCACCGTGGTGTCCTGGCGGGTGAATAACCAGGAACAGCTGTTCGTTAGGTAAGTACGCGCGTATAAGATTCCGCGCGAGTCGACGGACGAATCGGAGCCCCCTCGTGAACGATCCCCTCTTACGTCCGCGTTAATTTCTTCTCGAAAAGTAACGCGATTCCAATTAATATCGTTGCCTTTTTAATTTAACTTTCGTACTTTTTATATTTGCTCGATCAGGGACGTTTTGTCGTGGGTTTCTTTAGAATCTTAATTTATCTAATGTCTCCGAGAGAAAAATAAAACTTGGATAATACGCTTACGTGGTTAAAATCTTGCGGTCGGTAGACATACGGAAGAAAAAATACTAAACTTAATGAATAATTAAACGTTACGTACTCTAAATCTGATTGTGAGAAGCGTTCAAAATTTGCTCGCGTCGACGCTTAATATATATTAATTTGAATTACGATGAGAGCTCCGGAAAGATACAGATTTTTCGCGAATCGTCCTGTATAGGTCGTAAAACGCGGTGTAGAATCGTCGAACGTTAAACGTTGACGTAAGTCGTAAGGTTGCGCGCGAGGTTACGCATCTTAGATGAGATAGAATGCGTTTAGCTTGATCGCGCATTACGATGCAAAATTATAATATCGAAAGAACATTTACGGGAGCGATCTGTCGCAGGAAAATCAAACCGATCGGATAGTTAGGATCGTAGAGAGTTACGAAGCGACGTAAGACTGGCAAAAATTTAATAAATGTTTTTTCTAACGTTTCGTAATTTTATAAACGTTACTTGAGTGTTTTATCAATATTTGAGGGTTTAAGATAAATATTTAAATTTCAATTCGAAAAGTCAGGTCGAAGAGTTTTCCAACGCTACCACGAATTATCTAACGATTCTGACGTATCGAGAAATCTTTGTGCCAATTGATCGAGAAGAATTGAGAGTTTTTAATTTAAAAACATATGAAAAGTGTAATTAAAAATCTCCAACGCGCGGCTTATAACGTTGCGATCTATTGTTCGAAACTGCGAGGCTTGCATCATGGCCATTATGCATACGTTAGCCACGGATTACTCTTCGAGATTGAGAGTATAAGTTCTTCTAGGCGCGAACAAAGTCTGCTCGTGTGTACCATAGGCGCACAGATTGCCCAACAAATTGCTTCTAGTCGGATGAAAAAAAATGAAAGATCACCGTCGAGTACAAGAATGAAACGATTAAAGTATCGTCATCCGCGAGAGCGAGAACGATGTACGCGCTCGATTTCAACCTGGACTGTCGCAACGGTTAACGATCGCTATGATATAGGAATATAAAGCGAGTAACGAATTATAATATTTACGAATACAGATCAATCAAAATCTGTTTCGTTCGCGGTGACTCACAAAAACAGACTCGCTTCACCGCCGTACGTGACCGATTCAAGGCTCTCGCTCTCGTCCGCGGCGCGAAACGTACCGAAATGACGCGCGATTCCAATCAGACCGCAAACGGAGAGCGAACGCGAGTCTGCTCGGTCACGTTTTCCACGAGTTATCTTTGAATTTTTTAATTCAATTTAATTGTATATTCGCAATCCTGGTTAAATATGCATGTATATTTGCACAGTTCATTTACACCGAAGTATTAACATCGACTTTATTATCGATTCAGCTTTTTCTCACGCGTCGTTTTATGATTCGTCACTGGGAAAGATGATTGTTTTTCGTCACGGATGAACGTCAGGCTGCGTAACTGTCTGCGTTTCAAACGCGATATGGCAACGCATGGAATGCCTCCACGAGGCACAAACGGCTTTCTCTCGACAAATGTTTTTCCTCTCAACATAATCTCCCTTTGATGGGTGGTAACCTTCCTTTCCGGATTACATTGTTCGCTTCACTTTGCGCATGAAACTTTTGGAAAATTCACTTGCACCGAGGGAAATACCGCGCAAATCTGTTTCTATACATTTTTCCAATTTTTGCAATCTTCTTGGAGGGGATATGTCTCTTTCTCTCGAGTATAGTATATTATCGTTCTTTCGCGACAATGCAACGCGTAGCGCGAGAAGGAAGAGACAACGAGAGAGAGAGAAGGCGCGCGCGCGCGCGCGCGCACACCTGCCGAGAAAGAACCGCGTAAAAGCGCGGTGCCCGTGACGGTCGCTTTAAAAGCGGCAGCCCGAGAGCAGACGATGAAAAAACTGACGGAGAGCGAAGGCAAGGGCGCTCTCTGGACCGGTACATACCTTATACACGGGGTTCAGGGTCCCTCGTCGCTTGCCAGTCATCGGTCCTTCCGACTGTAAAGCCGCTGTCGAGACTGGGTTTTGCGATAGACCCGCGGCTATCGGAACGATGCGATGTGGAACGTGATGAAAAATCAACATTAAGCGCGCCTTGTCGATCGGCATGTATATACCGATTGTACGTACTTTCACCAAACGAAACAAACCTCGCGATTTCGTCTTCGTAAAAGATACCTGTATGAAAGAAAGCGCGAACTCGATTATACATTTTTTTTTTTTTTTTTTTAATAAAAATACATATATAAACCACAATTATTACTTCTCGTGCTACTTATCGATATATAATTCGGTTTGCGGATATAATCGCGAGTCATCGTTCGATTGCTGTCAGAACTCGGAACGCAGCCACTCCGGGAGAGTTAAGGAATTTTAACAGTTGCGAGTAACACACATATGCAAGCGTAGCACGTACACGGCGCAAGACGCTCGGCAAACACGCGCTAGTAATTTACTCCAATTTCCCTTGAAACGACTATAAAAGTTACGTCGGTGTGTCCGGTCGTGATACTGATCGCGATGCACCGACATACGAGGCATATATTTTAATGACAGATACCGCGCGTCTGTCTCCAGGAGAAACGGCGGCTATTAATTTCAATTAATAATGTCGGATATATTAACGTTTAACACATTTAACGGTTACTTACGGAGTTATAACAAGTAGTAAAATCTCTGTAGCGAATTCTATATTAACCTTAATGAGATTTTAACTTGAAACGTTTCATTATTTATTACCGTCAAATTTTACAAATTTTACAAAGAATGCGGATTAAAAGTAACCGTCATTAAAATGTATACTCGAGTGTAATATAATAAATATAAAAAAAATGCATCTTGCCTATGTAAATTGCTAAACGCATTGATGATATCAAATCGTGAGACGAAATTGAATGCGGCCGTTCTGAAGCTGACCGATTGTGCCCGCGGCGCGCACCATCGGTAACATGAGAGGACCACGTGCAGCGTGTCGATCTCTCAGTTCTTACGATCCGACCGCGGATGTGGACGTGCCCTCGTCGAACATCTGCGTCCACGACGCGGGGCCCAAAAACGGAAATGAAGAATCGGGGACGAAGCGGCGCGTTACAGCGACGCGAGCTACAGCTGGAGTTCCATTGGCGCGATAAAATAATCAGGCAAACTGCGGTTCACGCGGTACGGCGCGGCGGTCACGGCAAAATAACGACAGGGATAGGTAACTTTTACATATCAAGATGTAGGATAACGCGTAATAATTAAAATACGAAATATGTAAAAATCTGGATACATCGGTCGCTCAGTTGCTCGCTTCGGTACGAGGGCTAGACTCTCTGGAATGCGCGTAAGATTGTAAATCTTATAGGTAGCTGGTAGAAGATACGGACGGATTGTTGCGATAGACTAAACGCGAAAGGGTTCGTCCTGGGCGTGATTGTACTGAGAATTGTAGGCATATTAGTGCGAGCTACTACACGCAACCCCTTTCGACTCTAACATAAGACAAGCAAGGCGACCTAACTGTTATTTGCTTCGTTCGAGAACGGACAAAGACTACCCATGACGGTCGGGAATGACCCCCGAGGGGAGGAAGAGTGAGAGAGAAAGGGTAGCGGGACAGAGACAAATAGCTCGAGCGAATCGAGGAAAACGACAAAGACAGGATACGGGTGAGCGAAAGGGGTGCGGGTATACAAATGCACGATTCGTCTTGACGAAGGGATGGGACGATGATTAAGGGTCCCTCGTCTATCCTCACCAGTCACCACGCCTAAAGACGCGCCACGGTCACGTATATGCACGTGCTTCGCGCACATCCTCGCGAGAAAGAGCGAGAGAGGAAGGGAAAGAAAGGAACATGGAAAAGGAAAGCGTCCGTTAATGGCTGCCGGCAGGACTCAACCATGAAATTTCAACTCTACTTTCGGATTAGAGGTTTCGTTCGAACCGTGGAATTGGTGAAGCTCGTCTCGCGCGCTCGATCGCTTCGCGTTCCCTATATATACGCATCGCGTTACGGTGATATAATTCGGGCCCGAGAATCGCACGTTCTCTCCAATTCTTGAAATCGCTCGACCGTGCGCAGTCTCGCGTGCGATGAGCGATAATCTGCACGCGCGGATAAAGACTTTCAGATATACAAGGGCTCTGATATTCGCATCTGTTAATCGTATCGAAACCATCGAAACACTCTGCAATCGTAAAATCTTGACCGTTGAACTAAATAATTTTTAATTGAAAATACGATCGAGATGCCACCGGGAAATATTCCGAGCCATTACGCCCTTCTTTCAAGAGCGAACGGGCCGGGCTTCTTACGAGGAGCAAGGAGAACGTCAAACGGTCCAGTCGCACGTTAGAAACGTCCCGCACTCGCGTGCATTTGACACCACATACGTCTTTGTCGTCCGGGATTGGTTCGTTGCTGGGCATATGGCGAGAACGTCTGTTTCTAGTGGTAATGCAAAGGCACTTAGGGGATTCTTTCTTCGGACCATGGAAACATTACGATTTTCCACGCGTTACTTTGCATACGCTATATAGTTTAGCATCGTATTCTCAAAACAAAGTCTGTCTGATGTGCGAGCTTGCTTCGGACATTTTATTTCGTATAATCTCAAGTTTTAAATATAACGATACCGCGAATACCAAATCGATGAAAGGCGCGATGATCGAACAAACCGTTCGTCGTTTATCAACAACATTTGGTATATTCTCAATATACTTTGACATCTAATATTTCTGGTCCTTTTTTACGAAGAATGAAATTAACCGCGCGCTAGTTTACTCCAACGGAAGCGACGAACAAACAACTATATTTCGCGTTGTTACGTGAAGATCTCGCGGAAACAAAACCGCGATGAAGAGAGATATGGAAAAAGCACAATAAACGAAAGAGCAGAGCGGATCGACGAAGAAGAGAGATTTGAGAGAAAGAGAGCGTTAATGACACCGCACCAGCCGTCGTCTCGACTTTTTGCCGGTATTCGGAGCGTAGATTTGCACGAGGAAATACGACTAAACGGTCGAAGAAGCGAAGCCGCGCGACGATAACCGATGACAAACATTCTCGCGCAAGTGCCTCAGCAACGGCCGTGTTTGCGCACTTAATTCATGTGATAATCATCGTTCGGGGGATTGCTGTGTTACGTTACGTTCATCGACGAGGAAAACTAATCGTAAAAACCTGCTTCGGTAGCGCGTTGAGCTTTACGAGCTTGACCATTGGCCACGGTTGAGACGAGACAATCGATACCTACATTACCTACGTCGCGATTATTTTCGCCTGTCTCTATATTTAGAGTATTTGTAGAACCCAAATTGTGATCTCTATTCAAATCGTGCATGGGTTTTTCGTGTTATTTTCAATGTAGTGCTAGAAATAGTGATCCTTTTTAAGAACGTGTTTGTTTAATATTTGATTTGTCTTTTTATATCACCTTAAAAATAACGGACGTTATAAATGTTCGGTGACACAGTATCTGTAATACGATTTTATTTGCAGCATCCGTAAACGCACAGATCGCGTTATTGCCGCGAAGTATAACCGAAACTTTGACCATCCAGCTAGTGGCGAGCACGTTTACGAGGGAGATAACGTATAGCTACGCGCGTTTATCTGACGTATAAAAAGCGTCATTTTGACATAAAACATAGGCCGATACGGCGACGCGCTTCCGGTGAAGTTCATCGGGGTGACAAACCCGCGAGACGGACCTCGCATGACTGCCATCGACTCGATTATTTATGATTGTACGACGAGAGAATGCATTTCCGGTCTGTAAAAACGATCTCGCAAAAGCGACATTGCTCGCTGGATGTGGGGGAAAATGCAATTGATTAGGCGCCGATAGTCACTATCTCCGGAGAACTTTGACGTAGAAAAGATTTATGATTTATTACGTGAACAGGTCGACATAGTGCTGATAAGCGGTAGATAAGTTTTGCGATGGCTGATAATTAGAAAATTCTCACCGCCTGACAAATTGTTCTTTGCAGTCACATATTATTAGTGAGGTTTAAATTAAACTTCTGATAAAACGCACGTGACAGATTAAATCAAAACTTTTTTTACGATATAAGCGGTTGTGATAGACTACGCGCATCTTAGATTAAAAATTGAGAATTCGTGCCAACGGTCGAGACGCACTGTGCACCGGGGATGACGCTGCACCCGATCTCGAACCCGCGAGCGACGCGGCGCGGCACCGCGCTCCGCGACGGACGGAAAATAATGCGCGCGGTGGCTCCGCGGAGCGGAATCCAGTTGAATGGGAATGCTGTAGAATGCTGGCAAAAACCGCAGCCAGCGGGATCATTAGTCTACGGCCCAGCCTATAACCCATCGCTGCCTTTATACCGGGTGGAAAGAAGTTCGAGCGAGCAAACGCCGCGCGCTCGCTGGTTTTTCGTTCCGCGCGCCGCGGAGACTCGTTGAAATTTCGCCCTCGAACGCGACGAGAGATGTCGAAAACGTGGGGAAAAAAGTAACGAGTTGGCGGCTGTTGAGTATCGCCGGTTGAAACGGTTTCGAGTTTCGCGCGACAAGGAGATAGAGACGCGTGTTTTAAAGATTGAAACTTTACTGTCTTATCTCTGATCTTTAATCGACCGTCTTTAATCCACGTTATACAAGTCTGACGAACGTACGTCGACTCAATCGTAAGATACACCTTGAGGGAATTTGATCTTACAAGGGACATAAGGGGATTCCCTTCGGGAAAGTAATCCGAATACAAATCGCCCCACTCCGATATCGAATTCATCCCCTCGACAAACATACGAAAACGAGTGGAAGATCTACACTTCGACCTTTTCTTTTCAATTGTTGCCTCGTATCCAGCGCGAGTAGTTCTTCGCTC
The DNA here is from genome assembly GCF_048541705.1 of Temnothorax americanus. NCBI lineage: Eukaryota > Metazoa > Arthropoda > Insecta > Hymenoptera > Formicidae > Temnothorax > Temnothorax americanus. The sequence continues at coordinate 288,425 of NW_027509800.1, forward strand.
TACAAATAAAATTTTTCTTCCACGATTAACCTCGAATCTGTAGACTCTTCTTTACGAATTATTCGTTTCATGGATCCTTAACTTTACAAATGCACAAATGCTCAATATGAGATACATCCACTGAATTATTTTGTTCTACCTTTGATAGGTATTCGTATCGTAGATAGGCGATTTCATAATTTCTGTATTTTATTATATTTTATTACATTATTTTCTTTTGCGTTTATTCTCTCGTATTCTTCATTCCTATAAATGTTACGCGTCATGAATTCTTGGCACCGCAAGTTCCTTTCGGAGACTTTACATTGAGAAGATCTTTATAAATTATTGATTTCATTAATCTTTCGTTTGATGTGTTATCACGCAAGCGAATAGTAAATCGAGTCATTCCAAACATTTTATATATATATATATATATATATATATATATATATATATATACAAAGTATAAGATATTTTTTTCTTTACAAATCGTACTTTGAAAAAAACTGCAAACCTTCCTTACCTGTTTCTGCTGCGTCAATCATGTCGTACGTTGTTATTATATTTAGTTAATCGGTACCATAAATTATGAATCTAGATCAGATTTATTGCAAGGTAATCGCGCAGATTGTGGTAGTGGTAGTGATAGTGTGGGAAATTGCGTTATAAAACTGAGACTTCTACATACCTAATGAATAGTGAACAGCGATTCAAGGTCTTCGTCACTCGTACGCGATCTCGTGCAAGTCGGTGGAAAAACCCTTTCTTTTTTCGCGAGCGAACGGTCGCGACGCGCGTCGATCTTTTTAACGGGCCGCCGCGCCGCGCCGCGCCGCGAATGACACAATTGCGCCTAACGCGAAGAGAGCGAAGCTTTTTATGCTAATTGCAAGTTATCCCGAGAGAATGCAAACGGAACCGGAGTGCGCGCAAACCAGCGAACTCGACGGCGAAAAAGCTCCGCGCGAGCAAACGCGGACAAGAACTCGCTCAAGGCGGAACGCGCGGCTTAAGCCGTAAAATAATTGCGTGTTTTGCAGGACGCGAAGTGAAGTGCTACGCTGAAATCTTCCTCGCGGACGCGGAGGAATTCGTTCGATGTTACATTTACCGCTTGTGAGGATCGCGAGACTCGTATCCACGCTTCGCGTTTATCACCAAATAAATGCAAGACATCGGATCCGGGCTCTTATTCACGTAAAGTTCACAAAACATAAAATTCGCTACGGTTCGCAACGATTATTGATCTTTTGTCAGCTTAAATCGCGCGATGCGTAAAAATGTATCGCAAAAGCATGGCATTATTTGCGATACCCGTAACACCGAAATCCTCCAGAATTAGCGAAAGTTCGCTATACGCTCGCCATTACTACAGTCGAGACAATTATTTCGAAAGATCGAAAGCTGTCGTTCAATTTCCTTTACGTAAAAGCCGCCCAATTAACGGTCATTGAGCGAAATTCAGATGTACGGTCGGCGGTTGTGCGATGAGATTTAAAATCCCGTCTGCAGAAGCAACGGTGACGGCATCACCACCGAAGAATTCGCTCAACCGCGGCCCACTCGTTCACTTATGCTGACTTATCCACCGGCGCCGCGGCGCGCGGCGCGGCGCGCTGCGCGCTTGCGAGAAACTACCAAATCAGCTCGTTATCGCGCCTCGGCAATAAACGCGGCAATAATCCTCGACTATACCATGTTTAAGTTTTGATAACGACGTTAACTACCATCGTGGAATCGGTAGAAACGACGTTGTATTTCGTGTCAATGGGTTGGAAATTATCTTCCCAGCTTTGATCTTTATTGCGTATCTTGTTGAATAAAAGTCAGGCTTGTTAGAACCTATCCAAATGTCATGAAATCAAGTTTGAATTATTCACAATAAAAGACCCGAATTTGATTTTAAGTAATTACTTATGCGTAAATATAATTTAACAAATATACTATTAAATATTGCGGTATAGAAAATGAAATATTGGTACATCTATTGGTCGTTTATATACATATAGACGAGCAGATCTTGCTTTATATTCCATCAAGATTTTCTCCAACTCGCTATATCTAACAGCCGAAGTATCCATTTATGACATCCACCTCGGATTTACGATCGCGACGCCAAGAGATATTACGACGGCAATTCGGCTTTTGGCGGATCTTGTTTTCATCTTCGTCCCTCATAGCTTAGCGTTCTTGATTCAAGAGAACGAAAAGTAATATCAAGAAAGACCAATTCTCCAACTCTATGTCATATCAATAACATCAATACTTAGGAGCTTTAGGACCGTGTAGCAAAAGGTTAAAGGGCTCCCGTTGAGTAATGAAGTTTGCGAGGAAAGGCGGTCGAGAAAACGAATTCGTCTCGTCTGATTTCAAGCTTCCGGATCGTCCAAACTCACGGCGTACCGGTCGGCGATTTAACGTGCGCACGGTGCGACGGAAAATTACGCGACGGCTTTTTTGCCGGGCATATTTCCTCGTTTATCAGCGTCCGTTAGGTTCCCGCGTGACCGCTCCGGCTAGAAGCAACTTCTCCCCGACAAGAGCAGCAACGCCCGTGGCCCTGCACCGCGAATGCGTCCGACCTAGTATAAATAGGTTTGCTTCTTGCCGGCCTTAGTTAAACAAAGTTTCACGGTAGTGGTGGACGGGCACGGGGAGACGCGACGCGGGGGTTGGTCGCGGGTAGAGAGGAGTCCGTGAACCTTGCAGAGCCTCGCCCTGCCGCTGCTGCTGGCTGCTGGTGCTGCTGTTGCTGCTGAGCTGCTGCCGCTGCCGCTGCTGTTGCCGGTGGTGGTGCTGCTGCTCCTGCCGGGATCCGGGGAAAACGCAAAAACCGCTGGCTTCGGCGGAGCTCGAAGCGGATAACTTCGACACGTACCGGGTGTCCTCACTCGAGCTCGGTGCATGGTTAAATACCCGCACGGGCGCTCACCCCGCGTCGCGTACGAAAGCGTGCGAGATTAATTTCCGGATTACGTCTGCACTCTGCAAGGAGCTGGCGTAATTCGGAAGATGAAGAAAAGTCTCGAGATATCGGGGTCCCTGATATTGCCCAACAAGCGAGAGGACGTAATATATATCGTCCGACAAGAAAAACGGATATGCGGCTCGGGTTTATTTACGACGGGTCACGGCTTCATTTTCATCTGCTTACTTCGAGGAGGAGGCTCCTTCGCCCCCTTCCTCCTGTCCCCCTCGCGCTGAGTGAACGCAGTTTCGAGTTTTGTGCATCATCGATAATCATCATCGTGAGACCATACGGTGTCGGGAAATCACTGCCACGAATACTCGTTGCCCCAGATAACGAGAAGATAAGTGTGCCGAGATTATATATGCTCTCCTTTGGCTCCTTCTTTTTTCATCCTCGTCGATCAAGTCCATATAGACCAGCGTACCAAGAACGCGTGTGTTCGTTATTACGTTCATAGAAATGGCCATCGGGGAACTCGCGCTCGTGGACTCGGACTCGGTTGCGCACTTTCACTTCTGTCAGCATTCGGCGCTTTGGCCTTGCACTTGCGCGATTTTATTTGCGCTTGCATTCGACGCGCAATATCCAAACGTTTCCATCGTTCGGGATATTCGATATTTAGAACGAAATTGCACGATAGAATTTAATGCGTAGCGAGCGAATTGGACGAACGATTTTTCGATTGAAGGTAGATATCTGTTACCACGGAAATTCGTGACTTTTTTTATAGAAATTCTAAATTACGCGCGAATAACTGACAGCGTTATTTCGAATACCGACAGATTTTCGTTTCCAGATTTCTAGACGAACATTTGATCGAACTTATCTTTTTTCATTAGGTACATAATTAAATGTTTGTACCGATCTTACTGCAATGAGGGAAATAACTCGAAACAGTATGTAAATTGTGGTGCCCCATCGCGTTTTTTGTGCACCGCGCGATACGAAGGTATACGATTGGCATTATCCCGATAGGAACTCCGGTCGAAAGGGGCCCAGTTTTTCGCAATAATTCTCGGTCGCGGCCCTGAGACGAATTCTCGTCAGAATTTCACTGATCGTAAATCGCAACCGTAGCAGATGGCCGAGCCGCTGCTTCTCCAGCACTTAACGCACTTATAATGCGTGGCATCCGCTTCTCGCATTTTGCGGCATCTTTTCGACTGCAGGACTGGGGAGGGGCTCCTTTCGAGGGCGTCGAGGTGAAGTGCCACAAATCGCCCGCAAAACTCATCAAAGAACTTTCAACCGTTAACGACGGTATATATTAATTCTGTGTTACTTGCGTGGGGTGTATTTTACACCCCAGTCTTAGAGAGAGAAATCTACTAAATTCACAGATTAAAACTTTATTGCCAATTGAATGCTGCACAAATTATTTCGTAATTAAAGAAAAACTTTTGTACTTATCTTTATCTGAAAGATATATAGAATATTATCAACCTTTATTTAATTGTAAATCATTAAAGAGAACAATAAAAATTGAGATACAATGTTAAGGTGTAAAATATACCCCACATGAACAATTACGTTAAAAAAAACCACATGTATTAATGTAAAAGGTTAATTTGAAATAATTTAAAGTTCTACAAAGACGTTACGCTGAGTTAATTGGCACTCGATAATTCAGAGAAATCCATATCTCCGCTCTTCGACCGTAATCACTTTCTAATGCCAACGTGGAAGTTGCCAGCATTAATAATTACGATATTTTGCATAATTAAATTTACGCGATCCGCGCGCATTTTTTCCACAAAAAATTTGTCGTTGCACACGAAGAAGAAAAAAAAAGGACTTTGCACCTTTTTTCAATAAAGATGCGTCCAGCTCGCGTATATGCACGATTACGAATAATTTTATTAAGTTTGTAGTGGTCATGTGGTTGCACAATATTGTAGATACACGCATGACGACGACGCAAGTACATACAATTCCGGCGAATTCGTTCCAGTTCTGGAGAGAAAGAGAGATGCGGCAGCTTCTATTATGGATATAGTATAGCCGCAAGAAGCGCCGCGCCGCGTCGCCGTGTAATTGTCTTCGGCTGCAAAAGCGCACAGTCACACCTTATTTATAATCCTGTCGATTCATGACGCTGTGGATATCGCTCTGCCGTACCGATAATTAGTTTTCACATGTACGAACGCAAGCGTATCGTTGCCCGTTTCGCGCGAGGAAGAACTGCGAGCGATAAAATGCGGATAATTTTTACAAATACCGGGGAGAAGATAATTAAGACTCCACCGATACTCGCAAACGAATGCTTGTTGCTTAGTGTTTTCTCAAAACTTACCGGTATATTAAATCTTGTTTTTATCATGACTATACATCACAGGCGCGCGCGTTATTTGTAACGCCAAGTTAAATATCGTAGTGCAATATCACAAACATAAATTAATTCGATCGGAACGACAGTGATGTGAATCAAAGTGCTCGTTACAACGAAATCTGACGCGGAGGATAGATTGTGCTCATGTTCTCCACATGCGTAATATTTCTGGTTTCTTGCGAGAGATCCACTACGGGACATTCGTCAAAATTGCGGGGAAATTTTTCACGGGAGTTCACCTTTCATATTCGTTTCTTTCGTTTTATTCCGTTTCAACGCGTATCGATGATTCGCCGGCTGTTTAGCATCTCTGACTTGCTAACGACTCATTAAAGCCGAAGGGTAATTTTTCACTTGCCCGCTCATCAATATTCCTCCTGTGCCACGAACTCTCGAGCCGTTCACCGTGTAACGCGAGAAACGTCGGAATCGTCGTCCAATCCTCGTCGCGCTCTCCTTATGGTCAGAGATAATGAGCGCGCGAGAGATAATGCGGAAAGATCCTTTGGGACTCGCGTTTCGGGATATCGAGGACACTCGACGGCGGCAGACAAGCGTAATTTCGTGCGGCTGTAGTCGGTAAGAAGAAGTCGATTGAAAATTGTTGCGCCCGTAAAAAGCGCGCATACGTGCCGCGAGAGTTAATTCGCTGTAACTTATCTTCCTCTCGCGTCATCGAAAATATCGTGGATAATATATTGCGAGTTTGTGCCGGCGCGAGCGTCCGCTGTTGCGAAAATGATTGCTATGTTCATTCGATCATCGCTGGTGATTATCGTGCTGTATAAGAGATGCGCTATAAAGGGTATCTCCTTCTCTCGGTGGCCGGTGCCACCGGTATCGTCGATTGAACCGGCATCATCGGGATTACGTCCAAGTTTTCAATTTCTAATTACAGCCGAGGAGGAGGGGCAGCGGTCTCTCTCTCTCTCTCTCGTTCTCTCGTGAGAAAAAAAGCTGGTTGTACAAATCTTTCCGCGCGTCGATCGCGCACCGCCAATTACCGAGCACCCTGTATACTCGCGCGGCGCGACGATGATATCCCGCGAATGCCGGGCGGGCCGGGCGTAACCGCGTCGAGAATTGGGTGCCGGGCGTAGCGAGCGGCAACGGGAGATACCAGCAGCTAGAAACGACCAGGAGGAGAGAGAGAGGTTGGAAACTGTGATGCCCGCAAAAAGCATGGCAGACAGCGCCGATCGTTTTTGCTCGGCGTCAGCCGCGTTCCTACCGCCGCGCCGCGTCGTCGTACTTCGTGGTGGTACATCGTTCTACCCTCTCGCTTCCTCTCACCCCTTGGTCTTCCCACTCTCGCATTCATCCTCCCTCCTTGCCTCCCTTCCTGCCCTCTTCGTCCTCTCTCTCTCTCTCTCTCTCTCTCTCTCTCTCTCTCTCTCTCTCTCTCTCTCTCTCTCTCTCTCTCTCTCTCTCTCTCTCTCATTCTCTCACCCTTCCTTCCCCTCTTTCTCTCTCCCTTGCTTTGTCCCTCTCCCGCCTTCCTTGTGTCTTTCTCCTTTCGCTGTGACACTCGGGTTGTCGCGATCCATCTATCTGTCCATCTCTCCATCTCTCCATCTCTGTTCCCATGTTCCGTTCGCCTCGGAGTCGTGCAAACGGATGGGATTACCTTCTCCTTCTTCTTCGCGGTTTACGCATCCAGGAAAATGGATTACACCGTATCGCTGCCTGTGAGAGAATACGAATAGCGGGATCCGGTGACAAAAGCGCGCGTACTTCTGGAATCGAGATTTCATCATTAACTTCATCATCGGCTGTCAGGGTTGATTGGTGCGCGGAAGGGCGATATCGGAACAATCGGGTATCGATCCACACGTCAAGTGGAATTCATTTTCACTCGATGGCTCTAATTTTCCTGATCAACTATCAATTGCCAGATGGGCAATTTAGCGCATATCGGAACTCTTTATCGTGGTTCGCATTCAAGATACTATATAATATCAATTTTTGTACCTACTTTCGTTTTACACGAATTTTTTAGATACGCGACGCGCAAGCATTTCAGTCGAAAATTACGCGGCTTCTCACAGTTTAAGAAGCGCGGTCTAACAATATAGGTATCGATACGTTTCGATTTCGCGCATTCTCCTCGCAGTCTTTAGATCCCGAGTGTATCTTCAAGCTCCTTCTTAGGAACATCTCCGCGGCCCCTGACAGGCTTGACTAATGGTCATCCTGCATCCGCCCTCCGGCTTTATGCTTCTCCGCGTCTCTTTCTCTTTTTATCTCTCCGCGATGCTCACGCAACGCGACATCTCCGTCTCTCTCCCCTTAGGATCGAGGATATCAACCGTTCCGAGAGCATTCTAGTTCGCTAACGAAAGGGATCAACGAGTTTTCTAACTTGCCCAAAATACTCTCAGAATCGGCGAATCGTACAAATATTTAGACATTCTGAAGAGTCAACTTATTTTTCATTAAAGTATTTCGACAACAATTTATCTCAACGACGGATCTCGTAATCCTAAGTAATGCGCTATGAAACAGGTAACGGTAATCAGAATATATTGAGGTTCATATATCTTGTGCGTAGATAATTTTTAAATTGCCGGAATATCGAGAAGAAATATCGTGGTATTTTATGAACGTTGGCTGTTAGGATAATTAGGAACCTGTGCGAAAAACCTAATTGTCCGTTACTTAAATAAGAGCAGGATTTTTCTCCGGTTCCTTATATAGCTCCGGTCGCAACCAACCCCCGGTGAAACGAATTCTCAGGGATTCTTTCTCGTCAGCTCTATACAAATTGAGTATTTAGCTTCTGTCATATAATAAGATACCGTAATTATTCATTCATCCACGAAATGATTGTTAAAAAAAACCCCAATGGGACAAAATGGCGAAGAATAGAAGATCGATCTTTTTCTTTTTTTTTCTTTTATAAAGGGCTGTAGCTTGGTTCCGCCAACCTTCAAAAATTCACTTTTAACTTTGACTTAAAGGACTTAAACAATGCGGTTAGCTATAAAACTATTTCCCTTGTAGAAAAATTTAGCTTGTGAGGTATATAGTCCGGCACATTGTTTATCGACCTTTATCAACGAAACGCGATAACTTATACCGATATAACATTATTTTGTCAATTTCCGGGGTTCTACGAGGCGGAAAATGGCAATCACGTTGCAACATTAATCGCGACACGCATTTTGATTGTTGTGTCGTCAAATTTTATGAAACAGCCTCGCAGTATTTCGTATTATTATTTATACATCGACGTAACCCCGCTCTATCCTCAACAGAATACGCGATCGTAAAATTCTGCACGGTCCTCGTAAATTAGTTAAACGAGGAACTCCGATGGAGCTCTCGTAGTCCAAACCGCGCCTGCAAGAATATAAAGAGCGCAAAGAGGAATAAACGTGAATTGTTTATTCGAAATAGATCCTTAGAATGTCGCTTTTTTCCACTTTTAACATAATATGTCTCTGAAATTGTCATCAAAATTCAAAATTTCAATAAAAGTTGCGTTAAATAGACCTTTTTTTATTAGATGCTTCGTTGTTAGACCTCTGCTGTTTATCGGTAACAAATCGTTAGCTCGCTCAACAAACATTTACAACTATATGCATCACCTATGCACGCCTACAGACGGTTTCATTAATCTGACATCTGATACGGGCGCAATTTACAATAACAACGAGCAATAGCAGCGAGGAACGGAAGGAAGGGATATTCGTCCGCATATTTTTCGATGTTATCGACAATATCGCAGTCTTCGTGTTTTTTTTTTTTTTTTTTTTTTTTACAGGGAGGGAATAATAATACCTACGCTTTTTGACGTATTTGGGCGTAAAAAAAAACGCGCGAACAAATAAATTCTCGCGTCATTTTTAAAATAACAATACGTTCTCTTCGATTTTCCATGGGATATTTGTCTCGTTAAATAATGAGAAATACTAGATTGTGGAAATGTAATGGCTGTGCAACATAGTAAATTACGATCAAAATTACGATCTCCAGATGAGCAATACAATTTAGAAACGAGTACTCCTGTTAATACACAAGAATTTTTCTCTTTGTCTCCAACGGCTGAATCTTGGTGTGTTTCAGTAAGCAAGCTGTGTTCGACGGAAAGAAAGCGATCAGGGGCGGCATACCGTTCGTCTTCCGTAAGTATAACAGACAAAGCGTGTTATATGGCCGCATAGAAAAGAAAATGAAATAATTCGAGCAAAGTTTAACGCGACGGCATAATTTCACGCCGCACGCGTGCGAATCCAAATTGTTGATAAAGAGAGCCAATTCGAATGTCGTGTGAAAATTTAACTGCGAGTCTAATTAAAAAATCTAAAACGGCAGCGATATTTACACGGTCCGACACGATGCACGTTATCCCCGCAGCACAATTCGGATCGTGGACGTTCGGGCCACCCCACGGCTTCGCCAGGATCATGCGTTGGAACGTGGAGAAGTCGCCGGAACGATTGCCCAGCGGGGACATCGAGGCAATATTCTCGATAATGGACAACGACTTCACGCGATCGCTGTGGAACTCGCAGTTCAGGCTAACGTACAGGCTAATACTGCGCGAGAAGGAGTTGCATTTCAATATCGGCGTGTACAACCCTAGCAGAGAAGACACTTTCAGCTTTAATCTGCTCCTACACACTTATTTCAAGGTACCCGATGTCAGGAGATGCCAAATCACGGGACTGCACGGATGCACGTTCCTCGACAAGGTTAGCGAAAGCCTTTTCTGCATGCTATAAATTTTATAAGCCGACAATTGAAATGTATAAATGTAAATGTAAATCGATTGAGAGATTATTCACTGAAAATTTCACTGCATGCAAGGCTCACGGAGAAGAATCGCTTGTTTTCAATTAATCGTAACTAGCTGATTATTAATAACTCACAGTGGAGAGTCGACTTAAAAACTTGCGCAAAAAGATCTATCGTTACATTTAAAGATGAGTCATTAAAGAGTCAGCCTGGAGCAGTGTGTAGCGTATACGTACGATGCTCCGTTAACACGGAGTCCGGGGCACAAGTGATTATCGCAACCACACGCATTACGCATTATCCTGGTCTCACACGAGTTATGTTTCATTCGCGCACACAGACTAGGGAGAACCAAATCTTCCAAGAAGGCCGCGACGTCGTCACGGTGTGCGAATGGACCGACCGGGTCTACCAGAACACGCAGCCGGAGCATATCATCACGAATGTCGTTTCCGGTAGGAAGATGCGCGTGCAAAAGTACAACTTTCCCGACACGGTCGTCTGGAATCCCTGGCAGGAAAAGGCGCGCGACATTCCGGACTTCGGCGACGATGAATTTCCCAACATGATATGCGTCGAGAGCGGCCACGTCAGTAGTCCGGTTATATTGTTGCCAGGAACGGCCTTTGAAGCGAGCCAGATATTACAGGTGAGTTTATTTGCCTGCCGGCGCAATTAATTAACGACAGAGGCGTAGATTATCGTAATATCGTTCTGATACAAATCAAGTCCACATACGTAGCGTATAGGTAGAACAAAAATTCAAACTGTCGATATTAATACCGCGTTTAAATCTTAATCTTCGAACGTACGAAAGTCGTATATATCGATCTTACATCGATATTTTGATATTCATTGACAACTTTTTTGCATTAATATTCTAGCATTTAATATTAAACCCACGAGATTTTATTGATTGTCTGAAGACGCGTCAGCCGCGCTCGCATTTAATTGCGTGACGAAACTAGACTCTCAATGTAATTCGAGTCGTCATACTTTACCTGAAATCTTACGCTATTACCCGTAATTACGATCATTTGTGATACCATTACTCCGTATGCTATACATTGCACGGAGTAGCTACGAATAGAAATTGACCGAATAATTGAGCCAAGATTTTTTTGCCTCGTGTGGACTCGTTTGCAAACTAAGAGCTTATCGCTTTTTATATAGTTACGATTTCAATTCGCGAGACAAATATTAAAACCTTGTGCGAAACGAGAAAATATTTTGCATGAAATTATTTATTATTAAAGTGGCTCTCTACTTATCAATATATATTATTGTATTAAAACACTGCCATTATTATCAATTAAATATTATTAAGTGCTTTTTATACCGCATAATTTCTTAATACTGAAATTTATATTCGGAGGCATAAAGTTACAAGTTTTTTGTGGAACACTCTATACAATCTGACGACGTAACGTTATATTAATTCAGCATAAAGTATAAATAGCGAAATGCGAGCTGCAAATGTCGCAATATTTATTCATTACTATGATAAAAAGTCTTGCAAATTATAATTTTTCTCGTGTTTGCGTACGTATACGTATGTTTCAGCCACTTTTATGAAAAATTTTAACTACCAGAAGTCGAAAACCATTGAACAAGAAGGATCCTAGGATAATCAAGTGCACTTATACCGCCTGTTAGATGTAATATTACAGCCAGCGGAGCTACATTTGTGAAACGTAATGAACTACTATGTTTCCATCGACTTGTTCAAGGTGATGTGAGTAGAGAGTGGACCGACGTCGCACGTCAATGCCGGAGGCGGTACCAATTCGCTGCTTCCGACATCCTCAGCATCGTCGTCCGCGGTCTGGCCAACGGGCACAGGGTGGCTTTACATGCCGCCCCCACCGCCACCCCCGCCGCCCCCGCCGCCACCGCCACCACCGCCGCCGTCGCATCCGTCGCACTCGTCGCATTTGCATTCGCATTGCGTTGCCCAAACCTGCACGATATGTTCTTTGAATCTTTAGGAATCTTTAGACCCGAAGTGAAGTCTGCAAACTATGCGAGAAACCCCAGATCTCTTCGTTTCTCGCTCCTTCGATTAGTCGTTTCCTCGAAAGACTCGAGATCCACAACATCTACGGTGGAGAATGTATTTTTTTTCTTTTTCTTTTTTTCGTCGAGTCCATCGAGGTAACCCGCGTGATAAAGGCAAGTAACTACTATAGTTAATTTTATTGAAGAATCTGTCTTCCTTCATTCTACTTATTTTTATCTTTGTGCTTCGTCCGTGTTTTATGATAGGAATCACGAGAAACTAAATTCAAAACGACCAATCGAATACGCGAATGTGAAAGATCAAAATCGATCTATGTATCTCTCTTTGTTTTCCGCCGTCCAAATAACAATCAGATACATAGGATTTATAAATGAGTCAATTACATTATCTGAAGACGAGATCGCATTATTTCATTTGCGATAATTATTTTTCCTTTATCAAAGACATTGAAAAATTGCAGAGAGGTACTCGCATAAGTATTACACGGAATAGGGGATCCTTTTGTTAGTTTAAAAAAAAAAACATCCTAAAAAACGAGCGAATTAAAGTTCACTCGATCCGTCACACACACAAATATGCATACATATTCTATATATAAATGGAAAGCGAAAGAAATACATGTCCCGTTTCGTACTCTTGACTCATCCCGTTTAGGTATTAGCACACAATATATTGTTATAGGTGTAGATTGATATTAGGTATGTAAGTGATTTGTTAAATTTACATACGACAAAACTTTCCCTACAGAGTTTCCAAGTATGATGTAATTAATCGTTCGTTTTAATAAACGACGATTCGATCTAGTTTGCTTGCTGCAAGATGTATATTTGAAATTAGTAAATAGCAGAAAATGCACTTGAGACATATTTTGCGTTATATGAGCTATAACAAAAATGTTTTCGAAAAACTTTATATATATATATATATATATATATATATATATATAAAGTTTAAAAATGTTTAAAGGCACTATACTTAATTATTTTCTCGAACGCAAAGAGTCTGGCTTAAATGTATTTTTATTTGTTTAAATTAATTACGTGTACAAATTATGTACAAAAAGACTTTAAACGTTTTTTTTTTTAATGCAACTTTTATAGTCTTGTGCTAAATTGGCTTACGCAAATTTTAATACATTTTCAGAATCTTCATATATGATATATATATATATATATATATATATATATATATATATATATGTAATTAAGGAGATTTTTGAACACTTTCCCTATTGCGTATTAAGCGGAAAATAATTCTGAAGTACAAAAGATTTTCTATAATTTAATTAAATAACACAAGTCTGCATGATTTTTGTGTCTGGGAAAGAAAAGTAGTTTCTTATAGTTTTTTTGTAAAACGCTAAATCCGAATCCGCAAGCAAAACTGTCAGGTTTACGAGAAAAATAATAGAGTTAAATAGAGTTAATTCGTAGCTGACGAACCCGATGTACGAAAGACTTTTTAAAAGTCTTTTGTACATCTAATTCTTCAGCTATGAATCTTTAAAAAAGGTCGAAAACGCATTTTTAGGGGTCTTTAATTTATTTTTCTCGTAAACCTGACACGATTGAACACTTTTGCTTACGGATTTGGATTTAGCGCACAAAAAACTGTATAGAAAACTATTCGCTTTTTCCAAGACCATAGAAAAAAAGTCAAATTTTGCAGACTTGTGTAATTAATTATGTGAAAATAATCGGATTAGATTTATTAAATTTATTTAAAAAGAAAGATTTTTTGCAATTTTATAATGATTTAGCATAAGAGAGAATCGATTATATGTAATTCTTTCAAACATTACGGATAAACAGCATGCTACGTGTGCGTGAGTTTGTTCAATATCTCTATAATATATAATTTACCTATGAACAATACGAATATGGTGCTATTGTTACAAAATAGTGTTGTAATGATAAGTCGCGCAACACGCACGCACGCACGCACGCGCGCGCACACACACGCGCGCACACACACACACACACACACAAACGCATACGTACATACATACATACACGCGCACACATACAGACATAAACTAGATAAGCTCAATCAGGCATTTTTCCGTAATGTAATTTTACACAATCTTTCTTTAGAATTTTCGAAACTACTGTCCCGAAAATATTGCATATTACATTTGTTCATATGCAAGAAGAAACGTTGCATCATCGAAATAGACATATAAGACAACATTTACCGTAATATTATTACATATTAGCATAAAAATTGCATGTGCGTACGGAGAACTTTGTAAAAACATTGACCATTTAACAATTTTAACAGAAAGATGAAGGAAATAGAAGCAACATTTTGCCGCCCATTTTTAGATAATTGTATTATTATTAAGGTATCGCGAGAACTAGAGACACTATTTCTAAGGCTCAGCCGAAACTCAATTTAAGTAATGGCGAGTTAAGTTAATTAAACTTTATACCGAAGATAATTGAATTTGTAATAAAAGCATCGAGCATTTTTTCAACTCAATTGTGAATTTGACAGAGATAAATTAAAATACACAGGACCATATATTTTAATATAAATTTTTTACTTACAAAAAAGGACAAATTTATTATTATCTTATTAAGTATATTTAATAAAAATACGCGAAATAAATTGACTACATTGTAAAGTTAATTGTGTGAGTGAAAAGAAATCGGCAAAAGATCACGCATGTCTCTATTTTATATAAATATATAATCTATGCCAACGCGCGCGTGCGCATCAGTTTTATTCAATAGCCGAAATACATTCGGAATCGACAATTTTTTTACGCGTTATATGGCTTTCCAATGTCATGTACGTAATATTAAAGTATCACATGTAAATTCTTCAAATCAACTATCCCATATTAGTAGTGTACTATTATAATTAAGTAAATGCTCAATATAGCGCGCTGTTCCTCGCATATTATAAACTTGCAGTCAAACGAAGAAGAAGAAAGGAAAAACGAGTGGAACGTTCCTGCTTATAGATGTTTTATGGTACGCGAAAAAAAGTACAGCCTAGGAAATCCGAAACAATAGCCACTCGAATAAAAGAGTTGAATTTCGGAAGTTTTTGCAGATCGCAGAGAATAATGCTAGTTTCACGAGGGTTTTGGTCTTTAGAGGCTCGACAATACGTTCGTCATTTAGTATAGCGTGTACATTCTTTCTTTTCTTTCCCCCATATTAGCAATTAAGGTTCGGTCTTCCACCGTTGCTACATTTATCGAATTACACCGTACACCATTTTTCACTCGATTATTCAATGTTAATATCCACGAATATTTGTGATTAAAGCGAAATTATGAAATCGCGATTAAAATTAGTACGTTAAGAAAGTGTACTCTTTTTGGGAAAGTGCAATAAAAATGTGGGAAATAATTGTACAATCTCCATTTTCTCTTTCACCGTTTAATAATTTGTATTTAATTGTAGAATTATTAATCGTTGAATGTCGAACTGTTACTAAACGATTTCTATGACGTATCGTGATGCAAGTAAAGCGATGTACCGTTCGGGACAGGACGAAAAGATTTAAGAGTTATGCGTGTATCGTTAAAATTTGAACAGTTTATTACAAGCGAGAGGGGACGATAGTGGCACATGCGTGTGTCTAACGATCGTTCGCTTGTTACACATTTAATTACACAACATATTAAATAAGTTTGAATTTACAGAATTGGAAATTAGTACTACAAATATATCGTATTATTTAATATCCTTATACCTAGAGAAACCAGTCAAACGCGTGTTCTCTTTGACTGAATTTAGGTGTAGGTAACGTCAAGTTTTGTACACTGATTATAACTGTTTTTGTGAGCAACGTGTAAATAACAAGATAATCGAGGCTAGGTCCAGAGGCATGTCATATGGTCGACACACCCGCATACGGCCGACAATGGAAAAATTCTCTAACATCGAAAACATGGTGATTACTTTCTCCGTCCCCGGTATAAGCATCGAACCCTGTGTTCCGTACAATCGTGAATCTTTTTAGCATAGCCATTGGATGCGATATAGCCGTTTCTTGTCGTAAAAATTTACACACTTTCTCTGTGGAATTATCCCGCTGCCTGCTTCGACTTAACCTCTGGTTCACCTTGCTGTTTCTTAAGCTGTTTCTCTCGCATTCGTTCCGCGTCGCTGTAAAAGATGAAAGATTCCTCTATAAAAAAATCTATTTCTATTCTCTCGAATGGGAAAAAGGTACGGATACCCCCCCTGAGGGGACTTACCGTGCTTTACGTTGTTCCAAGGAAAGACCTTTATTGCTGTCTTGTTCGGACGCTGCCTTTTTCGAGGTTTTTTTCAAATTCTTGGCTCGTGCTAGTTCACGTTGATTTCCGCCTGTAACGCAATTAACTAATTAACAATTTTTTTTTTTTTAAGTATCGAATTTTCAATTTTAATATAATTTTTATTTTATTTTACTCCGCAAGTTTTCGGTTTATTTATTTTTTTCTCTATTTTCGTCCCCGTTTACTCGACTCGAACAAGGTGCTCATCGTGCTTATAAAAAGAGCGCTACTTATCCGCGCGTGCGCACGTGCACGTAAGTCAAAATCGGTGTTCTTTCGAGCGAACTGGTATGTAAAATGAACGCTCACGTAACTCTTAAAACGTTACACTCGTGATATATTAAAATGAACACGATCCACGATCGGCAATGCCCCGCGATTTAACTGCTCCGATTACTTTAATTGCAATCTTTATCCGCGTCGCTCCTCGTTCCGAGTTCGAAAGGCGTCACGCGTCACGCTTGCACAAAATGGCGGACGAGTAAAATGCGACGCAAGCAACTGCGCCATAAAGCATTTTTTTGTTCACCGTATTTACTCCTCGGAATCGAACGTTGTCAAATCCGGCGAAATTCATTTATTCACCGTGGATAGAAGAAAGAAACCTCGATTTCACGCGATCGCGGCTCGCGGCTCGAACGCGCGCCGCCATCGCGGTTCCGCACGTCATCGAGGTTAACAACGAGGTTTACGGAAATCGAGAATCGAGACCCATCGCGTGTCTCCGAGAAGTGGAGGCTACCCGTTCGTAACCATGTTCGACTTTTCTTCCTCCACCCGTCAAGACACGCGATTTTCTCAATCCCGCGAAATCGTCGAGACTCGCGGGACAGACTCGCACATAGGGACCCTTTTATATCTTTTATTCCTTTTCTTTTATCGCGTTATCGTCATCGAAAAATATTGACCTTTCCTTCGGAAACAGCCTGCAGAACGAGAATTCTCGAGGGTACTCGGAGCGCATCGTCTGGCGCGGCGGTGTGCTCCTTTCTTCCTCGACGAGTCAGCGACGTTTCGCGCGACTTCGCGCCGGGACGATTGTTCGCGCGTGCGACAAATCTCTGCGAGAGCCACCCGTGATCGCGCGGATCGTTACGCGGCGACCTTAATTTTCAACGTTAACGACAATGGCAGCCGCGAAAGTTTTACGGGCCCGTCAAACTCGCCCGTCACGCCGTGTCCCCCGTCACTCTTCTCTCTCTCTCTCTCTCTCGTCGAGTTGTCGCGGCGCGATCAGGAAACGACCCGACCTCGGCGACGTTTCGGCTGGACTTACGGGTCATTTTTTTTTCTCAGTTCTTGATCTCCGATAAGCAAGCACTTAGAAAATTCGACCACCCGAATCGGTGGCGAAACGCACGGCCCGACGATACGCGCACGCACACACCAGCACACACATACACACACTGCACACACTCGCGGGCTCGCCGCTCGCGCGCGCGCGAACGCACACGGCTCCTGCGGACTAATTTCCAAACCAAAATAAATATGGTTCTGCGTTCTGCGTCGTCTCCGTAGAGCCTCCTTGCCCCCCTTGTAACCCCTATCCTATCTTCGCTGCCCACCTCCCACCTCCCACCTCTGCCGCAATGATTGCAGTGATGCCACGTGTCTCGATCCTAGTGACATTCGATTCATTCGATGCGTCGCAGCATTTGCTCCGGCCGCGTTGTCCGCGCTCTCGATTTTAAAAAAGGATATGCTACGCCAAAAAGCCAAAGTTGAATTACCTCGAACCTCGAGTTTCCAAGTCGACACATGGTCGACAGAAATGTAAATCCTAATTTACACATGGATCAGAAATGGAGTTTTCTTAAAAAGAACCGTTACGTTTCAAAGCTGACATTTAAATTTAAAAAGTTTTTAAATAAATTTTTCTTCTACCTATTTGATTTTACTGCGGGTCTCTTTTATGATTCAATAAAAATAAGAACACATTTCACATACATACATATTTGAAAATATATATTTCTTGTGCTTGCTTTCAAGTTTACTTTAAAAGACAAAGTTTCCTAGAATATTCTTTAAATATATTCTGGAAAAAACAGACGCGGCTATACATAAAAAAACTAAGTTGTAGTTTAGATCTACGAATTCCTATAATTAATTTAATTTTATTTAATTTTACAAATTTTGTTCTGTAGTATTATATATATATATATATATATATATATATATATATATATAAACATCTTTTATCCGTTATAAAAATGCAATTAAATTTAGAATATACACGCCAAAATCGTTTCTGTTTACATAATTTACAAAGATAAAAAATAGCTTACGTATTCGAGACACAAAAGAGCTAAAACATCAAAGTAATAAACTCAGGAGCTGCATGCCGTGCAAGCGTCCCCATTTTTACGCGAGCAAGCGAGCATTGTTTCCAAATTTTGACTTGCTTGCTGACTTAATTGTTTTTGTTTTTCGGCATCGTTGTCGTTAACACTTTTGTTGGGTGACTTGATAGGAGTGCTGTTGATAGGGCTGTTGATAGTGTTGTTGATAGAGCTGTTGATAGTGCTGTCGATAGCAGAGGTGCTGCCATTGGAAGTACTCGAATCGCGACTTTGTAATTTTGATTTGTCCACTGTGAATTGTATAGGATTTGCGGCTGGTTTTGTTCTCAGGTAATACATGCCAGTCTTTAAGCCCTGTAAACGACAACATATTTTCATATGAAATGGCTCGTACAATTTCGTTAGATTCTTTAATTTGTGTAATGACGAGATGTTGGAAGAATTCAAGGGAAATTGTTACTTAAATAGTGTAAAAGTTAAAAAAAAATCCCGAAATTGATCTCTTACTTTTTCCCAACCGAAGAAATGCATCGATGTAAGCTTCTCAGTCGTCGGATCCCCTATATGAACATTCAAGGATTGCGATTGATCGATGAAAGCTCCTCGATCAGCAGCCATTTCGAGAATCACTTTCTGCGGTATCTCCCATACAGTCTTATAAAGCGCTTTCAAATCATCGGGAATACGTTCAATGTTCTGCAAAGTACACATATACGCCATCTTAGAATCGCGCTAAAATAATTCGAGCGACAGGAACGTTTAGGAGATATTTAAAGGCATTTACTTGAACAGATCCAAAATTCGCGAGTATCTCGTTTTGCATAGATTCGTCCCATAAACCTCTATCGGTCAAGTCTCGTAGTAGATGGGGATTGACAATGACAAATTCTCCAGACAATACGCGCCTCACGTAGATATTACTCGTGTATGGTTCAATGGACTCGTTATTCCCTAAAATCTGTGCCGTCGAGGCTGTTGGCATAGGTGCTATTAAAAGCGAATTTCTTACTCCGTGCTTCGCGATCTTCGCTTTCAATTCATCCCAATTCCATAAATCTGTCGGCTTAACGTTCCACATATCGTATTGGAGGATCTGGGGGAAAAAAAAAAACAAGATTATACAACTATAATGTACGGATAGAGGATGTTCCGCGATTAAAAATTTAAAATACTTACGCCTTTGCTGACCGGACTACCTTGATATGTCTCATAAGTTCCTTTTTCCGCAGCTAATTCACAACTAGCTTCTAACGCACCGTAATAAAGCGTCTCGAAGATCTTAATGTTGAGTTCCTTCGCTTCTTTGCTTTCGAAAGGATATCGCGTTAATAGGAATGCATCTGCTAAACCTTGTATCCCGATACCTAAGACACAATTTTCAGTTTTATAGTATAATTAATTATATAAAATTAATGACAAAATCGATTGAGATAATCTCACCGATAGGTCTATGTTTTTGATTAGATGTTCTCGTCTCTTGGATAGGATAAAAATTGACGTCAATGACTTTATCTAGATTACGGGTGACGATTTTTGTGACTGTTTTAAGTTTATCAAAATCGAAAGTTTTGGTGTCTGTATTGACGAACATGTTGACAGCGATAGACGCTAAATTGCATACAGCGACTTCTCCAGGGCCGGAGTATTGAAGAACCTCGGTGCACAAATTGCTGCATTTAATAGTTCCTACATGCTGGTGATTCGATTTTCGATTACAGTGATCTTTGTAAAGCATATAAGGTGTTCCAGTTTCTACTTGCGATCTGAGAATGGCGAGCCATACAGCTCTGGCCTGCACTTGCTTTCTGTAGCAACCTTCCTTTTCATATCTAGAAGTGTTCCATACAAATTTATGCAACGTTTACAAAAGTTAGAGGATGAAAAATATATAAGTTACCAGATAGTTAAATAATTAATAGAAAGAGACTGCTAATATATACCTAGTATACAATTCTTCAAACTTATCGCCCCAAACATCAGCTAAACCGGGAGATTCATATGGACACATCAAACTCCACATCTCATCGTTATACACACGTTTCATAAAAAGATCTGGTATCCAAAGGCCATAAAATAAATCTCTAGCTCGCATGTTTCCATCACCTGTTCAAAAGCATACGATACATTATAATTATAAACAACGATAAAATAAACGGATAAAATTCTCATCCATCTAATCTATACTTCAACATTAAAAAAACAATAAAAAAAATTTACCAATGTTCCTCTTAAGTTCCAGAAAATCGAAGATATCGGCATGCCATGGCTCTAAATAAATAGCAAACGCTCCAGGTCTTTTGTTTCCTCCTTGATCAACATAAACAGCAATTTCGTTATATAATTTTAGAACGGAAATCAAGCCGTTAGTCGTATTCGTATCTCCCGCGCTTTTGGCACGAATGCAATGTACGTTAAGTCCTATTCCTCCAGCGTATTTGCTGATAAGGGAGCACTTTTTCAGCGTACTGTAAATACCCTTTATACTATCATCTTCGAGGGTTAGGAGGAAGCAGCTGCAAGAAAATAATTCTTATTAAAACATTAATGCTTCAATATTATTAAACTAATCAAACTCTTTCAAGATTACCTAGACATCTGCTGATTGTTAGTACAGGAGTTGAATAGCGTTGGTGAAGCATGCGTAAAATATCGTTCGGACAAATAATTATACGTTTCTATGGCTTTGTCAACGTCATTTTCGTGAATACCAACAGCCACTCTCATCAACATGTGTTGAGGCCTCTCCACTATCTTGCCATTGATTTTCAGCAAATAGCTTCTCTCGAGCGTTTTAAAACCAATATAATTATAGCTGAAATCTCGATCGTATATTATAGCAGAATCCAGTCTCTCCGCGTTATTCTTAATAATATTATAATAATGTTCGCTGATTATAGGAATATGTTCATTCGTGATGGGATTCTTGGCGTAATATAAATCATGCATAACCTCTGTAAAGTACAAGAATTAAATATTGATTTTAATTTTAAATCTCATGTTAAATAAACATTAAAAATCAAGAATTATTAAGAATTTTATGACAGAAATTGACTCGAATAAGTAAACGCAAGATGCTGTACCGCTGAAGCACTTCTTGGTTTCCTTGTGCAGGTTAGACACATCAATTCTTGCCGCTAATATAGCATAGTCAGGATGGTTGGTTGCCATTGTAGCTGCAGTTTCCGCCGCAAGATTATCAAGTATAACTGTAGTTACTCCAGAATATAAACCACGTATCACTTGAAGCGCCACAGCAGCCTACAATAAATTTTTGATTATACAAATTGATATTACTAAACTTGTCAATTTTTATTTGCATGTGTAATATTAATTTATATCGGTTGTTTTTTTAATCTAATATATATTTTATAAAACTTCTCTAAAGATACTATACTTATACACCCCATTTCCCAACGTATCATCTCATATTGCAAACTTATATAAAAAATAAAAAGATACTTACTGGATCCACATACTTCGTATCTAAGTTATAGCACTGTTTGGTAATTCTTGAAGTGATCTTATTAAAATGAACATTCTCCTTACGCCCATCTATAAATTAAAATGATGGGGTTCAATTTCACAATCTTTCCTTTCACATCTGATAATAATTTGTAATTTAATAAATGCATAGTATTCATAATATCAACATGGTATCGCTAACAGTCCGATCATCATTTTATCGTGAATTATTTTGTAATTTTGCAAAGTCTCCCGGTGTTGCAATAATTATATTAACATTATATAAAAGAATTGACGCATCATTCGTGGGAACGTTAAACGATTACACATCCATAATCGTCATAATCGAGCATAAAGAAATGGTTAACCCGTAACTTACTGCGCTTAATAACGTGCATCTTTTCTCGCACGGCTTCCTTGCTCTTCATTTTCGGGGGAGAACGATCGCGGCAACCTTCTTGCGCATCAAGCTTCTCAAATATCGCGCAAATATCCATGTTAGTGGTTCGCCAAAGCCGACAAACCGATATATCCTACTGACCACCGACACCGACTACTGTATTCTTCCGATTCTTCGTACGCCAACAACATGAACAACAATTTTAGGCGCGAAACGGAACCGGAAAAGAGAAGAACACATGTTCGACATGCGCGTTACGACTTATCGATTTCGGCCAATAGTAAGCGAAGGTGCTCGGTGCTCCTCGAACAGCGCATTCCATCCTCGATTTAAACTGTAAAGCCCCTTGCACAATAGGCGATAGCGATGGCGATAGTTGCCGACAAAGCTATGTAGTATGCTCGAACAATATTAGACACTAAAAAGTTTTAGAATGCTGCTGCATAACGCTAGACAACGGGAAAAAGATAGCGACGAATGCCGTCGTCGCTCGGTGAGAAAGTCCAAGTTCTGAAATGCGACGAACGACTATAAACGAATCTCGAGAAATACATTTATTTCAATATTGTTACGTGTCCCTTAAGGCGAGGCATGCTTTTTCGAATGTAATTAGACGATAAAAGGGTTTAGAATGTTGTTGCATAATGCTAGCCAGCGAGAAAAAGGGATAACTTATGAATATAGCGTCGCGCGACGCTCCGCGGCGGGAAAATAGAAACTCCGAAATGCCACGAATGATTCTGAACGAATCGCAAGAAATATGTTCATATTGTGGGTGCTTTGGTGCAAGGTATGCTCTCTCGAGAATTTAAGAAAGTAATGAGCAAAATATTCAGAAGGAAATATGCGAAAGGGAAAAGTTAGATAGAAAGAACCCTTGATTTATGAACATTTTTAAATGCCTATATAATTTGTTTTTTTTTTTCCAGAAACTAATCAAAGAAAGTTGATGAAATTTGAGACTTTTTATCAGGAACACAAGAACTACAACATATCACAAATTCAACCTATTTCATATATAATTCTTTTAAATTCGGTTGATTAAACTTAGCTTTATATATGTGATCAAAGGTCCATGTATACAAAGTTTATGAAAACAAAGTCCTTCCTCTCTCTATGAGGAAGCAAAACGTAATGTCGAGAAAGCGAGAGACACGAGTATTCGAGGGTCCAGAGATCAATAATGCATAGTTATAGTTTAACAAACAGCGTTTTAATCTCGTGGATATATTTACACAAAAAATTATCTCATTGCATTCGTAGAAAGGCCAGATAATCGCGTCGTGAAGAGATTCGATCGAAGAGAAAAATAATGCTTAATGCTTAACCGACCGCGCGAATCGAGGGTTCGCCGGAGCTATCGTACATTTAACTATCTTGCGCGCGTATCACGATCCGTTAAACATTATTACATCTTATGTTCTTACATATACGCGCACTCTTTGGCCTTTACTCGCACACGTGCATGCAGTACTGTCGGACGCCCGTGCACTCTACTTTAATAGCGTCATATACGCTAACTTCTGTATGTATGCACAAAAGTTTTTAACAGCATGGCAAATCGAACATAATCAAAACATGTGAAAAGATGTACTCGAATAATATCGATATATTTCTTCAACATTAAATTGCTAATACAATACAAATTGCAGTTAAAAAAAAGCAATTGATTCGAAATTTATGATTTAAAAAATCAACGATCCTCCCTTATTTTTTCATATCCATAAGTCGCGCCGTGTGTAAGCTAAAAAAATGTGCGTATACATTATCTTTTTAAATTTATAGACGAATGCTCGCTAGTCCGACGTACAACTCGTTGTTCATCAATTTTTACACGCTAGAATTTTATGGTATTTACAAATTTATCGTAATAACACGCTCTAGAAGTATCGCGGAAACACGAGGTCCGAAAGGAAAATGTCGAACTGATGTCAAATCCGAATACGACGCGGCATACATATACATGTTAAGCGATTACGATTATGGTCTATTTTTCTTAATTGTACACTTAATGTGTGCACAATTTTTCTTAATTGTAACTGTTAATAAATTAATCGCCTTACCTAACGCAGCCTAGGGACGATTTACAGATTTACACCTTTGGTAAAAGACAACAAGACGCGTGTGATAACACGGCAGTTATACAGGATGTGCTTAACAAACCCGAACTGCGCGAATTAAAATTAGCGAATATGAATATGAATGAATCAGTACTCATTAATGAAGAAATGATTAATTTAAAATCAACTTATATACATCTCACGGTGATTATCAGACTGACAGAGTTAACAAAAATTCAGTAGGAATACAGACTATATGTAAAAAAAAAACATTATAAAAAAATTACTTCGCGAGAGCTTTTCAATATTTTAAAATATGACTAGCGCACGTAAACGTAAAGGCTGCATTCCAATATTCACTGTCAGTACTAAAAATCTATATTTTTCTATATTTTACGTCACATATAGTTGTACCTATACTATAGATTTTCAGTATTGCCAGTAAATATCGGAACGTAGCCTTAATAAGATCAAAGCTCATATAATAGTAATTAATGACTTGAACGTACATTTATTCATGTTAAGTACAAGCTCGAAAGAAGCTCTATACGTTGAAATCAGCGCATTAATTCGGAAATTTGTCCATTTCCTACCGACGCGTCGGGCCTCTAAAAATTTGTCTAAAAATACAGACGAACAAAATCAACTTACAAAGTCGCCACAATTGTATAAACATTATACAACGCACTATGTACAAATACATCTCTCAAACTCCTAACAATCACTCTAGTGCCGTTGAGAAGCTGCTATTCATTCTGCATAGCCGCACAAAAATATCATTTCCACGTTTCTCAATCTGACATGTCGCTATTTATATATGTCACTTGCTATGGCGCGTCAAAAGAAGTTTCATCTAAATAAATAAATGAAATTTAAATAAAAATGGGCGAGTATTCTTCGCGATACATCCTACAAAATACTATTTCAACACGATCCCTGGCACTTGGTATTCATTGCTGCTAACACAAGTGCGAGATCTCTCAATTTACGCGCTATTCTCCTATTCCTTTCTCCTTATTACTAAAATGTCCCGGTTTACGTTACAGTACGGAGAATATATCGCTTGGTCTCACTTTGTACTTTAATAAGTAGTAGACAATATACACTTTTACATTGGTGTTCCTCTTTATGAATCGAGTCTAGAAATTATTCGTCCTGGGGCTTCGAACGCCTTGAGACGACAGGCGTCACTGGTCCAAGTCATCTTTGCATTGTTGAGATCTAGTATATGCAACGGCATACGAGAAGGAGCGAGCGGTTTTTGCGTAGAAAGTTATGTCTAGCGCAAGCGCATTTCTTGGGCCTTAGAGGACCAACAGAGATTCTTTCGTAAGTAGAATAATAATTGTTTGCGGTTTTACAACTGATCGCTTAAAAATAAATCGTAGACGATATATCCGATATATTCTCTTGCAGTAGAAGCGCCTTATAGTTAAAATTTCTATATAATAAAAAAATTGCGAACGATTCTTAATAAATTTTTATCTATCTATTCTACTTCCCGCGGTTGATTCTCTATGGACCATTGAGATTCTTCACTGTATATGTATCGTATTGCGACCATAACAGAATCAGTCAATAAATTATACGTGCAATTATGAAAAAAATATCGAACATATGCAATACTCGTTGTTGATGAAACTGATATATACCATATACCATAAGTCATTTTCTACGTTTATGAACGCTGAATCACGACAAAATGAACTAAATGTTATAATTCGCTAAAATCCAATTTTACGGTATATAGCGAAGAAATTCATGTTTACAACGCAAGTTTTTCAAGTTCGTTGTAAAAGCGTTAGCAACAATATATATATATATATATATGCTATATATATATATATGCTATATATAATATTCATGCATTTGAATCTCGTAACGAAACTGTCGTAATAAAATTTTCACATTGAGACAGCAAATTTTGTACGATTAATTAATAAAATGATCACAAGCTTAAAAAAAACGTCAATATCGCAATATCGTCAATAGAAATAAAATAACGTTCTTCGAAAACATAGCTTTCATCGACTTCCACTTCTGTAGGCTCATTATCATGATGTGGACGGCATTGTACTAAACTGACTGAACATGTTACAGCAATAACACGGGATAAACGTGTGCGAGGTTCTGTAAAATAAAATATTAGCCGGTAAATTTCTTTCATAATGCGACTGAATACCAAATTAAAAAATAATAGTGCCTTCTAATAGAATAATTAGTGTCTCACCTATATTTACAATGCGATTATTTAGAGTTCACACATCTCATTTGCCGTTGCAACTTTCGATTATTTTGCTTCTTACGCACACTTTTATCGCATTGCCTGCCAGTATCACAAATTAATTGCTAAGGTTGTGAACCGCCGCCACCATCACCACTACCCATATTCTCAGTTTGATTCCCATCAACCGAGTTGCTTCGCTTGCTATCCGTACCACGACTGAAACATTCAATTTGTCCGATATGTATCGCGTTTTTGCATACGACACGGTACGCAAAATCACATTTAAACGGCAAACGCTCTGCGAGTAAAATGAGACTCACTTTATATGAACGGAAGAAGCGTCGATATCTGTTGATACACGAGATTGTTCTCGGACAATTCCAGCAGGTGGTCTTGTTTTCGACGCAAAATTCGATTGACAGCTGCCGGCGCGTTTACTCTTCCCGATAACTGTTTCTTTACTATTCGATTCTTGCATCGTCAAACACATTTCCACCATTGCCCTCAGACAATTCACAAACAATTCAGCACTCTCGGGCGTACAGTTTGACACCATTTGTGTTGACTGTAAACATTTTGTCAATTGCGTTACGGACAGAAAGACTCCTAGCTCCTTAAATCCGGTCCATATCAAAATCAAATCACTAAAGAAATAATTAAATGCTAGAATCCAAAACTTACGTCTGAGTCTGGGTAAGGCCCTGCGAACCTCCAAAGACCGCGGAATCCGCAGCTTTGCAAATAGTGTTGCAAATGATGTTGCTGGTTCGTATCTTCGCAAGCTATCATGTTCTGTATAATAGTTTGAACGGCATTCAGTATCGCTTGGTCATGACAAGAAGACAATACGCTATTGATCTTTGCGTCGAGCAAGTTATGTCTGCAAAGATATTCGGCAAGTTGCAAAAATTTGAAGATAGATTAGTCTCAGATATTCTCGTTTGAAAAAACTTACACGACTGGAAAAACTTTAGGGAAAACTACTGTTGCTTCTGCCAGGTATTCATAAAGAATCCGCGTTTCGTTTTCATTGGTGGAATACTTGACTAGCGTGGCCAGCATGGTCAGCACCAAAGTCTGCGTTGAAAAATCCGTTAATACTTCCGGATCGAGTAAGACGTTATTTTCGTTGCTTAGGCTCACTCTGGTGCTACGATCCCTCTGTGTAAGGATACAAACACATTAGTTTCCTCGACTCACGATAAGATTAAGAAATTAAATATTACAGTCGCGGGACGTTCTCAATTCATATTTCCAAGCTGAATAGTCAAAGAAAACCGCGTTTCAATTCGAAAAGAGAGAAAAAGAAAAAAATACAAGAATTATACCACAATTATTGTTGAAATGACAAGTACCTGTTGCTCCGCGTTGTCCGCCGACTTGTCGTCCTTTGCGCTCGGCACGCTCAAGGATCGCTGCGATTTAAATAAAAGCCGGCCAGTCTTGTTAGTGACAAGTTGCATGATGTTTTATATAATCCAGGCAGGCACAGGCAGGCGCGGGCACACACCGAGAGAGTAAACAGAGATGCACGAAGGAATAAAATGATGTTATATGCTATGCGCAACAGGTCTACTGCGGTATCAACTGGGAATCGGATTGAAAAGTATGGCAAACGATAGACAGACCATCACGCGAAATCAATTTTCGTTCAACGTGCTTAAAAGCTGAGACTTTGATTCTTTTTCATGTGCGTCAAGAAATTCAGTAATAAAATGTGGCTGAAAAGCTTCATACCAAGAATATAGTAAATAAAATTAGATAAATATATATATACACCGAAAAGATATGGAATACAATTCCACATAGATACATGGATAATAGATACGTTTTACTATATTTTTGTAGATAAAACACACACACAAATTCTCAGATAACAGGCGGATTTGATAAACAGATATTCCTTGGCAAAAGTAAAAGACTTGATCAAACAATTCGTAGAGACAATAAGATAAGCAAAGCGATAGTAATAGAAGCAATATACATAATTTATCGCGCAAATTACATATGAATATTTTATTTTATGAGAAAGATAGTTCATAGTTCATATTTTGTTCGAATAAGCTCTGGATAATTTTATTTCGTGCGAGCACTTCTCTTGATACTTTTGGGATCATGCAGTGCATTGTTCCAAAGTAACTTCATGCACTCTGTATGCTCGAGAGTGATTCCTTTTTAACTTGCTAAATAAGTAATTGTGTGTGCGAGAATAGTGCCGCATTTCGATATACTCTACATAAGTAATAATTTAAAAAAATATAAGATTTTTTAGGGGCGCAAAAATTGGTGTTCCTACAATATTTCAAACGCATAAGTTAACTACGCCGTTATAATTATTGCTATAGCTCGTAAAGGAGAAATTTTTGAACAACGCGCGCGCTTGTAATTATATAATTTATACCTGCGCAGATTGTTTTTGTTGTTTCGCTTGAGTAAGCGCCGATTGATCTAGTAAATCCCAGGTCTTCTGTCTTCTACTCGTAGGATTAGAAGCTCCAGGCATATCCTGGCGAATTGTACACGATAATCTCATTAATGTCATATGTATTATGTTTTATGTAATCTATGTATAGTACTATAATAACAAATAGAAAAAAAGATAGTCACCGTATTGCGCGATGGCAGAGTATCGAGAACGTCCGAACTGCCTGATGAATCGTGCAAGCTTTTGTCGAGCGAGTGTCGGATGTGACATCTGCTACGAACCTCTTCTGACACAGCCACTAACGCTGCAAAGAATAAAATTCAGAATATATATTTTTTTAATCTTAATATTATTTCAAACTAACGTGAACGTACCGGTCAAGTAAGGGATACTTTCAGGCGTTACTTCAAATTTATCCCTTTTGGAAGGTTTAGCTACGATTGCCAGTAACATAGTCAATACTCTGACCGTCCTGGTGACTGTAGTCGGCGTACGATGCCTATAGCCTTTCAGAAGATGACCAACCAGCGCGAAATGAAAGTTAGACTTAAAGGACAAACCCACAGCATGATCTAATTGTTTAAACTGATATTCCAAAGGTTCACGCGTTGTCATCATTACGTATTCTAATGTCTGGAAAGAATAGCGGTGTGTGTGTAATGATTTTAGTCTCTATTAATCTTCACATTAAGAGATATTTAAAGATTAATCAAGATTCTCTCGAGAAGAAGACTCTTGAAGAGTGCAGACCTTTTCGTCGAAAATGCCTTGTGAGTCAAGTGTGTGCAAGTTCTGCTCGAGAAGGGCTAGGCCGGATGCGTATAACGATGCTTCATCTAATTCGAGAACGGACGTGGCAATCCAGAATAAATACCTGTGTATTGGCGATTCCTTAACAGAAAACGGTAAAACGGATTTAGTACTGAATATTGAAGTTGAACGATTTCTAAAGCTCTAAACGGAAACTTACGGATCTCAAAAGAGGTTGCAATCGGGTTAAGCACATAACAATAGCCTCTATAAGATTAATATCGTTGAAACTTTCGAGCGCCTTCATCAGTATCTTCAGTAGTTGCCTCATGTCTTGATCCGTTATACTTTTGCTGATACAACCGAAGACGATGAGAGCTCGTGGCTGCAAAGCCGGATTTAAGCAGAAGGCAAAGTTCTTCGCTAACGATGTCCACGTTTTTAACCAATCGCACTTAGGAATGTCTCGCATGCAAGCCTCCATGATCTCCAGAAGAGCGTCAGTTATGACTTCCAAACTGGTTAAATAAAGTCTCTCCCTGTCCTGTGTCCCGTGCGCGCTTCTCTCGCTACCGAGCCACTTTTCATTCGCGTGTTTACAGCTGGATTTTGGATGTTTGTAGAAGGCCGTCCCAGCGGCGGATTTCACCTTGCTGATGCCAAACAGTAGGTAAAACTTGGGCAATGAGAATTCGTCTAGGCTCATCCGTAGTATTCTATGTGTATCTTCGGAGAACGAAGGCGAACTGCATGTGCACAACGAGTGAATACTGTTGATGACCAAACCATGAGTGGAAGCTCGCATGGTCAAACTGCCGGAGCACACGAGCAACGTCACCGTGTGAAAAATGTACGGCAAGTGTTTCCCTACATCCAGACAGTTATTAAAGGACAACATCAGGAGATATCTCGCCAGGATTGCTATATCGCTCCACATTACATGCTGCTCCAGCTGCGACGTCGGCGACATGCACGTCTTGTCCACTATTCGACATACTTTATTTATTAGTTTCTTGGCGACCAATTGCACGTTACCGGACGCCAGAGCGACTGCAGTATCCGCCATGATCTCGGCCATGATCGGCGAGCTTAAGCCATATCGCGCGCTACGTTGAAGAAAAATATCGAGAACAACGTCTATCAGTTCCGGCAACATACCAATCGTACTCCAGATCTTCGCCTGTATACTCGGATACATTTCAATCTCCTGGACAGTCAACGTAATCAAATCTTCCAGGATCTCTGTAACTTGCTTCTGCCGCTTACCGCCTTCATCGTGCGGTTTGTAAAATCGCACGAGGTTGCTGAGCCATGGTGTCATATATTCAAGGCATAAATGCTTCAGCTCGATAGTCGACTCCTTGAAACCTTGTATGCATTCCTTAAGAAATTCGAGCGTGAGATGCGGATCGTTCGCCGCCAAGGTCTCACTCAAATGCTTTATGAATATGGTGTTATTCGATGGTATGCAAATACCAGATGTTTCCAACAGTTGACCCTCTATTTTCAAGCCAAATGTCGCTGTGAGCGCGCACAGGTGATTATACGCGGCAGTCCGAAGATTGGGGTCCGGACTACCGAGATTCAGTAAGGCCATGTTCAAAAGGGTACCGGGCACATCCTTAGGCCTGATTTTCGAGTGAACGGACATAGAGTCCGGCTGCGACAGCACCCAACGATTCCTGATGTGAATTATATTCTGCACAATGCTGTCGCAATCGTTGTGGGCAAAAGTCAGAGGTACCGATTCGCTGGAAATGGTCAGCACAAATGAATTGTCGTCCACCAGACAAACTTCTTCTATTTCGGACGCATAATAGACGTCATTTAAGATAACGGATTGCGATAACACTTTAAATCTATCAGTATGCGTTATTTGCAACGTCGTTGGTCCGATCTTCACAGATACTCTCATCTCTCTGTGAGCTAGTTTCAAGACGCCGGTGAACACTTTCAAGTCTTCGTCCAGGGATAATGTCGCTCCGGGTAATTTCTGTTGCTCGACATCGATCACGTCATTTAATTTCCCTTGGTCGATGAAGACAATCTTTCGATTACCTTTCAACGGCGCCAGGATACTATCGTAATACTTTGTGAATTCGCGTACCCATGTATTACAATTGTAAATGTAAACTGCGTGGAGATTTTCATAGGTTGCCACAGGTAGAACGCAAAACCACTTTTGCAAAAATTCTACCCTAAACCGATTATCTGAACACGTGTGAGTGAAATCGACGACTACGTCGTACGGAGAGTGATAGAAGGGTTTTAATGTTAGAATAACGTGATATATCAGCAGATCGCCATTCGTTTCGCCAAGTCTGAAAATCGAAGTTTATAAATGGCATGCTCTTCGCTATATGTATATTCACCGCTATCTTACATAAACGATTTGCGCATACTTGAATCGTCGTGGAATGTAGTAAAATACTGGATAGCCTTGCTTGCTGGTGCCTGCTTGATAAAAGATATTCATACTCTGGATGCTTTTAAATTCCTCTCTCTCATGCATATTATGCTTCATCATGATCTCTTCAAAATTAGTCGACGACATGTCTTTGCTCGCCCATCGTGACATGCGAACGTAATTAGTCGAAAAGAGCGAGCTGAAATTCAAACATAGAATCAATTCGTGATTCATATTAGCGATGATAACGTAGTCAAAGCAAACAGATCGAAAACTCACTGAGAATCCACCGGCTTGTGCTCAGGTGGACCAAGATACGCTAATAACGTAGCCATCTTGTCAAATGGTCTCCTCCCGACAGCTTTGTGGTCTCTACTACTACTAAGATAGTCTCCAATTTTTTCCTGATGATTCCACAACAACCTGTGCAATGCTAAGACATTGGCATCCGAAACAAATGACATAGGATGGCTGGTTTGATCGACCGTTTCGCAATCCGATGCTATCTGTATGATGAATCGTCGACCGATCTCGAAATTCGTTCTCAAAAAATCGTTGAAAGGCAACATATGTTGCTCCTTGCTGAACTCTACGTGATTTGCAATATTCTGCAATATCTTTGACATAAGCATGAGGCCTCGTTTGACTTCATACGGTACCGGTTTGTTCACGATACCCATCTCTTGGGGCGAGACAATGGCAGGATTAATGAAACGTAGAAATATCACCGTTCCTACGGCCACAATGTTGCTCTGCGGAGATTGCGGAAATCTCTTGCATAATACTTGATACAGGCAGTGACACATCGAGCGCAGCTGCGGAGGAAACCTGAAAAGAAATTTTGGACTTGAGCGATATGACTTATGTGATTTTATTTTATTTAGCAAGTTATAATAAATGATGACTTACGTATCTGATGATGATACGATAGCATTGAACACTTTTTGTGTCAATATGATTAAGTTGTCACCGTTTTGTTCAATACTTTCGCTAGGATCAATCCTTGCGCTGTCTACTTCAAAACTAATTGTTGGCTCGTCCAGTAAAGGTTTGATCAGAGGTTCAAGCAAGCTTTGCAAATAGCTGGTACCATAAATTTTAAAACAGAAGGACATTATTTTACTTCCCAGAGTATTACCGCGAAAGAGAGTCTGTATGCAATCAGTTAGCTCGACCTCTCGATAAAGCATATTCCACAATAGAGGTGACAATAAATGCTTTGCGTCGAACAGTGTCACGAAGACGCGCGCCAACTCATCCATTTGATTTGTCGTCACTACATTGGCCAATGCCATGGCGATAGGCAATTCACCTTTATCACTGATCATTGTAACAAGTTGCACTAATTGCTCGTATCTGTCTGCTAGGACAGTCTCAGCAAGGGTATCGAACTCCGTTCCCTGCTGAAGGATTTTAGTCAACACTTCCATAAATGCGGCTCGCGTCTGAAGATCCGCGTTATAGCCTAAATCTAAGTAAGAAAAAAGTTAAAGATTTAGCGATAGAGCCATTGTTACTGATAGTTATGGATAATTGAAGAATTCTCTGGAAGAAATAAAATGGCGAATAAAAATGAAAGTAAGAAATATGTTTTTGGGACTTAATCCGTTCCTCCAGAAAACTCTTGATCTAAAAGCATATAAATTGATTTTTTGCGTACGTATTGAATGTCTCAAGCCGCTGTCTATATTTGCACTGAGAAGATTACTCATAGCTTGAATGGTAGTGTTGCGCAAAGTGGCTAGCTTGTTAGTCGTTAAAGTAGGCGATTGCTGAGACTCAAGATCCTTGTCCTCCGATGATGATGATGATGGTTCGTTGCAGTAATTTATTAAATTCATAAAGAGCATGAAATATTTCGAAAATAGTTCAGACTTTGCTTCCATCAACTCAACGCGATCAGAATCTTCAGGCTGAAGAGGAAGTCCGCGCAATAATGCTCCTACTGCCTCCATGCAAGCTTGATCCAAATCTCTAGAGAAAGTTAAAGACAGATTCGATAATTATAACTATTGATTTTTAGTTTTTAACATAGAAGTTGGACATATTTATATATAAAGTGAGAGAAAATATTTTACCTTGTGTAAGCTGTAATATCGTTGGCAGTTGTTGAAGAAAAAGGATGCGTGCACATTACCCACTCGGTCAAATATTCAACTAGTTTGTTGCGAAATTTCAACTCCTGTCTAAATGCCAGATCGTCTCGTCTCTTCATCATAGCTTCAACCAGCTGGCATAATTTGGTTTTGATGCAAATCGAATGCACCGTCATGTCTAAATGCCTGACATACCTAACGATTGCCAACATCATGCCTTCAATACTGGTCACTCCGAGGTATTCCGATGGTTGATCCGTCTTTGAGTCCAGAATATTTTTCATTATAAATATGGTGTGTTCAATGAACTGCGTGTTTAAATCCGATACCACTACCTGTCCACGTGGGTCGAAGAATTTCTCGACGAAATTTTTTATCTGATCGAACAATATTGGATATACGGCAGGACTCATCTCATGTGCGACTAACTCCTTCACGTGCTTCTGTATTTGATTGCCAAGTTTCTCGTTGTTGCAAATTAATAATCGTAATAAGTTGAATACGAATTGCGTCACTGGGCAATACTGCGCTTCTTGATTCGAATTTGTTAAGCCCGAGACGGAATCCTGCTGTTTCGTCAAACCCCTTTTATGCTCGGGATTAAAAGGGAATACGCCATACGGTGGTCTACTAGGTGAACGACGTTGCAGGCATACTCCGCCCAAAGCGCAAAGAAACCCTGTCATGTTGGCCCACTCGTTAATTTGCTCTTCCACTTCGTGCTCCGAATTCTGGTGTGCTGCTCTCCGTTTTACGTTGCCGCGACAAAACGGCTCTACCTGCACATCCTCAGTCTTGCTTTTAGGATAATTAGCCAATTGTCGCGAAGTCGCTTCCCAATTTCTAAATGTTTCCTCCCAAGCCTAAAAATACGAATGTAAAATTCTGTCAGTTTTTTCAAAGACTATAATGATGTTCATGTTTCATTGATATTGATTAAATATTAACTAATATTTTATCGTGTTTTATGCATGGTGATAGAGAGTTCAAATTAGATATAAATACATATACAAAAAATAAATGTTAATATACGTACTGGTTGTATACCATTCACACAATGTTCAATCTTTCTCAACAAGAATAATATTCTTTTTTGTAACGTAGCACGCCCTGAAATATAAAAGACACTTCAAACTGCTGCTATCAATAGTTTCGTCGTTAAAGAAGATAACGAATAAAATTGGAAACTCACCGTGATTATATTCCTGATAACATAGTCTACTCTCCCCGTGGGCTATTACGATAACAAGATCTTTAATACTCTACTACAGACGAATAAGAATTTTATTAATTGAAATAGAGAAATAAATTCAAAGATTCACAAGTGAGTCTTTGAATCCAGGAGAACATATCTCTCCATCTGTGCTCTGAGTGTTCTCATGAAATCTCGTTAGAAAAATAAAACTTACCAGAGATCAACACGGTCGAAGCTTGCGCCAATTCTAAATACAATTGATAATTCGGAAGCAAACAGGTCACCGCTACCTCGTCGCTGCCACAAAGAATTTCCGCTTCTTCGCATAATAGTGCAAAACAAGACATGGATACTAAAACAGCCTCCATGTCTATACTCCATAAATACATCAAACACACGACCTGAACACGTTAAATTCCTCGAATTAATTGTAACCAGCCATAATTTTGTAATGGTTAAAAGTTTGTACCTCAAGTTTAATATGCGCTTGTTTACTGATTGCAATATGGCTGTCCACATTTCCATAATCTTTGTACTGAGAAAGAAAAGCATTCCTACAACTCAGTATCTCACGAAGCCATTTAAGTATAGTCGTGTAATTGAAAATTTGATGTTGAATCAATTTCTGGGAGATCGAGAAGACGACCTGCGAACTGGCATCCCAGAAAGTATCGAGCGGCGCTTCTGGATTCCATGCTTTGACTTTGTCTGGGTGGTGTAGCACTAACAAAGCCTCCATCGCTTCGTGGGCGATGTCCGGCATCGTGGGCTGATGGACTAATGAGACAAGTCCATTGATCAACTCTAAAGTGGACCTTTGTATTTCATGACCAGCTGTGCCGTAACTCTGCAACGTGTCAAATTAATATGGAGGCCTTAGACATCTTATCCATATTTAGTCTATATATATTCTATATCTCTCGATTACATATGTAGTTTTTTTTTTAGTTTTTTTTATTATTAAGTTAAATACACACGAGTAGCAAATGCTTTATTTATACTTTTCATATTTTTTACCGTTAACGCTTATATTCATAATGGATCCATATTTATTTATAAAAAACATACGTGCAACATTAACATAGGGTCCACGTGAATGAGTCGCACCATCACCAACAATAGGTTCTTAGAATTAGCCATCTCCTCTTTAGGCTTGAGGGCAAAGTTGTGAATCATGCGCAGCGGCGTATTCCACATGCAGTTCTGTGTCACTTTGTTCAGAGTATCGGTAAACATATTCCTGAGTTCCGTGCCGTACGAATATACAAGACTAATCTCCGGCCACCACGGTAATCTCGGTTGAGTGAAGATTCTGAAATATGGCATATCGAAACCGGTCAGACTTATCGTCAACAACTTGCGAGGTTTTTATGCGATTGCTGCAAGTAGAAAATATTTTCGACACTTGCTTGTATAATGAGCTGACCAAGACGAACTGGTACGTTGACGGGTAATTGACATTCAGGCAAAACTTAAAAACTTCGTTGTTATGCGGATTGATACGGAAGGAGCTAACGAAGGAGTCGATCATCAGATCGACGTCCTGCGCGCTGTAATTCTGCCCGCGTGAAAATGGCTTCGAGGGATTGAAAAGAAGGCTCATCAGATCATCCATCAGCTGCTGCGCCAGAGTTAGGACGACGTTGCTAGATTCGGCGTTGTTGACATACGTGGCCGCCTTAACGAGATTGACGCACGT
Source organism: Temnothorax americanus (assembly GCF_048541705.1). Classification (NCBI taxonomy): domain Eukaryota; kingdom Metazoa; phylum Arthropoda; class Insecta; order Hymenoptera; family Formicidae; genus Temnothorax; species Temnothorax americanus. Next base: position 325,767 of record NW_027509800.1, read on the forward strand.
GATCGCCGCGGCCTCGGACAGTTGGCGACTAGAGGAGCTGCCGTGCATTCGCAGACTACGCTTTACGCTATCGATGAACTGCTTCTTTCTCGAATATCGTGGCGAATCGGGTGGCCTAGTGTCGGCGTTGACGATCTCCAGGACCTTGGGCGAGAGTACCAGCAGCATCATCTGCAACGGCCAAACAGAGGCCGCGCGGCTCTTCTTCTCAACGACAAACGTGTCGAGAATGTCGAACAACTCTTCGCAGGCCTTACCAAGATCCTCATTAGGCTGCTTCTGCACGTCGGCGAACTCCTGCGGATACGTGTCCATCCAGTTCCAGATCGCCTTCTCCAGGGGATTCATAAGCACGAGATACGCCGACTTCTTGCCGACCAGTTGCCGGATTTTCTGTATAGTTTCTGCAGCAATAGCGAGTGAACGCGCGCGTAAGTGTACAATGCATTAAATCTTGGCTTCATTTATGCAATCGCGCCACGTCAATAATCACCGCCTACCGTTCAGAAGCCTGGTCAATCTGTAGACATCGACATTGATATACTGCATCAGCTCGATGTCGCTGCAGTCTGGATTCTCGTCCCCGCTGTTGGACAGTTCCTGAAGCCTGGCCGATATCCGGTTGAAGACCGCGTTGAAGAAATTTAGACTCAGAGCGAACAGCACTTTGCTCGCTAAATCCCTTATCATTTTCGTCTGCGGGCTGTCGTAGGGCATGCCTGCAAATTACAATTATCCTTGAAGATTCTACTTTCACCTTGACTCGATATCTCAACAATTTTCCTCGCCGAGTTGTTCCGCTTACCTATGAACTGACATATCTCCCGCAGCAGCAGCTTCACATTCATCGCCTCCTCAAACTTGGTTGTGTCCTTCGGTGTGTTCGCCAGGCACTTCTCCAGCGTGTCCAGAACGATGACGATTGATTCCCGTCGATCTTGATCCTTGGGTTGGAACGGCCGCTGACTGCTCGTGCTCGGCGTCAGCTCGTTGACCCGTTGCAGCATCTTCGTAAGACCAGATATAACGAAGGAGAAGCGGTATCGGGATATCTCTATCAGGCATTTCTTGCACCTCTTCTCGTTCACTCGAGAATGAGGACTTTCGGGACCGGAACGACACGGCAGCTGCGTTCAAAAAAGCGATCTCTTAGGGAAAGGGATATATATATATATATATATATATATATATAAATAAAACGTACAATGAGTGTGACAAACATATTTAAATAAAGTACAAAGTGTGCGCAAATAAGTAACATTGATGAATGAATGGATGATCCATTTTCGTCTCTTTGCAGGTACGCGGGGATTATATATTTATTAGGATGAAGGAGGAGGAGGCATGGACGCGAAGGAGGCATATCAAGGATGAAATGAGGCAGTCTTTGAAATAATGGTGGCGACAAATTGCCTCGACATCGCGCATCGGGAAACGTCCATTTATACGCTCGTGCGACTCAATCGATTCCGGTTTTATTCCCTTTTGTTCGGGTGTATCGGGCAGCGCGGCAGCGCGCGGTCGAGCTGTGCGCTGTGCGTAAAGGGAATGCGACTTTCATTCATGGATGGACCCGTCCCATTCATCGGGCTCGCATCAAACGCGCCAACTGTAAGAGAATTCATTCTTTTCTATCGCCATTTTCATGGGCAATGGGGAGGACACGAGCGCGGAATCTTGTCCCCGGAAATTTATTCAATTTATCCGGAGATTTTTGTTGAGACCGTCGAGGAATACCGTCATTTTTTTATTGGTCCTGCAAACATCACGTTCCACGCGAATTTATATATCGCGGGTGAATAGTATACAGTTTAATTAAAACAAAAGCGTCGCCCTAATTATCACGCCAACGAGCGTGGGTGGTGAAAATCGTGCGAAATAACATTCGCGAGTCATGGAGTCATCGCTCAAGTTTATCGATATTTACACCTCGCACCCCTAATAGATACGTTACTGTATATACACCTTGATTGAGCTGCTCTCACGGCGAGGTTGACTGGAGGCGGATGGCGGATGGCGGATGGCGGAGGGGGCGAAGGTCAAACCGCACGAGGGGAGCCGGGAGAGGAGGGGCCATCTTTGCAAGAATGCATCTTTTCATGAATGAACGAATCAAGGAGGGAAGGAACGACATCGTATTCTCGGGCACGGGTGGCCCCTCTCCCTCCCACTTTATCGATACACACTCGAAACGTACGACCGTCTTCGTCTTACGCGATTACAGAGGTCCGATTTTTTTCGAGAAAGATAAATCGCGTAGCTGTTCGAAACCGTTTCTAGCTCGATCCTCTCAGCCACATTTGGGAGATCGATTAATCATATGATAATTTAGTGGTAAAAAATCAAGCACGTAGACGTACGTATCTCGCAACCGTGTCAAATTGAAAGAATTAAATGAGTTTAATTACATCTTGATCACATAGGTTGAGACTCCGTCATTGGGTTTACGCAAACATAAACGAATCTCGTTTTTTCTTAAATGTAAGATTTTGATATGCCACCCTTCGTTATAAGAACGAAGAACGAATTCCAAAGCCGCTAGCAACTGTAAACAATTTAAGCAAATCTCTGATCAATTTTTTTTATAAAATTCCGTTTTTGTCACATCCGAAAATCACACGTAATAAATATAAAGCAAAATGAATCTTTCGGAAAATCCTTTGTCCTTCGCGTCTACATAACGCGGATGGCTCAAGAAAATTCTAAAAATTTAGCCGTTGCCCATATTTATAAGTTTGCGAGATCGCTCCTAATCGGACATCGGACGTCGAGGTCCTCGAATCGTATGTTTCTCACGTCGAGCTCGCTTCAAGTAACACATCTCTGACAATTCTCATGTTCAAATTCGGCACGTAGGTATTACGAGTCGACGTTGACCGACTCTCGTGGGTACCGATCGGCCGTCAGTCGCGCATATCCTCGTCCTCGTCGCAGTCGTTGGTCCAGGAGTAGCTGGCCGAAAAAAATGTACCACCCCGCGCACCGCAACGAGTGGCGAGACTGGCGAGAGAACTCGAAATTCAATACCCGGAGCCGGAGCCGGAGCCGGAAAACGGGGCGCGAAGTATGGCGGGAACGAGGTCGACGTCGACGGTACCGGTGTGCCCCCAAGACGCGCCCACGAAAGGCGTCGACGAACAAAACGGCCGAGTACCGTATAGCCGTGGTGCGACATTAATCGTGGATGTGACATTAAGAGGGAGGAGGAGAGGTGGCCGTTGCACACACCGGAAGAGGGTGGCGAGTGGCGAGGAGCGAGACGAGCCGTGAGAGGGAAGGAGAGGGCGAGCGTGAAACGAAACGAAACGACCAGGAAACGGAGGACAAGGGCGCAAGGGAGATCGACACGCTTCTCGCCGCGTCGGAGGTCGGAGCATCGCCAATCGCGCACCTGAGCCTCGAAACGCGCGAGCACCAAATTCGCCCATTCCCCGGGCTTTTGCGTCCCCATCTCTGTCCGAGGTTCACTGACAGGCCGTTACCACGTACCACGAATCGCCAGCTCGCTACGAGCCGCGACCTTACGTCATCATTTACGAACGTTGACTGAACGACCATCACCCACGACCCACGACCCACGACACCCACCGTCACCGCGGCACCGCGCACCGCGGATCTGCGGCTGCGGCCTGCGCGAATCGCCATCGCCCCCCGCCCCCGTTGCCCGTTGGGAGGGGCACTTGCGGCGGTGTGGGGCAGCGAAGATGATCGAGCGCGGCCGAAGGTGCACGACCGCCTCGCCGACGCGCCGCGCCAATCGCGCGTTACGTGCTCAGGAGTGTCGCGCGAAACCGAAGGACTCGAACGTATTCTACGTAAAGGGAAAATAGTTTTTACTTTTTTCCAAAACGAAAAAAAGGAAGAGGAACAACTGAACATTTTCAAATGCGATATTATTTTTAATTGTCAATAATTTGCTCCGTTCTTTATCGCATCTTTCTTAGGATTATTTGCTCGTTTGACGTTAAACGTTAAAACATTTGAGATACTACAGGGGATGATGGCTTCGTACATCCCTGGTTCCCACCTTGCAACCACGTCATTCATAACTGTGCGACGCGGCCTTGTACCCGGGACAATATTGCTCGTACGAAAATTCGATCGCGTTAGTGCGATATTGCGACGTGGTTGCCTTTTACTGTGCTCGACTCTATTGGTCAGTATATTGCAAAATCATAATCTTTACGATCTTCGTCGAATTTATACATAATACTCATTTTTATTAATTAATATCGCGCAATTACGTGCACCCTCCTTATATATTTTTCATATAGATATTTATTAAGTAATAACACGACATGTTTATACAATCAAATTTGAAAGACACAAATATAATAACGTCATATATGACATAACTACAAAACATTCACCTTTTACCGTTTAAACTAATATATCACGACAATCACCCGTATCACATGTGTCGATATACTATCATAAGATACTCGGATAATCATGCAATTTTGAAGAATTTTTTTTTCCAATTCTCTCATCTTTGTCTATTTAATTAAGTGCACACGCTTCCTCTATTCTAAATAGATTCTTTAATGTATATTAAATACTATATCTACTAGCATCGCTTTTTTCTTTCAGATAATTATCTATTTGTAAAAAGAATATCTTCTTCCAATAAAGAAATTACGGAATCAAAAATATCCACGTCTCGTTGTCGATGCTTTTCGATGGAATGAACGCTTTTCGGGTCCAAATCCGAGACTCTGACGCTGCTTAAAAAATAATGTTGCTCCGAAAGTTTTATCGTATTTTCCACAGGCATTCTTGACGCATTTTTCCTGTAAAAAGAGAAAAATGATAATTTTTACAACTATTTACGACACATCTAATTATCCGAAATGCATTTAATATAGTGAAAGTAATAATAATCATCCATATGTTGCACATTTGGCGCTGATAAATAATGATTCACATTATACATTTATGAATTGCAGATTTTATGAATTAATTATAATTATATTAAATCCACGATCAAATAATCATAATCAGATAAACTAAGTATCCGCTGCAAGTGCTGCATTGGGCAACTATTATATGATTTGGACAATGGCTATAGAGAATAATTAGAAAGCGCATTTCCTCTCATAGAATCATCGCGTTAAATCAATTTTATCAATTGTCGTCAACTTTGCCTTTGTTATAAGATTTATACTATTCTCGGCACTTTAAACATGCAGTGAAAATAAAGGCTATTGTTTCGAACAATACACTTACGGATGCAATTCGCGGAAGGTCATTAATATCGAACAATCTCTGGCCGTGACAAATAAAAGGTAATTTTGTAACGCTGACAAATGTTCGGCGGTAATCTGCATATTTGCCTTTCGCTCGTCGTCATCGTTGCTAGTTCTTTGATCATACGGATGACTCTCGTTTCCATAAAATGGTTGGCGCGAATCTAGGTTGGAACTAATTTCCGTTTGCGATACAAGAGCGCCGTTTACAAACGTTCTGTCGGCAGATAAGATACATTCTGATCTGGCGTTACTATTTCCATTAAAATCGTCATCGTGTTCTTGTGCAATTGTGCTCTTAAGAAGCCTTTCTTTCACGGTCTCCATTTTCTGGGCTGCATTCTGGAACAGAGAGAGAGGTAAATATTCCCTAATGTATTCGTGCATTCGACAAAAATTCCTTCTTTTGTACGTGCATGTGTATGAAAATACATACCGTAGGTTGATCGAGTAAAGCGTGAAAAATATTACAAGTTTTATTTAATTTTGTCAAGCCGGAGTATACCATATCGTCATTTAGTACCGGTGCGAGCTTGGAATAAATGCTGTGAATGTAATTAGTATTAACGTAAGACAATCGCTGCATATTCCACATTCGCTCCAGCACCGAGTTCTTCGGCAATTCGCTACCGTCAAAATTGCACTTCTGCAAGATAAAAAAGATAAAAGTTAGTTAGAGGGCGACGATTATTATTTTCAATAAACAATGATTTTCAATGCAAGTATATTTACCTTTTCCGCGAGACGAAGGCACCATTCGGCTCTCGCGACCGCGCCTGGTGCGGTGCAAAATGTCGTTGAAACATGATTCGCGAGAAAGAGAAAATTACGTGAAAGGGAGATGGGCGGCAGTTTCAGCTGCTCTTGGGCGATTGGTCGCGTAAGGACGGCACAAACCAAATTGCAGAACTCGTCGACGCGGCGAGCTTGTCCGCCGCTCTCCGTTGCTTCACTCCGAAACCACTCGTCTAGCGCGTTCTCTAGATTATTTGGCGAGGACGTCTGATCGTAGACGACGAAGCCATCTTTGAAGATTTTCAAGTTGTTCTGCGGTGCTTTCAAAAGTTCTTCTATTGCAGCTTTCATGCGCGTCTCCACCCCGGAGAACAGATCGAACGGGCAATAATTACTGCGAGCGGTGATGCTCTTCCTCCGCAGCTAAAAAATTATTTTCTTTTAGTATATCATCTATTTATATAACAATTGGGTTGTATATATTATTATTTGTGAAAATAAAGTTAAAAATCAATGTTTTATTAAATACCTTGGCGTACTGATTCAGACAATACGGACATCCAGGAAACCTCTGCTCCGCCTTTGGTAAGTATCCCTGCTTCGGCTTTATCTCCACGCAGAAAGTCGAACGGCTTCGGAAGACGGTTTGATCGGATTCCAATTGCAAATCCAAAAACGTATAATCTGGAAACTTTGTGGCGTATGTGTCCGTGATTTCCTTATGCCGTCGTTCCTCTGCAACAATGTAAGATCGATCGCGATAAATATCCCATCGTGTACTATTTTCTTCGCTTATTTTCAACAAATTTAATTTTATCTGACTGCTAAATTCAACATTGTTGTATAATAGTATAACGATAACATACGCGCATATAAGTACGGTCCTAAAATAACGAATGTTCTAAAATAAAATTCCTTCAGCGGAATTTTGCGGCGGAAGGTGGTACCGCGTAGACACAACGCGTAGGCGCGAAACACTTGCGATTCACGTGATTCTGAAATAGAAGAAAAGTCACGCGAGCCGCCGCGCTGACCGCGGTGTCGAGAGTGCTTTTAGCGAATAGTAGACTAAATCGCATAAATATAGTAATATAGCGATGTAGATGCGATATAGATGCCGAAAAGAGATTCGTGACTCTCTTATTACGTCACTCGCAACAAAACGCGCTTCGTTCGCGAGGACGGGGTAATTTAAAGACCTTGCATCGCAACAAGTGCGATTTATGAATGGCAGATAGGTGATTAACGGCAACTAACACGGCCAAATACGACTTTCTCGGTAATTAAAAGATATCCAAATGTCATAAAAAGAAGAATGAGGAATTCAAACACCGCCCACCTTCTCCCACATACCGTTATCTCTCGTATAAGGAACTTTCACAGATTACGTGTATAGATAGCGTACAATAATGGCAATGAGAGAATAACGCCAACTATATGAATCATACTATAAATGTTCTATGCGGCAATGCATTCCGAGAAAAAAAAACACTACAGGGAAACTGTCGATGTCGCGTTCGCACAGGAGTTACGGCGCGAGCTCTGCGACACGAGTCTAAAGAGCGCCGTCGTAATCTCTCACCGACGACGATTGCGAGACGATCGTTTATCGGGGGGTAGCATAAATTAACGAGCGGACGCGGACGCCTGAACTTTCCCTCCGCGCATTTGCCTCCGTCGAACCTACGCGGCCGTAAGATATTGCCACGATTAAACGCGTCAAACAGAAGTTACCTCGTTATCTCGCTTATCCTTCGTCGGAATATCCGAACGGGTATCCCAAATTGGATGTACTCCGTTAGTCACTCGTATCTCTCAAAATCGTTAACGACCGGATACAAACCGTGTAGTTATATGACGTTATGAGTTTCACGAGAAAGCGTCATAAGCCCGTTAAGAAAAACATTATACGATTGCGAGACGCGACACGCGTTTGAATTTAATGATAATTAATGCCGCTTTGCAACACTCGTTGGTCGTCGGGGGAAAATAAAACGAAGAGAAAGGAACGAGTTGTGAGAAAAATCAACGTGGAAAATTAATTTTTTCTCCCAACGTCATTAAAGTCGAATATTAAATATACCGTATAAGCATTCTACGCATTTAATCATCGGGTACTCTTTGCTCTCGTCGGTCTCTACTTATTTTTTGCCTATCCGAGAGTTGGAACAAAGCTATTTTGCTGTCATGTAAACTTGACGGCACAAATTTCTCTTCGCGTGATGAACGTCGAGCGAAACGAGAGGTACCGTCTGTGTCAAAGGATAATGACGTACGGTAATTTCGCTAAATGCCGAGCACGCGTGACTTTAAATCTCGTGCATCGTGCACGCAAAGTTACGGATCGATCGTCTTTCCTTTTTCTCTTCAACGGAGAGAAAGCTGCATGCACAGCTAATACGAGCGAATGTATAATTTCTTCGGAGCTGCTCGTTATCTCTCCTGCTCCGAATTTGTATCGAGTAATTTTACGGTGGTTTTTTTTTTGTTATTTAGATTATACAGATATCAAAATCGTCTACTTAACGAGCTTGTGCAATAATGCATTTGACAATGGTCTTGGTGCATCGAATTACGTCCATTACGTGAATCGGTATCTTTTTAAGGTATACGTGCAATTTACGCGCGCGCTAAAGAGGTCAATTACTCCGACCAGCCATTTTCGTTCAACTCTTCGTATACTAACGTCCGTTCCAGCCTACGTTAGTATTGTTGACCGTATCGGGTGAGGACCGATTACAACATACTGTATCAACGCTCAACGCGGAAACGTAGTATCGAGATATTCTCACGCCAAGATAACGTTATGTATTTCTGCGCCGCGATCATTAACGCGTCATTAACTGCATTTTTCATCGTGGAAGGCGAACTGGTCGGTAGCGCTCGGAAATGAAACAATTACGAATCTTAATAATGCCTCGTTACGTAACTTGGAATGAGAAAGAGAGAGGCAGAGAAAGAGAGAGAGAGAGAGAGGAGGAAAAGAAAAAAGCGGAGAAAGATAGAAAGCTATGTATATTTTTAAAATCTTATTTTGTTTCATTTTTAATTTTCTTTAAGCAAAAGCACGCAAGATATATCATAAATTGAAACTTTTTAGATTAGAGATGTCAGATCTATCGCAAGGGAAATGCATAGGGAGATAATCTCCGGCGTGGCAGCGACGACGATACAGAGTAGCCGGTGCCGCGATAGGTTTACACAGTCTTCGTTTACACATTCCTCGCTTCAATCTTTCAAAATAAACGTCCGACACGGCCGCGGCGGTCCAGTTGCAAAAATATTCCGCGTGACGTTGTCGATCTCCGAAAATAGACGATACCGAGGACTACTCCGGAAAGTGAGCGAGATCGAAGCGAAAAAAAAAAGCGGAGAATCTCACGAGGTTGCGGCAGGTGCAGCTTGCGTTAACGCGAACCATAAAGGCGCGGTGCGGTGTTGCGTTATACCCGCTCAAGTATCGAATCGTAAGAATTTCGAGTTCCGCGAGGCAACATCGTTTCGAAAAATATACATCTACACTCTCTCATAACATTTTTATATTAACTTCGTCGAAAGGGAAGAAAGGGGACGCGTTGCAATATGCGTACACATTACAGTGTTATGTTCAAACGGCGGCGTATATATCTCCTTCTTCGAAAGCGGCCGCGGGGAGTGTCACGATGACGACGCACGCGTGATTCGATTTTCGCATTTCGCGCACGGATGGATTTCGCCGACGACGAAATTGACGGTGAAATTGCCGCGGTATTGGCGCGTGGCTGACATCGTATTTTTGTCGTTCGGTTTCGCTAATGACACGCACGAGAGCGTGCCGCGAAGCGACGCGACGCCGACGCGACGCAACGCATACGTTTACAGCGAGAAATCGATACTGCCGTATCGCGCGAGTGCGCAATATCGTCGGAGATAACGGCGCAATTCCAGCCCGCGAATAACACGGCACGCGGATAAAAATATCGACAGTCGCGCGAGAATTTCACAATGTGCGCGAAGGCGTTCGCGGACCCGATAACCTTAGGCGAATAACATCAGGGACCCCGAGAGAGCTTTTACGTTATCGGAGGAATGCCTGACATGTGTGACGTCCCGCGATGAACTTTCTGCTGTATTTTTTTTAGGAGATTACAATTGATTCTCGATGCGATAATCGAGAACACGAATAAATACCGCGTAAAATATTTCCAGCTGAATTATTCACGCTCGAGATGCGCGTAGATATACGAAATGGAAATTGCGAGGAATATTGAATTTGAATTTTACATCCCGAGCGATAAGGAATAAATTAGATACGAGTTGTAGTTTAAACTGTTATATCGCCAAACATCACACATTTGCCTTTCAAAGACACCTTTTCCCTCATATAAATTACATATGTTATGCGTTAGGAAGCGCGGTAATTAGCCGCGTTTCCTTAACGATATTTCTCGAAACAGCGCAGACGCGCTCGGCGCTTCTCGCGAAATATATTTTCTAGCCGCGCATGTGACGCCGCGCGCCGTGACGTCGTTCACCCTCGCATATTCCTTTCGCAATCGAGCAACTTTTGCCGACGAAACGACCAACAGCGGTAGAGAGGAGGGCGGTGGTGGCTTCTATTTCCAATAGCCGCCGAAGAAAGTGCCAACCGTATACGTGTCAGAATATCGACGAATCCGCGAAAAGAAAAGCAGCGGAAGAGCACGGCCGACCACTTGTTGCATCTGCAGCCGCGGGAGACCAGACCGGATAGACTTTTCGCCGGTAAACCGGTGTGTAAACGGATAAATACAAGTTTATCCGGATAAGTGTGAGCGCGGTGGTGGAAACGCAAAGGAAACATATGCGTTCTGTGTGAACTCAATTACAGAATTTGATAATAACATCAGTTTACTTCGTTAATTCTAACGTATTTATTTCTAAGAAGAACATAAGTTACGGTAAGGGCGTGAAAGATCCGGTAATACAAAATAATTAAAAATAAATAAATAAATAAAACTAACAAATATAAGAACGCGGAGATGGAGAAAATAGAAGAAATAAGTGAGAAAAGTAAGTAAAAGAAAAGTAAAAAGTAAAAACACATAAAAGTAATCATATGAGAGAGAAAAGAAATATATGGCATTATTAAACGAAATAAAATACGTAGCAGAAACGGAAATTACATGCATAAAAGAAAATAAAGACACGGTGACCGAGTATGAACTCTCGCCGCTCGGTATTTAGTAAGTATAATAAACTTGTACCTACTGGTAAACTTCGGTAAACCGTTCTGACACGCATACGCCGACCGCACGCCAATGAGCGAGAACCGTTATGTACGCGACGCTTATGAGAATAAAAAGATGACATGATCACAATTCACACACACACACACAAACGCGACTGCGGCACAAAGAGCTTTGAAGCTTCCTCAAGACTTTTCTCGTAACGAAGAAAAGTCTTATTCTCGCGCCACATTAATTTCCGTGTCGTCAATTATACGAGGTAATATAAGAACGGAATTAATTCGTACGCGTTTGCGAATGCGGGATCGCGACGTGACGCGACACGGGACACGGAGTATTCCGATTAGCATCTCTTCCCAGAGCAGCCCCTCCCTGGATGCAGCCGCGCGTAAATCCTGCCCACCTACCTTATCGAGGGTTTTCTTGCAGGACCCCGTTTCACAAGGTCTGCCCAACAGATTTCCGGTGGAAAACACCCGACACGTCTATGCGTAAACAACGCCAGTCCACGCCCACGCGTGGACGTACGCAAACGAGTATATTGAACGTCTATCCAACAATTCCGTGTTCGTTTTACGTGCAAACGCGCGCGCGTGCTCTGTCGTTTCCACGCGAAAAACGAGAATTTATTCTTTATTTTTATCCTCTATCGTTATATTACTTATATTCTATTCATCCAGTATATATATATATATCCCCGTTATTGCGCCACGTGTGTTACGTCAAAAGCCGCGTATTAAGGAAGGATTGATGGTTAATTTAAAATAATCTCTGCTCGTAAAGATGGCTCGGGTGATCGACGGATCCCGATAAGGCGCGGAGCGACAATTGCCCCGGAGCGATTTCGCACCGAAAGAGAAAATAAGGGAAGTAGTTCCACCGAACGAAATTACCGCGCGTTGCATACAATGGGCGGATCTCCTTCTCGCCGATAGCGGATGATAAACGTCGCTGCATTATTCAAAAATAAATCCCCGCGCGCGATCTCGCGTTTTCATTATTGTGTGCGCGTGTAATAAATGTTCTCGAACAAAACGCATCCTTCTAGGACGAAGGTGGAGACAGAGGGAGTCGGAAAATCTTGGCGAGATAGAGATGGTCGTTTCCCCCTCGTCGAACAAGTACGTAAGCGCTCTTCTTCTGGCATGCCTTCAATTTAATTAACTTTGTTATTTTATTATATTGACGCCAATCGTCTCGAACGTGACTCTCTGGAATCTCTCGCAGTTTTTAAGTGCATATAAGCACCGCTGTCAAAACAGTCGCCAAATGTTATACGCATGTGCATCGATGATCTGATTTTGACCTTTCGCGCAAGAAAGAAAACTGTGAGACGGGACGGAGACAGGAATATAATATGTATGCAAATATTGTGAGTCCTCGCTATGCAGTCAAACGTAAACAGAAAATATATACGTATATATCATATTGTTTTATATCTTTTCCTGATAGGATCTCCGACGCGTTAAATATCAGCGAAAAATCAAGCGTAATATTTTATCGTGCTCTAAAAATATCATTTAGAAGCTTGTAAACCGAAGGAGTCGCACGTACGTGTTTATTCGAAGAATCGTCACGCTATACGGATAAACATTGTAGCGAGGAATCTGTTTAACATAACTTAAAGAAATTAAAAATAATTTCCGTCAGTTTCTGCTGTTAGTTAAACAGCTGTAAAAAAGATAAAAAAAAGCTAAAAGAAGGCTATATGAAAGCTTATACTTGCTATCAGCTTAATCCGTCATGATCGCACGACGCGGTGACGTCCATCTCTACCTATATATTTATCAACGGTTTCCCCCTTTTAATTACTATAATAACTGCTTCTCTCTGCAGCAGTTGCCAGCATCTTTCTGACGTTATCCGTCGCTGTGTGTACACGCGCCGACTTCATCGAAAAGACCTGTCTTTTTTACATCTTGCCAAATAATATTCGAATTTTTCGAAGATTGAGAATATTATCGAAAATAGCGAGGTCGAAAAACGAAGCTCGCGCAGACTTCGTTAATACACCTTCTGTTCATAATATTCTAAGTTTTCTCGAGTGAGAAATCAACAGGACGGAGATATAGTTTTACAGAGTTACAGACGTCCTACTCGACGATATACAACGACTATTGTGCCCACTACAAAAACCAGCGGGTAAGGATTCAGTCGCGTCTCTCGTCAATGAAATTTTATTTATCGCGCGTTCTCACGCACATACTTTGGATTCTCGTCCTTCGTCCAGATCAATGATCTCTCGGCCGATTTCGCGGTGCGTCGTGGCGTCGCTGAGAACGATATTTAAATCCTCACTTTAGCTTTTCCGAAAGAGCGATATCTCGAAGGACACGGAGTCGTGGCCTTTTTGTAGGAGTGATCGTACATATGACCGTCGCGGCCAACGCGGCGTATCGAGCGAGATGCGCCGCAACGCTGAATTTTTTTTTTTTTTTCGTAAATTGCGAGCTATACGCGTGAAACTCAACGTTAAATTAAGAAACGTGATTCAAGTATAGCGGCAGGAATTATGCGGGATACGTGTGACTCAGAGACATCAAGGAGGAACGAGGAACTTGAAAACGGATGGCGGCGAAAAACGATAAAGCAATGACACGGTACTCGGCGCGACCGCTGGCTTTAGCGCGTCTCCTCGAGGACGCTTCTCGTCGGACGCGAGACGTCATCTTTTTGAGAGCGCACAGCTGCAGGCGGAGAGTGTGAGTCGCAGACAGCCCGCAGGAGCCGCGCGTCGTAAATTTAGTCCGGCGCCGAGGCGGACGCGGCGCATAGCACTTTATTTCCCAGCACGAACGAAAAGCACCAGTCACCGTCACCGTCGCCGCCGGCGGCCTCGCCGGTCGGAGCTCGCGACATTTGGCTGAATTATAAGTCAATTGTAAGTGAGTTTACTATCGATCGACGCGCCGGTATCGGGTCGCTCTCGATATGGGAAAGCCGCGTCCGTTGCTTCTCGAGAACTCGCTTAATTAACTCTCGAGAAATGGAATGCATCGCGCTGATCGTTTCGTTCCGATACGACGGTAAATGTTATTAAATCGCAAAGATTCGTGGGCAAATGTAATGGTTGGTCGCGCACGAGTATATAGACGCAGAAGCGAATGAAGCGATGGATATGGCACATTTAACCGTAGATTGCTCTCGAATGGGAAGAAACCGTTTTCTGTGTACCTATACCTACCGCATCGGTCGCTTCGCGGCGAAGCGAGACTTCGAGAGGAGCGTACTCCATCGGTTAGAAAGCCGTCGAGATAAAATATCAATATAATTATCGCCGTTGATTATTAACGGCGAGAATGATATTTAATTCTTCGCAATTTAATACAACAGGTTAAATCTCGGCTGTAAAACGTTATTAAAATCTCGCGATTTCGAACGCGAATATAAAGAGACGTACGTCAATCGAACATCGTATTATCATAAGCGTAAAAATATATACATCGAAAAAAAAAGAGATTCTTTTAACAATCTCTGTAACACGACGGCATTGTAACATTTATCGCGGGTAATATTTTTGCTGTACTTAATAGCTGTCCGACGTGGATTCTGTCTGCAACGACGAGAATAGTTGCGCTGACTGTGCTTATATATTTGCGAGAACAATTGAATTTGCGAATTCAAAAGTTGATTAAAGTCGCCGAGCTTAGCGACGATCTGTCCATTAGCGTCCGATATCGACCAATTGATTCGAATAATTGAGATGGACAGTTCTCTTTTTACAGACGCTCCGTATATATATATATATATATATATATGTAATATCGTAACCCAATACGATCGATTGCATGGCATGGGAAAAAAAAGGACGAGAGTAAGGTGCAACCGAATCGCCTGTTGTTCACAATATTGCAACCGAAATCGATGAAATTTCAGCTCCAGACTCCTCGCGTGTATTACGAGAAACCCGGTGTCTCGGGAGGCTTCAGACGCGGAAAGATCGTTATTCGGCCGGAGCGATCGAAAAATAAGGTGCGGCATCAGGTGTACGCGCCGACGAAGAACAACTCAGCGACTACCTACCTTAATAAAAATAAGAAGATGGCACGACCAAAACTAGTTACGATACGCGGCAGCTGTTCGTTCGCGTTTGCTTCCCGAGAAAGAACAGCACGATTACGTATAAATATTGAAAACTTATATTCTGCCGGAGAAAGTAATATATACGGGATGTGTGTGTATGATAATTAGATGCGTGCAAAAAAAAACCATAAAACAAGACGCGTAAAACCGAAAGTAGCAGCTAATTACACAAAATCGCGAAGGCTCGTGAAACGATTCAATTTTCGAAGCCAATACATTTCGTGGGAATCTCCGCATATTTTATGCAAATACGAGGAGCGATGAAGAGCGGTGCGATATATCTCTGACGTGTGGGAAAACAATTTACCTGGTCGGAGAGGGCGGACGGCGTCCGACAATTTGGCTATATCGGCCGCGTCGTAACGAACAATTTCAGGGATCTGCACGTAAGAGCCCAAAAAACAGGAAACCACGTTCCTGGCGTACCCCACCTCCCGCTGCACGCGTGTTCTGCCGCCATCCGGTGAAACCTCGCCCGGTAACGACTTCCGGAATCGTATTACCGTGTGCTCCTGAAAGACGAAAAAATAAATCCAATATAAAGCCAAACAACGTCGATCGCATATCTTGAAACGCATTATCTTTTGGCAAACATCGAATAGGAATACTAATTATAAGTAATATATACAGCATGTAATATTGAATAATTTAATTTCGACATCCTTACGCTGTAAACACAATTGCGCGTGCAAAATTACATTCTATTTATAAAGTCATACGTAGGAAGAAAATCGCATTCAAGGTGGACAATAGCGCGTTCGTATATCTATTTTCCTTCCGTTGGCGATCTCGGTCTGTCTGAACAAATTAAACGACCCCGCATTTTCTATGCGATACCGCTTGTAAGTATGTAAGGTGGCTCCTCGCGTTATCAGGAGCAGATCAATTCCTCCCAACCAACCTGGCGACCTCAGCAACCGGCGAGTACGTAGGTCGACTTTATGAAAAATTCTCGGGTTAAAGATAACGGCCAAGCCGCTCTCGTCCGCGGCATGCTCGACTTCGTCACGGCTTTTACGAACGCTATTAATCGATGAACGAAGCCATTGCAATTTTTGCACCACGACAAGTATTAAGGTGACGATATTTGAGTAATCGTCCCTTTTTCAAGCTTTTCTCGTTCTCTCGTCCACTACATTATGTGTATCTTCTCACACTCTCCAAATGAGAGAAATGCCGATAATTCGAAATTCGAGAACATTTTGTATTCTTTGGACGTTTAGACAATCCGGAGCCTCTTGGACGGAACGCGTAAAACAATTAATAATGTAATACATATGTTATTGATATTTCTGAAAAGGCCAACGGTGCCAGATCCTTCCAAACGCAACACTTTTATTACAACACGAAACCGTCCGTCATCGAATCTTATTCGGGATTTCGAAAGGCAGTCATTACTCGCAACAATTTCGTAAGGTTTGGACAAGCAGGCGAATGTAACCGTTATTTAACAAGCGTGGCGCATTACGCGCTGTGATTTTCGGCACGGCGCGGTCGACACGCTCGATCACGGCTGTCGACAAATATCGCGAACCATGTCGAATTTGGTAATCTTACATGGAAAAAACGAGCGATGACTAAGCGCCATCGTTCCGACACCTTGCGTCCGTTTTTACGATTTCGATCTACGATCGCGTCCTAATTACGATTCTAGATGAGTATCGAACCCGTGAAAATCGGATTTTGTCGCTTTCCCGAACGAATTGATCCAAGTTCCAGATCCAGATCGATGTTTCGTTTGGTGACTCGCTGCGATTTTCGGGACGGGCTCTAATCACTCTCAAAGTATCGCGATAAACGACGACATTAATTACTATATAGGGCGCGCCGGTCTTCTATACAGGAAACCGGCTCTACTACTCGCCGGCCGACGTTTTATCATGTAAAAAGACAGGAGATGAACGCTCGATCGCCCGCCGCGCGCGTCGGCCCAATAATGATGTATACGGTGAACGCTCGACGGGCAGTTGCTATACGCGTTCCACTTTGCTGACCGTTCGCCACGATATTCGCGCCAACAATATTGATGATTCGATTACAGCCGCGATCTTCAGAGGTGAGTAACGTCGATGTACAATTGTTGCAAAAACAAACGGTAACGTAAATATTGGATGGAAATATATATAGACGAGCTGTTGCAAAAGTTGTTAAATACATCGAAAGAGTCAACCGTTCGTTGATCCCGTTAGTGACAGATTTATATCTTGAAGTCTATAATATGAATTTCAATTATAGCACAATATCTCTCAGAAGACATTTATGTATGACATAATGCAATGTAAAGGTAAATATAAGTTGCGATAAAAATTATCTCTTCCATAAATATTTAAGTAAAAATAATAATAATTTTTAGAGAGATAACGGAACATTAGAAAATCGAGAATTCTCGGAATATACAAAATTATTGAGCCATCTTCTATCGAGTTTCAGTCGTTCAGTAACATTCAGCAAGTGGCAGTTGTTGCGAGGAAATATGAGGAAAACACGAACGCTTTACGCACATAAATTACGCAGGAATAATATACGTATTTAAATAATCTAAGTCGAGGAAGGATCTTATATAGGATAGGCAACGCCGTTAATATATGACTGTCAGGAAAGCATGCGTTAAACAGAGCAACGCTTAAAGCTTTTTAACATGCGCGCATGTTTTACAACGACATTCGCCGTCATAATTCACATGCGTTCACAGCGCGTCCGCGTGAAAATACACAATACAATTTGGAACGTTCAATTTCTCGCGCCTCTCGGCAAATCTCTCAAGAGCGTGTGACCCAACGTGAACCACCAATCGATATATAGGCTAAGCCGGCTGACGTGGCTGCAAGTTCTTCATGCGTCACGTCTATTAATGCGGCTGTATATACCTGCCTGCGTGCGTCTTTTTTTTTTTTCGTGCGAGGTCTGCCAACAAAAGTATCTCCACGCGGAGAAAATACATTGCGATTACGGCATGTCTAAAAATACTGGACGATTTAATATTTAAATTGAAATTCGTTCAAATAATAAAATTATATAAATTTAAATCGTGCCAGAGGCTAATCGTGTTAGAATGCAATTTTTTTTATAACGTCACCATTACTATTAATGTTAATGACCGCGTATTCAAAAATAGAACATAAAAATATCGAGAAGAAATGTGATATTGATTTCTTGTAGTTTCGGTTAATTGACGGCTTATCCTTGCCGGTGATAGATTCACGACGCACGGCGCTAAATAAAGATTGAATAGCAAACGATCGGTAACGCGAATTAAATTAATTGCCTATAGTAGAACAACATCTCGAGCGGGACGAAGCACAGCAAAAAATGCTAATCGCTTCTACAGTTGCGTAAGCGAAATTAAACAGAAGATCACGAGGCGCGTTTCGACCTCGTTGAAACGCTCGACGTGACTGCTGCTTACATTAAGCTGCCTATACTGTTGTAATGTTTCTACACGCGAGTAGTTTTTAATAGTTAATCTACGTACGAGTGACCCCGAGACTAAATAACATCTTTTTTTTTACGCAACGCAATGTGACCAAGTCGAATAACCATGTATGCGAGTCCGATAAGGATAACGCGCCGCACTATCGGGTCAAGCCTGTAAATATAATACACATAGTGTATCGCATTCGATACGCTCTCAATGCGCGGCTTTCAGCGCTTTCTGAGGATACCCTTGTCAACTATCTCCCGTTGTACAAACGCGGTACTGCACAAACACATTGTAAAAGTGACGTAACTGCTGTCGCGAGAGTCCAGATTAGATCGGAACTCGCGCATCGTTGGAGCACACGGGAACGAAAAGGGTGTCCAAACATAGAAACAGAGCAGGAAATCGATATCGACGCCGATTCGTTTCGATTCAGCGCAACGCGAGAGAGAGAGAGAGGGTGGAAGGGAGAAGGAGAGACCGGATGCCCGCTTCGGCGAACCGTGTCCAGCGCGCGATCTCATTAAATTCAACATGACCCGTTCCCGCCCGCTCGCGACAGATCGGACACGGAATCACGCGGAAACCTCAACAACGCTGGAACGACGCGACGTCGCGCCTGCAGCTACACCGCATAATGCGCGCGAGCGCGTTAATTCCCCGCCGAAAATGTCGCGCCGCGACGAGTTTCGCGGTTGAACGCGGGTAGTGTATCGGCGGTCCCGGTTACCAATCAACCAGTGAATAAATCGAGACCATATCCCGATATCGTCTCGTTTTTCTAAACGATAGAGCGTTTAGCACGGATGAAGAGTCATTTCAACCTGAAGCATGAAGCAACGACATCGAGAGAAGGTAATAACAAAGATTGATCGGCGATGTTTATTATCGAGAAGGATCCCGCTGTAACAAAGAGAGGACGAAAATAAACGATTAATCTTCTCGGAGAGTTTCATACCGCGACTGTCCAGTGGACACATAGATAGTTAAGGGTTGACGACCCCCGGAACTCTCGGAAGAACCGTGGAAGCGTATTAATTACAAATCGCTCCGAAGCCATCCATCGATCGACGTCCGACCATTCATCACCTGGCGATCGCCAGCACAGTTCTGAGTTCTGAGGCGCGCTAAGGATCGATCGGTCGGCCGCGGTCCCCACTTCAGTGCCCTCCTTTCTTCCACCACCCGCCACCCGCCCGTACATCCCCGCCGCGTCAACCGGGGGGTCAACGGCCAGCGGTTAATGGTCCCTCTTTCTCTCTCTTTGACCCGCTCTCCCATAAACGCCTCTCTTCTCTTTCTCTCTATCTCCCTCTCGCGCGCGCGCGCGAGGAGACTCCGCTTCGCGGTTACTCACTACCGCGTCCCACTCGCTCCCTCTTCCGCCTGTACACCCTTTTCTTCCCTTTCTATCCACCCCCGAATCCTCTTCCCGTCTTCCCTCTGGGCGAGCTGCAACACGTCCAATGGCGTGACACGCGCATCGGCCCGCGATCTATGACCGATTAGGCAGAGATAGGCCGCGCGCAATTATCCGTACCTTGAAGAGCGAGACGCGGGTCGCGCGGGGAACGGCCGGACGGGTCGAACGGTTATTATACGAGCGGATGGGAAGAGCAGAACTCGCGGCTCGCGAGTGATGGTTTTACATCCGATCGATACGTCCTATCGACCCCGATCCCCGATCACATCGCGACGGTTGAATATCAAACATTGCCCGACCCTCCGCTGCCGTTACCTAGTTTCCTTCAGCTGACAGTAAAGCTCGAATTGAATAATCCTTCCATCTACTTCCATCGCTAATGGCGCGACGATAATTCGTCATACGCACGCAGCCGTATCGAACTGCAATTTCTGGCTGATTAGAGGCTACGACGATTGCGTACGCGATTATGCAGACAGAAAACAGCGTTTCGCGAAACAAATACCGATTGTGGTAACGTCAAGGCCCATGCTAGTCGTCCAGGATATATCATTGGCCGTGCGTATTAACCGCGTCAATGAGACGTCGCTATCGGCATGCACTTTAGAAAATAGCGTAATCCCTGTGATCACGAAGAATCTGAGATAATCGAGATGTGATTCAACGAACGTCGAACGGCATCGTGCAGGAGAAGGGCATCGTCGCATCGGATCGAAGTCGCGTATCTCGCGTGATCAAAGTTCTCGAAACTCGCAGTCTGCCAACGTCACCAACGATAAGTCGCCTCGCGCTGATGAATGAGCCTTCGTAATACTCTTGCCGAGGCTTCCTCAAAAGCCTCGTCTAAATTTCAATTATACATTCGCGCTTCACGCCCTGAATCCCCTCCTCGCGTAGTTCAACGAGAGACACACCGCGAAGGAGGAATCCTTCGCCATTACTAGGAAAACTGGTCGTACGTGGCACGTATCGCGGTCGGGTATCGAGCAGAACGGCTATCGCCGTCTCAAAACCAGGTTACTAACATTGTGCTAGGTTGGGTTGGAAGTTGGAAGAAGAACGAGCCGGGAGAACGATTCGAACACACGGACTCGTCAGAGCCCGTCGTAAAGCGCCGTTGATGCCGATAAACGCGGCGCGGCGCGGCGGCGCGCAGGAAGATAACGAAACGTTCGCGGGTATATATCAACGGGGTAACGACGTTTTGCTCCCGCGCAGCTGGTGTGTCGCGGTTAACGACTTAATTTACTCTCCGCCCGATACCAATACGCGCGAGCGACAGCCAGCACGACAAAATGTATCCTAAGAACTCTCCTTCCGAGAACCGAAGAATCGTCGATAGACGTATCGAATCGAAAGTCATCGAGAATTGAAGAGACGAAAAGATGTGCATTGAACTTTTATTTATAAACAGTATTGAAATGCTAAGCGTTCCGAAGACTGAAGTCTCGAGTCTCGAAGCGCACTCACGGCGATCGTAAGTTTTTCCATTCGGCGCTCGTCCTCCCTTCGCAGCGCCGATAGTCCCTCGAAGTCGATGCAGCCGAGTCATAATAAAATTATAAACCCACGGCGAGGATGACTCAACGCGCAGGTTAAGGTCGCTACGTGAAGAGGAAATACGTGACGAAAGGGAGGAAAGAAAACAAAAAGGAAGAAAAAGGGGAAGAGAAGGAGAAGAAGTCGGTACATCCTACCACCGCGAACCAGACAAATTTGCGATTATCGATGCTCTTATGTTTATTTAACGCTTATTCGGTGGAAAATTCCATGCTTTGAAATTTTTAATACAGCGTGACACCAGCATACCGATACATTTTCTCGATACTGCCGATATCGACAAGTAGGTATCCGAAAGAACAGCTCCAATCTACTTTTTTTTATCTGCCCTATCAGCCGCGAACGGAGCTGACCGTATATGCAAGTTCGACAAACTCGTCGACGAGCGCAACGAGGTAACGGCCGACGATGCGAAATGAAGATCCGGAGTTACGCTGTTAGTACGAGTGCACGCTGTCATCGACGTGCGCGGCGACCGCGTGACATGAGATGAGGTATCGTTCGTGTTTGGCTGGAGAAATCACGTAGCAGAAATTTAATCGGTACGTTGATATACGTTATCAGCATTATACGAGCGTCTAATCCGCCCAGGTGATGCTAAAACGCTCAATTTTCCGCTTAAAATTTGATCCGGATACCAAGAGTTTGCGATATGCAAAGAGAGACAAATGAGAGAAAATAAGAATCGCATAAACTGTAATCTATCCGTGGCATAATTTCCGATATGATCTCGCGTTCTTTCCGATATAGTAATTATGATTTTTCGAGAGATTCTGCGTGTCCATCGCAACATATATACGATAACGGTAATTCAGTCCAGGTCATAGAAGTTGAGAGCATATACAAACTTGCACACATACACGCTTATACGATTATTATCGATCCGCGATAAAGTCCTCGATGCATCGGATGGAAACGACGGGCACGTTCGCTCGGCGTATCGCGATACGACCGTATCCGATCCCTCGAAATGCGCACCTGAGAAGACGCGCAAAATGAAAAAAAATTCATTTCCTGCGACGACGACGACGACGCGATCAGCATAAATAAACGGTAGAGATAAAAGAGAGCGCGGTCGGCGTGGACGTCGCGTCGCGTCGCGTCGCGTCGTGGGCAATTAAACAAAATTATTTATGCTTATGGATCGTTTGTCCGCGTCCTGAAGAAACACGCGGCTACGCCCACGCGAGATCGTCTCTTCCTGCCACGTAGAGGCACAATTGTTTCGTGTATACGTACAATTATTAAAACACATTTCCCGATTGGTCACGCAGTTATTAATTATTCGCTAATTACAGGGTGTGTCAGAAAAGTACCGCGCGCACCACGCGTGTAGAATTTAGGGTGTTTCGTACAGACTGTTCCGTGTTTCTTGCGTATCTCATTGTCTACAGATTTCTTATTTCTTCGCGTTGCAATAGATTTTTCCTCGTCGGAAATGTTCGCGATGCGGAATCACGCAACAACACGAACGCGAGAATCTCTATCATCTTTTTTTTACAATAATTGCGTTATTAACAATCAACGTGTTTTTCCTCGAACTGTATTCGAGGCCGTTCTTGCGAAGTTATTATCGCGCGACGATAACCTGATGGGAATTTTGTGCGAAGCCCACGCGAAGAAATTGCGTGTGTTCTTATCTGTTGACGAGACAACTCGTACGATCGATTATCGTGGGAGAGCCTCGCGCGCGATACGCCCTCCTTCCCTCTATTACTTGATGCGATCGGCATTTTTGCGTTGCGGACGAGTAGCTGGTTCGCGCGTTTTTGCGCATTTGCATCTTAATTATATTGCATTTATGTATATAATTCGCTATTCGCTATAAACAGCATTTAGCAGTCGCGCACAGGTATTAAGTATAAGACGGGCTTCTCCGTTTTTCTCTTCGACACTATACTTACGCATTTATAAAGCTTCCTAAGAAAATTATTCCATTTAGAAGCGTCTAACATAATTATGTGTACGCACGTGTAAAAGTAAAACACCGTTAATACTCTTATTCGTGTATTGAACGCGATCTAGAAAATTAGACTTATATTGAAAAACGAACAAAAGGAGTTGAATTGTAAATCAACGAGGACACCGAGAAAAGAATCGACTAACAAAGTTGCGAACGGCAGTAGTTCAAAAATGGGATCAAAAAGATACCGTACACACGTCGCGATACGGCGGAATCCGCGAGAGCAAAGCAGAAATCCGAGTTTATCCAGGCTTTGTCTTACTTGGTCGCGGAATCGTGGAAATCTTCAAGAGGGTTCATCGACGAGACTCGCGAAGCGTAAAAGAGCGGTGAGCGAATAAAAGAAAGAAAATGTTAGCTGAGACTTCTTGCTCTTTGAATATTTCAAATATTTCTCAATCGACGAGTCAAATCGTGTTCATAAAATACTTTTAAGTAACATAAACGACCCGATGTGCAATATACAAAATAGAAAAAAATATGTGATTAACGACTTACGTGTGGCAGCGCGATAACGACATTGGCGTTTCCTTCTCCTCTATAAATCGCATCTTCTACAGCAAGAGCCGTAAGGGGTAAACTCGTCTCGGGATCGAACGATGATTCTTCCCTCGGATCTCCGGCGGAAGCAGGCGTCGTTTCTAAGAGAAACATGATGGTTTCGGATGTACCATTTCGCCGTTTCTCATCAACGTATCGTCAAATCTGTAAGCAAACAAAAAAATGTTTAGTCAATATTTTCCGCAATTTTCCGTAATTTTGAAAATTTTGGCGACTTTTTTTTGTCAATCTTTTAGAATATTCACCATATGATTGTTAACATGATCGAACAAACGTTTGGAAAGAAAATATAGGGAGCAATAAAGAAAGACAAAAGAAATTTGAAATCTTCAGTGTCCATTGGATTTTTAACCCTTCGCGTGTAACGTCGGGTCACTCGTGCCCTGGCGAAAGTGACTGTTCCTTGTTTATATAAATATGTTGTTTAAACAAATGAAAAAATCGGCAATATAGCGATTGATCCTTAAAGTAAGATAGTTAATAAGGTAACATGAATTTTTTCAAATTTTTTTAGAACACACAAAGTATTTTTTAGGCGTCGGACGCGACGTGACCCGACGTTACCCGTTACGGGTGCCGAAAAAGACGTTACACGCGAAGGGTTAAAATTTATGGTATTGTATACAGAAATAATAACGAAATTTGTCCATCTAGAAACTCTAGAAATCTGGAAATATCTATAGTTCTAGACTGAGAGATTGCCGCGCATGCGATAGAATTCATTGCCTCGATCGACGAATCGGAAAAGTTTTTGCGACGCAATTCGATATCTTTGTTGGATGTATATCCACGCTGACGTAACGCGCGACCGTGCGAGATATCAAGTCGGTCAAGATTTGCGCAGCCATGACATTTCCTTAAGCTCGACTTTGCTGACCGGTAGCGGCGCGCGATCGTCGAAGAAAAATCGCTCGCCTCCGGTAGTCGGTGAAAGCCGAGCAAAGGCCGCTACGGCATTTCATATTGCCGTGTAACCGTGGAAATTCAAAAGCCGACCGATCGATTTCGATCCGCTATCAAGATTGCGCGATGGTATTTCGCAACGTTTCGGAGATCGCGATCGGTCACCGTCGTCGCCGCCGTCGATATTAGCCTTCGCGGAAGACCTATCGCCGAGGGTTTGGCCTTAACCCTATCGGGATCGCGTCCTGATCAATGACATCGAGTCGATCGGCAGATCAGAAATACACGTTTTTTCCCTTAAATATCAAACCACGAAAATAGATGACGCGACCGCGAGTACTTATAGTCTTTGTTTTGGCTATTGTCTTGGCGTCAATTGGAAACGCAGTCATGCTAATGAAAAACGGTCAGCGGAGGCAACACTTTCTCCCGTGCTAGATTCGCGAAACGACGTTGTGTAAAATAGCCGCGCGCCGCCGTTTGTTTTACTAGCCTTACCTGCTTTGAGTTACGTAAACTCCTTATTCAGAAATACGAATTTCTCACACTAGAAACCGCCTCGCCTTTTAGATACATACGAAGCCTTTCTGTCTCCAGTGACGTAATTACCCGCTGCCAATGACCACGTAATTGCATTGCAAGGAACGTCGACCGCGTGACAAACGTTGAGGTATAATACGAACGTACATCGTTGTCCCTCGACAAAGAAAAGAGACTTACAGTAGAATCGCACATAAAAGTACAATTCAACGAATCACTTGATATTCATAAAGAGAAAAAAATTACTCGTGTACAGTTATCGTGAATCGTGAACCTTGTTCGCCGGTGATACCGAGTTATAGAGAGAGAGAATTGCGTTACGCTATTACTCATCGTAAAGTGACGCGCGCTATTACACTCTGACGAACAAATGTCTCTCGTGAGTGGTGTGGCAAGTGAGATTCGATCGGTTACGAAATATCTTATTGGAAAAAAAAGCGTTCGTTCTCTCGATGACGTATCGATCAGTCGAATTTCGTCAGATATTTTCAAACGCCACGAATAAAAACATGATATTAGATAGCACAGGTAGAAAAATTAATTTTTATTAAACGCGGGACCACGTCTATTTATACTGGTTATTGACGAATAACCTGTTGAATTTTATAGACTCGTCAAGCCTGTCGCGCTGTCCCTCGAGTGATAATGTAAAAATACGCTCGTAAAGTGGTTCTTGTGCAATCGAACGCTTAAAACTGTCAGACCTGACGGTCGGAGTAGCATCTGGAGGGTTCGATGCTTGGAAAGCGACACTGCCGATTGGTCGCGCTTCGAGAACTCGCGAAATCGGCTGTTCTGCGCGTTGTGCGGTTTTCCAGTGACCGTCATGCGGCTATATAGTATGCGCGCTTATGGTATACTCCGTCTCCGTACGCTAGACGCGAGACGATGAGTCACGCGAACGAAGTCATTTATGCCGGTAATAAAAAGAGAACTGCGACCGCGAACTTTCGAAAGCGTCGTTAATGAGCGCGTTAGCGTCGAGATGCAAATCAGAGGTGCGTAAACGTTCTGGGACCAAGCTTTTTTCTAATAACTTCCGCTCAAATCAATGATTCCACGCGGAAGGATCGCGAGAACAAGTTTTGTAGAAATGTTCATCGCATAGAAATATTCGTCGCAATGCGAATGAAAAATTGTGTGCTGTATGCGATCTTCAGTCGCGCGCAATAAAATTGGGGCGTGATTCCAAAAAAGTGAATCTTTTCTCCTTTTCTGAATAGAGTCTCGTTTATTTCGTCATCAATATTACTATACGAGACTGTTCGTTTATTTCCCCTCGCTATAATTCATAATTCAAGATACGCGAATATTATCGACATTTAAATCGCCTTTAATAAATCACCGTATCTCATTTGAGACTATTGATACCGCATGCATGTCGATGCTAACCGAAGGATTATCGCGAATCACTTAACATTCTGATTGCGAGATAAATTACGACGCAAAAAAAAGACGGGGAGTATTAATACGAGCACGATGACGATCGGCATAGATTATAATGTAATTACATTTCGAAAATTAATAATAGAACGCAATAACTGACGAGTATTCGTCGTGTTTTATCACACACCTAGTTTTATCTGTCGCGTCTCCTTACGAACCGTAAGGAGGTCTTTAATAACGACTTTAAACTGGAGCAAGCTGTAACTTATAACCGATAGCGGTGTTATTTTCCACTCGTTGGCTAGTATAATAGAACGTATCTTTTACCGTTAGCCTAACCGTCGTGACGATCGTGCGCGTTTAAAAGATAATTGTCTTCTGTCGCCATCGAGAGCTACCTTAAAAGAGCCTGCAGTAGCGCGTCGCACACAGTGATGATCTCATTACAAGGCCGGTTATTTTATTATACACGCTTCGTCACACGTCGGAGCTTAGAAGGTGGTTAGGTGCGGTTGGCGTAACGCATCTCGCGCATACGCTAAAGTTTAAACGACACTGTAAAGTGTTTATTGATTATTAAGGTGTTACGCGCGTGAGCCATCACCGTTTACCCAGCTGGGATTGCCGGAATACAAATATCCCTTCTGAGCTCGTATACGAGTTACTATTGTTTCGGAACACGCGCGTCGTAAAGGACCGCGTTGCCTTGCCTCCAGTTTCCGCGCACTCGACGTAAAATACGCGACGCGCGACGTCTGGAACGCCCTGTACCGCGCGACACCTTTTAATGGCACTTACACGTATGCCCCGATATGTATGCCGGCGCGTTTCTATAGGTACAGCGGGGCGACGTTGCCAGAACCGAACCGTCTTATCCATTTTCGCGTAAGGTTAATGACCGCCAGGCTTGCGAAACTCGCGAGCGGATCAACGAGAGAGGTTTGCACGCGCGTTCACGTCGACCGCGCACACTGACGAGACGCGAGATGCATGCGGCGTAATTGGAAACGCCGCGTTTAATGTCCGCGGACGAACCAAACTTCCCGAGCACTGTAAAGCCGCTGGTGTTCCCCGGGCCGATTAACCCGTAAGTACGGTCGCGGGGTAATTAAAACTTCCCAATTTCGCGCCGCCAGCTTCGCTGTATTATAGGGAGGAGCTTAAGCTGTAAAGAGAGAGGAAGAGAGAGAGAGAGAGAGAGAGAGAGAGAGAGAGAGAAACTCGGTATCTTCTTAAAACAATTTAACCATTGTAGATTCGCGGTAGCGAAAGAAAAGTGCAAATAAATTATGTCCGCCATATATGCGATTACGCATAAATAAACCTTCGCCCGTAGGATTCTCTCGCACTCACTTTAACGGGATTGTGGGTCCAGCCCGACGAACAATCCCGAAGATATTCGTCTGGAGTGGAGCTGAAATGCTTGAAATGCGTTGGACTCGCCAATTTGCCGAGCGGCGCTTTCCAACAAGTCGCGCAAGAACGACGTTGCAGCTCCGAGTAGAGTGCACTTCACCGTGGAACAATGCGCCGCGTCCCAAGACTCCCAAGGCAGAAGGATATGCAGCGAGGAAAGAGAAAAAAGCGGCGGCGGCGCGGCAGCAACGGTGGAAGAGGCTCGTCGTTGTTCAGTGATAAGAGGCGGGGAGCGTGTGATTGAGCGAGCGCAAGAGAAAGGAGGGGAGGTAGGGGGAGAGAGAGGTGGATGGAATGACGAGAAAAGAGAACCTTGTTCCCTTCGCCGCGCCGTGGCCGCGGCAATCGATAAGCGCAATTAAGACTCGCCTTTGAAATAAACGAAACAGCGAGAACGAGAGTCTCCGCTAATGACTAAGGAGAGAGAGAGAAGGAGGAAAGGACCTTTTGCCGTTGAGTATCATCGGCTTTTCGTTCACCCAGCGTCCGTTCCTCGTTCGCGACTCGCGACCGCATTGACGATTTGAGTATGGCTCTCGAAATGATGACAGATATTAGAGAAAAGGTTTGCTTATTACATTTGTACGGTCTATCTGCTTACGCTGGCTTACGCATTCTAGATGTCCGCGCGTAATCAAGATTGCGGGGCATCATCTTCTTTCCACAATCGCGCGGTTTCCCCGCTGATCAGAGGATCACGACGTTCGTCGTCGTGAGTATCGGCTGGTAGAGCCAGCTCGGTCAAGCCGGTCGTGCAACCCGACGATCTCTTCGAGGCATTATGCAACATTGCCGAATGGCGTGCAGTTGGCAGGCAACAAAGTGTGATACGCAGCCTCGGCGAGGAGGTCGCGCGGAAGAGATTGGCAGAGGAGGATACCCAGGGCGGTGAAGAGAGAAAGAGAGCGAGAGAGCGGGAGGGGTGAAGTCGAGGAGGAAGGGAACTTCGTGCTGAACAGAATCAGCAATTCTAACTTACAAGGGGGCCACTAACCGACGAGCGGGCCAAGCGACGTCAGGGGGGCCGGAGCAACAACCGACGTTGACCTCCACGACAACCATCATCGGTGACTGCGGTGGCGGCGGCGTCGGCGGCGATGACGACGACGACGACGACGACGACGACGACGACGACGACGACGACGACAACGGTTTCTTATTGCTTTCTGGGTTTCCTCTTTCTCAGGAGCAATAATTCGCCGTCATTTCATACGCCTCAACTTCTTCGCCGTTCGAGGCCGTTTCCTATTTGTCCCACATCGTGACGAAAAGCTAGAGACCTCGAGAAATCTTAAGAATGCCCGACCAGGTTGTTGAACCAAGTCGCTCGAACATGGAGAACGCGCAGCTATGACGATAATGTAACGCGCGTCCTTTAGGCAATCTATTAACCTTTCCCCTCCCGTGGAGTATACGGAAAGTTCGTAAGCGCAGAACGGTAGCTTCAACGCGAAATCGGTATTCAAATCAGAACAGCGAAATCATCAGTCGTTACGCTGTAACAGGATTCGTATCAGTGGCTGATAGTCGACAGTAACTCGAGCACACGCAGCAGGAAGCGCAGCTTCTGCGATCTTAACATTATGGCACTACCCCCCCCTCCCTCCGCTTTTATCGCCTTGTACTTCATCCTTGTTCTTCCCTGACGATGTTTTGTTCGATTCCCATAACTTTAAAATGCGCAGTCTATGAATCTCGCGTATCGAATTTATTCACTTGATTCCCTCCTCTTTAGTTACGTCGCAACAACACGGACCTCGATCTTTTTCTAGCTTTTGCTAGCGTCATAGAATTTGCGACTTGATTAGACTATCGACGATCAACCGTCGAGAGTAACACTAATTTATCTCACGTTTAATTCTCATTTTTTCTTAAGTATCTTGTTGCGAAACGATAAATGTTGGCTTAGTTCATCGCAATAAGTCAGCTCTGTAATTAAACATTATTCCACAAGAGGAGACTTGAAAGAACGTGAAAACAACGATGTCATAATCTGAGTAAGAAACTTGAAATAAATGTACGAGAGATCGTGCAGAGAAAAAGTATCTCCCTGCTTTTCTCATTCTATTTATTCGTGATCAAAACGATAGATTCAAAATTGCACTATAATTCATATTCTTTCTGTTCTGTATTTTTTACTGTTTGTGAACATTCATGTCTCTCCATATTAAAACTCAAATAATAAAATTTCACAGATTTCTCAAAGACGAATATCCACGCGCGCGTCTCGCGAATAAATAAAACGATAAACTTCAAATGAATGTCGTTACTTATCGTCTCACTAATTTATCGATAATCTAATTAAAAATCTTTCAAAATTTCTTTTTGTTTTGACCCTTTTAATTTTTAACCAATTGTTACATTGTAACTATTTCTCCATCCGCTATATAAAACAAATACATATACAATTTCAATAGCTCTTATTTAAAATTCGTTTTTAAAAAGTTTAACAACAGTATCTCTATGACAAGAAACATTTCTGGCCAGTAACACGTGAGCGTGGCTGAAAAGTAAGATTTCCCGTTCGCGTTCGCCGACACGTCAAAAAAAAAATTACGCACTATTTATCGCTCGATTTATCGCTTCGCGATAGCGCGATGTAAATGGACTCGCTTCACCAAAATCGAATTGTCGATAAATCATCGATGTTCAGCCTTGCCTCTACCAAGTAAACAATTTCACTCACAAAATCGTCGTTTTTACGAAATTTATTTGACAAACATAAAATACGACGCGCTAATGTCTTAAATAATTCGAAGAATTTCGCAATTATCTCTGGTAAATGGCATTGCTTCATAAGTATTCGCTTATATATTTGTTGGGCTTATTGCACGTCTGTCAATATTGCGAAGCAAATTTGGAAACGCTAAAATTGATTTACTCAGAGTTCGTCTGAAAATGTCGAATCTTACGATGTTTACGGTCGATTATGCTGATGCATAAATTCATGCGAATTCTTATATTTCTACCTTATACTACAAACAGCATGAAACAGTATACGCTTGGTAAGGTGATCGGGATAATGGACGGCGAGATTGATCGACACATGTTTTTTTTTTTTTTTTTATATTCATGAAATTTCATAAGCACGAGGCCTTTTGTTTTTATTATCTCTGTACAAAAACAGTCGAAAAAATTATAGATTTTCTTTGTTAAAGATTTAATTTTTTCTCTGGAGCTTCACGGCGTATGTACAAGCGGGAAATAATTAGCCAATATAATCATAAACCTAAAAACTAAATATAATTATACATTGATATAATAGATATAATAATTATAATTCATTATAATTAATAGTAAATCTACGAGTCTACAGATTCGAGTATGTGTGTAATGTATCGAGTATCGCACATGTAAGTATCGTGTCTCGAGTATTCGCGACTCATGCACCTATACGTATATATGTTCGTGTCGAGTGTGACATGTGTATTTTTGTGTGTGTGTGTGTGTGTGTGTGTGTGTATACTCATGGACATGCATGTAGACTTGTAAAGCGAATTTTATACAGAATTCATTGAGTGACGTCTCGCTCGCAGTCACAACGCGCAGAAACGAGTGGATCTTTTTATTCGCGCTCTCCCTTCGTTCTCTCCGAACGATGCATTGGCTGGACAGGGCCGTCGAATTCGGATCTCGCAGAGCCACGAGTAGTTGTTATCTCACTCTCTCCCTACAATGCTAAACGAAACCGCTACAAGTTCGCTAATCAGTATTCGCATAAGTAATCTGTCATCACAATCGTATTATCGTGGGACAGTAGACTCGTGGCTCATATCGATCGAATTGAACCTCCCTGCTGACCCCTCACATTCTTTCTCTTTCATTCCTCACTCATTCACTCATTCATTCATTCCCCCCCCCCTCTCTTTGTTCTTCACATTTTTTATTTTCTTCCTTCTTTCGATACCAATCCCCGTTGCAATTTTACTTCACCAAGAATCTATTCGTCTTCCTCTTATTCCCTGCTCCATCTTTCTCTTTCTCATTTCTAGTGTCTGCATAAACGAAAAATGACTTCTCCAAAGAAAGGGAAAGCACTCGACGAAGAGCCGGCCCTAGAGTTCCGTTTTTTTTTTTCGCTATTCGCACGTCTTTCTCATGCGTAGCCAAGGAAGAAAAATCCAGAAAGTCGAAGCACAAAGGTCATTGATGCTGACAACGCGTCAACGTGACGACGATTTGAAAAGCGCGACATTCGACACGTTCATTCTTCGAGACGGACTTGAAATTACCCAGAAAGTATCAATCGTGATTCACCGTGATTTAATCCAACGAAGTAAATTCCAAGCTGATGCAACGAGAATAATTTCATAATAACGATGAAAACAAGCCAGTTATACCAACGGTAATCGGCTCAGATTGTGATTTAACATTCTTCGTTGTCTTCTTCTCTATTGCATCACTGGGCATAATGATAAAGATGTAAAAAGAAAATGGTTAATTACGATTAATGTTAATTGACGTTAGTGACACCGGCTCTAACAGATAGAGAAATGATTCCCGTCTTCTTTATCGCGACGATGTTTTTAACGCGAGGTACGTCACGCTCTTTTCACTCGTTCGAGCACGTCGGCACATTGATATGACATCATTGCGATTTGAGTAATTATAATCTCACAAATTGCACGTTTTCTTGAACAAAAGCAAAACGATCGTAAAGTAAGTAAGAGCTATTCATCATGTTTTTTTTGTAAAACAAGTCAAAGAATCGCGAAATTGCTTGGAGAAACTTTTTTCAAGACATTTCAAATAATTTTATTGCAAACTTCTAATTCTAAGATTCCCCTTCCCCGGCTCTATTTCTTGCTCCCTTACTTCAACCACACGCGCACTCTCTCTATTTCTCTCATTCAGTCTGACCACACACGCTCTCTCTTTCATAAACTTTCTCCTCCCTTCTCTCGCAAACCCTCCTCTCAATCTCTCTCTCTCTCTCTCTCTCTCTCTCTCTCTCTCTCTCTCTCTCTCGGGCCGAATCATGTTTCTTTTTTTATGATTTATCTTGATTTTGTCTCGTTTTATTTAAAAAAATACTGAATTAGTAACCAAGCTAAAATCACAGACTTGCTGGTGATTTATCCCAGCAGATTTGTACAAATTCCTCCTGAAGGTCGGTTTCTCTCTCTCTCTTTCTCTCTTTCTATGTATGTATAATTACAAGATGTGTATATATATATATATATATATATATGTATATAATTATGTATATATATGCGCATATATATATAATTACAATTTATTCGCGAAGTAAATGTGTAAATATGCTCGCATTTCCTCCTCTTTTGCCCAGCCCCCTTTCTCCCTCTCTCTCTCTTTCCTCCCCATTTTTCATTCTAACACGCACCATCTTATTCTCTCTCTTTCTCTCCCTCTCTCTCGCTCTGTCGCTCTCCCTTAGTATTTGTCTTTTCCTTTTGTATTCGTCAATATTTATAGGTTTTTCGGTTTTTATGCATGCTTGTGGGAACGGAATAATGTAGAGAGATATATATATATATATATGATAATTCTCGCAGACGAGCGCGCCCTTTTCGACCCCGCGTTTTCCGACGAAAACCAAAAACAAAGGGAAAGGAACGTGTTTTGTCAGCCATATCAGCAGCAAAATAATCATCGAAGGACGCAACGGAGATCTCACCGCCCGACTCTCACACTTTCTCTTCGGCTTCATCCCGCACTACTTTCCACAGATTATATATTCGAGATCGCTGGTGTTCTACAGCCACCGATATGGACGATCGGAGCGTGTATTTCCCCGATATGTAAAAAAAAATGAAGGAAACGATAATCTCTATTCCATTTTTGTCCTCGCCAACACCGCGTATAGCACAGTCCCCCCGTTCTGACGTCACACACAGCGGTTCGCAACAACAAAAGCCTTTTTTCGGATCGATCGATTCGCGGTGATGTTAATGAATACGCGCAGCGTTAGCACGCACGTGTTATGATACGAGTTTCCGATTACCCCGTAGTATGACGTCAAAGCCGAAGAGGACCGAGCTTATTATGACGAGCGAGGTGATTTCGTCCTTCCGCCACGTTCACGAGCGCGTTCAGCGATTTTAAACGAGTCGTCTTAAGTTTCGCGACACTTGAAGCGGATTTGCATCGTTCGCTCTCGATGGCGATGTTCGACCCGATTAAAAGCGCGAAACGCGCGCGTTCCCGCGGATAAAATTCTTGCACGTATATATGTGACATAGCATATGTACATTTACATATCGGTATGTATAGTAAGCGCACACCGCACACGCCGCTCGTGTTTAGGTCGTTATATACGGAACATGCTTATATTGTCGCTCTATGCTTAGTATAATCACAGACATGG
The DNA here is from genome assembly GCF_048541705.1 of Temnothorax americanus. NCBI lineage: Eukaryota > Metazoa > Arthropoda > Insecta > Hymenoptera > Formicidae > Temnothorax > Temnothorax americanus. Next base: position 360,536 of record NW_027509800.1, read on the forward strand.
TTTCTATAATTGCTACGTACAACAGAGCCTTTTCTCGTTCGACGCCGAACACGATAGGTTCTCTTCCTTTCCTTCCTCTCCCATCGTTAACCGTTCGATCTTTCGTACGTACATACATATATCGCACACGCCACCCACGTACACACATATACACTCTTTTACATCGCGGACTCTCACCTCCGCTCCCACGCGTCCGGAAAAACTAATAAAAATTTCCACGCGTAACGATATTAAATCCAATTTGAATCGATAGGCAAAAAACTGAAATCGCGCATTCGTAATAATCCGTCGACGACGTGAATATTGTTCTCATTATCAACGCGAACCTATCGATTCGTCAAGTAACGGTAATCGAACGGATCTCGATGTGCCGCGAGCACGAAGCAGACGCGTGATTAATCGAGCGAACTCTATTATTATTGCCGGAGCGGGTGAGCGCCGTACATGTACGTATGCGTTCGATCATTTTCTCTCTCCCTCTTTCTCTTTCTCTTTCTCTCACGGAATCATTCCCGCGGTCACTCCCGAAACATTCGCGATCGCACACCGTGCATCGAGCGATTCGCTACCCAAGACCGACTCTCCATAGTAAAAACACGCCTGGGTGCCTTCCCCGTGGATAAAATCACAGCAATTTTATACACCGTCGTGTTTTCTCCCGCTTTCTTCCATCTCCTCTCACGCGAAGGATACAATATACAATTCGTCAGTTATGTACGTACACGCCCGGAGGCGACTTCGCCCAACTCTCCAACTCCCCCCGCTTCGCCCCCGCGCGTGTACACGGTGCTCTACATATATAACGCTTTTATATATCTATATATATGTATGTATATATAACTCACGCGCTTTCGTGAAATTTGTACGTGTGTGTCTGCGAGCGTTGTTTTTGTGTGTATGCACATTCGGACTACCGCTCGCGATTTGTATCGTCGAGAATCGCTGTCGAATAATCGAAACGCTTTTAAGATTCGTACTTATTGAAAACCGTCCTCGAAAAATACAAGTCGCAACTTTACATCGAATTTGAAACTTTGTTATCGCGTTGCGGCGTTTCTACCTCGATTTTTCCAGAAAATCTAAATCAGTCGACAAATTAGTAGGATACACGTGCGAGAAAACGACGTTGCGAACGTAACGTATTTTTATATCGTTACAGATGCTCGTGGAAAGCGACGTTAACGAAGAGTAAATTCGATGAATTAACACCGGCGATCTTTGACAACTCATGCACGATAGCTGGCGAGATCCATCGCGATCGTTCGTTCAAAAATCATCGGTAGGCGCGTCTTTAATTTTGTATACGAATGTATCATGGAAATTTGTGTACGTGTGCGCGGCTCGGTGGTAATCCGCGTCGACAGTGCGAGGTTCGAGAAAATTCTCGACGATGAGAATGGGCATCCCTTTCCTTTGCGGTTCTCAATTTCACGATCGTACAAACCGACGCGAGATGGAAAATATGAAAATAAAAAAATTCATTGCAAGAATTATCGAATCTGATCGTAAATATAACTTCCGAATACTAATCACGATCGCTCTCTCTCGAACCGCGCTCTAAAAGACTGAACAACCAGCGGGATTGTATCTCATTCGGGATTTAATTTCAGAAAAAGAATAAGTATCCGTGTTTCCGCATCGTAAATACTCATCGGTGTGTACGAACCTTAATTCGAGATCCGACGGTAACGAAAAAGTGCGTGGAAGAAAGACGCCGGGCGTTCGGGAGGATGCGAGAGACAGAGAAATCCATGTATGTATATATATGTACGTGTGCGTATGTTTCTCGTGTATAAATGTAACGAGTACAATTCCTTTACTCCCTCGAGAACGTAGGAAGGGCTGGCTGGTCTTCGTTGTTCCTCCCTCGCGTGGCTGCTGTCGCATCACGAGAGACACTCGGAGGTTACGCGGATAGAGGAGGCGCTGAGATCAATTAGTCGGCTGCTGAGAGAGCTTCGAGCTCGTTCCGTTCTTTCTCCTCGCTGCGACGGCCGCGAGATCCTTCTCCGGCAAAAAAGAGGCTCGCTCCGATGGTAGGGCGACCCAACGACAATGACAATTCGGGTGCGAGCAGCGTTGGATCAACGAGAATCGACTGGTCTGCGCTTCGATCCGCTTCCGTCCCTCTTTTCGCTCCTCCGTCGCGATACAGGTGGATTTTCCCTCGTTCCGTTGTTTTTTTTTTCTTTCTTTTTTTTTCGATCGAGCGCGTTTAAATCACGCACAGACTAGTCGCTCGGAAACACATATCTCTTGTCGAAGGTGCCGTTTTCTTACTCACTCTCGAGATTATTCGAGCACGAGAGAAGGATCGGGAAGCGCGAGACTAGACTAGAGTCGAGTTCGAGTCGACCGATGCGCGTGGACGAGCTCGCGTCTCCCGAAGGATGGACTCTCCCCGTGCAGCAGGAACTCGCTCGGAGGGACGAGGCGCGTCGAGGTCGCGACGCTGCGGATCATCGACGGATGGTGCTCCATTTATATTTTACTTTTCTTTTCTCGTAGAAAACGAGAGAGAGAGAGAGAGAGGGGGGGGAAGGAAGGAGACGGCGATAAAGGAGAACCGACTCTTCGCTCGAGACTCTCGGTGCTCACCGAGAAGGGAAAAAAATTGAAAGAAAAGGAGAAGAGAGAAGAAGATTAAAACGCAAGGAGAAAGAGAGAGAGAGAGAGAGAGGGGGGAGGGAAGGATGCACGCACGTTTGGAGTCCACGAAAGGGTTGAGCGCGCGGACCCGCTCGATCCGACGCGACACACGGGATATCACATATCACGAGACGCACGTGCGCTTAGTAGATCATTTCGAGAGCGTGGACGCGAGCGCGGCGGCGAGCCCGGCGATTCAGCTGGAGACGTACGCGGCGATCTGCTCGCTGAATTGCGCGTGCTCCAGAAGCAGAGAGTCTTTGCAGCTTTCGAATTGCTGCTGCTGTTGCTGCTGCTGCGGGAGCGGCGGCGGCGGCGGCATAGCGGCTTGCTGGTGATGCTGCGCGTGATGGTGCGTATGTTGATGCTGATGTTGATGCAGATGCGGCTGATGCGGGTGCTGCTGATGCTGGTGCAGCTGCTGGGAGATCTCATCCGCGGTCTCGGCCTCGGGGCGCTCGTACAGCACGCAAATGGAGCCGTTCTCGCCGATCCTGTACGACACTTCCGACGGGTCGATCCACATGGTGAGCTCGCTGGGGAACAGGCTGTGCAGAACGGTCGGCAGCAGGCCGACGTTCGCGCCGGCCTGCGCGATCACCGGATCCATTTTACCGTTGATGCGTATGCAACGATAACCGGAGCCGCGATTTGGCCGATCCGGGAACCAGTGGTCCCGGTAACGGTGGCGCAACACCTCCGTCAGCGATGATTTGAACATCTCCAATTGCCGTTCCGACAGCTGACCCGCCTGCAAGCGCAGCAGGTGCACCAGAAAATCCGCCGCCGACACGATTTCCAGTCTCATGGTCGACGGTGACCCAGGGCGAAAGTATCGACGATTATGAAAATCGAATAGAACCCTCTCTCTCTCCCTCTCCCTCTCCCTCTTCCGGGATTGACGGCGCGCGGATGAGAATCACGCCGATGACGCACTCGCTTGGGTACGCGAGCAGCGCGAGCACTGTCTTCTATCTCTCTTTCTCTCCGTCGCTGGCTCTCGCGCTCCGATGCTCCGGAGGAGCTGAAAAGCGCTCGACGTCGTTTTACACTTATCGACGAACGCGATCGGAGATACCCGCGTGTCACGGGTCACGGCGGGGCGACGAGTAGGCTCGACGCTGATTCCGAAAGAAGCGCACGGTACCAGGGAGCACAAAATGGCGTCGTCGCCACGTCGCTGCGCAGCACTCTACAGCGCTGGTCGTACGTCGTCGACCCTCCAGCGCGCTGGGCTAAACCGCCGGAGCGTCCCTCGAGGATCTTCGCCGACGAGGATGCAACCCGGCGCACAGTTGCGGATGCACGCGGGGGATGATCCGTCTTTCGGGCGAGCGTGTCCACGCGTCGGCGTCGTTTCTCCGCGCTCGCCTCCTCGCCGCTCGCCGCTCGCGGCTGGAAGGCTGGAAGATGCGCGTTTCTCTCGCGCTTCGTTTTATCGGATCGATCCCGACGGTTCGGCCGATCCGAGACCTACGGACGCTCCGACGTATGTACGGTGGGTACGGCCGAGTCGATCTCCAACGATCGGGGGTGTTCCGCTGAACCTTCCACGCTCTCTCTCTCTCCCTTTCTCCGTATCGTATCGAGTCCCAACAGGCTGGCCGCAAAACTTTCTCGCGACGTTCGAAACCGACGATGGACCAGCTCCTCTTTATCTCTATCCAGATCCAGCTCTCGCGGAGTTCCCGGTTCCCGCGTTCATCGACTGCCGACGACTTTCTAATGGCAGCGCTCGCGACCGTGGACGGGATAGCCTCGTCTCTTTGTTCGGATGACGTCGAATGGGGGATTCGTATCGCGACATCGGCCAATCCAGCGCCGACGGCGCCCACCGCGACGCTCCGTCACGTGACTCTGCGCGTCGATGGTTGCGCACCGCCGCAGCCGCGTCCCGAGTCCCGAATACGCGCAGACCTCGCCGTCGCCGCGTTGATCCCCGTCCCGTCTCGTCTCTCGTCCGCGCGGTGTCAGCGATTCTCAAAACGCGCGTTAATGCCAAGCCAACGTGACGCGTACTTATCGCTGCCATCGCCGGGCGAATCGAGATCGCGGGCTCGCCTCGCTATGAGAACCGAACGTTAACCACTTGCATTTATACATAATTCGATCGTATCGCGCGCATGCAGAACGATCTGTATTGAACGCCACTTTGTTGTCTTTACTCGCGCAAACAAAGGCAGACCGGCGTTTCTGATTGTTCCGTCGGGGTCGATTCTCGTCATTTTTCTTTTCTACGGAATGCGTCATTTCATTTGAGGAGCCTGCGCTACCTAAAGGTGCGCAAAGTACTCGAAAACATCATTTTTCTAACGATCACTCGTGTTTTGGAATATAGACCGATGACTTTTTTTAGTCGAGTCAAAACGCTCGATGGAACACATTATCGTTATCGATTGAATACAATAGTCTTAAGATAGATTGTACCATGGCACGCGTTTACGGATCTGTCCCTACGTTCTATCCCTCCGAACATAAAAAACTTTTTTTTTAATCATTCAAATTTACAAGAATAACTAAGTAACTATTATATTCGTCGAACGACTCGATATCATCCAATGTCGCGCAGCCTCGAAATCCCACGTAAAAGGCAATACTTTATTCGATTCCATCATACGACCGCATCAGAGTCAAAATAAAGTTACATCGCTTTTATTCTATCCCATGTTCCCAATTGGTTGCGTCAATGTAAGTCTAGATGTGAGCACCACTGACCCCCACAGATTTTTAAGGACGCATCTGAACGAGGGAATGAGCGAGCAGGGAACTAACGCCGACTGCTAGAAAGCGCGTAGGTTACAATACCGTACAACTAACTAGACGACGAGCTTGGCGACTGTCGGGGATGAAAACCACTCTGTCCGGGATTTAGCCCGAAACTCGAACAACGAGCTCGGCTGGGGAAAAAAAAGTCCGACCCCGTTCCCGCGGTACTCTCTTCCCTTAACCCTTTGACGTGCAAGTTTTCTACCCTTTCGAAACGCTTCGATCAACGAAATGGAAGGGGAGGGGGAAATCATTTCGTCCACTCGTTTCGATTCTTTGTATACCGTACAATGTACGGTACACGCAGTGGATACGCTTGCTATTAAAAAAAATAAAAAATAATAAAAAAAAGTCATTACACCTCGATCAGAGATCTGGAACGATATCTCGAAGGATACAATTCCCGCTGCGTTAAACGAGGAGAGGACATTGTCGTCGTCTGCGTCAAATTGCGAAAGTCTGGCCCACCGGAAGGTGAGCCCGGAGCCGGAATTCGACGTATCCTCTCCCGCAAAGGTATGAAAGCGGATCTGATTTGCCAACCGCCGCGTCGCTATGTAGAGCATTTCACTCGTAATTCCGGGAGTTCGCCACTGCCAAGTTGGCAACTGAGCGCCGATCGATAATCCCGGATTATCGTGGGGTCGGCGCCGCGAAAATTCACGAACCGCGCGCGAATTTCCCTACGTCGGGAATTCACGCCGGCGCGGGCGCGCGAGCCGAGCGAGTGTTTTTCGCGACAAAAATCGCGCGGTCGCGCCGTCGCGATACGGAACGCGACTCTCGTGCTTCGTCGTCGTGGCGAGGCCACGCGGGTTCTCTGGAAATTCGACGAAATCCAAGTTCTAAGCGAGTTAAACCGCCAAACTATCGAGAAACTCCGCTTTTGCGCACAAAGGAAGTCGTTGACGCGCGGAACGGCGAAAATATTACGTTCCACGATCAAAGGTGCGGCTAAGCGTCGCCGGTCGCGGAACTGGTTAATTTTGCAATCGACGGTTGCGATATACCCCGCGAATAATTGCGACGCGTAAAAACGTACGGAAACGCTGAGTCCGCGAATCAAAGATTTCGCCGAATCTCTGCACCTTCCTCACGAATCCTTCCGTCAAATTTACGCCACAGCTTGCTAGATTATCCGACGACAATGAGATTATTTTAGCGACCCTATCGGTGGTATAAAAGCCGTACGAATAATGCGTCATGCGTAGACAAACGCTCAAGTTTAACGATTGCGTTGTTTCCTCGATAAGATAAATTCTTCAATTTTAGCGCTTTCCATTAACGGAAAAGCGATTCGGCACCTCGAATCCGCGATAATGATACCACGGCAAAATACCACGTCCGCGCGTATTTCAAGCGCGAGGAGAACGAACGCGCTGTACACGGTGGACGAAATACATATATGCCGAACGTGCGATTGGCCGGGAGGGGTTGATGCGAACGCGCAGAAGGGTGCCATGCCGTATATTCAAATTACGGGCCGGGTGACCCTTCTCGAAAACTTGACGAGGGGGACGGAGGGAAGCTCGGAATTGCCGACGGTCTCTCTTTCTCTTTCTCTCTGTCGCTCTCGCGCGCGCCGGGAAGGTTCTCTAAAATCAATAGGGCCGGTTCGGGGACCTCGCGCGTTCTGCATTCTGCCCGCGAGGAGTTCCGCTTGAAAATTCGTCAGCCCCTACAGAGCCCATTCGCCCCGCACTCGTCTCAGCTACCCCTGATGTTTAAGGTAGAGCGATCCACTCCACGGGAAATCTTCTCGCCAGGACGTGAGAAACTCTCGAGAAATCAGAAACGTGACATTAATCGCACGTGTGAAAGATGTGACATTCCGTTAAAGGTGAAAGAATCGTATAAAAAAAAGAAACACTTGGGACAAAGACGTATTAATTATACCGTAGAAATAAAGATAAGATAAAAAAGAAAATATTTATGTATCTTTGAGCGAGTCAAATCGCGATCTCGCGGAGTTGATTTATTTTCACTTCGAACGTATTATATCCTCCGCGTATGACTTTGACGTGGCTCTTAGACTACTCACACGCAGAGGGTTAAAAGACTTATAAGAGCGATGACATAAGAGACGTTCGAGACGCGCACAGCGATCGGACAGGTTCGCGCTCGAAACGAAAAAGACGAGGGCAGTTTTCTCGCGACGCGAAAGGATTCGCGCAACTGCGACCAGGCTCGCGAGACGAGCGATTCCTCTTCTTCTTCGTGTCTGTTATGCTTCTTCGCTTTACGAGGGTTACTCTCACGTAGACGGCATATACGGTCGTGGCGGCCATTTCGCGTACCGCGCGATATAATCGACGCGGCTGCAGCCTCAGCGTCTAATTTGGAACTATTTCTTCTCCGAAAACCGCTCCCTCGGAGAAACGTAGAATTAGAAGACGCCAGCCCTCCGCCAGCTTTAGCGGTCCTGAGACTCCTGAGAAAATATCGGCTCGAAACACGTGGAAGAACATATGTGTGGGAAGTGCGTGGGTGACAAAAAAGATCACTTAATTAGGTTGCTCTCACCGTAAGATGCCTCTGTCGATCTTTATACCGCGCGAATTACGGACTCTTTCCCGGACTCTTTCGAGAATAAATTATTTGAAATTTTATAAAATGGGGAATAAAAATCGCAAGGAAGAAGAAGAATCTACATATCGTTTAACGTGAGAATTCTAAAATTTGCGAGTTGAAGACGCTTCCTGCAAGACGCAGCGCCGTCTCTACGAGTTTCTTGAATATATCCTAGAAACTCTATCTGAAACCGTGCATCGGAACATATCGGAACCGCTTCTCGGAGCGGCACGAAGCGAAGGCGGAACGCAGACGAAGGCCAAAGATCGACGAGCCTGGAGGAAACGAGAATCCCGATTCCTTGGACGTGCTCGAAACGTAGCGCTCGAAACGTGGAAAAGCGTGAGGATAAGCGAGCCCGTGTACATCTAAGAACAGCGATAAATTTTCTCGGAAACTGCACGTCGCGTCGCGGGAAAGTATAAAAATTACGGTTTAACGTTAACTCGACGAAATTAACATTATTAGTATTATTGGACTAGAACGGAAAGTTTAAAAATATGTATATATTATTTTAAATATAATAATAGAAAGTGAATGTTACGCGCTGATCCACAGGTACATATATATATTATATAAAGAGTATTAGAGTGAAATTAGAGTCTTTTTTTCAAGAGTTTCGTACTTTATATGCGATGAAGAATGGCACGAACGAAATTGCGAAAACGCTTCAAATCTTCTGCAAAGCCACATAATATCGCTGGCGAATGCGAATGTAGACACGATCGCTCGGTGATTTGCTAACATCAGGGCCATCTAACTGTTTTGTAGAACCATCCTACTTTTCTTTGAACGGCAGATCGCGAGGTGCTCAACCTCTATCCACACGGGCAACGAATACGCGCTCCGATCGAAATGGAGTCGACCGGTGCCGTATCGGAGATATAGACGGGTGGCTCGGCCCCTCTGCGCTCCTTTTGCGCTCGCCATGACGCGCGCCATCGCGTTGCTTAATTTCAACCGAACGATCGTTAAGCGCGCGCGCTGCGTTCAGATAAAAAAATTATTTTTCTCTCGTGTAAAAGATACGGGATATTGTGAAATGTCGTTTCGTAAACAGTCTGATTCGCCCTCTCGTATTCGTCGCTATCGCTTGAAACTCGCATCTGGTAATTGTAAACTTTTTGACAAATTGTTGCAATTCGCTCGTAAAATCTGCCTCGTTTTTCGCAATCGTTCGTAGCGTTCAAACTGGGAAAAAATAAAGATTCGCGGAGTCAAGGGCCAAAGAGCATCGGGGGCCCGAGAGAAAACAAGATCTCGATCTCTCTCGAGCGATCGAAAATGGATCTGCCGCGACCGCCGCGCCGCCGCCACCACGGCCACCGCGCCGATCGAAGGAGCCCGCGAGCTCCGAGCAGCGTCAGGGCCGGGATAACTGTTCGGTGAATATCCCTTTCCCTCTCCTCTCTCTCTCCTTCTCTCTATATATCCCTGCCTCTCTCTCCTCAACCATCATCGTCCGAAGGAAACTCGTCGTTCTACTTTTTTTTTCTTCCCCTCCTCTCTATACTCCGATCGCAAACGATGCTCAGTCGCCGTCATGTATATTCGCAGCGTAAAGTCTGCGACCGCCGATATCGCAAACTTTGCAATAATGAATCGGACGCCTGTTCGATCATAAATCCCTTGCCTCCCTCTGGCCTCTCTCTCTCCCCGCTCCGTGCCCGCCCGGCCGATCTCTGAAATAACGACGCGCCTTTTTGCGAATAGTGGCCTTCGATCCGCAAAACCGCGCTCGGAAAAACGATACTTGTCCGCTTGAGTCATAAATCATTCTTGATCGTGGCCACTGCTCGGCGCGAATTCGACCTCTTCAACGGTAAACATCATTGTTGTGAAATTAACGGTACGTCATATCGTTCTGTAGGAAAATTCCGTATAATTAATTTAAAAGATTCGTATACGCGTTATAAAATTAATTGTATAATATCTCTCATAAAATACTACGAATATAAACATAGATGCTAACAAAATACACGTGTCGCAATTATGAAAAACATATTTCAACGGACGGGTACACTTCGACCAACGCGACGTTTCCCGTTTCGATATGTCGAGCGCTTACCCGACAAAATTAATCGCCCCGATCGCCCGTTTCTATTCGACGCGCGCTCGGAGTATCGCGACATTGCTCGATACAATCGGCTAAAACGTGAGGACCAATTAAGTGTCCCGTGGAATCGCAGACGTATACTTTCATACGAGACTTTCTCTCCTCATCCATACACTTGGGTAGAAATAGCAGCGAGCGAATTGCCGCAAACGTGAACTCTTGGAAACTCGCTCGTTCTATTTCGTTTTATTCGCGCGTGACAGTTCGACCTGGAAAATGTCGTCAAGAATTTCAAAATCGACATTTCGTTGATTCGTGCCATGGATTTTCCAAAATTATCGAAATGTACAAATGTACAAAGTACAAACATCTCCTTTTTAACCATATTTTGCACACGCAAACCAGAAAATCTCTTGTATATATTTTTCATAATCTTCAATATGTCACGCGTCTCTCCTGGCACGTAGAACATTTTTCAAAATAGAAATGCTCGCCTTGTCTACCGTCGAATATCTCGCTCGTACGGAAGGAAAATTTTCAAGAACGTGACCAATTAGAAGAAGCCAGAGAGCACGAGAGAACGCGCTCGTTCTCCGAGAAGGAGCTGCGGGTAAAAAAATCACCGCCGCGCTGTCCGTTCGAGAGGACGAGGCCCCGTTATCGGGATGGATAACGGTGATAATAATCCGTTCTCCGCGAATATTAAAAGTGTTGCAATAACGTGACGTGCGCGAGAGCGAGTCGGATCGGTACTCAACAATGTCTCTCCCTCTCGCAAGAATTTATTTTCCAATTATCTTTCCTTGTAAAGCGCAATTGTGTATATTTTTATTCCAAGGAATCCTTTCACGGGGAAGATGATAAATCTTGTCTTTCCTTTTTCTTATTCGTGGACAATGGTCATTTCATCCAATTATAAGGACTATGTAATAAATTACAGGTAAAATATATACAGAGCTTATACGCACGAGCCGAACGCAGAGGCGAATTATCCTTTATCGGAGGGACACGAACGGTACATAATAATGTAATCCGCAAAAGTACAACGATACGCCGGTGGTATTTAAAGTAATAAGCGGGTAGGGCGCAACGCGATGATTTCCAACTCGTACGAAAGCTCTTAAGGCTATACCCCAGGAGGAGACAAATCATTGTTCCCGGGGCGCGTGGCACCGGTTGCCGTTATATTGCTTCAGCCTTGGCTCGTATTCGTCCGAAGCGAACTTTGCGAAGGCGATGATACGAGGATTTAACGTTCGCCTTTAACGAGCTCGACACTCGACGGCAAGCGTGTGTCAACCGTCAGTCGCGGAAACAGACTGATTCTTTTTTTCTTCGCATCCCTATACGCGGACCTGCATAGCTGGAGATGCAACGGCTCATTTGTAATAAATATAGAATTATATTTCAGGTAAAAGACATATCGACACAATGCAATCCTGGGATATAAATTCGCGATATAAATATACCATAGAACGGTAGCGCTCAATCGCGGGAGCTTCCGTTAAGTACGCGTGGAAAGCGACGCAATTCCATTTATGCGACATCGATGCGATGCGTCGGCATATGTAAGAATTTATTTCGGGCGTCAGTATAGAATGACGATGAACGGACGAAGAGTCGCATAAAAATTTCCACGGCCCGCACGCGATCGATAAGAGCTATGTTCAAGATAAAAAATAATTAACCTACTTCTTACGTGTCAGAACATGTCAAGAACTTTGCAAGAAAAAACTTTTTATTGGTCGGTTACGAGTCGCTGTCGGTTGCACTATGATTTATGTAAACAGAAGCGTGGTACAATGACGCAGGAAAGAGTTTGGAAAGAAAGAAAGAGAGAAAGAGAGAGAGAGAGAGAATGAAACATTTATAATACGAAGAAATTTTTCATTATAACATATGCGAAACATACGTGTTTGGTTTAAACGATATTAAATTTAGAGGTAAGCTAAAAATTGAACATCGTAGACGTTAATACTTAAAAACTCAAAATAATTTCGCCTACCACATTTGAAATGCTCTTCAGAGATCTAATTGGATATCGCTGAATAATGAAGGAGATAAAACTTTACGTCACATTATTGGCGGAAGACGATATTTCCATCCAACTGTGCGGCATCGGCGAATGAAATCCTGCACCGCGAGATCGTTCGATTAACGTTTCGAGGATTCGATTATGTCATCCGCGGAGATTGGCTGGAACAAGCTCTCGTTCGGAGCAATCAATTTTTATTATTAATAATTCGCCATTCACACCCCACGTGAGCCCGTGACCTATTGCGAACCCTTCCCGCGCCTCATTTGCGTCACGTGTTTACTTATTTTATGGCGGACAGGCCTGTCGCGCCGCGCCGTCGCAGATTCAATCCCGCGGGGAGAATTTATTTTTAAACAAAATGCTAAAAAAAAACGACGTGATAGGCGCTACCTATTGACGCGCGAGAAAAACGACTACCGTCAATTTGTTATTCACATAGTTTACTGGTAAACAAAGTCGACGCCGTGCCCCGTCAATAAGAACGCCATGACGCGATACGGCTTAGAGTTTATGCCGTGACAGTCTATTTATCTCTCGGCAAAGTGTTCTTCGTAGGTAAATTAAATCGTTGCGTCGTACGACTCGCGATGACGCAGCTAACTTTAAAAATGTTACAAATAAAGCGTTGCGAATTGTTTGCATTTTAACGCGTCTCTCTGTCTTTCGATTTACCCCGAGTAATGAGGGAAAGAAGAAGTGAGAAAAACAGCGCGATCGTTGAGTGCATCGAGGCGGTCGACGAACTTGGAGCAAAAGGTTCCGCGCCGCGCCGGGCGCTACCGACGTATTTTACCGCTTTTCCCACGGCCCCTATTCCTTCGCCGTTTGTCGTTTCAATCGCATCGCGATGACGGAAGGAGGCCGAAGTCATTTCGCGAAAGAAAAACTCGTGAGGACGATGGCGCGACGGCGACGGTACGGTCGATCGTTGGTAACGCCGGACAGGAACGACAAGCGGGTCGAAGCGCGGAATTATTCAGCGCGGCATCGATCGCTTGCCAATGGACGACAGGAATATAATCAGGATTAATGGTTTATTAAGAAGACGAAGATTTTAGATTTTCCCCAACTGCTTTTGATCCATCGTGTACGATGACCGATAATTCGAAATTTTTTGCGAAATTCTTCAATAGCGTTCTTAAAAATTTCGTCTAAACGGATCTCTAAAAATCTAGATTGCTTTTGTCGATCGTCGACTAAATGAGGCTCGAAGGATGAGAAATGGGAGAAGCATCTATCTCGAAAAATGCGTTACGCCTCGAGAGAGGGCCGAAGATTCGTTCGTAGAAACGTTTTTCTCTGCCCGATTCCTCGAGCGAGCGAACGAACGAACGATGGCGAACGCGGTCGGGAGGAACGGAGAGAGGGTGGGAATCGGACCCGGAGTGCTTCTCTCGCTCGAAACGAGCATTCTCGTTCCGCCGCTTCGCGTCGGGATCAGGATTCGTCAGATTCCCCGCAATTTCGTGGGTTTCATCGTCACGCGGCGCGGCGCCGCGGGAAGCCTTAGGGCTTAGGGCCTGGCGCGCACACCGTTTTTCTTTTTTCCACACAATTTTACCCGGAGGGAAAGTTCGATGCGTAAATAGGGATGTCTATGATACGTTCGACGTACGGAAGATTATTGCGATATCGATATCCGAACCGAAATCTCACCTGCGGCAGGAAACGGGCGCTCATTACATTTCTTCGTGCGATTACACGTCAAGATTTATTCGAGCGGTCGAAAAAGCAAATCGCTCACAGTACTCGAACAGGCCTCACGCATAATCTCGACGTTATCTCGGTCGACGGCCGTTTACGACGTCGCGTCGTTCGCGTGGTATTGTCACGTTCACCGAGGCGTTAGCCTAATACGAGATTATTTGTCGAAACGACCTTAAACGACAGCGCGTGTTTATTCACGCAACTCTGACGAAAAATTCCCCGTCTACATTTACGGAGGTGCTGGCGGCAGCTCGCCACCCACCGCGTGCTTGCCGCGCGTCGATCCCGTCGGAAAATTTCTTCTTCGTTTTTCCCACTGATATCGATACCTCGACGCAACGTGATCACGTACCTCGTGTAACGGCCGCACGTGGCGAACGCGCGTATCACCCGCACGTGGCGAGCTCTCGATAATTCCGCGCTATGCTATTATTTATATCGTATATTATTGTATAGAACTGTATTGTATAGCTCTCGGCGAATTGTAACGTAGCGGGTATTGAGAGTTTCTGCAGTTGTAATTTACAACTTCTGTTTTCCCTTTAATTTGACCATGTATTTATGTAACATTCGTAGCGCAGCAGCTATTCTGCTGTAACCTTTCGATAAAACCTTTTCCATGCGGTATATCTCGTTATCTACGCTTCGTATACATAAAATATAATATCGAATGTTTTATGCGTGAAAATAAATGATCCGGGTTATGTCATTTAAGTGTAAAATATTAATCTTTAAATAATGAGACGGGATCCCTGCGTTGCTTAATCACCATTGATAAGCATTACGTATTTTTCATAAATTCTCACCGAGACGCTGTATGCAAAGTTTCATGATTTACAGAGCATTTTATGCAGTATTTTTGAACAAACGAATCTCTAAATTTCCTCAAACTTGCTCTCGACTACATTTTAAAAGCACAAAGAGAGTAAAAACATGGAGATGGACTGTGACTGTTACGTCACAAAACACACGTGTTACTAATGAAGAATCAATACAAAAAAAAACTCACCCGCGGCAATCCTGCGTCTTAGCCTAGGATGAATGGTGCTCCGCCGGCGCCGGGCTATTCTGCAAATAATATTTTAGCCTTGATTATATTTCGTTACTTTCGACTCAAGTAACTTAATAAAGACGTATTGAACTACCGCAATAATTTGCACGTAGCATTGAAATTACGACGTAAATCTACGGGTATTTGCGTTATCAGGGGACGAACGAACACATTAATACAGTCTTACAACTGGCAGCCGCTCGTCCGATCTCGCGAAAAATTACATATTGACGCGCATTATGTTTTCAGCAAGATGAAAAAAACCCGTAAGTAATCGCAACTCTGTAGCTGACATAGAAAAGAAATCGATCGGCAAGAATTCGCGCCGCTTATGGCTACAAGGTGCTAAGAAGCGAACGAAGGACGGCTACTATTTAAATTTCGACCCGCGTGTAAATCTTCGGCGCGATCTTTCGACTTTGATTATCTGTGTCCGTTTCGAATAATGCTAATTTTTCGAAAACAACTCCGTCACAATTTGATTAAATCGTACGAGTGGCCGTTTATGGATTATATTATCAATACTTCGTAACAACAACGAACGGAGGCGAGACGAAAATATACAATATTGCGTTTCTGACATTAACTCGAAAAACATAAACACTCCGTAATTATTTCTTTTTATGATTTTTATCAGTAAACATTTATTAATTTGTGGATTTTGAGTAAGAAATATTATGTCCTTTGTCCTTTTTCTCAGACCAGCAGTGCTTTCGTATACTATTGTCGTCGCTCTTTCGTCACCGTCGCCGTCATCGTCATCGTCCTCGTCGTCGCGAAAGTTCATGCATTTTAACGACGATTTTGAAATTGTAATTCACATCCGTTCGATTGTCTGAAAAATCGATCGGTTTCACCGTATAATTTCATTGTTCGCGCGTATATGTTCGCCGTGCTTTTCCCCCGAGACGCACGTACGGCACATGTGCGGAAACGCACGACGGCGGAAACTGTGTCGGCCGTGCCGTTTTCGCGGCCGATCGCCATTATGAGCGCGAAGGAGAAGCCTAGAATCAAATTTCTAAAAATAGATGGCTTCTGTACCAACTGCTCCGCTCTTCTCATCTACATGTTTTTTCGTTCGTTTCAAATATATTGGTTATTTAGTACTTTTCCATGTTGGTGTAGTCGCGCGCTTGCTGCGTAATAACACATTTTAATTGTGCCTTGGTAATTCTGTTAGAATTAGTGCGTAACGCACTTGCGCAATTTGGTCGCAAAAGAAGCAAATGGATCGAGAGAAAAACCAAAAGAGATAATTAACAATTTTGATTTCATGGAAATTGCATAATTAACGAGCAACAATTAAATATCTCGTTATTATCCTTATTATATTATTGTTGTTGTCATTGCAAGCTCATTTGCGAGACCCTCGATATTTGCGTTGCGTAAATATTACGTCACGCAACACGTGCTGTAATTACCAATTACTGTGCAAAATAGATTCAATTACTCGAGTTCTTTAATAAAATGTTATGCGCACAAATGTACCGAATTGGGAATTTAAGCGAAAGGAAAAAAAATGTATTTTAAATTTCGTGCATGGCGTTACGTATACGTGGATGTTGATCGATCGCGCGGACGTACAATGTCGTACGCGGCTATAACTCAGAAGCGTCCCGACGGAATTATAAATAGTTGGCCCCGATTATTCAAATGCGTTTATCGGCGGATTAGCGATTTTATTGTCGGCACAATGTATCGCGAATTCTCGTCCCGACGGGCCGACATGCAATAGGCGCTCTACGAAGTTGTGCAATTAATGCTACAGATAAATTTCTTTGACCCTAATTATCCTAACTAGGTGACACTTGAAAATATCGTGATTTTTTTTTACTAGCTCGTCAGATACGTGAATGTGCGAAGGAAACGATTGTACTAATGACACCGGCTTAGACAACTTTAAGCGATGAAAAACGTATTCTCGCGCCAATGACCCTCTTTTCGCGACCATATTATTTTTTTCATAATTAAGAGCTCCCATAATTAACAGTAAATTCAAGCTGCATCGCGCACATCTTGGCGATATACTTACCGTGCATGCACTTTTATATAATGTACCGTTAGTTTTGTTTAATTATGACTTGTGACCGTTCTTTACGGGTAATGGCGTAAGTAGAACAAAAGACCTTTCCGCGAAGAAAAGGCGATAAACGGCAACGGCTTTGTCCATTAACGGATAGATATATCATAGCAGAGACTTTTTTCGCGGTTGACGTTAGCGTAAACGATGTTGGAGAATGTCAAATCGTGCCGTGTATCAGTAGAGGTTTTGCACCATTTCCGGCTAAGGAAGCGCTAGACAAGGTAGAACGGATCGCTCCACATGAACAAAACAAAAAAAAAGAAATGCAGAAAACATTCGAATCGCGACATAAGAATAGAATGGAATAAAGCGTAGCTCTCTAAATTATTGTATATTATCACAGTCGCTTCGTTCACCGAGCGAAAATGAGCTTTCGCTCGGTTCTGGCTTGCCATATATATGCCGGCATAAATGCCCGTCGTCTCTCCACGCACGCCTGTAATCTGCGTGGCGCGTAATTCACGCAGATTGCAGGCCTCGAGTGATGACAGAGCTTGACGCTGTACGATGTCGAGAACCGAATATGGTTCGCGTTAATGCACTTACCGGATCGTACTTATTCCGTTCCTCGTCAGAAATTGTTCCGGATTGAAACCTAACCTAACCAGGAAACGGCAATCTACCGGATACTTCGTGCACGCGTACTCGTTATTACTTACGGGAAAATCCTTTGTCCCGACCGCCTTAAATGCAGACCGTCCGAGTCAATATCGGCGCGTCGTGTCGCGTCGCGTCGCGTCGTCGCGTTTCCCTTCTGCTGAGTATTTGATACAATTTTGTTGTAAACACGTCAGAGTCCCGTAGTAAATCACGAACGTGGCAACGGAAATTCCGTCTGGGTTGGCGTCGACGACAGTGTGCGTGGAGTGTGAATACACGTTTCACGACGAGGCGGTAGGGGAGAGTGCGGGCACCCTTGAACCACGTTTTTTCAAATCACGTTAAAAATGATTTTTAATAACTTCATTATAATATAAATGAGACTATTCGATGTTTAATATAATAAACTTTGTTTGTAAATAATTTAAGAAGTAAATTTTCAGAAATATTTTGCAAAAATAATGATATTTCGAAATGCTGCGTTTTTCACAGTGCCATGGACCAAAAGCGTGGGGTCGATTGAGCCATAGCGTAGGGTACACTGTGACACGTAATGTAAAAGGTAGGGTATTCTGTGACACATAGAAGAGATCTAATTGAAAACTGAAAACAAAGCCTCACATCGACTCGATTACGTGTGATCTGTAACTAAAGGGTGAAAAAAAAAGAGAAAATAAGCGTATAGTTCTGTAAGCGTGGCACAGAGGATCCCATCAACCTGCGTCACATTGGACCCCACTGAACATTGGTATTATTTATCGTAAATATTTCAGATACAAAACAATTAAACGTTTTTTTACGCACTTTGGTATTGAACCTAGATCCCGACTAAGGTATATATGCGCTTATTTCGGCATAATTTTTTGATGGAAGTTATATGTTTTGAAAACGAAAGTTTTCATACCCACCGTCACTATTTTGCAGAACGTTAATACAGAAACTCGCACCGTCACATTGGACCCCGTGGCTCAAGAGAGCCCACTCTCCCCTACTTACGGCGAAGATCCGGATACTCCGTGCCGAGTTCATTCACGAAAAACGTGTATACAAAGTGGCGCCTGTCCTGTCGCACGCGAAACTTTCCCATAAATTAATTTCCAAATTAAACGTCGCTATCATTATTGCGCTTTCTTTATGGATCCATTTACTTAAAAATTTATCTGCTTATTATCGTTACTCATTTGTTCGTCCCCTATATACTCTCACCTCGCGCTGTTAAAAATACCAAAAATATTTCAGGATAATATACTTTCTTGTCTTCATATGCTCTATATATCCAAAGTTTTTACGATTTCAGCAATTTTTTCCGCTTCCCACATTAACAAGTACGTCATATTTTTTAACGTAATGCACCTCCGCCGGTCGATTACGAGCACCAAAGTGCAAGCTATATAAATGCGAATCGCGCGGAACACCCTGTATACGTTTAACGCTGCGTCGGAGTATAAATAGACACTTGTGACGTAGTTGAGGAGTAGAGATCCACGAGGTCTGCCCCCTCGACGAAAACAACATGGCAAGACGAGACGAGACAAGATACGAGAAACGTATATAGAAGCCTATACCCCCTATACGCGCGTTGTTAATGTGTGATGTGCGTGTGCGTATGTGTGTGCGTTAAATGTGCATGCGCGCGAGACTAGCGCGGACGCGTGCGATAGCGTGCGCCTGTATTGCGTGATTGCAAAAAACGCGTTTGCATGATACGCCAGGAAGAAATAACGCCCGTGGGTAACAATCGATTCGGAAATCTGAAAACACGCGACGATAATGACGATACCGAACATCGATGGAAGCGGTTATCGCGTCTCGAATTGATGACACGCATCGCGACGTGTCGTTTCATATCCTTTTACGTATACACTCTGAAGAGAGGTTGACGCGCCACGATTTCATAATTTACAAACTTTGTCCAGATCAGGTACGTGTATACTTGCTCTTCAGCTAAGCTACCGTTAAAGTGTTGATATCGACAGCTTTGGCCAAGACCCTCCTCGCCTCGCGCGTCACGTCTTGAATTCCATCGAACCGCGCTCGGGGATCATAAATGTAAGAAGCTCTTATATCGCGCGCGCTATCTCCCTTTTTTACGCGAAGGCGTTCTTTTCGAGATGCTAGCGCTGCAAAGATCAAACGAATCCTCTCGCGTTTTCGTACAAGTGCGTGCTATAAAACACGCGCGCACAAATTTATTATCACAGAAAACGCGCATATAAGCGCCGAACCTTTATCACCGTGTTTGTTTGACACAGGCGACGCGCGCGCATGTCGGGCAACCGTGCGTCGATAGCAACAATATTTGATCATCGAATTAAAGATACGGTGCGACTAAAACATCGTGAACAAGTGGAAAACCATACGGCGCAGGAGAGGTACAACTTTACACGAAAGCAGAATCTTTTTTTTAACGTATGAAAGGTGCCACGAGAGAATGGCAAGAAATGAATAGGTTTATTCACGAACGGGTTGTCCGGGGTATCGAGTAACTTTTTGCATCCGTGTCCCGCCTGCCCTTTGTAACGTTTTGCTCGAGAGATTAGTGTCTCGGACGCCGCACCTTTCGGTGCACCGATGCTCACGACAATGTCGTTTTACTCCGTATTGCTCCGGCGAGCGAACCTCTGGTAGAGCGAGTTGATGCGAAAGTAACGCGGCGTGTATCCGCGAGAAATGATCGTTCGTCAGCCACGGAATTTGTTGCGATCCCTCCTGGTCGCCGCCGCGACCATTTGTCTTTTGATATGCGCTAGCGCTATATATATGGAAGCGGCATTTACCGCAGCGCGACGGTTGCAAAAAACACGTTCGCGATGTGCAGCGCGGTAGAACGCATAACGGCGGGATACGTTTAAATCTACTTAGACGGACATTAGCGTCAAAGCTCGCTGTAACTCGCAGTTAAAACGACTCTTTCTCTCTCTCTCTCTCTTTCTCTCTCTCTCCCCCCTTCTTCCCCCTCCCCCCTTCGTTCTCTATCTCGAGAGAAATGCGAAAAAGAACGATCGCTTTCGACTCGACGGGAAATTCATAACGGAAAACCGGCAATTAACCCCTTCGTACCGTGAAAATTCCGCTTAATTCAACGCAACGTGAATTAAAGTTCCATATTAGCACCCGTAACGTGAATTAAAATCACATTTCTGTGCTAATTATTATCTCATTTTCAAGTCAAGTATACGTACACTTTGCTAGTCTTATATAAATAGACAATGAAAAAAAAATTAATTTTCAACGAAAATTTAATAAAAACGCTGAGCAGGGATTTTGTTCACTATAGGCTACCATAATGTGTTTAAAATTATCGTGTACGAAAAATTATGTATTTCATAATACAATTTTAAATCACATTTCAAAGTAACTGTTAAAAATATATTTCAAATTTAAAGCAACGACGACGGTAACTCGTATTATCGGCAGAAATGAAAACGCTTCGCCGATGAAAGAGGTGGGCAATAGAAAGGAACATAAAAAAAGAATAGAGGAATGTGTGATTTGGATGTACGAGAAAAGAGGATTGATCTGCGAAAAAAAGGGAGGGATCCTCCGACCGCGATAGAGAGTCCCGACATCCTTAATCAAATTCGCCGTTTCAATAACGAATAAGTCATTCTGGGATGTAGGAGGATCGATACGGGGGAGAGGAAGAGTACTTGGAGAGGATTTCACTTCCGGCTATAGCCAACGCGATGGATCGACGCGACGGCCCGGCGTTTCGAATCCCGGCAGGTAAAGTTAGGACCACGGTGGCGCGAGGATTCGAGAAACATCAATTTCCCGGCTCGTGTCGTCAGCTCCTTGCAACGTTTGCATTTCCAATTTCCTGCCTTTGCGCGTCGTGTAGAGCGAGTGAGAGAGCGCGAGCAAGTGCGAGAGAGAACAAGGAAGATTTATTGAATTGGGAAATGGCGCTCGCGGGACAAATAGAGCCACGCAACGGCTCGAAACAACGTGACAAAACATAATTACACGATGCAAATTACACTTAGTGAATACAAAAATTACCATTATGTGGAAAAATCACAAATTTTGTTTAACGAAAGAAAAAACGATTAAACGCACGAAGATGAGGAGGAAGAAGCAGAAAATTTCCCTCATTGAGATTGATTGTGAGTATATCCATCGACGTCGAAGGAATCTCCGCCACGCTGTAGAAAAAATGAGTAAATTCCGAAAACGAATAAAACGAAGGACGCGCGAAGGTCGAACAGCAGGGAATTTCTACGTAGGATCTCGTAATGTTTCGCTGTTGTACCCTTAAGAAATACATCCGTCGGGGATGACGAACTCACGTGACGGACAATGCTTTCTTTGCCAATCCATTGTGAATCCATGTCGTAAAAATGCACTCGATGCCAAACCAAGAAAATTACAACCAAATTCTTCTATTCCGAATCATGGATTAACTAAATAGAATTCTCCTTTTGCACTATTTCGTTATCCACATGAAATTGTATACATACATTACGTCATGTATTTCGCTCGTTTTCTCACTCTACAATTGGTCTATACATTGATTTTGTCCGCGCAATATTTTCATTCTGTCTGTATGCCGTTATAATAAGTGCATAAATTTAAGAGAGAATCTAGAATAGAATAAGTATCTCGATTGCAGAATAAAGGAATTTCATTGTGTTATAGGTACATGAAAGATGTGTTAGGTAGATGCCCCAGGTAGCTGGGGCGACGTCCGAAAGATCGGCGTTAGAAATTTCGAGCGTACTTAATCGTTGCTTCATTTTGATTCATTTTTCGTGATCTTTTTTTTTTTATTTCAGCTACGCTTCTCGGGTATGCTCGGCGAACAAAGCCTCAATTTCGTAGCAACGTTTAACTTAATTAAAAAGCGAGAGAGTAGGCGTACTCGCGTATTCGCAATATCCAGTCATTTTGCCGCACGCTTTCCTCTCGCGAAGCGAAGAGCTCGATTGTTCCGGGCGCAAAATGCGAACGCAATGCGATCGTGTGATAACCTTTCACGACGAAGATTACGACGAAACGGTCGAGATCGTGCTTCACAATGGGAAAGAGACTGGTACGGACGGTGCGGATCTGCGAGCAAGACCGTGACCCGAACTGGCGTATATACTTAGTGAACGGTATAGAGGAGGCTGTGTGTGAGCAGGTTCCAACATGTTGCAGCATGTTTGGGTTGAACTTAGCTGACGCATTCGCTAAGACGAGGGGGTAGACATTTTTTTTGCTCGAGCAAGATGAATCTTCCGACGATGGAGGAGACGGGACGAAAGACGAAGAATGAAGCTCTGTAAAGAATACTATTAGGTTCTCTAAAAAAAATTGCGTCTGCTCACTACAGTATATGCGTTTCTCTTCAGTGTGTAAACCTTTTTTATTTTTTATAATGGCGAATATATAATTCGTAATTATCTTTATGTAAATTCTCTTGAATTTACAATTATAAATTTGCTTTCTAAAAATATCTCTCTACACGGTGAGTCATTAAAATTAGAGTTCATTAAAAATTAGATAAACAGAGAGTTTTCCGATTACATCATCGTCTCCGTCATTTCTCGAACCTTATCTATTTTATCGAAAGTCAAAATAGCTGACTTTATGAAATATGACTTTATCTTGCTCACTCTTTTAACTCACTCTTGTTCTCTAGTACTGATCTACCATAAAATCACCGCGACAAATACTGTGAAATGCCTTTATATCTTTTCGACCGACAAGTTTCACACGGAGGCAAAATTTTGAACCGTGCTCGTCCTTTGCTAAACGCGCGGCATCCGGCATCGCGGATGATAATCGAATGGAAACGATTACAAGAGCAAATAGCGGAGCCAATCGCATCGTAAATTATTCCGACGGAGTGAAGAGACTAAATTAGGCCGTCGATTGCATACCAGCGCGTGAAATTTTACGTTTAAATTAGCATCGCGAACGTACTTCGCTTCGCTTCGTCATCGAAACGCACAGCGCGTTGGACACGATTTAACAGAGAGAAAGAGACGGAGGAGGAAAAGTACGACCCGGGAGAAATTACAAAACAAAATAACGCGGCTCGCAAGGGCGACGACGCAAATACTTCGTTCTTCTCTCTCCCTCCTCCCCCCCCTCTCTCTCTCTCTCTCTCTCTCTCTCTCTGTGTGTGTGCCAGAAATATTAAGCTAGGTCAGTACTGTGCGCTCAGGCGCACGTTAGCGCTAAAAACGGCTTTGTTAGCCGGTAAACGCGATCGCGTCGAATCATGGCCAACATAAAAATGGATAACGCCTTTACGTTTATCAATAGATAGCTTATCGAAAAGTTATAAATTTAAAGAACAAATCCGAAAAAGCAGCGATGCAGATTGAAATCAAAGATAGACCGAATGTTGCGATTATTTTTTACTAATATAGTAGTCGTTCCGCGTTAGAAGAAAGTAGCTTCTAGAGATAGCTGCTAAAGAAAGTTTCCATAAACGTATGGCTTATGAAGTCGCCGAGGATATAGGAATATTCTCTCCGATTAAACGTGACGCGACTGGATATCGCGCCTAAATGCGATTGATTTTGTGACGGCCCGAAGCGTGGACATCCGCGAACCTCTCGCCTGTTTCTGCTTTCACTCAGCACAGCTATTTCGTTTCTTCGCCTCATGTATAGTGATTTTTTTTCCGCACAATACACGCCATCGGTCGCTCGAAGAGCGTTAACGATCGATAACAACTAATCGCGCAGATAATACCGATTTATATTCAAGAGCCAACGAAATGTCAAAGGCGTGCCTTGGCGTTGGGCGCCTCCAAGAAAATCTGCCGAATTCATGCTGAATATTTAAGTGTCGTATAATACGCACGTGGTCGGACTCCCGTCTTCGCCGCTACGTCTCAAGGCGAGGCGCAAAGTGTGGCAATCTCGAAATGAAAACCGCGTTTCGTACCAGTTAAACCACGCGCGTACCACGCGTTATGTACCATGTCCAAATTTATATGTTGTCGAGACAAAACTACAATTACAGTTGCTTGTGTGCGACTACATATAAAAATATTTTCTTTAACAGAGTAGAATATATATTGAAGCCATAATTACAAATATCAAATAATATGAGTAAACGGTACTCGTGTATGAATAGTTGTTTCTCAAACAGTAACCAGCAGTCCAGTTATTCTTACAATTAGTCATTTAAATAAATAGTTATCCAAGTTCTCACGCAAACGAAAAGCGGAAGACGATGATGACGACGATGATGATCCGTTACAATACACAAGCTTCGCCTAAGAACGCCTTTAACGAAGTCGATTTAAATCGAATGGCATTAAAATCAGCAGCTCGTTGTAAATGGAGCTATTGAATACAAATCGATGTTTACATCGAAATAAATTTATGAAGCGTTATCTCCTCGGTCAAATTTCACATTATGCTAATTCGTATTATAATCACCCAAATCATAATGAAGAAATGAGTACGAGTTTCGTTGCTTTCGAGAATTTAGCCACTTCTAAAAATATAAAAGAATATTTTGCTTTAACGTAAATATTTTTTTCTGGTAAAATTCCAGTTTTGCAAATAGTCACGCGATTCGCCGATATTCCCATTCGGATATGCTGACGTCAATGCATAGTGGTCTTCTAATAAAGAAAACGTGAGTTAAAAAAACCGAGATGACCACAATGATCATTAATTCAACGACAGTTTTAGTCCCCTGCAGTTTCGCGCTCACAGAATTGCTGCAGATGCGTGTGCAAATACTCGTACCTAATCTCGGTAGGAAACAACTTTTTCCGCGCGCGTGGGCTATCGAAGCGATAGGGCTGCATGTAACTCGCGAGTATAACCGCAATCTGTTACCGGTATCTGCTGCCAGATGCCAAACGCTTCGCACCAGCAAGTTTACACGCGCGGTGCAGCTAATTGCGGTAATCTAGCTTAATGTACTGGAGAGAAATAGTTTGGGCTAGCCGACGGACGGGGCAATTGTTGCCAGAGATGGAGCGTCAGCGCCACACCGAATTTCCCATTACGTGACTAATCCACGTATAGCGGATGAGCCGCGAATATCGTATCGTAGCGTAGTGTCCACGTACGTAATATGACGTAACGTAAAAAACGCAACGGGAGAAAATTTTCAACGGGAGCGGGGAGTTACGAACGCGACGATAAAATGTCCGTCGCTGCCGCCGACCGCCGACGAGTCCGCTTCGGCCATGAAAGAGAACTTTGAGGGGAGAACCTGTTTTTGTGGCGTACAAGGGAAGTTAATCCCGTTGTATGAAGACCCTGAGTCGACAGACAGCTAGCCAGGCAGCCACCCCCGAAGGGCCTGCGCGCGACAAGATAATATACGAATAAAACGCGATTATCCCCGTTGAACAATGAGGAAACCGGAGCTATTGGATATTCAAACACAATTTCTATTGTCTCCGGTTTACGCGTGTCTCTCTCGTTTCGACCGAGCGCGGGCGTCGCGTGATTCGTGAGAAAAAATCGCATTTTACAAGCGACTAGCGAGATACCGTAAATTCGGCAACAATTTAACGGATATAATTGTAATAACGTTAAATATTCCAGAAACCAAAATAGACGATATTAATTGCCTCGGGAGACCAAATTACGTCTCATTATTGCTACATCTGCAATTTGCGTGAGGCCAAGCATGATTGTTAACGCGTAGCAATGTAATTACTAATGTATTCCCGCGGTTAATATTAAAGCCAACGCGATTAAGTAATCATGGGAGGGCAAACTAATTATTCGTTATGTTACGATGCATAATTGATATCAAATCACTATTGGAAATCGAATGTGCATGTTAATAGACATTTTTCATCTCATTGTCGATGTTTTCTCCGTAAATGTATCATAGTTGCGAAACACCTTAATATATACTATCGAAACTGAACTTTTACCGGCCCTATTCGCGTCGACTTTAAATTGTCTCGCGAACCATCCGCGACAATTTATCACGGGAATTACCGTATTATTGTGTTTCTCGTCTAGCGCTATTCCTCTTTCACAGCAACCGGTTTCGCGAGAGGAGACCGCGCGCACACGATCCGCGGCTCTGACGAGCGCAACGTGCGTGCAGCGTGCAGCTGGAGACGTTCTCTATTTCAGAAAATATATACGAGAACGCTGTATTGTTTCGCTCCCTCGATTTTTATAAATGACACCTCGACGGCCGCGACTCTGTCGCCCCTTCGAACGAAACATGAAATCCGCGTCGCGCGACTGCACGCGAGGCAGTAAATTTTTATTGAAGCAATATTTCGCAGTCGTTGCGCAATTTGCGCCGCCAGGGAATATCATAAAACTTAAGATCTATAAACTTTGCGATAGTCAAAAGTAAAATCTTTTCGCGTTACGACGCGAGAGTGGATCTTAAACCGAAACGTTTGGCTAAACACGATGAAATCGGAGATTGCGGTGTGGAAATTATCATCGTTCGAGTACGCGTTTTTCATGTTTCAAATGTAACGCTAGTGTACCGAGAAAAATGCAATTTTCAGAACCATAAGTTTTATGCTGTGAATCGACGGACGTGAATGTTGTCGAAGAAATAACGAATGCGGTGAGAAACGAGCCTAAATATTCTGAACGAAATACATCGCGCTAGCTAGGCGCTGGTCGTGGATTGCCTTTTACCGGATGGCAGCTGGCAAGGGCCCCATCAGGCCAGATGTTGGTCGTTAATGGACTGTGCGGGCCTCAAAGTGGCACACCAGACACGATCCCCCCCACGGCTGCCTAAAGTTCGTCTACGAGACAAAAGACCGACGGATCTCGCCGGAAATAAGAGAACGAGAAATTGTGTCTGGATGAAAAAAAAAACGCGCAGTATTTCACTCGTGATTCATCCATCGCCCGGTCTTGGAATTATCTCATCAAGATGATCATTCACGATAGCTTTTCGAGCGCGAAAATGTTGATTAACTTCCGGGTAAAGTCGTCATTACGAAAGAAGCAAGTTTGACGGAGCATCAATATATCCCCCGTTTCTAGATTTTTAAAGAGATATTTACATTGACGTATTCCTTTTGCAGGTACAAACAAAGCGATTATCCGTTCTCCGCTTCTCCCTTTCCACGACATTCTTTTGTAAATGCCCTCTCGCACAAAGGACATACCTAGTTTGTAAAGCTCTCGTTCTTCTTTCCAGCGGCCTCGCGCGTAAATGTGAATAAAGAATGACTATACGTTTTAACTTGTGGGCACTACGTGACGCAATAATTCACAATTCGCTGTACCATCTCCGCGCGTCACGTCTATTTTCACGTTCGTTTATTCCATCTTAATTATCAATCGCAAAATATTAATATAAAAAAAGATCAGCGCACTTTATTCGATATTTTATCGAGTATCTGATTCTTCCACATCACGACACGGTAATCGAAAGATAACGAAATCTACAAAATTCTACGAGCAATGATTCTCTCTCGCTAAATAAACGATTCCTATTTATCCAACAACCGTAATATTTTTATCGCTGCAATTTCGTTACTCGACAAAAAAAATTGGAAAACCTGGTATTATACGCTTTTAGCAAGCGCGATCCGGGAGGCGAGCAGTAGCTAATATCGACACGTTGAAAGATTGCACAACCTGGTTCGTGCCCCAGGTGTTCAACGAAGATTATTATATATTCTAGAGATAAAAAAAAGCGAGGTGCTGTAACACGGTTATGAGCTGTTGCAAGTTTCGAGCTTAGCAACGAGCACGGCGCTGACCGTTTTCCAGTTTAGTGGCTTACAACTTGTTAGTTAATTTAGGACAAATCGAGCGTAGGTAATTTTTGCAAAGCGGCCAAAGCGAGGCGAGGACGAGCTTCATCGAGGTGGATGCAATTTTTATAACAAAAAGATACGAGGCACCTGCAAAAATTGTAGCGAATACCATAGGATCGTTAGTCAGAACGGCAACGAACTAGAGGTTTTGCAAGCAACTTCTTCCTTTAACGACGTTTTATTTTTAATTTATGTGAGAGTTCGTTGCGGTCTGCACTCGGTCATAGTTACCTTCGAACATATGGAATAACGGGTAATTTGTGGGCGAAGCGGACATAAGTTTTATCCGTCGTATAGCAACGGATACTCGAATATGTAGCTTATGTAACATTGAGATACGAGGCGCGATAGCCACGCCAAAAAAAATCGATCGTATGTTTGGGCTTTATCGCGAAAGAAGGCTCGTCGACGCGCGACGGGCGGTTCCTTCTGCCGATATCCTCGTGCCGTACCCATAACTGGGTTGGTACCCACGGCTATACTATTTACTCCCTACGTGCGCGGAGTGCATCGATGCTTACACGCATGCTGGCGATCGATGCGTGGAGCCTGGGGAGAGGAGTGGTGGCGATGGCGGTGAGGTCACGCCGGGTAGGCGAGGGGCGAAGGGACACAAATAAAACGAGACTCGCGGAGACAGCTGGTCGTTCTGCCCTCGGGACAAACAACGATAGGACGCACGTACGCGCGATGTGTTTCACGCACACTGCAGGCATACGCATATACCGATGGGTCTCCGGACTCTCCGGATGGTGGTATACCGATATGCGGAACCGGCTTGCGCGATTTTCCGAGCCCGCGGTACACGATGCCACGGTCGAGTCGAAAGGTATCGATAACAGATATATTAACGTCGCCACAAGTCTCGCGAGGTATTCGAACGGCGAGTATCGAACAAGCGTCAGTCCGTTGAACGAAAATGTACACGTACGGCGTCTACGTGAAACGGACGCGCGCCATCAAACTGATCGATACAAATGGGAATACAAATTGTCGCATTGGGCATCTAACTCTAAAATCATCGATAAAACTATATTTCCATTTATATTTCAAAATTATAATTTAGCGACGTCCATTACCGGGCGCGAAGAAAAAGCTGTCGAATATACGGGTATGATGAATTTGCGCAGCGTTTCTACCCGATCAAGCCCGAACGATATGTTCTTATCGATCGCCATGCTATCTCCCGTCAAACGTGTTTTTAATATGTTATAGAAGAAGCTTCGAAAATAAGAGCGGCATATGCGAGGTGTATTCGAGAGAGCCCCGCTTCGAAGCTAATTTGTCATTCGTAGCACCACAAACGACTCGATAACATGCAAAACCGTTAGTGTCAATGAGCCATCAACGGAACGTGTCAACAATGGTCGCTGAGCGTTCGAACATTGAAAAATATTGAAAATTAGATGGACAAAGAAAACATGGATCAACACAAAACTCGGAAATTTCCAAAATAATTATCCTATTAACAAAA
Organism: Temnothorax americanus; assembly: GCF_048541705.1. NCBI lineage: Eukaryota > Metazoa > Arthropoda > Insecta > Hymenoptera > Formicidae > Temnothorax > Temnothorax americanus. Next base: position 390,257 of record NW_027509800.1, read on the forward strand.
TATTTTGTGAAATGGAATAGATAAATCATGGTTTGTAAAAAGTGAAGAAAACTTTTACGAAAGGATGAACATTAATATCTTGTTTCGTGAAATTATCACGCGATCCAAGCTCACGCCTATTTTTAATTGTTTAAAGTACGTCATATTAATTCGTTTAAATCGCGCGATAAGACATAATTTATCTCTATTAAATCCTTGCATGGCTTACCGCGATAATGTAGCGATAACCAAATAGCAGACTCACTTTCCTCGTTTCAATTGCGTCTGTTAAAATTTTAGAGTTAAGCCTTCAATTCCGCTTCGTCTATCGCGAAAAGTTAAACCGCAAGCAGTCAGCAAACGCGCCGAGCTTATTCGATCCAGTCATATGATGGTTTCCGTTTACGTCGCTTTAAAAGCCTAAAGTTAACGCCTTGAAAGGGGAAAATTGTCTGACGGCGTTTTTTATATTTTCTTCTTTTTTTTTTTTTTGTTGATTAAGCTTGCGAGGCGAGAAAAACACGTGAAACGAGGCCGGTTGGAGCAGAATGAAGCATACGCTTATTAGTAGAACGAGGCCAGACCAACGAGGCCGAAGGAACTTCTTTATCGCTCTTCCTTTAAAAACACAACGCGCTATATCTCGTTAAAACACTTTGCGCACTTCGTCTGTTTTATTAAATCCCGCGTCATCGACGACGAACCTGCGCCAAAATCTCGGGGAAGTTTATTCGATTCTATCGACCAGATAAATAAGATAAAACTACGAGTCCCATATCTCCACTAGAATAACAATGACAAACTTTTTACTCCGCGTTTTCTGTTGAGCTTCTTTTTTAATTCTTAATTCATTCTGGCAGCATTATGTCATCACTTCTTCTTTATATTGCATATTTCCGGCAGGTTATAGCGATACGTCGAGTCAAAGGTCATAACGTTCCGCCCGCATGGGACATTACGATCACGTCGTCATAAATTTTTATCGATAAAAATATCTTGACAGGGTTAACTCGCGAGAACTCTTTATATTATCAAGAACACTAAAACTCTTTAGAGAGAAAAGCCAATATTCTGTCAATTACAGTAAAATTCCAAAAACAAAGTGTTACCATCATAAGCGTAATTCAGTACAAGGAAAAATCTATTTAATAATATTGAGACGGACAGTTAAATCAACTTGTATCGATTGGGACGTCCAGCGATCACTTGACAAGACAAAAATAAATAATAAGCTTTTCTTTTAAGTTTCGATCAACGTTTCGCGATATCTTTAGCGAAGTTAATTACAGCCGATCAAACATAAATGTCTGCAAAAATGTTATAGAGTCGAAACAATATCCGCTCGATATAATAAGCGATAAGTATGCATACAGAAGAACAGAATACAAATGCGACAAGTGTTCGACATCTCGATGACCCCATGCAAAGTCCATCACGAAAAAATTCGATCGAGATTGTTAATTTTGGTTTCGGCAATCTATGAGGTCAAACATCGCGATGCGGGGTCTAAACTGCCTCAATGCCTCAACGCGAATGCATTCTCGCGGGACTTCCATGCAACGACTTGATCGCCATCATCGCGGTCTCGATTAATCGCGTCTGGTACGTACAGCTTCATATCGGTCGCAGCGTTGCCACGTTATTGCACTCGGTAATTCAACGGATGCTCAACCGAAGCGTCTCTGCCAAGGGCAGAAACGATCGCGACCGTCGAACGAATACGTATATAGCAATTTGTTTCGGGGAGCGCAATTTCGACGTCACGCGGCACAGCAGAGAATACCTCGGTATTACGTTTTCGCTCGTATACCGATACAAGATACTGCAACTTCCAATTTCTGACGTGGTCGATTCCCAGCGCGGATCTGTGAACTCCGTGCGGGCGAACGAACTCTTTAAAGGCGGACAGTGTAACTGCGCGCGGCGACAGCAGCGCATAAATAATCTAATGGTTTCTTTGTTACCATACCGAGTCGGACGTCGGACGTATATTTATTTCGAATCACGTCGCGCGGGCGCAACGCGAGCCGTATAAATACGGTACAGGATTTCGTAACCCCGGCTCTCTCATTGTCAGTGTATAGGAACGCAACGTACGTGTACGTACGTCCGTGTACGTCTATCGTCCCCCGACCCTTTCTCCGATCCGCGCTTCTCCCGAGTTTTTTCTCGTCACTTATCGGGCATCGCGCGACGCTTTCTCACGCTGTTTCATCACGGCCGGCCGATCCCCGTTTAGCACGTTCGCCGATAAATCTCGACACGTAAAGTATCTCGCAATACGATGTTACAGTTTGCACGGCGGACATTGCGAACGACGTTAAATCGAGTTCCAATGCGCTACTTGAGCTCGTTTGAATTCATCACAGCGCAGATCGAGAATCGAGAAGAATTCACGCGAACGGTCGTGTCACGTTCGATAACGAAACGATAATTATAGTTCACCGCCATGAGTCTTACAACCATTAAATCAACGACGCGAATTAACACGTAATCGAAAAAATCATTATGCGATCATTGATCGACCGCGTATCTAGAAAATATTATCCTCAGCAAAATTTGAATGACCGTAACGAAGAAAGCTGTATAGCTGCGGTTATTTTTGCAACATAAATATATTGACATTTGCGTCGACGATCATAGCTGCGACGTATAAGCCTCCGTAATATCGGTCGTAACTTCGTCTGACTCTGACTACATCACCTAAACTCTGAATCGGCGGGCATGAATAATAGCGCGCGACGCCATTAAACTTCGGGTAGTAATAACATCTGAATGCAGTCGTCATCGCGATACGCATTCGAATTTACAGTGCCAACGTTCCTCGCTCGCGAAGAAACGAGATGAATAGAGAAACGACGCGAATTACCGCGGATTGAATAAAGAGCGACGCCGAACGTTGAAATTTTGCGCCATTATAGCGAATAACGGACAGGGATAGAGAACGAATAAAATATTTAGAATAAAAGAATCATACGAATATCGTACTGATTCACCTCACGACGCATCTATAAACTATACCGACTATAGACGGCACATTTGCCCGTTTATTCTCCAATTTTGCTGGTCTGTTTTTTTTTTTCTTTTATCCGTCGAGTGAACGTTGCACAATTTACTTATACCGCGAATTATCGCGGAAAGATGATTGAAAGACCATGCTCTTTTCACATAACGCGATACGAGATATACAAAAGCACAGACTATACGTAATTATAAATTGCAATCACTTTCAGACGTATCGCTGAATGTTTCGACTTTACAAATAACATGCCGATAAATTGCGCCAACATCGAACGGCCATATACGACTTCTTGATATCCTTTTGTATGAGAAACGAACAACCGATCGGCGATCAATAATCTCCACGTACAGACAATAACCGTAAAAGTTATCCCTCTCGTCGTATGCAAAGGCAATCTATTCCTTTATTAGAGCGGACGCACGGTATCGCTAATCGAGCACCTTTTTAAGGACGGCTGTATGCACCATTAAACTGTTGTAAGCACGAAATCGTATACCGGCATCAACGGTAGCTCACGATTAAACAGAAACTCGGTATTATTAGGTCCAAATGGGGCACTCATTCGCAATAAGCGTCACTAGACCTTTATCGATTTTTATGGGCAACATGAGGATTCGACGTAGCAATCGTAATCGTAAAATGTTACACGGACCTTCCCAGCGACATAAACATTGCGGTCACTCGAAGCAAAATACGGCGATTCGTTCACTCCCTTTGCGCTCGTTATAAACTAATCGTCAGATTGCTAGAGAAAAATCGGAGAGGAAAGTGATGACAAGTACTTGCAGTACTTAACAACGGAAATGAGTTTCCGTTCGTCCGCAGCTGTTGGATAAATTGATTCTCGGTTAGTCCTATAAGCGGCGTGCAAAATCGCAAAGTAAATTTGCGCGAAGAAGTCGCGAGCAAATTTCGCGAATCGATCGAAGTTGTAACGATTTATAAAAAACAAACCAAAAAAAAACAATTTCTTTTAACGACGAATGCTGGCACGTTGAAGATTGAACGCATCTCTCGGTAGACGACTTTACGCAGCTTCACGCGGCTTTACGAGCTCGCCGTTCGCGGGCGAATCGTTACGTGTCACGACGACAGCCGGAGGCGTAACGGAGGAACGATAGCGTTATTTCCGCGAAGTCGGCTTCTTCTCAACGAGGAAAAGCGGAGCAGAAGCGTAGGTAAGAAAGCTTCGCGCTTCGTGTAGCCGGTAGATCGCACGCCTACGCGATCGCGATCAAACCGGTTCTCCTCCTTTATCCCTCCGCCTAGCCTCTTCCATCGACTTCGATTAACGCTCGCAATATTCGTCAAAATTCAACGCGTGAAACTCATGCGGGAATCAGCGAGACGGTATTCGATTATGCGTATGCGTATACGTATTTCAGCCATAAAGAACGGAAAGCCAAAACACATGGCGCAGATTCATCGTTCACCCCGTAGCGGTATCGCGCTTGTAGTATTCGGGAAGGTTCGCGTCCATGGTGATTGCCTCTCACGGTCGCTGTAGTCCCCCTCCCAAAAGAGAACGTTGTTAGGGGCCCTACGGATTATAAGCTCGATCCCGACGAACGAACCGCATCGTCACACGCACGCACGCACGCACGCACGTTCAGGGTTGCCTTAATCATTGTCCTAAAATGTATTATGGCCTTTTAAAATACAACTACGTTAGAAACAAACAAAAGAAACATTTTTATTCTCATTATTCTCTCCTCATTTTTCAGAAGTTATATCCGATCGGTAACTTCGAACACGGTATAATACTCGATACTTCCATGTTGAATGAGCAAAGTATCGATGCTGAAATTCGAGAATCCCCTTTTCGCAAATTAAGACGGCCCTGCGCGTGGCGTGGGAAGGCCCGGGAAAATTGCGTGCTGCGATAAAGCGAGGAAAGGCGGGCATGGGGAAAGAATTAAGGAGGGAGCTAGAAACAGAAGGGAACGACCAGGAACGACTAGTCGTTGGACGCTCCGTTGAAGCGCGGAGCAGAGAGCCGGCCGACGAGCCGAGTCTGAAACTCTGAAATCGAGGGTCTTTCACGACGAGAGAGCGCGCCATAACGACCGGGACGGCAAAGGGGGAGAGGGGCCAGAGGGGAGAATCGAGGGGGAGGAGCGCCTGAGGGGTTGAGGCCCGTTACGGCGTTACGCGACGTAATAGCCTCGCGAAATCTCATTTCGAAAAAACATTTGTGAGATCGGGACGGTAAAAAAATTGCGCGAGTCAGATGAGGTGAGGTAAATGAGAGATCTCGGCATAAGCGAGCGCGAATTGTAATCCTGCGGAGAGAAAGAACAAACTTGCCGGTAAAAGCGACGCGACGTCGACCTGCTCCCGCTCACGCGTTGGATTACCGCACGCACGTTTTACGTCAACACGCTCCGCGAATATATATATAATCGTAGAGAATATTAAATAAAATACACGCGATATATGTATACAGCTCAGGGGAGAGATAATTTCAGATTTCAGTCGCGTAAGCGCTTCTTCTCGATGAGGATCGAACGTAAGCCGGAGCCTGGTGTTTAATGTAAACCGCACTTTTTACCGATTTGACGTCACGGCTCAAAACGGTCAACCCTTAATGTAATCGGCGGCGTGTAACGTAACGATCGATTATCCGGAGATCTTTCTTCTCTGCGAGACGTTTCCCGGTGGCAGTGGCGTTTCGCATACGCGCCGCGACCTAACGGGAGCGTATCGGCTGAAAGGAAATCACGGAATTTTGACTCGCACGATCGCACGACGAGTCAAAGCGGAGCGCATTTGGATATACGCAGAGCGTGGGAGTGGCTCTTCTGGCTTTACTAGATCGTCCCCTGCCCCGTTCCATTAAACGGAGAAATCCTTTCGGTGCGTGGCAGCGACGACGACCGCGGCGGAGCGGCGGTGACCAACTTTCGTCGACCGGGGATCGAAACCCCGAGAGATATCTTCCGCTCGCCTCTCTCGATCTCTCCCGAAGCGGAGAGATGCGGCCTCATCGCGAGTAGAAACGGAGAATCCGCTCGCGCGGTTTCGTGACTCCCGGCGCGGATCAGCCGCGCGCCAGCGTTGCCGAATTTTCTGCTCCGACAACAAAAAATGCTTCTCGTATGCGTGCGCGTGTGTTTGTGTGTGCACGTGTGTACGTTGTTACACAGAGAAGGGGAGCATACGCGCCGGGAGAGATAGAATGAGAAAACGAGGGGGACATGGGGAGGGGGGGGAGCAAGAGTGGGACCGCACGAAAGCTGCTGGAACAGGGTAGGGTAGGGAAGAGACGGAAGAGACAGGGGAGATCGCCAATAGCGTAAGACTGAGATATAATTTTCAGTTAAGTCGTTGTTACCAGATGTGTTAGAAGATATTGTCTTAATTCCAGGATTAATGGGTATATAACGCGGCCAAAACACGTTCGATTTCGATATTGGGAGAAAGTATCTATGTATTTTTGCTGTAGCTTTGTGGAAACGTTTATATCCACCGAAATATCGGTAGTCGTTGAGACTCGTGTCAATATTAAAAAAAAACTTGACAATATCTACCGTTAGGTTGAAATGATGTACCGATAATGAAAAATCAGCTGTATCTCACGCGGAGATGGAATATCGTAATAACAAAGCGAAATTCTGGTATCGGTGCTATCGTGCGCGCGTTACATCAACCCGAACGAGCGCATCTTTCACGGTCTGTCATCGAAATGTCGGCGAAATTTAACGTAAGCGACTTTCGCTGGCAGATGCGCGATAATATCGCAGCGGGTCGCAATTTCGCGCCGGGCCGGGCCCCAGGAACTCCGGCCCCGGCGTCCGCGTCGCGTCAGTTCTCCCGGTGTTGCTCGCTTTTTGCGGATATACATTCACAAAGGGAACCGAGCGATCTCGAAAGCTTCCCCTCGCGATTACGCCAATGAGTCGACCCAGCGAGGCAGCACGGCACGGACGCGGACAGTCGGTTGCGCTGTTGCCAAGCGGAAACCACAAACCGGCGGCATTTTCTTCTTCCACGAAGACACGGGCAGACAACGCGTTCCGCTCGCCTACCGTGTTACCTCGTACACGTAGGAGGAGGCACCGCCACGGGGGTGAACCAAGGATCGAAATACGATCGGCCAGAGGATACGAAGAATGAGACGGAGGATCGCCAACGCGCAATAAGACGCAGCTGCGAAGAGCAACGAGCCAGACACGCAAATAGGAATATGTAATCTACGGCAATACGGAATTTGCGGAGAACGGAGAGACATTTTCGTCATTTTCGTCATTTTTGTCGAAGACGTTATCGGCCCCCTTCGGCAATGTATCAATGATCCGTTTACGACGCTTGAAATAATAGCCGGTGATCCTGACAAATAGTAGATGAAAAAAAATACGTTTTATCGCACACGTTTCGTTATCGGGACAAACGATGAGCGATATAACGATAATTATTATCAGCGATAATTATGCGTCGTCTCTTTCCACTCTTGTTGGCGCTCTTAATCCCCTACGCAATCCACTCAACCTTTTTAATCTCGATGCGTCACAGACAGACTTACGAAGCTCCAATTACTCCGGCGTCATCACAATTTAATATAAACAAGTCACTTTTCAATTCTATAACGGCTATCTCGGTATTTACTTCATTCCAAGTATATCTGAGCGCTTTTAAATACAATATATGTCCTTTCGCATTACTTGGAAAATTATGAATTGTCCGCATTAGTAAGTAACGAAAAAGATTTCGATCATATGTCGCGTGACAAATGCACGAGCGCGCAAATCTTGCATATGGCATTCGAATTAGGTAAAACAATTATGTCGCGCGCTAAAATTAAACTGACCGTTTGGCCGGCAGCTAAATGATAGACGTGCAACGTTAACCGGTCATAGATATACCTACGGACGAATCAGTTGAACGAACTGCATTAAAGATGGACGACTCTTTAGAGTTCGCGGCGTAAACACATTTTTAGACTCAGGTGGTTCACACCGCCGAAACAGAGGAAAAAATGACGACGCGACCGGTGCGTGCGATCGAATTAAGTTTAACGATCGTTTCAATAACGAACACCCGCTTGCACATTTCCGTATTGCCCCCGCAGGAACTAACGCGCGCGAAACACGTAGAATTTTGTAGGAAGCGATTAGAATTTCAGCTGCGTAAAACCACTACCAGACTTCCTCGTACACCCGTTTTCTACACGGGCGAACGAGGTCATATATTACGAGGGACACGCGCTGTATACGTATACCGGATTCGCAATGAATTATTTCCCGAATGCCAAATACGTTGCGAAAAAATACGTCGGAACCGCACGTACTTCCGATAGCTGTTGTTGAAAAAAGTGGCTAATTATGACAAGTTGTACGAAGTAGAGAGAATATATAGTGAAATTTTTAAATGCAGAGTAACTGCCATTCTACTAGCAATGAGAAACAGCGTTAGAAGAGAGATCCCGCAATACAATAATAATTATACAATATTACATAAAGGTAAAGGTTGGAAGAGAAAAAGCACGAAATGCAATTTTAATAAATATTCGCTATACTACATATATTAGCGTTATACGCACTTGTTATACGCGTGTAAAAGCATCGGGTCTCACTATATTGATATAAAAGATAAAAATATTAGATAAAAATATAATAGAATAAGATAGAACACAATGACACAATGATTCGCGGTTCCGGCGATTCTTCGCGACCTCACGCTCCGTTTCTTTCGCATAATCATAATTTTACTTGTTTTTACGCATTACGAAACACGTAGTTCGACGTTAGGGTTTCGCTTAAAAGGGAGAGAGAGAGAGAGTCACGGTGGAAAAAACTTGGGAAACCACCGCGGGGTAGACTCCGGCCGGACCGGACACGGAATGAAATAACGAATAACAGAGAAACAGCGCGGCACGGTGCGGCGCCGCGGGAGATATACGATGCGCGACGAGCAACGGCAACGTTAAAACGGCGACGAGCGCGCGAAAGACAATACGAAATTGCGCAAAAATGCGCGGTGGAATAGAACCGAAATTACACCCGGTCATTCTTTTCGATTTGTTCGCGAAGCGCGACAGCTCAACGTATATCTCGCGGACAGACGGTGGGCGTAATCACCTCTCTACGCAATTAGCGTACCGCGGGTTTTCACAAATTCCAACAAACCGCGAGCTTCGAAAAGTCGTAGACGCGCCCAGCATTAGAGACGTAGAAAGGCAGTGCGTGCCCAACCCTCGGGTATAATAAGTTAATAACACGGAAACGTACCGACACGACACGTATATATATCGCGAGGTGTGTTCCCGAGTCGGTGTTCCTTTCATCCACATAAATTTGTGACTGCGTCGTATAGACGAACCAATCGGAAAGTTCCTTCCACCCTCCCGTTACGATTCGATTGCGCGCGATGATGTTAAACGCGTAAACAAACGCGTTCTCTCTTTTCCTTTTTGCGGACAATACGGCAGGAAGTTTCGCAAAAATGACATTCCCGAAGACAATGAGGATTCGGCTTTTTTCCGGCAGGTGCGCGCGTCACACGCGTAATTAACGTCGATGTAATTTCATTGAGTCGGGTCATCGCGCGATACGTCTCTATGCCGGGGTCATCTGAGCAACGGTTTTTCGAATGACAGAAATATGGAACGACGTGGAATAGCGTGATATTTGAAATAAAATTGAATGATAAAATTGAATTTTAATTTAGAAGAATTACGCACGTTGCGTTCGCTGCGCGGGACTGATTATGCGCGCGAAAGCATTAATAACTAATGCGCGACACAGGAATAATAACTTCCACATCGCGTCGTCGCACGTCCGTCGCGGACGATAATCGAGTTTCTGGCAATTCTAAGAAAAAAAAAAGGAATACACGGCCGACGGATCTCTGGTATGGAATTTCTTTTGGAGATTGGATCATCCGTGAACGTGCGCGCCGCAAGACTGGCGATACGAAACGTTTAAACAAAATGAAACGCACGAAACTGGAACGCCATCGTCGCAGATCTATAGCGAGCATAGGATAGGCTGTAAAACCGCTGACACAGCTCACGATTACAATTACAGTTACGTGAGCTGGATTCAGACGTTTCGCGTCTTGAATTTTCGCGAAGGATCTTCCGACGCTCACGCAGAGTCCGTTTACACGCTTCGACAAACATATGTACGATTGCAAAGTTCAACGTTCAAGGTAAAAAAAATTTTACAGGCAAATATTATTATAATTTATAAGGACTGAATAAAAAAAAATTAGTCAATAGAAAAATCCAGATTATTACGAATCGTCGATTCTGATCGAATCTGATCCTTTCGTTTTTCGCGCGAACCACGCGCGTAAAAATTATCGCCTCCCGACGTGAAAATAACGTAGGAATCTGGACAACGGCGCAATTTTTCGGCGAATAGTTTTCGACAAATCCGCGACGGGTGGAAAAAAGCAACACGATGGATCCCGATTCCTCCCGCCGATGACCTCGAAGCCAATCGGCAATTTTACGATGACTCGGTCTCGCGTTCGCATTTGTGAGAATGAGAGAGACAGAGAGAGAGAGAGGGAGAGAGAACGCGGAGTTGCCAGGTCTCTCGCCAAGCTGTAGAGCGTAGACCATCCAAATAACGCTCCTCCGGAGCTCTCCAGCAGTCCTCTCTCTTTTCTCTCGCGGGCTTAAGGCGACGCGATATGGGCATATCTCTTTAAAGCGCCAGCCAGCGACGCAGCAGTGGTGCTCACGAGTCACGATCGATAGCTCGCGAGTCGCGTCGAACGTCTACGCGCGAAATAACAATCCACGTTCGCGCGTAGACTATATATATGCGACTGTACCGTCGATGCGTAATCCAGACGTAGACATCGTCCATAACGATCGCACTTTCTCCGTTTCTTTTCCTTTGTTTCCAGAAAAAAACTGCGTTCTCAATCAAAGAAATTATGCTCGATCTCACGCGAGGTTTCGAATCTAATGGCGCACCTACGTACGCGCGCCGAGGATAAAATGAATCTGAGCGTTTTACACAACCGGCGAAATATCGCGTCATCGCGTCCGTATAAGCGTGAGAAGAAACTCCGTCCCGTCGATCCATCGCGCATCGGATGGAACCAAGCCACGCATACTCCTCGGCTCCGATCACCCGTGTGTCGGCTAAAACCTGTTGGCTCGCCTTCCTTCTTCCCTTTGCGAGCGAGACAGGTGCGGTTACAGGGCCCAACAGCCTTCGTGGAGGCTGCCCCGACGACGAGGAGAGGAATAGAGCGCGCGGGGGAGATCCAATTTTTCCGGTCCGAATGCCGCGGTTAGATACCTACTCGTAAATCCACGACGAGGGGCAGTGACGCGTCGGGGGAGGCAGGGACGGTTTTACGAGCGGGGGAAAACGCGCGCGCGTAACGGAGCGCATTCGAGATGCGCGGATTTTTGCGAAACGCGGAATAAGCGGCCCCATTATCGCGGCGAACGGGCACGGATGAGTCACGGCTTCATAACCGAGCCGAGCCTCAAGCTCCACTTTTGCGGTTAGACTCCGTTGCCCTTCCCTCGGCGATCCGCGGGAGTTATCGTCACGACCGCGAAAAAAGGGACGGGCGACTCGAAACTCCGATAAGCGAGTCGAGTGGAGTTTCAATAACCTTTTGCCTCGTCGAGGAAAACATTCTAATAATCTAAATAATCGTATCGAAGCGAGTCGAAAAGAAAATAAGTCGATTAAATCTCAAGTTCCTTATCGCCGCGCCTTTTATCGAAACGTGTGCAAAAATAGACAAAGCTATAGATAAATATAGATACTCTATCGGACATATACTTCAAGCTGGCATCCCTTTCGATTCAGTTGTCACGCGCGCGTATCGGGAAAGTATACAGAGGCGGTATAAGTCGCACGCGACAAGAGGTGAGGAGAAAAACAAAATTACGATCAACTCGCGAACGTTGGCGAGAGTTGGCAGAACCGTGAGACCATGCTTTCTGTAGAAGCGCGGCGAGTGAGTGGTTTTTTTTCTTTCCCCAAGAGTATCAGCAAAAAGAAAGGCGGAGGATGTCGACGTCCCGACTCGCGGCTAGGCACGTCGACCGGCAGCGAGATCGCAGAAGCGAGGAACGCGATTACGTCTATTTTCGCGTAACACGCGCCACGCGCGCCAGGGTATCCTACGCGGTCACGAAAAATATTGCGGCGGACGCACGCATGCGCATCGGGTCAGCGTTAGCGCGACGGTATAAGATCCTAAGTGCACCGACCTCTTGGCCGCTATGCGAAAGGCGGTTTGCGTAGAAAAGCGATGGTTACGAATACGCTCTCGTCGCAGTCGTCGCTTTATTGCTTCCCCTCGATATTGGCGCATTCAGCCCGACAGCTGTCTTTTGTGCGACGCGAGTCGTCGCTCGTCGCGAGCGATATACGACTTGACGAAAGCGACGATGCACAAGCGCGCGGAACGCGTTTCCTTCTAGCGGTCCAGTTTTGCGTTGGCACGATCGTGACGCATATACGATCCTATTTATTCGCGTGGAAAGCGCGAAACAAGGATCGCAAAAATGTGCATCTCGATTGAAATGAATCTTATATAATTCGTTATGCGTAATAGCGATATGATGTACAACTTACTTAAAAGTAATACCGGTAATTAATTAAATCGCTTTTTACGTAAACTACATTGGCTTAAAAAAGGATTTAAAAAATAACTCGCGGATCCCTCGCGCGGCGCAATCAGTAACGATAGCGCTCATAACTGCCCACGTAAAACAGCCGCGCGGTCGCGGTCGACTCTAGCTAAAAGAGAAAAATGAGACCAACTCGCATCTCGCATCGCAAGTTCCGGAGCAGCTGTCAGAGGGCAGCACGTTTCGCGTGGCGACTCCAAAATGGAGAATCTGAAAAGCGCTCCGAGCACCACCGGCCGACGTGTCGCGGAACGCGCGGCTTAATTCGGAAATGGCACGTTCTGCTTTTTCCAGCAACGATCGGTCGAGAGGAGCTCGTCGAGCGAGCCGTAAAACGAAATGCCGGCGAAAGCGGCGAAAGAGACAGAAATGACGAATACTCACGGCGTCCTCCTCCGCGCAGCTCCGCCGACGTCGCGCACCGACGTCGCGTTCGAACCGCCAAGCGCCAACCGTCGTCTTTCGCCACAGGATCCACGACGGACCCACGGTCCCGTATCGTACGTGCACGAAACAATGGCACACCCGCGCGCGAGCACACTTCAGCGGCACCACGGCGTCGCGACGCCGTCCGTCGGACGCGCGTCAAAGGCGACCGCGACTGTTTTATCGCGGCACGTCGTCGCGGGGATGCGTGCGTAACGAGCCTGTCAATCGCGGGACAGCCGCGTGGCATGGCGACCGCGCCGACCGCGGGCGCAACTCAGCGCGCGCCGCGCACGGCGCTTTAAACATATACGTCACCGTCCCGACCCGACTGGCCCCGTCATTGGCCGCACGGCCGCCGCCAGCCAATCGGACGCGCTCTCGCGGAATCGCGCGGGAAGACAAAGCGCTCGGCTCAGCACCGGCGTTACCGTCGCCGTCGCGCGCCGAAAGTCACGACTCTCTTGTTCCGTCACCGATAAATCTAAATACCGCGATGTATTTCATTCGCCGCACCAGCCGCGAGTAATTTACTCGAAATAAGAGGAGATTGCGCGCGAATTTAAATTTGCGCCTCTCCGTCCAGTCGTTCCGATGAAATTTCGATTGACGCGGGCGAAACGGCAAGTGCTTCGATACGCGTCGAAAAATGGAGAGCGATTTTTATAGCTGGTCGATTGTTGATCCGCCGATAATCGCTCTATAATAGCTATTATTCGTCTAAAATTACCGCGGCGTTAATAATCTCCGTTTCGAAATGTCACACGTGTACGACTTTTATTAACGAGATCTCGTTCTTATACAACTTGACCGTTCGACTATTTTAAATAACAATATGTCGTGTCGAAATCTATAACGCCGTGCGCCGTGCGCCATGGCAGTTACTGCGTTCACAGAAACGCATTTGAATAGAAGGAAAATGAACTTTATCCGACACCTTCGCGATGCGTTTCGTTCCGTGCTTGCAAAGCCTCGTAATTGTTGCGCCCGCGATTCGCGATTCCTCAAGAAAGCCGGAAACCGAGCAGGATAGAAAAAAGACCGACTCTCGCTCCCGAATCCCGAAGCGTTCTCGTTCTCGCCGTTCTCGCGTCACCGTGCCGAGCCGAGTGCGCGCGGAGTGCGGACTGCGGACTGCGGAGTCAAGTTAGTAGGAACGCGTGCCGTCGAGATGGCGGCACCAAGCGGCGTATATGCCGTATATACGCGTCTCTGATACGCGTGCGTTTATTTGCGTTGATTTGCGTGTCGCGCGACGCGAGACGCGAGCTGAGCGGAGCGGCTCGTAAATATCGTACGTTTGAGCGCGTCGACGCGTTCCGGCCGAATTTCCCGTAAGTAACGTCGACAAATGAGACGCGGCGAGCGCGCGCGACGCGAGGTCAACGAGTGCTTGCCGAGAGCGCGATCGAACGATGAACTATCTCAACGGTATAGCGGGCGGCACGACCACCGCCGACTCGGGCCTGCAGCTCAACAATGTCGAGATTCTCTACACGAAGGTGCAGAGGATTTACGTCAAGCCACAGCATAAGGAGGAACGCCAGCGGGATCTCAGAGTCAACGTCGAGATTCACGCTGGCATCAGTCCGGTTTGCCGCAAGGTAACTTTTTACCATAACGAGTCTTCCTCCGTAACTTTCAAACTACTTGGACGCGTGAGATTCTCTGTGATCGGCGAACGTCGATCGAGACCGATAGCTGCCGCCGCTACCTGAAATATTTATGGACTCTCTCGTTTCAGAGTTTGTGCGTTTTGCTGGCTGACGACGACGATCCATGTTTTCTCTACTCCTTATTCATCACCGAAGATGATTTTAAGGTACTGAAAGCGCAGCAGGGACTGCTGGTCGATTTTGATAACTTTGCCACTCAGTTGATATGCTTGTTGGAGCAATGTCACGTTCCGGGAACGAGTCAACCGTCGAAGACTCCGCCAAAATTCCTCATGTTATTGGCGGAGGAGTCTGGAGATTGGACGTTCAAGCTTGTGGAGACGAATAATTTCAAACATCTGTGCCACCTGAGTTTAAATATATCACCGGCGACCGATTCGGTTTTGAAAACACACATGGCGATGAAGATTAAGCACCTGAAAGAAAATATTTCCCAACGAAGTAAGGATGCGATTGGTTTAGAAACTAGATTAAATGATTTAACGAGCAAACTCGAAACGAAAACGAAGGAATTGGAACACTTGGAGCAAAAATATTTAACTGAGAAAAATCAGATACAATTCAATTCGTCGCAGCAAATAAGTATGGAAAAAGACAGGTATGTATATTATATGAGATATAAATGATTATGAATAATATTGATTTTAATAATTTTATAATAATAAATAGGTAATATTATTGTAGCGAAACTTTTTTTGTTTGCTTGAAATAATCAGGATCGTCGTTTGAAAAATATTAATAATTGTGTCAATATTTTTCAGATTAGCGCAAGCACGACTGGAATGGCAATGGCAAAGTGAAAAAGAAAAAATGGAAGTTGAACAGAGGCACGCCGACACTGTGAAACACTTGCACGCGGAAATTGCTGAATTACGAACGCAAAATATGACGTATAAGGACAAACAATCCTTTTTGGAAGCTACGAACGCAGAGCAAGTAAAACGACTGCAAAATCTCGAGAAAGAGCTTAATATCGCCGAACGAGATTTGACGCTACTCAAAAAGCAAAACTCGAAATTAGATGTAGATTACCATGACAAAGATAAAGCTGTTAACGGTTTGCGTACAAAGGTAGCTGTGCTTGAACAAGAATTAAAGGACAAAACGGTGATTATTAACAAGCATTTAGAAATGCTAAAATCAGGTAAAGAACAAAAGCAGCATTTAGAGGATCTTTTAACCGAAAGAGACAGTCAGTTGCAACGCAAGCAAAATTCTTTGAGGAGTTTAAGCGACGAGTTAGTAAAAGCCAATGAAATTTTGACCAAATTGCAAAATGAACTTGCTTCGACCAAGTCCAAATTAAAATTAAGGACGAGCATAGCGCTCGAACAGGAAAGATTGTTGGACAGCAAACAGAAAGAAATTGGCCAATTGGAAACGAAAATGGAGGGGCTTGTCAGAGATGCGAGAGATGCGAAGAGTGAGGTAGATACGTTGAAAGAACAGATAAAAACGTTGCAACACCACGTGGAGGAAAAAGAAAAGATCATAAAGAATAATGATAACGGTAAGACTAAGTCTCATTTTGTCTCGTCTTTGTTATTAAAAATGCCTCGTGACTACGGAAAATTAATACGATCCTTCATCTTTCTTTTACAGTAATTAGTTGGTTGAATCGGAGATTAGCGGACAATCAATCGCCATTGCAAAGCGCTACTGCTCCGGCACCAGTTGCGATACCATCGTCCGTTCCGCTGACGTTACCTAGAACAAATAAACTATTTCCTAACCGGTATGAAACACGCACGCCCGTGCCCAGCGCGATACAGCCCGGTACATTATCAGGATTGCCGATGAAAAATCCGATCGTACAAAATCCAAATATTAATCAGACCACTCGCGCGACAGCTCGGTCGATGGGTGTCGGTGTAACGGAAAGTTCGGTAGGATTAACTACCTTCAACAAAAGCGCCCTGATTTCGAGCACCAGCACGCCTATGGAGCGTTTCAACGCGTTGAATAAAATATCGGGAAATCCGACGGCCTCCACCTCAGCGCCGGCTATAATCGAGAACAACAATGGTCCGGCGGTGATCTCGAATGGTACGAAAGCGAAAACTGCAAGCGTTGGCTTGCAGGGCGGATTAAGGCGAGCAGGTTTATCCGACAAACCCATTTTACCTTCGGCATATTTTCCCAAGACCTTGCATTAACCAATTGTTCGGGAGGAATTATCGGTATAGACATCGAGGTGACGAGTTAAACTCACGTTAGAGTACTTTAAGAATCAAAACGTAGGAACGACAAAACTGCAATATTGTCATTAGCATAACAATATTTCAAGTTTGCCGTCTCGGAGATAGTACAAATATTTGTATGAATGATTAGTATTATTTACATTTCTTACCAGATAAAAATTTTAGACTATTTTTAATCCTAACATTGGCACCTTTTTATATACAAAAATGATATTAGGCTATCGTCAATGTAATCGGTGTATCAATGTAGGATTAATAATAATATATAATTATTTGTATATATTATACTGACGCTCCGATCTCGTTAAATACGGCATAAAATGCGTATATATATATCGGTAGGAAAATTCCATCATTCATTACAATATACTTTTATATTAACTCTAAATAGCTTCAACATTATTAGCATAATTTTATTATAAAGACTATTTTTAATATATAAATACTACTTGACAAAGTACATGAAAGGTACACTCCAATGAAATTTATTAATTTATAATGAAGCATAATACATAATATATGCATATATCATAAATCAGGAATTGCAATTTATAATATTAACTGTCAAAATTTAGAGTCGAATACCAAATATTGTTAAAAAAAAAAAAAAAAAAAAAAAGGCGTATTTTTTTACCGGCAAGTTCGAAACGGAGCAATTTTAAGATTAACATGGCACACGTTCCCATTTTATCACGATCACGATTTAATTATCGTGCAACTGATTTCTGATAATTCATATATTTTCATTATTGTTAGCTTCGTAAATACATTTAAAGCATATTAATCACATACCTGTACCTGGAAAATAATTTTATCTTTGTGGATTTTATGTAATAACTGTATAAATATTTTTTATATATAAATGGAAATGTTAATGAAAAGAAAAAATATATATACAGAGAGCTCTCTAATTTTACGACTTACGACCATAACGCGAGTCAAGTCAAGTGTAAGGCCATTTAACACAACAAATATTAGAACGTGCCTCACAGAATAGATAAGAAAATTCTATTATATTTATATATACACGTATGATATTGTATATCTATTATAAAAATCATACTGGAGAGAAATTGTTCGTTAGTTGCAATATTGTATAAGCGTGAAAATTTTATATATTCAAAATATCTTCAAACTGTGTGTGCCGCAAGGTACAGACGTATCAAGTAAATTCAATCTTATAAAGCATGTCAATTTATTAAATTACATAAATAGAGCAACAGTATTAAATATGATAAATAGCGATAAGATGGTAAATAAATGATTTCATATATTTTACTACTTTTGTACATAGAATTATAATAAATGTCTCTATTACGTAATATGTGTTTCGCACATGTGCGGAAAGCTGCCAGTCTCACAAGGTATACTTTGTTCAATCATATCAGAATATATAAGTTTGCAACAATATATTATCGTATTTGAAAAACTGACCAAAAAATATGTACTTCCGTACATCTTTACGCGCAACACGATACAGATATTTACACGATACGTAAGAAAATATACATGGGCGACAAGATTGGAGATATCGCGACTTATCGCGTGTTAAAAAAGTTAATTTTCCGGAATGCAAATTACACAAGCAATACTGTATAAAAACATTAAAACATGATAGAATATTGTCAATATTAACAAACCAACGATATACATTAATATCAATCAATTCATATCAATCGGAGATGACGATACACCGCTGTTCGGTAGATCTGTACAACCCATATCCAAAAGAGGCATATCCATTCGTTTGCGTCTGCGTTCGCACTTCGGACACGGTTTACTAGCGTTTGAACAATCCGCGTGAAATACGGCGTTGCACGCCCCACACTGTAAATGAATAAATTGTTCGTCATAAAATTAGATATATAGAAATATTATTAAGGAGGAAGAAAAGGAGAGCGATCTCACCCGAAACGTAAACTCCGTGTCAAAAGGATAAATGACTTTTGCGTCGTTACACACTTCACATATAAAGCCTTTCTGACTACAGAGCCAACAATTTATCACATGATTCCTCGCGAATTCAACAACCTTTTGCAGTTGCTGCGCGAGAATTCCATTGGGTATGTCGAGAAGGTCGGAAACGGAATATTGGTGAACACGTTCGTACAAATAATCTCTCGGCGCAACCTTCTTCCGCAGGGATTCAATAATGGGTTCGCGACACGTAAATAGATACGCTCGCAACAGGTTCAACCGAATCCGTAACGATTGCAATTGTGCCATAGTATCTACGGCCATGTAGATTCTCGGATTTAAGATCTTTAGATCCATCAGGGCCGGCTTGCCTTCCAGATACGCAGCGGCTTTTCGGCTAACCGAGTATCGTTTCAAGTCCCAGTTATGAATTATACGCGACGGTACGAGATATTGCCCCTCCGCCATGCAGTTCGAACAGTAGTACGCGCTCGAGTACGCGCACACGTGCGCTTTAGAAAAGGTCATGCCAATCGCGCAACCACAATCGAGACAACTGTAATTTTGCACATCCAAGCCTTTTTCCCTTGGAATATTACCTAACTGCTCATCGAAATCTACCGCAGCCTGGAATATAAAAATTGCGACTTAAAAAGTTTATAAATATATCTTATATAAATACATGGCTCGCGGGAACGTACCTTTGGCTCCGGCCGAGCCTTATCGGATCCTTCCTCAACAGTTTCTTTCTTTGGATATTTCTTTAGAAACTCTTTCAAATCTGACGCCGTACCATTTCCAGCCGTTCGGTAACTTTGAACGAGCGCATCGTACGTAGGACCATCGCCGGGTGTACGAGGTGCGTCTGCCCCTGACCCGTGGGATATCACGGGTGAAGTTAAAGAAGATTGGCAATCTTCGAAGGACGTTGACCATCCTAATTTTCCTATCAATGAATTTCCCACAGTGGCCGCGGTGGCATCGTCAGCGACTTGGTTTTCTCTCGAAGCGTCTCGCAACAGCGGGTCCTCCGTATCGGCAGCGGTATTATCCGGATTCTTATTTTCCGCATCGCCATTTGACATCCGTCGCACCTCCCTGACCTCTCGTTCTTCTTCTGGGTTCTTCATTACGGCGTCTAAAAAATTGCTGGACAACCGTCGAGCGGGATTATTTCCTTGCGCGCCGCTATTAGAATTTTCTTCAGCCAGAATAATTTTCAGCGCCTCGTCCTCCGTGACAGACGTTACGTTATTAAACGTAGACCGCGAGGAAGCGAAGGATCCTATTCCGATAGAACTACCGACGGAACTTGCGGTTTCTACCTCGTCAAAATTATCGGTCGGCTCGCTGTTTATCGTTTTCGCTATATCTACCGCGCTAAATACGGGACAAGACTTCATCGGGGGGGACCAGACGCCAGCTATAAGCAGAGGAGTGGTGGACCAGAAGTTCAAGAGGCTACTGTCGCAAGCTAAATCGAATCGTACGTAATCCAGGTTTTCTATTAATCTCTGCGCGACTTCCACGAGGTCTACATCCCTGACGTAGGCCGAACGATCGTAGTACGGCTTCAGGGCCGAATTGTCCCTCCTCATGGAGCAAAAGTAGCTGGCTAACAGACCCTCGTTGAGCGCCAGGCGTATCCACGCTCGACAATATCCGACTTCCGTGGTGACTTGACTCAACGCCTGTATCCGATCTATAATCTGACGATGCGAAAACACCAACAGCGGACCCCAGAAGCTTGGCTGCGGCACAGCGTCCAAATCGGGGCCGCTGAGAGCTTCGGTCACTCGATTCAGCAGGCTGTTCTTCAAGCCGTGGAGAAATATAGCTTCGAGGACGGAGCAGAGGGTCGTGGTCTCGTCGCAATTGCCGACAACGTCGTCGTCGGCGACCCCCGGGGCGCTCTGCATCTCCGCGACGCTCGCGTTGAGCCGTTTCTGGAGGGAGTCCCGGACCAGGAGGTTCCTCTTGTTGCCCATCATGGACATCTTTAGCAGCGAGTTCATCTCGCGCGCTATCGCCACGGTACGTCACAGCGAGAACACGTCTTCCGCGGCGATCTCGTCGCTGGAGCATCTTCGCGTCCGCGTCGCTGCGACGGAATACGCGTCGTAGCGTACGTTTGGGGCACGCGGCCGTCACGGGCGGTACCGCGGTACTGACGAAGGAACGAGGAACGAGGAAGTGCCCGCGCCGAGCGACGAAGTCATCGTATCGCGGCGATAGCGCGGCGATATTGCGCGTGGCCAGGCCAAGCGCGCGCGTTCACGCGCGCCGAGAGCGGGTTATCGCTCGACGCCCGAGCCTCGTCACCTCGCGTTCGTGAAGCAGGTTAGGTGCCCGAGAAGCAAAACATTCGCGGCACATAAGCTGTATATCGGGAAGCTCCGAAATCGCTCCTCTCGCTCTCCTCTCTATCCTCTATCGACTGCCCATCGGTCGCTGCCGCAGCGCGGCGCCGTTCCGGATCAGAGAGCGCCAAGTGCCAAGTCAGCCAAGTGCCACACGGCGATCCCGCGATTCTCGATCGAGGCGCGGCAAATTTTCGCAACGTCATCGATCGCGACGATCGCCGCGATCTCAAGCGCCACGGCCGCAACGCGCTACCTAGCGCTAAGTACTCCGAAACGTCGTCCATCCCCGTCGACCAGCTGTTCTTCGACGAGAGACGAGACGGCCAGGCGGTCGCGCGTCGCGCGTCGCGCCGCCCGCGTCCCGCGTCTCGTTTCTGAGTGGTACGCGACCCGACGGCAGGTCGCGCTGCCCCGTCTCTCGCTCCCGTCCTCCGTCCTCGTCGCTAGGGACGCTAGGTGAACTCGAGCGCCAGGCTCCAGGGCTCCAGGCTCGACCAGGTGCGCCGTGCGCCACCGCGCCCCCATAATCTCGCCTCTCGCCGCACTTGTCGCTCGTCGCACAGCGCACTTGTGACTCGCTCTCGATGCGACGCTGTTTCCTTTCCCGGGCTCTCTGCCCGACCTTACAATTTACAATTCGGAAATAATGAAACTCTAATCGAGCGACCCACGGTAACGACGACTAATTATAGATCTAACGATCCTCGAGCCTTCGACGCGTTATTTCACATCGGGAATTTAATCGAATATTTTAATATTTATCGCGACGCGTCCAAGTTTACGTCGAAATAAAAAGTCGCGTGTCGATAGAATTTTATAATTTTATCTATCGTAGTTTTAGAAAGCTCGCGCGTCGTCAAAAGCGACAGTAATCGCCGGCTGCTTCCAATTCAGTGAACTCGAGTCGCAAATAACGCTCGAACGGGTGACGCGACAACGACGGCGCATCGCGCGATACGTCAGCTCGGCTCTTTCGACGCTCCATCAATTCTCAATCGTTGTCCGGACAGTCTGGACGCGCGAATGATCAACGATTCGTTCTATGCCGCTGTTTCGAAATTAAGTAAACGACCGGCACAGCGTGTTCCCCCGTCGCGTCGCGCGCGTCGTTTCTTTTCTATTCTCGCGCCTATATTTAGATACGCACTTGGTGCATCTCGAATGTTGGAACAGGTATACACCGTGCGTGTGAAGTGTGAACGACCGAATACGCATGACGGAACGATGCGCGTGGAGGCAGGGACGTACCGATAAGTTCGTCAGGCGCACGTTTGATTCTCAGGTAAAGTCAGGTGGCGAAGAGACGCGCGCGGAGATTTATTCCACGATCTCGCATCTCACTCGCGCTTTATCGTTCCCTCTTGTTTACGCCCGACGTCCGACGGTCCGACGCTCGCGGCTCGACGCGGGCTCGTCAGTCGCCACCCCGGCGCGTGCTCCTTACGCAAGATTCCAATTCAAACTTTACGCAGCGGCATCTCGTCGTTGTCTTGGTTTTTTCGACGAACGTAACGACTCTATATTACTTACGTCGCTTATGTCCAAGTACGAGTACTTGATCGGTTATATATATTTAGAGAGAGATTTTCAGGAGTTTTCTGGGGACCACGTTACTTTCACGATCGTCGGCCGCAGCCGCCCGGCGCCCATCGTCAGTGGACACCGACGAACCTTTCGACGATAGTTTTTTCCAGTTGTTCGACTACACGGTTTACTATTTAGCCTTCTCTCCTCGTTGGCGAGGCAACGAGACTTTACGAGACGCGTTTCCTTTGCGCGCACCGCGCACTTGTGCCAGAAGCTGGAAACAATGCGCTTTCTCACGGTGCGCCGCGGAATTCTTAGCGGTGTTTAGCATTTGCCACGCTTTCGGGGAGCACGGAGCACGAGCGTGACACAAGTGCACACGCGGCGCATTCTACTTTTCGTCCGATCGCACGCGGCGTCCGGCGACTCGCGGTGACTCGCGGGTCTCAATAAAATTGCCACGGCCCTCCTCGCGTTCGCAACGTTCGTACATTTTTCCTCGTCTTCGCAAATATCGCGACTGCTCCGCGCTCCGCGGGAGAAAATAACCGAAATAACGTCGCTCGCGCGTCTTTCCGCGGTCGAGTACTTATCGTTATTCATCTCTCCGCGTTTCGTTTCGTCCGAAATTCGCAAATAAAGGGAAACATGGGAAATTTATTTATCCGCGATGTCCGTAGATTCGATTTCCGCGTCGAGAGCGACGGTGGAGGAAGAGGAACCCTCGATACGGTCGTACGCCCCTGACTTTGTCCACGGTGGGGGCAGAGAGGGTGTCGGTCGTCGGGTCGGCGCAGCGGCGAACCGAACGGTGGCAGTGGCGAGCAGTGGCGAGCGGCGAGCGGACTCGACGCGACGAGCCGGCGAAAGCGTCGCGAACGGGTTCGCGCGTCGTCGAGGGAGCTCGCTCGGAGTGTTCTGGATCTCGCATCCGGAGGGGCGGGGGCGGGAGCAAGGTTACGAGTTATCGAGCGACCCCACGGAGACGCACGTGCGTCGCGGCGCTCGCCGGGGGTAGAACGGCCCGTGTCTCTCTCCGAAAAACAAACGTGACGCGTCAACCTTGGTAACGGTGGAATCGGCATCGCGACTTGCGTGGTTTCCGTCGTCGCGGGTGGACGCTGGACGCTGGAGCGCTAGACGTCGATGTCCGGCCCCGCGAGTTTCGCGGTCATCCTCCCACGGATTATCAGATCTGGAACCTGAACCGAGGACGCGCGCGTCGATTCGACGCGTCGCGCGCGTCGGCGTCGCGACGTCGACGACGTCCGAAGAAGCTTGGAATCGCTCCACGGTCGTCCGCGTATCGTCCCGTCGAACTAGATATGACGACCCCGAGCCCGAGCACCCCCCTAGCCGCGAGATCTCGCGACTGTCCCCGAAGAAGCTGCGAATCGCCGCGATCGTCGACGACGTTCCACCGTGGGCACCGAGCTCCGAAATGTAAATCCCTACCGCGTAGCCTACGGACCGCGGTCGTCGACGCTCTTTCGTCGAGTCGATGACGAGCGCTCGAGCGAAGCGGTGACGCGGCGACTCCGTAAGATTCCGACCGTCGTCGCGGAGATGTTGCCGCCGAGGACGATCGACCGCGGCCCGCCGTCGGAGACGGCGCGCGGAGTCGAGCTACGCTCCGCCGAGGTCGCGGCGACCCGTCGCGTCGCGGGACACCGCGAGGAGTTCGACGAGACCATCCGCACCGTCTCGGAGCCGGAGCGCGCGAAGCGGAGACTCGACTCGGCCGGAACCGGAACCGGCAGCACCAGGTCGGTGCCGGACGGCTTCCCGCGTCGAAGGAGCCGCAGCTCGGAGGTCGAGCCGTCTTCGAGGCGGGTCGTCCGTTCGGACCTCCTCGAGGACATCGGCGCGGCGGTGTCGGTGTTCCGGAACGAGGAGGAGGCGGCGCGAGCCGCCACGCCGACCAGCAACGTCACCTCGACGACGAACGGCGGCCGCTTCGGCAGCGCGCCAGTCTCGTTGCCGAGGACGACCGGCGTCGCGAAACCGGGCCCCTCCGCGTCCTCTTCCTGGAACAGCTCCGCCGAGCGGGAGAGCGACTACGTCGTCGATCCCGTGCAGGGGAACGCCTACTACAAGGGACAGTTCTTGGGAAAGGTACGTGCGAGTAGTTTTACAACGTGCGAAGATTTAAGTAACGAGTAGGTATTTGTAAATTCCCCCGCGGCGTCGCGACTCGGGGCGACGCCGCGACGCGACGAGTGAGCGCACCGGAGCGCACCTGTCGCGCCGCGCCGATCGCCGTGTCGAGGTCCCGTTTTCCGCGGCGAGGAATGCCGCGTCCCGCGACGAGTATAGTACGTGCATGGGAATCGCGGGGTTGCGGCTCGTTTAGAGCCGTTGACCTTCCCCGCCTTTCGATACCGTTTTGTCTGAGCAGCGCCGCGCCGCCGCGCCGTTTACGATGCTCTTTAAAACCTGTCAACCTACCGCGGTAAATCGGTAGGCGCGCGTGGCCTGGCCGGCGTAAAGCGACGTCAGCTGCGCCACTCGCGTCGCGTCGAATCGCGCGGAGATGCGAGATGCGCGGACGTGATTATCCGGCAGCAATTATTCGTACATTTTTTCACTCGATACGTCGCTATTGTATTCTAATTTTCTATCGCGCGCGTTCTTCTCGTTCTTCTTAACGGCGGTATAAATCATCGTTGTGCAAAATCCGCGGGATTAAATCTTGCTCCGGCGCGTGATTTAATTTTCGCACGATCGACTCGGGCCTCGGCGCGGCGCTTCCCGGAGTAAATAACGCGTGACCGGTGTCGCGGCTGTGTCGGGTCGAATAGACCGGGGGAAAAACTCGCTCGGGATCGCGACTCGCGGGATTAAAATTTTTCATTACACAGAAACGTGGGCGCAGCCCCGCAGAAGTGGAGCGTCGGCGGTGAGTCACGCGCGACGACGCTCGTTTTCGCATACCGCGGGAATTCTGACGGAGATGTAGCGCGGGCGACGTCGACGACGACGACTTCGGCGAAAAACGATGATCCAAGAAAGAGGGGCTCTTTCTCCGAGCTCCGGGAATATTATCCGAAACGCTCACAGATTGGACCGCGAATTCTCCGAAAACGTGGGGCCGAAAGTACATCTCGGAGTTCGCCGCTTCCGCCCGGGATTATCCTGCGCGAACGTATCGCGTCCCGTGTTTGTTTCGAGATAAAACGTTTTTTGCCGGCGAGGCGTAAATTCCACGCGATATCTCGAATTGTAAAATCTTCAGAGAGAGAGAGAGAGAGAGAGAGAGAGGGTGGTTCTCGGTCTCTCTTTCTTCTCTCTTCTTTTCGTGACGCATCGCGATGCAACCGTGGAACTCGCGCACGAAACGGACCGCGTGTAATGCGTAGCACGGTTCGTACGTGGACGGAATAAAAATAAGACGTTTAAAGTCTCATCCGGCTCTATATCGACGACAACCGATTTCTCTTCTCCCGAAGATGCGTCCGGTCGAGTCATTGACTCTGCGTCATGCGCTATACATCGACGGTAGCCTAAGATCAACGACTTCGTCAAGGTCGAGCGTTTTAATCGCGGGGCGCTTTGTTTTAGTTTGAGTAATATGATGAAAGCGCGTCTCTTCTGGATCTGAAAATATATACGATGCGTCACCGTCGTTTTCGAGTCGTCGACGACAATGCGAAACGAATGGCAACCCCTGGCTAACGGTTCCAATAGTAGACATCGAAAACTGCAATGTTAGTAATTGTTAGGGATAATTGCAACAGTTACAAATAGCCAATTACAGCGTGAACGATACATTAATCTGACACATCTTCCATCAACGATGCCGCGATGCTTTAACGTGCGATAAATGGCAATTACATTATCCATCCGTATTTCAGAACATTAAAGTCTGTAATTAATCGCTGTTTGTTAATCCAATTTTGACGAATGAACTTGGCAATTTTTCTCAGAGTGAACATAAATCTCGATCGTAGGACGTCTCGATGAGTCGCAGATATGCGTGTACGGGAAACTTTTTCGCTGTCAGTATTGCGGGTGACTCCTAAGATCGCTGACAACCGAAATTTATTATCCACTGACGTCATTTCTTATTCACGTAAGGCGGTTTACTTTACCTTTTAATGCGATTTTGTAATGTAGCGGCCCATTTATTACGACAGCCCATATTACTCGACTTATGTGTGAGATGCGAATTATCTTTTATTCGTATTAATTTTAAAGCGCGGCGCTCTTCCTAGAAGTCGGACGAATTTCGGAAACGAAAGAAGAGCGAATAAATTACACAGGGCGGATAAAATGCATTTTTTATTCGAATCGAAAAGGATGTCGTGTCACATATTGTCAGATATACACGTTTTGGGACGTACTTGGCATCGCCCGAAGCGGGAAGTCCAAGTTATCTGATTATCGTTACACCGCGTAAACTCCGTTCGGCCAACACACCCGGGACACACCCCGAGGCGGTCTCTCGTTACATCGATCTCGTTGCTTCGAACTTCACTCGTGCTCGCGACACGATCTCGTCCAATCTCCGTTAATCGCGACTCCTCGATCTTCACGGTACTTAGTTTTACGCGGACGCGGAAAACGCCGAGCCTATCGGCGGCCGCGACGCGGCGCGGCGCGGCGCACCGATGCGAATCGACCCGCTCGCGGTTCGTCGTTCGTGCCGCAGGAAATATCGTGCGTTCACGCGACTCGCGATCGATCCAGCCAATCCATGGGAAACCCTCTATAGCCCGAGCTGCGAAGAGAGAGAAATTCTCCCGATGACACCGCGATCTCGCAGCTCGCCGTGACGTGTCCCTCGAGATGTGAAATGATCTTGCGCCACAAGGATATGTACGGGAAATATTTCACCTTGTGTGGACGATCGATCGGTCCACGCGAGAGGCTACGTCTTGTGCGGCACCGATCGTCATTTCGGAGCATGCCGCATTTGGGTGATCTCGACCTACCGACTCTTACAACTCAAACGGACCGGTCGCGTTACCGATCGACGATTTGTATTAAACAAATACGTCGCGCATCCTACTCGACTTACCTCGGCCTCGACAACGTCGGAGATCACTTCCGCAGATGTCGCTCAGCGATGTTAAATTGTAGCCCTGAAAACAAGTCGACAGTTATCCGATCGACGAAAAGAAATATTGCACGTCCACGCGACGAGATCGATCGCGATCCGCGCATGAAAGGCTAGCAGCTCGCGCGCGCGTGAGCACGAGGCCTCCGACACCGGCGGATAATTTCAGAGGATGCAGTCTCGCAAACCGCGTGTATCCTCTTGCTCCCGAGAAAACCGGTCGTCGTTTCGTCATCCCGATTATTCGCACTCGGTCGTTCGGGCGTTACCCCGCGCGCGCGGGTCGTATCTTGTGTTAGAAATCGGGCTTTCCGTTATGCGCTCCGCAGCCGATACTTTGTCAAAACTTACCTCTGATATTTCCGTATTCCATATCGAGGGCTCCCGCTTCGGCGCTATCTCGATTATTCGCAACCGGTTGCCGGTTTCTACGTTTGCACCTTGGATTGTGCGGAGGCGCGTGCAGGTAGTTCTCCCCGTCATCTCCGTGCAGTCGCCGCAAAAAGCATATGGGGAGCTATTGGCTGTGACGAAGCTTCGTCAACGATTTTTTTCTGCGTTTGTCACAATATATATTGTATGTACAATATTTTTTATCAATATTTCTCACTTTATCATTTTTTATTAGAAATTGAGAGAGAATTTGTTAGCGTACGAGAAGGCGCTGACTACATGTTTACTATAAATCACAAATAGACGAGCGATATAAACGGTTATAAACGGTACTAGCGTCAACATTGAAGCGCTAGTGATGGTCCATTAGCCGCCGTTGATCAAATACATCGGATGGGCGTTTACGTGGACGAGCGAGTCGTACGAGCGATTTCTTTCGAACGTGTTGAAGGTGCGAACGCTTTTTATTGTGCAACGTCGTTGCCACGATCATTCACGACCGGTTACCATTACCACTTTTCTTCGCCCTGCAGTTTAGAAACGAAGAGCTAACACGCGGGAACTTATCTATACCGCCGCTACTTGCGCCACGGATACTTCTCTCATCTCTGTCCTTCCTCTCCCGTAGGCTCATCTGCGATTTGTCTCTCGTTTCTCATGAACAATGTTAGCCCGCGAGCGATGAAGAACTTACGCGTCCGGTTTTGATTCTAGCCGCGCGATAGCAACGGACATCGTGTCGGGAAGATCTCTTACAACCCCGGTATTTATTAACTCTCCTCGGAGCAAGACGGTGGAAAGCGAGGGCCGAGGATCGGATTTTCGGTCTTTCAAATATCCTTTATACGAGAGAGAGAGAGAGGAGTAATTTTCAACGTTGCATTCAACCGCGGTCAGATTTATCGAAGCCTGAGAGCCTCTTTCATTCCGGCCGCGGCGATAAAAGTTCGCCGATACTTGAAGCCGGCCTGCGTAGCTTACTTCTGTCGCGGAGACGATCGTTCCGTTCCAGTGCGGATCGTGAGAAGTAACGAGTGACGATTCTATTCGCCTCGCGAAATTCTTGAACCGTGAAGAATGCGACAGAAGGCAGAAGGGCCGCGCGAAGCTACACTGCTACAGTTTTTCCACGAGCGCGAGCGTCGTGACGGACGTGACGAATATTACAGTGCGCGCGCGGGGCACCGTCGCTTATCTACGCGTTTGGCTTCCAAAGCACACGCATCACGCATTACGCGTCTTTCTAATAGGCACGCAACGTGCGCCCTTCGGGCACACACACGCAATCAATGACATCTCATCTCTGCCTTTCACTGATTGGCTCGTGGTTGCGTGTCGGTGCAACCGCGAGGATGAGCTCAACGGATGGGCCTCTTCCTCTCCCGTCTCTTTTTCTCTCTCTTTTTTTCTCTCCGTCTCTCCGTCTTCTCATTCTGAATCGCCTCGCTTTTTTAGCTTCGCGAGATCGTTCGCTGGTACAAAGTATAACACACGATTATCCACGCGATTTCATCATCGGCTACCATCACGCATTCCGGGATCTAACGGCAAAAACAGCAATTTTCACTATTGACCGGAAATAAGTCTGTCGCGTTATAGTCATATTAAACTTTCGCTCCCACGATGAACATAAATCAGCTGTAGTTTCTTGCGTAATAGTAAATTCTTTCGCGCTTTATCGCGCGCGATATTATATCAAAACAAGTTGATTGGAAAAATGCAAAGAACATATATGTATTTGCATACGCACATATACATATATGCACATAGACTATGCTTCGCGATAAACCAATCTCGCGCGTATTTCCTACCCTTTATTTATATCGCGCTGCATCTGTTGCACTTAATTGCGCAGCTTAAGTACGTGGCTAATTCCACTCGCGAGGACATAAGAGAGGCGTCATCGTAATGCGAATCGCTTCAACAGCTCAGCTCCAAAGTGGACGACGTTGGTGCACGAGAAATCGCGTTTAATTTTTCTCCAGCCTAAGCGTTACTTTACGCGATGCGCGCAGAGAAAGAAAGCAGCCGATAAAGCGGCAAAGCCTTTTAAACAGAGGGCGCGTGTCATTCGCGAGTCATCATCCTCGAGAAGAAAACGTCCGAACGCATTGCGAAACGCGGTAACTGATAAAAATATCTGGCCGCGGCAATTAAGCAGGCCGTGATATCTTACTACATGCGTTACCACCCACTGCTAAAAGACATAAACAGAGCGTTTCCAAGAAGATACACAAGTTTCCTGCAACGGCGGGTGCGTTTGATGATCTTTCCGTGACGCCCGCGAGAACTAAATGAATTTTACTCGCGGCCTCGCGGGCGAATTTATCAGTTTTTCACGCGATCGTGTGCTTTCTCGCTGAATTCTTTACGCAACTAGCGGTCACTAATCGTAAGTCGCGCGAAAAACACATGCCCAGCAACGATATCGGGATTATCATTATCGCGCGCATGACACGTATATTATACATTTCCTTTTACAGACTTTAGTTCATCCGCGATCTACGTATATAAATACATGAACGACTGTGTATACGAACTGTTTGAATTTCGCGTAGCGGATGAAAAAGGTGACGAAACCCGAGGGATCAGCTGGGACTAAGGCTATACCTCGTCGCGCTTTATTTTCCCGACCTTTGGCTTTTGAAATTTATGACGGTCAATACGGAGTACCCCGGCGAGAGTGCTTCTTCAGGGTTCTCGATTTAGCGAGAGAATTTATAGAATGCACACACAAACCCCATCGTCCACGTGTGCCTCGGGAAACCTCTGTGGGTCGCAGGTAGACTTTTCTGTCTACATACGCCGCACAATGATTACTTCTCACAAAGCATCGGGATCTCGCAGGTGGTGCAAAACGGTTTTTCCCCGTTCTAGTTTTCTCTACCTTTCTATGCACGTGCATTTCCAAAGACCCGTGTTAAATGCTGAAAGGTTGATCGTTTTATGTACTCTTCCTCCTTCCCCCGCATTCCACCAGCTTGCTATTTAGTCGATAGTCCGAGTAACCCGCACTTGTTTCGAACAAAGTTATATAAGTATAATATATTTTATTCAAACGTTCAACTCTCCGATAAGCATTAGGTAACTTTTCTATCTTTGCTTATTCTCGCTGCCCATTAGAAACGATTTGATTTGCAACTATTATTCCGGGTGATCGTTATGTGGTTAAATCTCGTTTGATCGATATACGCTTCAGCGTTGCTGATGCATAATGCATTAGTCTTTATTTCACGATTACTTGTCGTTATAGTGAATAATCGTGAAAGTTTTTTTCTGTTTAATTTAATATAAAGTATAATGACTTTCTATACATTAAATCAGACAAATATACATTTCACTATAAGATAACACCGGCATATGGCTGCAATTAAAATTTAATTATTTTTGATGAATTGTCTATGTTGTAATGTGCATCAGGTACGAAAAACTCAAGACGAGTCCGTTTTGGAAACTTGCCCTCGTTACGCAAAGTAGCGGAAGGAACATATCGTGCGCGGTTCTCGAATTGACTATTACATCTTCTAGCATCAAAATGCTTCTGACGTAACTTCGAAAGCGCGTCTTGGTGTTACTTGGCTCTAACTGGGGTTAAGGGAGCTGTTATCGTCGCGAATTGCCACGTCGAATTAGTGCTATTCGAGCAATGTGGGCGTGCTGAAAACTCGTCGAGGCGGTTTCACGTGCAATTGCTTAATTTGAACCCAAAAAATCAACCCGTTTCGTCGGGGAAATATTTTAGCCTATCGGAATAGAACAGCTCGCTGTGCAACATCGTGGCAACATCGTGGCTTAGCGATCGCTTTGCGATGGTAACGATTATCGTTGCCGGATGTGACTGACGTCGCGCATATTCTCGGCTTGGAAGAATGAAGCGCATCGATCGTCGAGCCGTCGAGGCGAGAGACGCCGTCGCGCCGTTACGGCTGATAAGCAAGCCGAAAAGATTAACGAAAGGTCAAGGCCTCGTTAAGAACATTTGGGAAAAGAAAAGGGACGTGTGCGTACTTTTCAAAATTTAGACGCACCGACTAATGCGGCGCGAGCGCTCGTTTCTCGTCCTAGATAAATCAATTCATTCTCCCCTTCCCGATTTTTTCCGTCGACTTTCGTGCGACGAGAAATCGACTGTCCACGCGAACAAAGCGATTCGCGTAGCCGCGAGCGTTTATCGTCGAGGTACCTACGCCGGACGCCGGACACGGTGAGGTCTGCTGAGCGCACGTTTGAAATCGCGCGAGCGCAATGCCATTATGCCACGACGATTGCGAGGAGTGAATGGCGCGTGAATGGGATTATTTCTCTGGAATCGAATCGATGACGCACTGCATGCCGCGCTAAAACCGGTCGGTGCGGCGCTCGTTCGTTTTCTCCGTCGCGCTCAGCGTCCGAGAAGGGCCCGAGGGCTCGTTTCGGCGTCCCCGAGACGGCCAGCGAGACACGCTGAACGAACGCGCGAGATGCGACGCGATATGTGACGCGATATGGTCGGGGCTCTTGACAAGCTGACCGCCAAGGAAATCAAGCAAAGTTAACGGATCGCTCACGCGAAGCGAATAACGCCGGATCCCCAGCGTATCGAGAAAATGACGTATGCATATTAATCGAATCCCCCTTCGCCGAATCATATTGTCTATTGTCAATTAATTATTTCATTTCGTGAACGCTCTGAATGTCTAACAGAAGGGAGGAAGAGGGAGGATCGTGTAAATCGCGGGTGTCTCTTCGTCAGTGTCAGAACCGAACGGTTCTCCAGCATTGCAATGTAAAGAAGGTCGCGAAGAAAGACTCGATTACTCTTCACCGAGAAAAGAATATGCAAATAATGATTGGAAATAAGTAGTTCTCCCCGCGCTACGCCGAGCTGCGCTAATTCTGACGAGATGCGTACGCGCGCAGTCCCCGATCCCGAGGAGCGAAACGCAAAACGGGGACAAGGCTCGAGGAGCTTTTGTCAACGGTCCATTTAACCACGCGTGTGCACAAAGCGCGTGCACGCGTGCGGGGATATATTTTTAGTCGTCGCCGGTATGGTATTTAAAGATAAACGAACCGCTCTTTTCGTTTATCGTACGCGTACGGAGCGGGGCGAATTCCCGTCTCCCGGCGTGCCGTATGCTCGTTGCGCACCGGATATATATATACGTGTATACACGCGGTGGATTATCGCCGAAATATGGCAAGGACGAGGGAACGAGGAGTGTCTGCGCCTGGTACTACGTTTACGCGAGCTTTACTTCTGTAGTAACTTACGATAATTCCTTCGCGTAAACGGGATTTTGTAGTAACTTGCGATAATTTACTCCGCGTAAACGAGTGATACATCGTAAGTTACTACAGAAGTAAAACGCTCGCGTAAACGTAGTATGGGTCACGTCGGCCGACACGAAAAGCGCTCGATCGTCTCTCGACGTCTCGGCCGGCTCATCTAGGCCACGCGTTTAGCTCTGCTCCATTTTTATCCCGGGTCTTGCCCGCAATGAATATATATTACAAAGATCGCGTGCGGCGTTGTCGCTGTCTTGATCGCGTATGGGACCAACATTTGAAGAATAAATACGGGAATACGAATGCGAGATAATTCCAATTGCGTGCGACACGCACACTGTCGTCGCGACGCGTTACGCGCGACGTCTCGTAACTCGTTTGGGATATTTTCGCGCAAATTATTCTGGCAACGGGCCCACCGAACGCCCTTTCCCACCGCGATCGCAAGACGGTATTTCTCGTTTGTTCTCGCGCCAGTGACGAGCTATTTTGGAAAACGGAGCCGCTGCGAATTTATATACGATTCTTTCGTAGGCGCATTTGTTTGGGGGAGGATCTCAATAGGGAGCGAAGAGGGGATAGGGTGAACGCACCCATATCGATTTGCAACGATAAATCTCATACTTAAAGCGTTGTAAGATTGAAAACATCATCATTTGGCAGACGATATACGATACGTCTCTCCCGGATCGCTATACGTTTGCGATCCGTGTTACATTCGCGCCATGCTGTTTGGAAGGCTCCCATAATTATGTCAAAAGCCGCGGCGAAGAATGGCGTCCCGTAAAAAGAAATTCCCTTCGCTTTCTTCTTCCATTCCTCCGACTGCGCGCGGGCAATAAACGATATAATTTCAGAAGATTACTTTAAGACCGAAAGCGGCCGCGGAGAGATCCTTTCACTGAAACCATTGACGGATGATCGAGGAGAAATTGCTGGGATCTAGTTTGAGATTTCTAGGACTCGGCGCGGAAGAAGAAGAACGCGCGGCTCTTGTCCTTCTCCGCGGGAGATGAATCACGTTGTGTCGCTTGCGCAATTTTTTCGAGAGTCGTGTGCTTATCGCGAGAATATAGCTGGTCCCCTTTTAACGCCATTATTTATCGACAGTTTATTTTTTATTTTTTAGGGTGGTTTTGCGAGGGTCTACCTAATGACCGATGTTAGCAACGGAAATCAGTACGCGTGCAAGATCATCCCGAAGAATCGGATGCAGAGAATCCATATGCAGAAGGTGCGTACGCTCGTTTAGCGAACAACGCGCGCATATCCATGTACATTTATTTCGCTGAATAACGCGCGTTTACGCCATTCGCAGATCGCGCGTGAGATCATGATCCACAAAGAGCTGAATCACGTGAACGTCGTCCAGATGCATCACTACTTCGAGGACAATCTCAACGTGTACATGCTCCTAGAGGCCTGCCCACGAAAGGTATCGTGTGTCCCCTACTTGCCTTACCAGTTTATTGTTCCCTACCACGCGTTCTGTACATTCGCGAGAAAAATTTCGCAACCCTACCTTTCCACATTTATGACCAGCGTGCATACCGATGAAAACTCGACGGATATTGACAGCTGGAGCAGCGATAAAGAGAGCGGCTGTTCCTTCATTTTATCCCTCGTTCCGTGCTTGCGCGTCTTCAACATATTTGTCCGTCATTCCCCTCGTAAAGTCGTTTTCTAACTTTCAGCCTATCTCTATTCCGCCGGGCAACACCTGCGCGCGACTTAAATCGACGTGTCGAAGTCATTCCGCGCGCCTTGCCCGAGAAACAATTATGGATCCATCGTATATCTGGTCTACGAACGGCTCGCGATCAGCAATCGGCCGCGTATTTCCATCTCGCCGGAAAGAGAGCGGCACTTGCACTCTTCATGGTTGATCTGCCGACCTGTTTGTACCGTTATAGGATGCGACGAAGCATCCACACTAATCGTTTGATTATCCTCGCTCTCCCGCTCAATCGCCTTCGCAAACGCGAGTCTTATCTCCGTCCGCTGCTCGATCACGAAAGGATTGCTTGATTAGCGACTTAAATGATCAAAAAATCTCTGTCACACAAATTCCTTAAAAACGTTAATCTTAAACGTTGTAGCGAAAGCGCGTAATAAAAAAACGCGTTGAAATCAACTCACAGTTTCGAGAAACTCGCAAAAAAAATATCTCACTTCTCGTAAATGTTTAACGGGAAAAATTTTTTGACGTTTCCTTGTAGCGTTTGCACAAAATAGCCTCGTAAAGTCATCTTATTTCGCCGAAAGTTTGCGTTTTAAAGACTTAACGTCGGCCACAAGTTAGCGAGTTTATCGTTTATCGTGAGTGGCAAGAAAAATATAGACGCATTTTTTCTCGAAACTGTGTGTTTCCATCGGATCGCAGATAAGACAATTCCTTCAAAATGAAGTAACGCGTATCCTATACGGAACAACATAAAACGGCCCATCAACCTTCAAAAGATACACGTGTATTCCATGCATTCGAGATGACTACCTTCCTGACAGGAAACGCTTTCTTTCCGATTATTTGCTCTCTTTCTAAAGGAACTATAGGTAGCCATTACACAATCTCCTTCAATATATATGTATATTATATATAGTTACCTACGTGAAATTTGACCACGAGTTTCGTAATTTTACGTTTATGTCAGTTCATTGTATCATCTGCAAAGATTATAAGATCGACACACAGAGAAAATATAAAAATATAAATAAAGAGCGTGAAGCAAATAAAAAACCATATAATAGCTCTCGCTACGTTTTATCGTGATATTCTTCCGTCAGGCGACTTTCTGCACGTCACTGAATGCGCGAAGTAGTATAAACTGCCCGGATATAAAAAAAAAATACCATCTCTTCTTCTTCTCCGCTAGAGCTTGATGCACGTGCTGAAGTACCGTGGCAAAGTCACGGAACCGGAAGCGCGTTACTACATGAAGCAAATGGTGACCGGCGTCGCGTATATCCACTCGCAGAAAGTTGTTCACCGGGACCTGAAGCCGGGTAACATGTTCCTATCGGACCGGATGATCGTCAAGATCGGTGACTTCGGGCTGGCGACGAGGCCCGATGGCCAGCGCAGACGAGTGTAAGTCGTAAGATCCAATATACAGTTTGTGACATAATAAACATGTTCCTCCCCTTCACATGAAGAATTTTACTTGTTTAATTTGTAAATATAAATTACCGCAAAGTTTATAAAAAGCTAGAAATACAACGTGAAATGATCTAGTTGAAGACACAAATAATTGGATGTGGATGAAATCTCACAATCCCTTTTTGTTATCTTTGTAACGACGCCCTAGCTATTCTTCTCGAAAACATATACAAACACCGGAGATCCCTTTTCCGGCGCTCCGGCGAGACGATTGTTAGGGCCTGAGGGACGCGCTCGTCTAAACACAAGCAACTAGCAACGTCAACAAAACGTTATAGCATGTAGTTAATTTGTATCTACAGGACGATATGCGGCACACCAAACTACATCGCTCCGGAAGTTCTGTACAAGCAAGCGTACAGTTACGAGGCGGATGTTTGGGCGCTGGGCTGCATATTGTACGCCCTGCTGGTAGGGCAACCACCCTTCGACACGGCTACGCTGAAGGAGACTTACGCCAGGATCTGCAACAATCATTATCGCGAGGTCGACGACAGTATCGCGAGTAAAAGCGGTCAAGACTTAATCAGGTGGCTGCTGCAATCCAATCCCGAGCTACGCCCGAGCTTGGAGAGGGTAAAGGAGCATGCCTATCTCACCAAGGAATACGTGCCTGCGTCTTTACCCCACACTTGCTGCTACCAAATGCCACCGGCATCGATCATCGAGCCACCCTCATCGCCGTCCTCGGTGTCCACAGTCGCCAGGAATGCGGAAGTTAAGGCACAGGTGAGCGACTCGATGATTCTGGATGATTTTTGACAGGTCTGATTGGCAGGTTTTTACGAAACCCGTGAAATTTTAGATATGGCAGCAGAGCCTCGTTTACCCCGACGCGTCGTTGCGCTACCAGCAACGGTCGATTCAGACTCAGCAGACGCAACAGCAGTCGCAGCAAGTGCTGAACCGCTCGCACAAGAGCCTGCAGAAGGAATCCAAGGTCTCCAGCTGGCTCGTCAGGAAATTGCCCAAACTGCCGCGATTTCGGCAACGACTCAGCAGCGTGCTTTGCCCGGATCACAAGAAGTCCGGCTTCGTGGCGCAAAGCGTGCAAATGCATCGCGCACTAGAGGCGTGCGTGCCGGAGATGAAGCGGAATAACGCGTGCAACCCACCGACCGTAGAGGACATCGTACCGCTCTTCGTCACCAAGTGGATCGATTATTCGAACAAGTACGGGCTAGGCTTCCAACTCTCCGACAGGTCGGTTGGCGTTCTCTTCA
The DNA here is from genome assembly GCF_048541705.1 of Temnothorax americanus. Taxonomy (NCBI): domain Eukaryota; kingdom Metazoa; phylum Arthropoda; class Insecta; order Hymenoptera; family Formicidae; genus Temnothorax; species Temnothorax americanus. The sequence continues at coordinate 428,081 of NW_027509800.1, forward strand.
ACGACAACACGAAAATCAGCTACACTCACGATAGAAGGTAAACATCGAGAGAAATCAACGTGCATCGATCATATAATTTTGTTCAGCATATTTTCTTATTAAATTTGTAATATTAATACAGAAGAGTGGAATATATGACGACCGACGACGAGGTGACGCGATATCACCGGGAGAGGGACGTGCCAGCGCCGCTGCAAAAAAAGCTCGAGTTACTTCGTCATTTTACCGAATATATGGACGACTTCTTGACAGAAGGTGAGTCTGATTATATTTTGTTTTTTTCATATGTAATCATAATTTATTATGATACTAAAGCTATATCATTTCTTTAAACGGAAGAGACGCGAGGCTCGATTATAGCTCGAATACTTTTGTCTTCCAAGTGCAAAACATCACAACGAGAACGTAGCGTAACTTCTTGTACCAGGCTATTATAGCGGCGCGGCCTAAGACTAACGAGCAAAAACGTGAACGTAATTTCGCGTTAATGTGTGCCATGTAGGTGGTGAGCTGAAAAAATACCGCGCGCCGCCGAGACAGTCGAAAAACTCTTGCGTGCCGCGAATGAGAAGGTGGCTGCGTACGGACAAGGCCATCGTGATGGAGCTAACGGTACCACTCTTGCAAGTGAACTTCTTCGTGGACCACACGAAGATGGTGGTGTCGCAGGAGTCCGCGGGAGGAAGGGGCTACCTGATCACTTATATCGACACCGGCCGACACGCGTCCTCTTATTGGCTGAACGACCTGCGTGACCTCGGCTGCACCCCGGACCTCTACGAGCGTCTCTACTACGTCTGTAAGGTGACGCGCGAGTTCGCCGAGCTGGACAACAACACGATCGCCTGATGATCGCCGACGAATTCTCGGGGGACGCGCGCCGTGGTTCCCCCAAGAACCGCTCAGGCAGCCGAAATAGCAGCGAGATCTCTCAGATACCTGTTTTAGCTCTTATACTCAAGCAATTTCTTCTTTTCCATAAAGTGGCAGTTGAGTGTCAGTGATAAAATTCTTCAGCTACAAAAAGTCGATAATTATTAATTGCTACGATCGAATTTTTTTGAATTTTAATTACCACGATGAGAGAAACAGAAACACTCTACATCCGTTTGTCTCTCTCTCTTTCTCTCTCTCATAAGGGTTAAGGATAAGGAAATAGCGGCGGAGCAAGTACCTCACGATACGTACCGTTACACGCAGCATTTCTCGGGGGGAAGGAGGGGGAAAGTCGTAAATAAGAATGTCACGCGTATAAGTCCGCGAGAAGGTGTGTCTTGCGAAAGACCGCGCGGTGCGAGTCGCCGTTCCGTTGATTTATAAATCCGCATGTTGCTTCCACAAAACCAGCAGAGATCACCTGTAAGCCCGTGGCTCATTTCGGCAGGAGATCCTCTCTGCAAAAAAATTAATTTTCCCACGTGATTGAAGACTAGTTAGATTAATTAATAAGTAATCGGTCAACTTGCCATCGTCGCAATGATGATGTTTCGTGAGTCCAAGTAGATATAGTTATATTGTTCCTCTCGAATCAATATTAAGTCGCGAAAGCATTACGTAAAAGGAGGAATACACTTGTGAGATCCCTGAAAGAACTAGCTACGCACTATTTTTACGCACAGCGACATTTTTACATGCAGATCCCTCATTCTCGTGCGAGAATCATTCGACGGAAATTATCGAGATTAATGTGATATGAACGTCGTAACTAGTTACGAGATACATATGTCCGGTGACACTTTTCATCGTACGAAACGCAAGACGGTCACAACTAGGAGAGTGTCAACTGCATTGCTACTACCTCTGTTAAATAGGTAGCGCAGGTAGCTGTTAGTATATTTATTTTTCACGGCGCAGATCTCCCTAGTTCAGTGCCTATATATCGAGTAAGTAATTGAAATCCGGTAGATTAGTTTCATCGGGTAAATCGAATATAGTTTTATTACACATTCGCGATCATGCGGCGTGCAAAGTGTGTGATGTCGTTCGGAACAACGGGAATTTTTCCACGTAAAAAGAAAACTTTCTTCGCTGAAAGCACGCTGTTATCGAAATCTGAGCTCCACTTCGCGATTTGTTGTTAAGACACCGCATTGCCTGTATCGAATTATGCGTGAAAAAAGTCAAATAGATCTTTTTGACGTTGAGTATTTAAGGAGAATAATAGCTCAACCAACGCAAGAAAATTTATGAACGTTTTCGCACATGCGTGCGTTGCTCTCTCAAAATATGTTTTTAACTGTGTTCGAATTTGTTCAAAAATTTATTCTTTTTTATGACATTGAGATATAAGGTGGAATGCTGGAAGGGATGAATCTGACGTGCGATAAGCGCGTGTTTGCAAAAGTAAAAAAGAAGACTTGTCATCGAAACGCGTTTAAATAATATAAATGGAATGCTCTGCATTATTCGAAAGAGAAACAGATCTTTTTGACGAGTTATATAGTCGATTCTAACAATTAGCTCTGTTTATTCTTTTATAGCGACTGCACGTGTGTTTTGTAAAAAGATATCGCCACACGAATCTCTTTTCACATGATTTGCCATCGAGTACTTAAAATCGGCCCAAGGGCTCAGAGAGGAAGCCTCGGTAAATTGTTAGCAAATCCTAGTCAACGCTCCTTTTCTAGAATCTAACGAAGGACGAGCGACGAGTGTCACTGCCATCGTTGTTACGCGTTGCCGCTGTATCCAGGCTGTTACGTTTATAGTTATACTATTTATTAGTTGCGTTTACGCGTACGCTTGTTGGAAGTTCGTTGTGTGCTATCGTTAAGACCGTGAAGAATACGTGGTAGTTTCACGAGGAGAAGAGCCTCTCTCTCTTTATATAAGACAAGCCCGGTCCGAATGTTTCTTCGCACAATTGTGCAATTGTGCAATTGTTTTCGCGGGCGTTTGACGCTTAATGTCGTTTTCCGTTTTCCTCGTCTTGCCAGTTGGAATTGGTGCACGTATCTAGGACCAATTAGGCGGATAAGACGGCTTACCGCGAGACCTCGGGAGAGATCAGCTACATCCTAGATATTGCATATGTTATATATATTGGTGACAAGCGAACGATTCGAGCCATATGTCGTCGACGGGATTTCCCGATGACATAATCACGTTCTCTCGTAACGTATAGGCGGATGCATCACCGATGCATTATGCCGAAAAAATTTCTGACCGACACGATTATATTCGTATGCATTTTCCCGGCATGTCGCACGCAACGCGTCCCGCCCGAATTGTTCTATTTCCTGTTATCGTGTGTACATTAATACCGCTATCATAGTTGTCGCTAGTTATTATATTTAGATTATTATTGTTATTACTATTACGATTATATGATTATTAATATTATTTTATTACGATTGTATTCTGACTTACGCTATCGCTATCTTCCGCTATCGATGATATTGTCGCCATCGCGACAGCGACCGCAATTATCTTTAGTACAATTATTAGATCACTTATTATAGAAATAATGGCAATTCGCTGCACCACGGGTGCGCGTTCGTTATTCGCATCCAACGCGACAACGTTTGTCGTCATATATATAAAACGCGCAGTGATATTATTATATTTTATTTTTTATCGAGGTCTTTTATATATGTGTATGTGTATATATATATATATATATTGCATTACATTTTAACGCGCGTTCCATGCAACGAAGCGACAATTAACACTATAAGGATCTCAGATTTGTTGCTTTATTCGTTTTTTATGGAGGAGAAGCGAAGCGTTAGATTCGAAGCAATAGACGTTGTTCCGATTACGAACAGCGGACCGTGTAAGTTAGAGGGATAGGAGAGTGTCGCTAGTGAAACATATTTAATAAAGCTGCGATTTTGATAAAGTATCAAGCGTGTGCTTGGAAATTGTAAATTTTATACGTTACATCTAACGTGTAAGTTTATTCCATGTTTAAATCCTTCACATCTGTTAACTTACAAGAATCTATATACATTTAATTCGTCCTTTTTACATATCTACGATCAAAACGCTAGCGCGTGTATATTTATTTTAATATTTAGTTTTAAAAATGAGCAAAAATGAAAAAGATCTTAAATATATATCGTTTGAGATGTTAATTACATTTTATTTCTTGGAGAAAAATGTTCGTATTATTTATTGAAACAGAAATTTTATTCAAAAAACTGTAACAGCAGTTCACATATTTTTCAAGAAATTATCACGTAGAACAAGATGATATGATTTGAGGATGTAATTCTTGTTGCTCTTACGATTAATAACGCTATGGAAGAAGAGACGATTACGTAAATCGGGTAATTTAGCGTACCTCTAAATTACGCCACTCTACGATCTTGACTTCCGTCTCCACTCATCTCCGTCTTCCGTCCGCTCGAAGGATTTTCTCAGAATTCGTATTGCGAAACAAAAATAAAAATCTTAGCGACAGCGCTCCCAACGAACATAGCGTCGTGGTAGATCTCCATGCTGAGATCCAGCTCGATTTCCTGCGGTCCCGGAATCGCGCGCGTCAGCACCAGGACCGCCTGTGACGGCGCCGGTCTCCTCAGAGCGAAACAAGATTCCGTGGCGCGCGCGACACCCGGTGGGGCGCGCACATCCACCAACGCCATGGTGAACTGTACCGTCGACTCGGGCTGATGGCTTCCCCTCATAGTGAACAGCTCCAGCTGACCGGTGGACGGGATGGGCAGCATGCTCACGAAAGTGATGTAGTTGTAGGAGAAATGCGAGGGCGACCGAAGGCAAGCCAGGTCGTCCACGCGGCAGTACCTCGAGGAACGTACGCAGCGACTGAAATCGCGAGCGGAAAATTTGTTATTATCGAGTCGATCGAATAACCATCTATATCTGAAATTAACTCGATCGTCAAACGTGAGCCATCGGGCGTGACATATGCCGGGAATTAAAATTAGAGAAAATTGCATCTATTATCTCTCAATCCCAGTCATTACTTTTTTCTCATGGGGTCCGGCTGATACCCCGAGGGACAGTTTATCCGGTTACAACGGAAACTCCCGCGCGTGTTCTGGCACATCTCGTCCGGCTCCCTGCAGACCTGACCGGCCGCGCACTCGTCGACGTCTGTGAACACACGTTTAAGACAATTAAGCACGTTGCAGCACGTGACGGTATCGTGACCGCCAACGACGTCGTGATTGCGCGAGATCGAAGAGATTGCAGGAGCGCGTGTTCGTGCGCCAGTGACCCGAGCTGATGCTCCAGTTCGCCGGCAAACGGGTCAAGTACAAATTGCACCGCCGTTTCAACTGCGGGATAAAGTAGGTAGAACGCGCGTGCTTTGATCGCGACGCTACAATATCGCGACTCACTTAAATAGGCTCGTATGTATAAATAGGCTTTCACTTTCCATCTCTCATATCGATTCGCGCGATAACGTTGATGCACGGGAGCCTTTTCTTCCCAACGCAAAGTATTTTTTTGTATTTTTGTCGTATACAACCGCTTTTCTGACGTATATACGTAGAAGTTATCACCTTGACACGTTCGACCATCGACACCGAGCCTGTATCCTTCGGGACATTTGCACGCGTAGCTTCCCGGCGTATTCTCGCAGATGCCGATGCAGAGATGATTGTCCTTGAATTCCGTACATTCGTCAATGTCGCTGCAAGATCTGTTGTCGGCATTTAGCCTGAATCCAGCTTCGCATCCGCATCTGTAACTGCCCCACACGTTCAGGCACACCTGCTGACAGAGTCCCGGCGTTTGCTGGCACTCGTCGACATCCTGAAGAAATTGCGATTAGGTTTCGAGCTGAGAACATTCTTGGGTATTGTTATCTATGCAAATTGTATACGACGTGACTTACTTGGCAGACCCCGGCGGATCCTCCAGCGTTTTCGAAGCCCTCCGCGCACAGGCACTTGTAGGAACCAATAGTGTTCTCGCAGCGGCTGTTCAGTCCGCAGATGTTGCCACTATAGATGCTACACTCGTCGATGTCAACGCAGTCGTTGTTAGGCCCGGCCGCGTGACCAGGCGGACAGATGCAATGATATCCGCCTTGCCGATTCTCGCAGGTCTGGCCCTTGCCACACTCGTGCGTCCCCTCCTGACATTCATCTACGTCGATGCAGTATTGTCCGGACGCAAGGTCCAAAGTATAACCGGGCCCACAGATCACCCTGGACCCGCACCTGTAAAATTTCTCCGCATATATAATTTGTATCGCTCTGCTTCTATCGATCAACAATTTTACGCGTGTACCTATAGGATCCTAGAGTGTTGACGCACATAGACCTGGCGCAGGGATTCGGCGTTCTCTGGCACTCATCTACGTCCACGCATTTGCCGCTAGAGCCGGGCTCGAAGCCGCGCGGGCAATTTGGCCGAGGACCGGTCGGGGTCATCGACGTCGGCGTCGTCGTCGTCGTCGCGATCGTCGCGATCCTCATCGTCGTTGTTGTCATTGGCGATGTGCGCGGCTGCGGAGTCGGTATACGCGGGACGCGATCGCAGCGGTACGAACCCAGGGTATTCCTGCATTGGTACCCGGACCCGCAGTCGTGTGTGCCCAGAATGCACTCGTCGTCGTCCTCGCAGATCTCCGTCGCGGCATTGAGAGTGTATCCCGTACCACAGGGTAAGAAACGTGTACACGTGTAGCTGCCGATCGTGTTGTCGCATCGCTGCGTCGGCAAGCAGTCGTTCTCCTTCAACGGAAAATGTTAAGATCGATATAGAGAGAAGTTTCTCATTAAGGCAAGATAACGCAAACGTTACGCAATTTAATTTGTCTTCTCTAATTGGACGCACGAGATGTCGCAATATTTGCATTTTTTTTTCCTCAAGATTTATGCCATAAATGTGATACGTTTACGCGAGCGTCGGGTCGTGTCGTCGTCCTTGTCGTTATACCTGCAACTGACATTCGTTGATATCGACGCAGGCCTGCGTGAGATTATCACGCCTGAAACCGGTCTTGCAGGTGCACGTATAGCTTCCTACGGTATTGACGCACTCCTCGTTGCTGCTGCAAGCATCCTCAAGCTCTCTGCATTCGTTGACGTCGACGCAGCCGCGATTCCTCACGAACTTGGTCCCGCGCATACACTTTTGGTTCATCGGTGCCGGCATCGCTGTCGTGGGTGGTTTTCTGGTTACCGGGACGGGCGGTTTCGCACAGCTATAACCACCCGGTTGGTTGTAGCAGAGTTCGTCGCCGCATGTGTCCAATCTTTCCGCACACTCGTCAATGTCTATAATTTCAAGTACTTTGGATAACAAAACTCGAAGATATCTTTCCGTTCGTATTAAAGCGGTCAGTTTTTTTTCTTTTAATTATTATTAAAGTATTAAGACAGTATGACTATCACTATATAAATATACAAAAAAGCGTTATTTTCTTGCAAAACAGATACCTTGGCGTTTAATAAGTTTTCAAATTATATCTCTGATAAAAGCATTGAAAGCAACTAAAATAATGTAGGACCACGTATAAAACATAAACATAATAAAAACGCAAACAATCGTAAATGATATTTGTGACTAATGGTGCACGTCGAAAGCCGATGGGTACAGCATAATTCACCCATGCCTTCGCGAGGAATTTATCGAACATGCGTATCAATTAGTCAACCTGAGCTTGATATCGTTCTGACGAGTTCTGAAAATATGAAAAATATCTGAAATCGTTGTTAACACGGTATTAAAAAATATAAGTTTACGCTACAACTAAAAAAATATATAAAAGAATACGTAGTAGTCAATAATATACAAATATCGTTTATTAGCCCTTGAACTTTCTACATTGTTTTAAAACACACGAGCTTGATTCTTTTTATAATTTAATAATACACATATTTAACGTTTCTTTGTTTTACAAAAAAGCGTCTCATTAATTTTAAAGGACAAACTTTATAAAAATTATTAGATGTACCTGTACATCTGCGTAAATTAGGATGATACCGATAGCCAGAAGGACAAGCTGGTCGTTGGCGTTGACGAGGAGGAGCAGGTCTCTCACACCTGCAAGATATACATATATATCATCGGATATTTTTAATTCATGTTTTATTATATTTACCTTATATATAGAACCCAGAGATATAGAACAACCAACAGATTTTATAACAAAATTTTCGCGCACCTGTATGTACCCGGCAGGTTGGCGCATCTTTCGGAGAATCTCGCGTCACAGCTGTACTGCCCGGTTCGGCACTCATCGATGTCCTCGCATCGTTGAGTGCCCAAGGAATACTGGTATCCGGACGGACAGGAGGGCAGTCTGGTCAAACACTCGAAGCCACCTTCTTTATTCACGCAGTACTGATGCAAGTTGAGCCGACAGTTGTGTAGGCCCTCGGAGCACTCGTCGATGTCCAGGCAGGTGCCGTTGAAGGCACGTCTGTAACCGCGGCTGCAGGGCGTTGTCAACTCGCAAACAAAAGATCCGTTGGTGTTGACGCATCTGTGGATCAACATTCGTGGATACTTGTGAATTTGGAGTATTGAATTGTACGAGAAAGTAACGCTGAAAGAAAAGTATCGATCGTCACTATCGTAATTATTATTAAAAAAAAAAAAAAAACGCGATCTGTGATGTTTCCTACATATAATTTAAGACGCGCACCTATGCGTACTCTGAGGACAATCGTGCCTGCCTAACAAACACTCGTCCACGTCCTGACAGCCCTTCGTCGTCGTGCTAAAATACCACCCAGTGCTGCAAAGGGGCGAACAATCGTAACCTCCTGGCGTATTCGCGCATCTCTCGTGATCTCGACATCCGGGACCGACCGCGCACTCGTCTATGTCCACGCAATAGCCCGTACTCGCGTCTCTCTTGTATCCCAGTCTGCAGGGTTCGGTGGACCAGTAACGATCCGTGTTCTGGAGCATAAAAATACGAGTTAAAGAGACAATTATCTTTTTACGAACAATGCATATACGTATCAATCGTATCGTTCTCGCAAAATCGGCGTAATTTATAACTCGCAAACGTGCTTCCAACCACCTGTACTCTGTTGTAGCGCGAACGAACGAACGGTCTTCTTGTTGTCGCGCTGCTAATCGTCGTCTCGAAGATGCTGGTGGCAGTAGTAGTTCGCGTTCCGCAAACGTAAGAGCCATTCGTATTAATACAATAATGAGTTAGACTGTCGCAGGTATGCAAACCGAGCAAGCATTCGTTGATATCTTCGCAAGGTTCTTCGGCCTTGTTCGCTGATCGAGAATTGTTACGCAGCCGGAAACCGGGTGGACATGTTGGAGAACATCGATAACCGCCCTCCGTGTTTACGCAACGCTCTCCTAAGCTGCAAGTGGCTATTCCTTTGGCACATTCGTCGACATCTGTCATATATAAATTACCGAAACGCAATTATTGACTTTGACAATCGTCTACGGAACAAAATTATTTGATGTAAAAATAAGTAATAATTACCGATGCAGCGGCCAGATTTTCCATCGAAAAGATAACCGTCGTCGCAATCTTCGACTTCGTTCATGACCGACGAAATGCTCGTTCTCTCTAGTTCATATCCTCTGCTAAATCGATCATCGCGTTGATCGCGGTTGGTCTGCTGCGTGGCAGACGCGTTCTTGTTGTTTTCTGGTACGCATCTATTTTTTTTACATATTAAAACAATTCGTTAAAAAATCCTCTTTTGAATTTATATTATTAAAATATAGTAGGATATCGCACCTATAACTACCAATTTCATTAACACAGCGCTCGTGGAGCTCGCAGGAATGCAATTGTTCATTGCACTCGTCGACGTCGATGCACCGTGTTATCCCGGAATCGTTAGAGGGTTTGTATCCCGCGGAACAAGTCATCCGTAGATCTGATCGCACATTCTTTTGATCGGACGGATCCTTGCCGATCGGAGGAAGCGGAAAAGGACTAATCGATGTCTTTTTACACTCGTACGCACCCTCCGTATTAATGCACATCGTGCTGGGATCGGGACAAGGCGTGCTCGACTCGATGCACTCGTCTACGTCTAAAAGAAAATACGCGTATAATCATGGACCATAAGCTGTTTACTTGTGAAAAGAGAAATATAACTATGTATGTGTCAATCAAGTTTCAATCTTTGAAATCTTGACGCTATTAATTCGGCAGTGCATTTGTATAATTTTTATTGTATGTTAATCAATCACGATCGCATACGGGTTATCAAAAACACAAATCGCTTAAGAAATTAACTCATTGTTACTCACATGCATGAAAGATACGGGGATGAAGCGTTGCACGCGGAATCAGATCGCGAATGCGAACTCAAACTTATTCCCAAGGTAATCCATGAATGACGATTTCCAAGATCGTTCGATCTTATACAATGAGGGAAAATAGCGATCGCGAGATACACGTGCATGACTGCATGCATATATTCACCTAGTACGAAGACCGGAAATTTTAATTCAAAACATAATAAAAATTTACTTTGTCGAAAAAGCGACAGCGTTGTTACGTGCGGCATAACAAAGATTTATTAAAAATCTTGGAAACGGAGAACGAAAGCTCACCGACGCAGACACCCAGGCCGATACTGTACGTGAATCCTTTCCCGCATTTCATATCGCACTCGTAAGCACCCTCGGTGTTTCGACATTGCTCGACATCTGCCAGACAGCTGTGTATAGCTTCCGCGCACTCGTCCACGTCTGATTGACAAATAAGCGAGAGAAATACGCCGTATAAAGAGGAAAAATTTCCCGCGGAAAATTCATCGTTTCACCATTATTCGCAAATTAATTTGGCAAACCAATATTACCTTTGCACAACTGTAACGATTTGTCGAACTTGAAGCCCGCGGGGCAGGATTTCGCCCCGGTCATTTCCAGACACGCGTAACTACCCAGCGTGTTCACGCAGAACGGTTTATCAGCGGCACAGGCAGACGATAAGACTGCACACTCGTCGATATCTGAAAAACAAACGCGTAATAATAATTTCGATTTGCCGATCGATGGGGTGGCGTTGACAACTTTATGAAAAGACGCGTTTCTAATAATTAAGTTACCTGCGCATACACCTTTCAGTGACTGCCATTCGTAGCCTGGAGGGCAAGCTTCGTAGGGTGCATTCTTTGCGGACTTCTCTCTCATGCAAATATATGATCCTATGGTGTTCTGACATCCTCCGCCGGGACACACGTTGCGCTCCAGACACTCGTCCACGTCTGATCGATGAATCGGCCCGCGAAAAGTGGCGATCATATGCGAAATCGAACGCTCGATCGCAGAAACAAGCAGCACAGCGCGATTGAACAAAAATTAATATCTCGCAGAATAATAAAAAATAAAAAAAAAATGAAAAAGAAGATACGAACTCGATCGCAATTCGCACAATTTAAGCGAGACAAGGCCACAGCGAATATAGCGATAAAATCGACGCGATATTACAGAAAGGACGAGTACACGTTACATGTTAGTTATATTAAGTAAACGAGAACGAGGATGTGGTTCTGTTATCGCGTTGAAAAATAACAAAACGTTGAAAACGTGTTATTTCCTTACCTGCACACGTTAGCGTTACATTTTCTTGAATTATACGTACCGTCGCACACCTGATTGGTGACGTTATAACGATAGCCCGACGGACACAACGGCAACGATTCGTTATCCTTGTCTTTGTCCGGCATTTTTTTAGTCCTCGATGACCTCGCTATGCACGAACGTGCGTCTTTGGCCAAGTCGTATCCTGGATTACAGCTGCATATGACAGCCACCCCGTTGTCGGTGCAGCGATGCTGGCAAGGATGAGTCGGCTTGCATCTAAAAACGGAGATTTTGATTATTAATATTTTTATTGTCAACAATAAACACGCTTCTAAGATGATAAAACTGACTTTTCATTCGCAATGCACGCGATATATGCGTTACTAATAATTAACTGGAATGACAACGTCATTAACTGGAATAATGACGTCACAAATACATTCTGCCGTGCAATAAAAATATCTATATTAAGGATCTATGTCTATATTATTCATACCTGTCGATCGGTTGATCCTGCTTGCAAGTCTTTCCGTCCTCCAACAAAGTGAAGCCGGCGCGGCATTCGCAGCGATACGAGCCCGGTGTCGGTACGCAAATGTCAGAGCAGAGCAAGTCTTTCATGAGTTGACAGATATCGTCCAGCTCTGTGAATTAGAACGCTGGCGCTGTGATTTAAAGTCGCACTTGTATGAAGGCTATAAAAAAAAGGAGAAGTTGCGACTGCGCCGATATTCTCCCTCGGATGCTATGCGCTTAAGGAACGTGCGACGAGCAATTCGACATTTATTTACAGAGCGATTTTATTCATGCAGATAGATTTTTATTTATCATTTGTAATAACAGAGAAAGAGAGAGAGAGAGAGAGAGCCAGAGAAAAACCCTGCAGCAAACTGCACCATGTAACATGTAACGTATGTACAGGGACACGTGTGATGTTAGTCAGTATAACACATGTGTCGAGTTATATTGCATTTATATTGTTGAGTTTGAGTAGGAAATTACAAGTTACAACTAACCCGTACGTTACATGTTACATGGCGTTTGCTGGAAAGATTCCATAAAGTAAATTAGTTTTTATGATGTACGTTAAATTGTACGTTACCTGGAGTTGGTACCGAATATGACGTGGATTCCGGCGATGTAGAGGACGGATCACTTGACGATGTAGAGAACGGATTATTCGACGACGTAGAGGACGGATCATCCGACGACGTAGAAGACGGATCATCCGACGATGTAGACAAAGATGGAGATGAAGAAGACGGCGATGACGGCGATGACGGCGATGACGGCGACGACGGCGACGGCGATAACGAGGACGATAGGGATAGCGTTGACGACGGCGACGAGGACGGGGAATACGAGGACGATGACGAGGAATCTAGATCGGTTTCGGTCGAGCTCTCGCTCGACATTTCACTCGTAAGATCCGTCGTGGAGCTCGGCGCCACTTCGTGACAGCATTCCAAGAACGCGGGATCCCAAGGAATGCCAAACGAGAAGCTTTTGAAGGAGCATCCTTGACCCATAGACCCCGCGAGAATACCTGATAATACATTGATACCACGCTCGCGTCAGGGATAATCGATAGAAACGAGTTTATTCGAGTATTTTTCCTTGAAGAGGAAGCTCGTTATTAAATATTAGCGATCGCGGCGACCGCGAAATTCGTAATAGATATAAATTGAGTGAAAGCTACCTAGCTTGCAGCCCTCGCAACAGTCGCGATGGTAATCGCCGCGGCCGGGCGTCTTCGGCGACCTTTGCGACGTCGCGCTCGTCACGCAAGCCAGACCTTGACGAGCGTCGGCTTTTCCCTTTTCGCATTGCAGCTCGTGGTAAGCCCGAACGCAACAGATATCCACAGCCTCCAGGCAGAGGCCCTGCTCCACCCTCGGCACTCCGGTCACGGGTCCGATGAACTTCTCGCACCTAAGACCTTCCCGAGCCCAAGAGGTGCCATAGCCGCAGCATTTCTCGAACTGAGCCTCCATTCTTCCCTCGACGGCAAGCGCTATTTCGAGCGATAAAAAATAACCGAGGCGTGCAAATTTACTCGGAAGAGCAAACGCGGTTGTTACTTACACCGCCATGTTTTCGGTATTATAATTCAATGGCATTATATATTCAGACATTTCTATACATTTCAATTCAATTTTTAATGTTTATATAGAAATTTGAAATTTACTATTCTTACTTGTGAATAATAAACTAAATCGGAAATATAAATATATACGCGCGTGGTTTCTCGAAACTACTTTAAATGTCTTGCATTCATATCTTTGCATGTCGTAAATTAACTCTGGAAAAACGAAACAATAAGTGTATCTAGGTCAAACGCTCTGTTTAATTTTTGTCAAACTTTATCACTTTCCTAATCCTTTCGTCGTTCTCTTAAAAATTCTGTAAACCTTTTATTTGCATTATTACGAAATTCTAACGGAGGATACGACAGTGCCTGATGACAAAAGCAGAGTAGAATCCTGTTTTCACCATAAAAAAAAGTCCATACAAAATTATAAGGAGATTCGTGGATATCTGTCGAGGAAATGTGTGTGTGAGAGGAACTAGCGTAGGAAAAAAATGCGCTTTGCAAATTGATAAGAGCGAAAAGCGTCAAAACCTCGTTTCTCTTAGACATCGTGTGTTTTCTCACTGATAGATGCGAGTCGCGAATTTTATCTGTAAAATATATATCAATCTAGCGCGCAAACAGTTTCTGCGAAGAGCTTAGAGATCCTCCAATAGCGCTTTCGCGATCTCAATTGTTCCTCAATGCGTCCGATCTACATATAATGCGAAAATTAATTTATATCAATCGACGCGCGGGGTGCACGAAATCGCCATGGGCGTCGGGCGCCCATTTATTTTTTTCGATAATGTATAAAACGCGCCGAGGATCGTAAAGGCTAGTCTGGAGTTAAATGAATTTTATATGAGCTACAAGAGCATAAAAGATTATTATACAAATCTTTTATTTATTCTTTCCTTGAAAGAACGCAATGGTACAACATGACGTGTAAACGTCAAGTTGCGACTGAATGTTTCGTGTCGTGTATATTTGTATATGTACAAAAAAACTCGCAAGGTAGTACTCTTCCGAAGAAAAATTTTGCCTGCGCCCATGTCGCCCACTTAAATACAATTATTGATATCTTTAGAATATTAGCGGTTGAACTTCACTTCGTGGAACTGCCTCGAAGTTTTGAAATATCGAACGCAATTCATATATAGTATTCCGCGTGCGCAAATAAGCCTAGGTCAATGGAGAACTAACTAATAGGATGATTTGCTTAACGTCTGTATACACATTGAGCATCGTTGTGACGCAATGAAATTTAGCTTATCGCAAATATCCAGCGACTCGATAATTTTATCCAGGAAAACCGGGTACGTAATTAAATTTAAAACAATTTTTAGAAAAGTTTCTTTACTGTTGAATTTATATATTATAGTATCAAATATTCAATTTGAGTCATTTTTAACCATTCCTGTAGGTCGCCACTGTTCGTACTCAATATACGTTGTTAATTTAACTAAAATAATGTTAATTTAACTAAACCAATGGAGAGTTAAAATAATACTGTTTTATGTTAAAATAATTTCGACAAACATGATAGTTAAAAATAACAAAATGTTATTTAATTCAAGATACTGGGTTAAATTTTATTCTTTAATATTTAACAGTGTTCTGTGTGACACACATTAATAATTTCCATATAAATACTCTAAAAGTTGGAGTTTGTTATGTCAATTCAAAGTCTCACAGTTTTCACGTAAAAGTCTATATTATATACTACGTTAAAAACGAGGACTGTTAGAAAAAAATCGAGGAATTAAATAAGCTAGAAACTATATACATATAGTGCATCTCTTCTGATATCTCGGGTGAAATCCTCGCGCGATAATCAATACTTTTTTTAATAGACTTAAATAACTTTGGACCAATCAATTCTAGTAATTCGATCGTTATTCGGGCTACGAACGATACCTCGTTTGTGCAGGACCAGCTGCTCCAGGTGGACCATCAGGAGAAGGATAATAAAAGACGCAGCGAGATCGACGTAATGTGCCATCTTGCCTCATCGATCGAACACCGCGATTATTATACCTCAAACGATTTTTCGCGAAGAAACTGTCAATTCGACCTCTCGGTTCTTTTTTATCACTTTTTCTTTTAATCTTTTCGAGAAAAAACGTGCGAGCAACCGTCCCGAGGAAGTTTCATCCGGATGTGCCGCGGACGAGCGCTCAACTTGCATTGAAGCATTTGGTACGCCGGCACTTCGGTTTTGTCATCAGCACCTTTGTACATCTCCCTCGCAGGTCCCGGGCCTCTCCTTCTACCCTTCGTCCTCATCCTCCCTCCTTCCACGCGCAACACACTGTTGCGTAGTACAAGTCCGCCGTCTTTCTCTCTCACTCTCTCTCTTTTTCTCTCCTTCTCATTATAGATATGAGAATACGCGTGATACGCGCTCGCAGACTCCGTGTGTGATTAATAGCGCGATTCGAGCAGAAACGGAGGCAGACAAGCGTGATTATCTTCAAAATCGTCGCCGACATCATCGTTCGCGCTTTGATAGGAATAATTGGGAAGCTCCGAGTGTGTGTGTGTGTCAAAGGCTTTATTAAAAAAATAAGTACAGTTTGAAATGTGTAATTGTTATGCTAAAAGATACTAACAACCAATTCGTATTTCAAATTATATTTTTTCTTTATCGGAAAAATATGTACTTTCATATAGGCAATCGCAGCTTGTTCTTCGAGTTCTTCGCCGTCCTCGTGACTTCTTCTGCTCCAGGCCGCGGCACAAAGCAGCTTTTTTTGCCGATGAGGCTTCCTCAACAGTCAACAGTGGCCCCCTTGTCGCGCGAAATTTCGTACCACCCATCGGGCGCATGTTGCCTCCAAATCTCTCAACAAGGGGAAATTTATAATCTACACAAATCATTTCTAAATGATGACACTATTTGTATGCTATTAACGAGAAATCTGTATAAGATTTTATCCAACTCCGTCCTCTTTAAATACCAAGAAATTTTATCAAATTCTATATTTATGTTAGCGATTTTATTTCAAAGACATTGACTTATAAATTTATATTAATCAATCGTCCCTATCGTCGATAAATAATATTAAGATGCCCCTTCAGTTTATGTAGATCTGCGTTCTTAACCGGGACGCAGAGTATCGCTTATCGCCCGCCATCGTTTGTCGTCGCAGCGACATTGACGCTGACAGACGCTATAACACCCTGGTTCACATGAGTCGCGCATTGTGAAAAAATCCCGCGGCTTTCAGAAGCCGCTATATAGCAGCACACGCTCCGCATCATCCTCGAGGTTCGCCGTTAACGGCTTACGCAACCTTCGGATCTAAAGTGGTTGCTTTTTTGCCGCGGCCGGCTCTGCATGTGCTCGGTCTGCTGGTAATAGGGCCAGGGCGAACGAGGCGACGACGCCGCGTGATTACGCGTGTCGATGTAAAAAGCAGAGAATTTGACAATCCGCTGGGAAAAAAAGGAGATGCGGTTAACGCGTCTTCATAGGGGCCCCGAGGATAAGTTTATTTGGTCGGCCGCTTCCTGTTCCGCGTTTCGACCGGCGACAGCTATATGCGATCGCGGCTCCCACGAACCCAAATTACCCATCAACGGCGATTCGGGCGATTGTCAATTCCCCCCTGAAGAAAAATTAAAAAATTTTACGGCGTTTTTCCTTAGTTTGATTGTAAAAAATTTTAATTCCGCACAGACTACGATATACTGATCTTTGAAATTCCGACGTGACGGCAAAATTGTCCCAAGGCTGTCTAATTATATCAAATTATCATCGTGAAATAAATTGCGGCAGCTAAATAACGTTCGCGACAGATGTGAAATATCGTATACATACATGCGTATCTATATATCTACGAGACTAATGAATAATATAAAAACTCAAACTTTGTATATCAACATCGAATGCAACTTTATTCGATTGATCTGTTGCATGATTGCGTAACACGAGCACGTCGCCCGACGACGTGAATAAGATTTACACTTGATTCTCGTGTTCTCCCATCTCGTCCTCGCTGACACGTTTCTTTATTCTTCGTAAGGCAAAAAAAAATAGAGAGCAGTTTTCACACAGTCGAATTCGGATAGTATCTCCGTGAAAGAATGCACGACGAAAAATTTATTACAACTCGCCGCTGCCCAAAAGAGTCGGCCAACTATTTTTTTTCTCACATAAGACGCAACGAATCGAGTCAATAGGTATTAATGAATATAATACGCATAAACACACAGGTGTCTAATGGTAAAATACGAATCTTATTGGTCTTATTATTTCTATAATTTTGACAATCGTTTCTTTTCTCACACATGTTAGCGGTAACGCGTATTAATCTAATAAATACTGACAGAACCGTATCCGAATAATAAAACAACACGAGAATATATATATCCTTAATTAAAAAATATCGCTGTTGTACTTTATTCTAAAATTAGACAATTACAGCTTATCTTATCAAATCGACTACGAGCGCTTTCTATTCGAGATGTAGTAACTTGTTTCTTCCTATGCTTCGAAGAATGCAGAGTAACCAACGGGATTCGGTTTATTGATGCGAATGTGTAACCGACAACTTGTGTCTTATTCTCTCTCTCTCTCTCTCTCTACTGACGATTATAGAAGATGTAAGAGTATCGTCGCGACTTTGCATGTTGATTTCACCTTTGCCATATAATATTCGATAATCTCGCAAAGTGAAATCATCGTTAGAAGTACGTAGTGTATCAAATGTGACAAATGTTCGCGAAACACTTACTTTATATGAGTAAATCGTGACACGAAGTGTGGAAGAACGTGAACGAGGTGTGACCAGATGAAGTATTTTTCTTTTTTGAGTGTGACAAGTTCGTGATATCGTCAACTTAAACTTGAGAATTCTTCGAATAATTGTAACCCAACTAACGCTAATCAAAATGGATTTCGATACAGAGCACATTGTCATTTATCCGTGAGTAATAAAATACACAATTTTACATTGCAATTTTTTATCGAAAATTGTACATAATTCCTTGAGCGCAACATATTTCTGTATCGCTAAAATATCGGTTCGCAAAATTCAGACTAAAGTATTAAGATAACAAAACAATAGCTCTGTTACATAGTCGCACAAGTAAAAGTTTTTTAATAATACATGAATATACAATATCTATGTGTTTCCGTTTATTGGAGACAACGTTGCAAGTATCGTAACATGAGTAACCAAAAATCATGCTATGTCATAATCATATGTCATGTGTACGAATAGTGTAAATTTTTATGTAACTTATAAACGGGGCACTACAAGTATTTCTCATTATATACATATTAATATAAAATTATATAAAAAAAAAGTCAAATAAAATAAAAATACAGTTAGTTACAGTCTGCACCTACAGTGATATAAAATGAATAAATTATTATCACGAATTATTAATACAGTTTTTTATCACTACTTCCCGGAGTAGTGATAAAACATCCACAGTAGACAATATGCGTCAATGTAAAATTAATCGAATCTTTATTCTACACGTTTTATTCAATAGTAGACAATTGTGTAAAAGTTCGCGTATTTGATATACGGAGAGGAAATAAAGTTGTCACTCTCAAAAATTCTATCTAAAACACCTCGTTCTGGAAGTCATATCTAAAGAATAATTTTCATCGGGAGAAAGCAAATGGAACTCCCCACCTAGTGCCTCGTTCTATTTTATCCTAACTTATCGATAAAATCCGCGACATTAGAGACCAAGCGGACAATTTTTCTGTCGTATATTTTAAGGGAACGACGACTAGGCCATATGAATATAACTGAGGAATTCGTATTACGTTCCGATACAGGTTTAGTGCAATGGTGAAACCTAGCTAATTCAATATCCAGACCCTTTCCTTTCAAACCACTTTCAATATATCTTAACAAATGCTGTGTTTTTATACATAGGTTCTCAATCAAAAGGGTCTAGATCTCCCATAAATTCTGCTTCTCTATATTCATGTATTCAGAAAAAATGTGTCCTGAGATTTATTCATATGGCATAATATTTTTAGTCCGCTAAACTATCTGCTCTTGATTGATTCGGTGCACACAATTTCATTCATTTTTCTTTCTCTTTTTTTTTCACGGTATTCGTGGAGCGTGACGTTACGGGAAATCAGACTCTGACTCTATTCAGGTTCTTCTCCCTCTGAAACATTCACAATAAAATAGACCCAGAGGGTCTATTTGTATAAAATCATACAATAACGCGTATCATAGACAAACGCGTTCATTTTAAAGTTTGTTTCAACGCTTACCGTCACCATCGTCCACCAACAGATCATCCTCTTCATTGACACCGTCATCCTCGTCATTCACAGCCTCGTCCTCGTCATCGTCTTCATCGACATCGTCCTCGACTACCACTATGCTGTCATCGCCTTCCTCTCCTTCTCCTCCTTCGTCACCGTCATCCGCGCCATCCTCCTCTTCCTCCTCTTCTTCGCTTTCGCATTCTTCGCCGTCACCCTCAATGCCATTTTCAACATCTATATCTGGAGCCAGGTAATACTAAAACCCATCAAATTATAATAAATAACATAATTAATGCACGTCCAAACTTTCCGACATCGACATATATCCACATTTAAATACGTTTCTAAAGCGAAGCGTTTACCTGCAATGGATTAGGCCACATATCATCTTTAATTAGTTCAGCTATCTCGTCTGAGCTTGGATCGCCATGATCCGTGAACCAATCGAAAAATGACCTGTGTTTGAGTGGCCTTTTGCGTCCTTTCAGCGGCGTTTTGGTTTTCGCTTTCTTCGTTAAATCCGCACCCTCTTTCCAACGAATAGACGTACTTTGAGATGCTGGATCTCCTGCAAAACAGCAGGAGATTCATCGCAACTACGACACTCGATCAAATTACATCGCGTCGCACAGTTTTTAAGATAATTGGGGGGTAACCGTGGTTCGCTACGTATTATCGAGTTAATAACGAGTGCTGACGGAAAATGCGCTCACCAGAAGATCCTAGATGAAATTCCTTAGTTAAAACGTCATTTTCAAAATATGGATTCTCGTCAAAGTAAAAATTAATCCTATAGCCAGATTTGATATCTTCGAATTCTTCAACTTCTAATTTGTTTAGGAATCTTAGGGCGTCTTCCTCGTCTTCCTCCAATATTTCTGCTATTTCTTTGTTGTTTACAAACTAAACTTCACATAAGGAAGAATATTAACATAAATCAACTCTCGATACAAATAATGGTTGTTAATAAAATAACAATCATCAACGCTATCTCATCGTTCGAAACAATCCACGCAAGAGTCAAAAGTTTGTGCCAAGCGACTCCAATTCAGAAAGATCCCTACACGTTTGGCGTTACCGACTTGTGCATGAAAATCTCGAAAGATCGACGCGTCGTCGCGCGTTTCCGCGAGCCGACAACGGCGTGGCGCAAATTCTCCGAAAGCGTGGCGTTACACGCCGGTCATCGATATAAAAAAAAAAAAATTAACATTTAATCGTAAAACGCGGAATCGTCTAGGATCGTCTATACACACGCTTACGCACGTACACAAGTAGGCAAGATGGCGGCGGTCGCCGGCGCGGCGGACGCCGGCACCGTCGGGGCACGGGGCATCGAGAAACGTCAATCAAAACGGCGCGCGGCCGCGCGTCGATCTCACGCCGTCGGCACGCGGAACGCGGAACGCGGCGTCGGCCTGAAAAAGGATACAGCGGTGACCCAGAAGTTGGGTATCCTCTTGATGATGTCGTTACGCTTCTGAAAGTAGGGCTTGCGCAGCTTGTTATACTTCTTCTCGACCTCGAGAATCTCGTCGCTGGCCTTCTCGTTCAGGCCATCGATTTGATTCTGACAGCCGTCGATCTCCTCGAGGGTCTTCTGTATCTCGACGTCGTAATCACGGGCGTCCCCCTCGCCCGAGCCCGGATCCTCCAGCTCCTTGGCCTTCTTGCTCGACGACGACATGATAATCTTGAACCGTCTTAAACGCGCGCTCTCTCGCCACCACTACCACACGCTACACGCACACGCCGCACTCTGTTTATTTCCCGTACGCGGTACGCGTTCCGCTCCCGTCCCGAACTCCCGTCCGGCGTCCACCGTCCACTCCCGTCACGCCACTCACGCCGAACGCCGATGTCGCCGATGCCGCGGAGTGCGCGCTGCGCGCGGCTGCGCCAGCGCCACTTGCGCCAGCCGCCAGGGTGCGCGGCGCGCAAGCGACTGCGGCCATGAACCGCGAATCGTCTAGATAGGCCAATGTATATTCCCCTATATATTCCGTTAAGTCCGTATCGCACCAATGAAATTAAATCGTGGAAAATTATGCCCGATCTACAATAGCTGTAGTAAGCTGTAGTAAGCCTCAAGATGTAAGAAATTGACCAATCACAGTCGATTATTCTCCTCACATTCGCCTGTAATTGGTCAATTTCTTACAGCTTGAGACTTACTACAGCTATTGTAGATCGGGCATTATAAGAGCGATAATCCGTTTAAAATTCGTATTAAAACTAAACTTTGGAAATGAGAAATCAGTGATTAAAATTTAAGGCAAGGCATGCTAAGATTGAAATAATCAGAATGAGCAAATCCTAATTTTGCAGTCCGATTTTTTTAAACCCCATTAAGCAAAGGCGTGTTATTTTGTGATTACTCTTTCAAATAAGAAACACGATATATTTCAACCTGAAATCAAATAAATAAAATATACACATTTTAGGTATCTATATAATATATAAAACACGATCGATACATCTTTATCATAAAATATCCTTATTTGAAAGCCTATAAAATATATACATATAGTTTTGCAAATATGAAATTTATATTCATTAACGTCATACATGAATATCTCGATACTTGAAATTGCAATAATTTTGTGCGATGTAGCTAATATGCATGGATTTGCAATCGCCGCGGAGATTTGATTTAGGTAATTCTTCAATTTAGCTATTTCAAGTTAGCAACTTTCAAGTTTACTCGATGGTCGAGATCGAGGCGTATTTTATCAGCTACTGATAATAATTTTTTAGGATTGCCGACATTTATCACCGATAAAATTGATTCCCCGAAATCGACAAATCACAAAAGCACCAGTAGAATATATTCATGTTGGAGATAGCGCTAATCAAAATTCCAAGAAATGTAATTTCAAGAATTCCTGCAAATTTAAGTCTGCGAATTTGTGGAGCTTGTGAGAAAGATTAGACTTTCAAAAATCAACATAGCACCAAGAAAATATAATGAAATAAACCTGATAAACAGTAACGCGAGTGAAAATGTATTATTGCAGACATTGCAGTTTCAAAAGGAATTGACTTTTTGTAAATTCTCGTTATTGGCACTGAGCGCACCGACTCATCATTTGTTCCGTTCGGAAGTACGCTTTCGAGATTCGAGATTCGAGCGTCGACGTCGACAACCGGGACAACCGGAAATCCACGCACGCTGGCTGATCCTCGCGAGCAATGACACGCGGTTCTCACGCCTCTAGTCCACGCGTCGCGCGACCGCGTCAATCCCGGCGTGACAACTGACGACGGTAGGTGGTAGGTGGTAGGCGACAGAAATCGAAAAATATCGCGGAGTCGCAGTCGCGGAGGTTTGGAGATCGAAGATTCCGGCGGAGGATAAAAATGTCCCTCGACCCTCGGCCTTCGTCCGCTCGTCCCTCGTACCGATAGTGATAGAACGATAGAAGATAGAACCGCCCAGTCTACTGGCGCGGCCCCCACTCTTCGGCGTCGGCGCGGGCGAATGGCGGTCGGCGCGCGCGCCAATCGGCGGCCGCGTAGTATCTCGCCGCGTCCGGGATGTCGCTCGTCGCTCACGGCAGCTCACGGAACCAAGATGGCATCCGAGGATGGTGCGGGTATCGCGTCAAACGTAGGATGTGATGTAAATAATACGAGCGAGCGGGCAACCGAGTCAGTTGGGAGTAAAGCAGGGAGCGTTACGTCATCCGGGACGGCGTCGCGTCCCGTCGTCGAGGGGACGGACGTACGTGCGCGCGATCCCGCGCGTCATTCGCCGAGGACGCCCACGGATCTCCCTGCAGCGTCACCGTTTCACGGGAACACGGAAGGGCACGCGTTACCGAGACCGAGAGACACGGGCACGGGCCTCGCAAGCTCGTCCGGTGATGTGGCTGCTGACCTGGTCGCGGCGAGCAGCGAGCCCGACAACGAAACGCAGCAGCCGTTCCCCCAACGGCGCGGCATGTCTCACCGTGGTTGTGACCTGGACGACACCGCTTGTCTTCCGGGTGAGCCAGACGGTAATCTTCTTCCGTGTTATTAGTTGTCGCGCGCGAAACCCTTGGGAGATATTTTCAACCGACCGGCTTGCAAGCAGCTCTTTGATATCTGTGTCTTTCGAAATGCCGGGATGTGTTTATCCCCGTAGTCTGACAGCTAGCTGTGAAGCTTTGCATTCCAATGTTCTAATATACGTAGGATGTATTCGACACAGATAAACTGTAGTTGAGTTACGATCAAAGTTAATTTCTGTTAGATATGACGATATATAACATTTATGTTCGTAAGTTGCGATTACTGAAAAATTGTTGCCAGGGGATATATTTATAAAGTCTGTTTTATATTAACAATCTATATTTATATTTTAATAATTTTTACTTGATTGTTTTAAATTTATTTTAAACGTATAAAAGTCTGGGTTAAATAAAAATTAACTTGTGTATGTGTCTTGGTTGAGAAACGCTACTTGGTATTTGAGTTTATTTTTTGTATTTATTAATTTCAAATAAAATAGCACGATGGATGAAAAAAATTGTTTTTGCCGCTAATAATAAGAACAAGAATTGAGTTGAATACGTGTTTTTAAAAATTTAATTTTTTCCATAGAAGAACAAGATAGACAAGTTTTAAGTGTAAAATTGTTATAATTTGCATACATTTTATATAATTGAAACATGTTTCTAAGATGGGTACATTTATCTCATCCTTCTTCTCTCAAAACCTTCAATTTTTCTTCCAACTTCGTATAAAATCCAAGTATATGTGGGACGGTCCCAGGTCAGGTTCAAATCTGGGTATTTACTAACTAGTTGATCGTTCTCGCGTGGAGCCACCCATCACCCTGACATATCGTATGTTATATAATAATTATAAAATTGAGATATAATTTATAATAAGATTGACTATACGTCACTAACGGGAATGGTATATGTTTGATACAGGAAGTCCAGATCATTGCAACAATGATGTAGTAAAAACTGTTGAGGAACCAGTTGAACATATTGCGCGTGTAGGTATCGCACAACTTTTGTTAAGTGATTTTTGTATTTATATATTTTTTTATATTATTATTATGCACATTCTACACTGATACATACCACTGGCAAAGCAGTTCTTATATTTATTTATACCGTAGAAATGACGCTGCCAATGTAATATTTATTTTATAATTAACTGTTTCCCGTTTAGACTGATTCCACGCGTAACAACGACACAATGTTGTCTGGAGATGTACACGTGTTATCCACGAAAGCGAAATTAGAAGGATGCGTGAATTTCTCCAACAATACACCACAGTTAGGGGAAAGCCCGCAAAGTAATGGCGAAGTGATCGGTAGTCCGAGGAGTCCCGATTATCCTCCAAGAGTGTCCGTCAGTCCTGATCCTCGTAGTCCAGATACGACATTTCCCATCGGTATGATGTCGGCGAATTCTACGGTTATTATGGATACGGCAAAATATAACGAAGAGAACACCGATAGTGCAGTCACGTGTATAGATAAAGTAACTGAGAATCTGTTTTGTCCATCGCCAAAGAAGATAAGCGACTCACAAAGTGGCGTTACAAAAACAGAATCAAGCAAACGGCAAGATGCTATCGGAAAGGAAGATATCACGGACAGGGAATTGACAAGAGAGCCTATTGAGATTAAGAAAGAGCTCGTAGATTCGCAAGAAGAACTTGAAACGGTTAAATCCGAATGGGTAGAAGATAAATTTTCAGCAGAGCCGGGTAGAACAGAGTTGGCACCGGTGTCCCAAGACAAAACCACAGATTCCGTTATTAATCCATCTTCCAGTTCGCATTCAAAAACCTATTCGTCTTCAAGAGAGAAACGCTCGAAGGAAGATAGACGATATTGTTCACGGTGTGTCAAACGCAAAGGAATAAAAAGAGCGAGCATTGGTGTACAATGTAAACGGGATCGTCACATTTTGTCCTCGTTGAGCAGCAAGGTTCTCCCATTCTCAAAGTCTGTCAATGAAAACCTAAGGTTAAATCTACAAACGAAAAACTACAAGATGCTAAACAATCCGGTGACGAAAAAAGAATTGTTAGAAGGCCTAAAGTACAAAAAATTTATCCATATAGAAACGTATCCTAACGGTGGTGCGACAGTTGTCCATATGTTTCAGGATGAAATTGGTACTTTAACGAATGAACAAATGCAAGAATTGGCACAGGAGTACTTCAAGGTACGTAAATGCGACTCAATGTTATATATATATATATGTAATAATCAAATAAATTGAAGTAGCTTTGTAGCTTCGTGATTTTAACCGCATCAAAGCTCTTTCAGTTTCACGCGCGGTGGACTCTTATAATGAAATCTGTTGACATTTCCTAGGTGGTTTTCGGCGAAGATGAAAATGGAAATGCTCATCATGTTATGGGCATAGTACATAATGCAGCTGCATATCTACCTGATCTTCTGGACTATATGGCGAATAATTATCCCACGTTAACTGTAAAAAATGGAGTATTGGGTAGAAACAGCGACATAGAAACAACCACAATGGCTCAATACAAAGACCAAGTTTGTAAAGCTTATAGTAACGGTACTATTAGATACGGGCCGTTGCACCAAATAAGTCTGGTGGGCACTGTTCACGAAGAAGTCGGTGGATATTTTCCGGATCTACTGCAAAAATTAGAAGAGAATCCATTTCTAAAAATGGTAAGTACATCGTGTAAATTCACATATTTCTTATACATTTGCTAATGTAATCGTGTCGTATTCTAGACAATGCCTTGGGGACCTCTGTCCGTTGTAAAGATGGATACGCCGCAAGAATCAAACGACGGCCCTATATTGTGGATTCGACCGGGCGAACAACTAGTACCAACGGCCGACATAAACAAAAGCCCGTATAAACGACGTAGGACGGGCATTAACGAATTGAGAAATTTGCAATATCTACCACGGCTCAGTGAGGCTCGAGAATACATGTTCGAGGATCGTACAAAGGCACATGCCGATCACGTCGGCCATGGATTGGACAGGATGACCACAGCGGCAGTTGGCGTGCTGAAAGCCGTCCACGGTGGCCAGGCGTCCCAATATAATAGAATCACAAAGGACGTCGTGGCCTTTTACGCGGGTGACTTCACTGAACTTGTCGAGAAGCTACAGCTGGACTTGCACGAGCCACCGATATCGCAATGCGTACAGTGGGTGGAAGATGCAAAGCTGAATCAATTGCGTCGACAAGGTGTCCGTTACGCCAAGATAAATCTTTACGACAACGACATATATTTTCTACCACGCAATATCATCCACCAATTCAGGACGGTTTCGGCCGTCTCGAGTATTGCTTGGCACATCAGACTGAAGCAGTATTATCCAGAATCGCAGCATAGTACGAGCATCAGACACACTCGCGCAGTAAACGAGTCTGCTCATCGTATTAAGGAGAAAAAGCCTCTGGAAGCTGTCGGTATAGGCGACGAGCAGAAGGAGAATACGAATCGGCAACGTTTAGAGCAGAAACTGTCGATCGATTCTCTCGAGAAGGCGAAGGAAAGAGCGGCCGAATATCAGGGTAATCTGAAGAAATCCGATCAGCACGGGAAACATCGTAAGAGTCGACATCACTCCAGGCACTCGTCGCTCAAACGAAAGGATAAGGAAGAGGGTAGCGACAATCAGTCAACGGATCCATTTGGTAGCACTAAATCGTCCAAAAGTGAAACCAACGAACAGAAGCAGAGCAACGACAAGAGGGATGAGAAGAGATCCGAGAAGAAACATAAGGATCGTCGTCGCAGCAGCGAGAAATCGAGCAGTCATCACACGCATAGTAGCAGCGGTAGCAGTTCTGACAACTGTCACTCCTGCAAGAAGAAAAAATATGATAGCAACGGTCACAAGTTGGATCATCGTTGTGGTCATCACGAGAGAGACAAAAGTAAGAGTGTATCCAGTAAAGAGAACGTTACCGGTGTAGTAGAAGCGAGAATGGTTTCCAAGTCTGATAGTTCGTCTTCCTTAAAAGAGACTAAGAGACGATTGAGCGGATCAGAATTGTCTCCGTCGGGAGACACACCTGGGACCGGCGACGCTTCTCCGATTGTTCTCGACGAAGAATTATTGATGCAGCGGCAAAACGTTGCTAAAACGTACGCCACCGAGGTTGTAGACAGGGCATTGGAGATAGCTATCTACAAATCGAAGACTGACGTCGAAGAGGTGTGCCAGTCGCTGCGCACCGAAGTTTCGGAGGCTTCCAAGGAGGTGATAGAGAAGATCCGCAAGGAAAGCTTCGAGATCGCCGATCAATGGTGCAAAGATGACGCCGCAAAACTGAGATACTGCAACTTGCTCGAGATAGAAACCATGTTGGCATTTACATCGAAAATGGAATGCGCGACAGAAAATGCTGTTAAGGCGTTGATCGAAATGGCGGAAGACGAAGCAAAGGAGAGAGCAAAAAACGAGAAAATCGGCGATTTTGCAACCGACGGTAATCCAGGCAGCGAGAATTCGACAACGACGACGACCGGCGTTTCTTCGTATTCTTCCTCGTCCGTGATATCCTCCACGTCTCCGTCTACCGAGAACGAAAGACACAGCAACGGCAGAAACGGCAGCAGTGATGAGAACTCGCCGAAACCGTCCGAATCTCACGGCACGGCGCACTCGAAATCAAAATGCAGATGCAGGGACGAGAAGGATTGCAGAGAGCGAAGGCACAAGAAGAGAAGGGACCACGAGAGACGAGAGCGAAAGCACGATCGACATCACCATCGGAGTCCTATTCACCGGTTGAAATCCGAATCTAAAGTATCCGATGACGCCAACAAGGATGATGCTCCGAGCGTTCCTGGGCTGTCGCACAGTTACCCCGTCGTTGAAAAATCTGAGCGGGTTGACTCGAAAAACGTCGAGAAGAAATCGGAGGATAGGAGAAAGAAATGCCATTGCATTGGTCACAGGCATGGAGAGAAGCGGTCGTCCGGCAGTAACGCCAGTAAGGACGGCCACGCGACGTCGAGTCGCTCCCACTCTTCGAGCTCGAAGCACAAGCGGAAACCCAGCTCATCCGGCGAGCACAAGGAGGCGAAGAGACCATGTTTGGAGAAGGACTCGAGCGTGCGAACCTTGGAATCGAGTGCGCTGGTGAGCAGCGTGGTGAGCACGACAATGGTGACAACGACGTCGACGACGACGACGAACACAACAGCAACAACGACAAGTTCGACGCATCTGTCGCCGACGAACACTGTTGCGTCGACTACGTGAAAAGGTGATTTTTTGGCGACTGTAACACAATCCGTTCTTTAAGGGCGTGAATCCGCGCGCGACGCGACGGAGCGAAACCGGTGTTTTACTTGAACGCGAATTCTAATTGCATCCTCATCCCGCGCGAGAGGTGAGGGACGACGGAATAAATTATAGACCACGGGAGATGTACTTTTACCAAAGTAGAGATCGCCGTGATTCAATCCAAAGACGAGAGATAGAATCTTCACTTGATTGAGAGAGAGTTTGCTACCTTCATCCTTCTTCCCGCGACTACATATACATACATATGAATTTGAACACAGACACACATACCGCCTTAGTCTCGAACAGAGAAGCTAACGATACGAGAAGTAGTATTGTTCTCTAGAAAGTATATATACACATATATATGTCGCGGGGATTTCGTGTAATTTTTGATTTTTTTAAGGGATTTTGCAAAAAAAATAACGAATATTTTTTACATGAAATCCCTGCGACATATATACACATAACACCCTCCGATACAGGATCGCAAAAATTATTTTGCTACGAAAGAAATCCGGACGTCTCGTACACTGCTGAGAGAATTAAAATTAATATTTATAGTATATAGACGACCAAATGAGCGGCGTAGGAAAAGGGAATTTGTACAAATTTGATCGCGAAAATTGATCCCAATTAATAACGGAGCTGTGTGTACTTGTACATAGATTAAAATATTATTTCCTTTTCCGAGAATCATATCTCACCACGCGGAGAGCTCGCTTAAGTTATTTATATGCGTTATTCTATGCGTAAATTATTTATAATGATTTTTATTGCCCACTCTGCGCTAACGTAAAAACAAGTCCATACTAAGGAAACTTCATCGCGATTTCCCAATTGATGCGGCCGTACTCTTTTCGCAATTCTTGATAGCACGACTATGATTTGTGCTATAATCGAATGTTTATATCTTATATAATATGTAGATCGTCTTGTGTGTGCATGTCACATAAAATATAAATATTCATTTATATTTCATATAGATATGTAGAATGTCTTGAGGGATGAGACATCTTGTACATATATATATATATATAAAACGTAACAATTAAGGAACTGAGCATAGAATAAGGAAACATTTTTGCACGCGACTTTTGGTATACACATCGCAAAACTGTCGCGAAAGATTACTGACTTGATAATATCACTTATTATCTGTTGAGAGTTTATCTTACCCAGTAATAGCTAAGTAGAAGAATATCTTAACGCGCTAGTTGGTGGATAGTACTAGGTATATCGCCGATCCCTACATCTTTTCACGAGGGACATAAAATAATATATTTCAGTTAATCGGAAAAGTCTTTTTTCT
The DNA here is from genome assembly GCF_048541705.1 of Temnothorax americanus. NCBI lineage: Eukaryota > Metazoa > Arthropoda > Insecta > Hymenoptera > Formicidae > Temnothorax > Temnothorax americanus. The sequence goes on from NW_027509800.1 coordinate 458,413, forward strand.
CTCTCTTTTTTTTCCTCGCCAAGTCATTAAAACCATACTAACAGACGTACAAACTCATCGCCTTCGCAGATGAAAATGATTTGACAGTGAAATACTGTGACGGACATCGTAAATGTTAATGATATTTTCTCTATCCGAATACACAACACAGGAACGTTCTAAAAACAGTCGATTATCTAAAAATCTATCTAAAAATCGATTTCGACGAAACGCCGATGAAACGATTGACAATTTCTGCATTTAAACGGTAGAGAGAAAAATCAAGTTTTACGAATTTTGACAGAACTCCGCATATGTTTTATGTGCTTCGCGTTTGCGACAAATTTCTTTCTTTCCTTCATAAATACTCTCCTACATGTTTCGTTACAACAGTGTGCATACACAATAATGATTATATTGTTCGCCGTATATTTTATTATTTTGTAAGTTCGTCATATTTAGCACGATATACGTTATGATTCTAATATAAGAGAGACATTAATAAAAATGTCGATGTATACGTTGTGTTACGCTTTCGTTATACATGTAAACCCGTTTCTAGCTAACACAGCTATTTCATTCTCACTTCACTTTATATTAGTGCCTTCACGTTACGTTTTTAATATAACCGAGAGAAAAAGCTTGTAAGTCGAGAAATAAAAAAGATTTAGTATCTGCGTTACATTAATTTCAACCGCAGATTTTTGTTGTAATGTGACTTCTTAATAGATAGGTTTGTAGCGGCGTAAGCAACTTTCTTCCCCTTTTTTTATTATTATTTTTTTTTTTTTGCAAAAGAAGCCAAGAATGAAATGAGTAAAAAGATAAGAATGTATTTATTGGGTAATTGAGTACGACGAAAGTGTACACGCGATCTACCGTATAAAATCGTTCGAGCGTTAACGATGGAGTGTGTGTATTATTGCATAAATTCTAGTTCCATAGAATCGTAGGTGCCTAAAGTCAGCAATGATCCGATGAGATTATCAAAGGTGAACCTATTCGCCGCCACAGAGAGAGACTTCTTTTTAGACACTTTTCTATCCCGGAGACTCTTTTCCGAAAGTTCGTTTTCACGCTCGAGACCAACGACTTTTTCGGCTGATCGAGACCGACGAACGAAACGAGGAAGCAAAACTCGCGGCGAAAATGAAAAAAAAATGTCAAAACGCGAAAATTCGACAAGCGGATAATTACTTAAGAAAAACACCGAACGGATGCGTCCGTGAAATAAAAAGGACCAAATTGAGAAGAGATTGATCCGTATTCGTGTCCCTCCCATAAGGAGAGTGACTGGGATCAATTGGCAATACTTTTTTGAAATTCGAATCAGGATGTAGAATTCTCCTCTTAACGATTGAGCCCAAACTCCCTCGGACTATTCACTCGAAGCAGTAACGGTGAAACTAAATAATCATAGGTGCTGGATACTAAATACGCCACTTGATATTTTAAGGTGCCTTCGCTCTGTTCGCAGTAAAGCTATACCGGTTATCACCGATCATTTACCCAATCTATAAAGATACATTTTGATTTCCACATGCGTATGTGTGCGCGTGTATGTGTGTATGCGTATATGCGTGTGTATGTACAAGTAGAGCGTGTAAATTTTTATCAGCAACGACTAACACGAACGTATCGGCGTGTTGCTTTCGCTCCCAAAAACGTTTCATCGCGCGCGCAAATATTTGAGAGGGAGAAAGAGAAATAAAAAGAGGGAGAGTAACAACGAGAAAGTTTTCTTTCACAAAAAAGACTCGTAGATTGTACAGTAGACACTTGTGTAAATAACTGTAAGATATCGATTGGAATATTAGTCTAGGTCGTCGAGAAGTCTCGTCGTGCTAAACGAAGGGCACGGCCAGACTGTCTTCGAAAATCCCGACCGTAGCGCGCGAGTATTAAATTAAGAGAACCAGAATATATACTGACGAGTTAGTGAAAAACACTTGTTCAATTATAGAAGAGCAGAGGACTTGGATTGAGACTAGAAGGGCAGACGGATATAATTTTTGGAATAAATAATATAGAGCAGAGTTTAAACTAAAATTAAGTTTACATTAATTCAGAGTACGAGGAAGAGGGACAGAGTTGAAAAATCAAAAGAGTATACCTTGGCAGTCGGCCCTTCTAGCGTTGCCAAGAGTTAAGCCGAAGAGAGATAATATTTGTGTGTGTGTGTGCAAACTTTCTTTTATCGAAGAAACGAAATGGTCTACGTCGATAGATCTATTTCGTTGTAGAATTTTCTTCCGTTCTTCCCCTTCTTCGAGGGGAGCCTGAGTCTGTGCTCTTATTTTAGTTGAAATACAGGAAGCGTAACGAAGTGCCGCTAAAAAGAATAGACTCGATAAATTGACGCGCGTCGATTTTGACGTCTCGCGGCCTTTGTGTTTAGGAATAGTATTCTCCCTTGTTGATAGACCTACATTGTTTAATGTACAAAATCTCGAAATCAGTTAAACGGAAAAGTGCAATCATACCGCGTGACCCGCGTAATTGATTTTCTGTCGTAAACACGTTTCTTTCGTTCGAGCGGAAAAAATCAGTATAATACGCGAAGCGAATCCAATGGCCGACTTGACCGACTTTTTTCACATTGAATAATCGTCTTATGTTTAACAATTCCGCGAGACACGTATAACAATACAAAAATTAAAAAAACGCGTCTAACGAGCCGCAAATATATCGTTTTACCGTACCGTGAGCCGACGATTGTGAAATCTTTCGTATTCTCGTCGGTAAAAATGAAGAATAAAAAATGTAACATCGATAAGAATTTTTAGAGATATCGGTCAAGTTGGCCACTCCGTTCAAATAAATCTGTCTCACATCACGCGTATAGAATAGGTATCGCGAAATGGACTAAACGATATCCAAGTCCGCGATTCATCTTTTCTTTTATTGAAACAAACGTTAACAGGTATAGAGCGTTATTAGTTTCTAAACGTAAGCGAGAAATGCGTTTTGCAATACTTGGAGATCTAAAAAGAGAAGTGAAGGGTGGTAGAGACTTTATCCCCATTGTCCGGTAATCTCTCTTTCTCACCCTCTCTGATTTGTGCCGCGAATGATTTCACCCCTAGCCCGAAAGTACTTTCAGTTTCGATAATCGCCTCGCTGGCGCTGGTACGATCGACCGATCCCTCAGAGTCGCCGTTACAACGTCGCGCGGCGTTGTATAAAAAGAAATTGAAAAAGAGATATTATGTAAAACGATGACCTGCCTATGACGCAACGGGGATCCTGAGGGACCGGGAGAAAACGGGAGGCGACGACGGGAGGCAAAATCGGGCACCGAAAAAAAACTCGCTCGGGCGGAATTGTATAATCGCTCCGTACATATCTGTTGATATACCCCTATCGTATGGCGCGATGCGATGAGCCGGGACGCAAGGAGCGACGGACGATAGGATGCTAATCGCAGAGCTGCGTGAAAATGAAACGAAGCGAAAGAGTTTCAAACTCGAAGAGTTTGACCGCGACGGTTCACTTTTGAAAAAAGAAATCTCTGAGTGAGCGTAACTTACGAAAGGTGTATTTCTCTCTCCGCCCGTCTGTCGCTCTTTTGTATTCCGCGTGCGTATCGCGTCCCGACTTGGATGATCGAACGTTCGCTTGTAAAGAAAAATCAATGTAGCGCATTGGAGGTTTAATTATCGCTATCGAACGGTATACGCACGTATGCACGATGCATATGTGTATATATCACAACGGCTATTATTCTATTATCCCATAGACACGATATATTTGCGTTGACCAGTGAGGAATCGTAAAGAAATAAGCATATATAGTTATAAATATAAATATCGTAGCGTTTAGTTTTACATATTATACCAGTCACACGTGTAGAAGTCGCATTCCAACGTCTAAGTTTTTAATGAAACAAATAAATTACTTTGGTCAAAACGAACTCCGGTCACTCGGGTCTCCCGTGTTCCCGCGTTCCCGGCGAGTCCGCTTGCGCTGCTTGTCTGCCTGTAATCATCCGTATTGGACATTCTGACGCCTGCAATTTTTCCAGGAGACGTCGAGCGCTTCCTACGAGGATAGACCGATAGAACCGCATCGAGGAAAATTCCATAAATTCCTCTATGGATGGCGATTACGCTAGGTATGAGGTATCCGTCCGCCGTCCCCTCACCTCACCCCTGCAAGTGCACGAATTAGATGTAGATGCGGTCGCACTTTAACGAGAAGGGAAACTAGCGGGAACAATTGATTTGTTTCTAGAGAATTAGAGATTCTAGAGAACACCGAGGTTGGAAATTGCCTCGAAGGCCTCTTTGTAAGTAAGCCGTAAACTGTAAAGTGTAAAAAAAAAAAATAATAATCTTGCTAATTGCGAGGTGGTTTCACGGGAAATATTTGCATAACTGTAATGACGATATATTCCGCTCGAGGCCAATTGGACTACAATTTTTAGCCACTTGCTCGTTGAACCAATTATATTTTTTCATGTGGATATTGTGGGGGGGAATCCGGGACGAGCTGTAGGGAATTTGCGAACCCGGGAGGGAACAATAGGGGATTTGCGAGCCCGGGGCCCGGGGCCCGGGAAGTGAAGTAGTACATACGTAGGGGATTCTTCCGTGACAGGATGTCGGGCTGTCGGCACCGCTCCGCGGCTCGTGCGCGACGTAACTGCGCCAGGGCCAGAGCCAGAACCCAGAGCCCAGACATCACGGCGCGCTCGTCTGATTTGCAATATTTGCGCGCACTCGCTACTCGCGCACGCTCGTCGCTCATCCGCTGACCTGACGGTCTCGCAATTGATATCAGCTAATGCCACTTGCCGCAGGCACCGTCGTGTCGCACCGCGGGATGCAGTAGTCGCACCAGTCGCGGTAGTTGACTATCGACGGCGACTGCTGACTGCTGAGATAGGGTAGTGCTACGACTGCTACGGAGTACGGAGTAGCGAGACGTCGCTTGCCATCCCGGACGGACCGCTGTAAGGTTAAGCGCAAGTAGCGCGACGCGCGACGGCGAGATGGACGGCAAGGTCGACGACGAGAATCAGCGTGGAGTCAACGACGGCGACTGGGTCTGCCCTGACTCGCAGTACGTAGTTTCGCTACGACGATTCGCACCCTCGATCACGCCCCTTCTCCCTCCCTGTAACTACGTTTGTATCTCCCTAAATCAGGATTCGGGTGCATCACGATTGAATAATGATCCGTCGATTTTCCCCTCTCTTTTTCAGATGTGCCAATATCAACTTCGCCAGGCGTAACTCCTGCAATCGCTGTGGGAAAGGTACGCAGCTGTGCACGGTCGAAATATTAATGTTTTGCGATGTTGTTTAGCAACGGCGGTTTATATCGAACGTAGAACGCCACTTGCATATTGGATAAATAAATGTAGCAAATGGAGTAGCACTCCGAGCGAGTTTACTCCATGCGCGAGACGTTTGGACGCTCTTTATTTATCGATATAATTTTCTGATGCAGATAGAGGCGAATGTCCGAAAAAGAAAAAATTAGGTCAGGAAATTGGAAAAGCAGCCGCGGAAAAAAGTAGAGGTCTTTTCAGGTAATGCCACGTTTGGTATCGAGCTATTTCTTATTGGTAATAAACGATGTATGAGAAAATCAGTTACTTGTTGTATGTGTATGGAAATTGTGCATTTTAATATATTATACGGCGAATGGATACGAATAAGTGTGCGCATAAATAATAAGGTGAGAATTATAAGGGCAACTATGACCATTTGGATGTAAAGCTAACGTTTTTATGTGCGTATAAAGAATTTATTTATTAGATTTTAACGCTGTGTCGGGTTATTGGACTAAATGTCAACAATTCTACATGTATAAAAACAGGCAATGTAGTAACAGTGTACAATATTATTTTGCGCTTAATCATATTTCCGCAATGCCGTCTCTTTCAAATTATCTCTGTATGTGTAAAGCATAAAAATTTTATTGCAGCGCGGACGACTGGCAATGTAGCAAGTGCGGTAACGTAAACTGGGCTCGCCGGCAACAGTGTAACATGTGCAATGCCCCGAAATTCGGTGAGATAGAGGAACGCACGGGATACGGAGGTGGGTACAACGACCGAGGAGTCGTCGAGTACAAGGAGAGGCGAGACGACGATGACGAGTATGACGAGTTTGGACGGCGTAAAAAAAAGCGGAAACTGGAGAGGAATTCCGACGACGACTCGAAGGATTCCAAATACAGCAGCCCGTCGCGTAGTAAACCCAGAGACAAGGAAGAGAGGAACGAGGTAGACGAGGAGGAGCAAGAAGAAAACGTAAAGTCTTTATGCTTTAAAGCGACGTGAATTGAAAAGTGTGATGTCACGCTCTTCAGTAGCATCGATTGAAATACTTGGCGAATACTTAATCGGTAACGTAAATCACAGGAGGAAGAGGAAGAGGACGAGGAAGAGGAGGAAGATGGTGATTTATCCAAATACGATCTTAGCGAATGGGATGACTTTGCCCCAGCCCCCAAAAAAAGGTAATTATACGTACAGCTAAGTTATTGTCCGTTGTGTAAACGTTATCTTGACAACATTGTGAATTTTTACCTTTCAGTACAAACGGAAGTACTACGTCTTCAGAGGCGCAACGGTCAAGGTAAATTAACAGCGGTAATGCAATGCAAATGATATCCGTTAACTGCATTAACATAATTAACAATGCAATGCTTTCCTGTATTAAATTAACGACGTTTGTATCAAAAACGTTTATTGACAAGGCATGAAACTTATTTACAGAAACGGAGATGATCGGCGCGATTCAGGCACATCCAACCAATGAAAGGCTGTACAGAAGGACAGGTTTGACTTGGGTTTCGGGTATAAAATTGATTATGACGAACAGAGTTGCAGACAGCATACAGTGTGATGAATTTTGCTATAAATAATGTATAGTCCCAGATCCTTAAGACTTAAAGTATAGCTTGCTTTTATTGCGACTCGGTATATATCGCGTAAAGACATCGAGTTAGAGAGATTAGCGAATCGATTTAGCGAACCTTTAAGAAGCGCGAGTGTTCTTCTCATTCAACGTATCAACTTTTTACAGGAGTGAACCATGGGGACGAAAGAACGCAACCGGTGCTCGGCAACTAAGAAATATACGCAACAACGCAACAACTTTTAGTAATTTAGTATGCACCTTTGGACATAAAGTGGCCGATAATGTGTGACTTATTACAAAGGGAAGTCGACTAACGATAAGCTTTACATTTATAATTGAGCTCATAACTTCGTTGATCCTAAGGAAGCGAAATGTAGGTCTCCTATTTGCGCGGGTGTATCGTTGTTCTAACGATTGCAGAGTTTATGAAAAACTACTTCGGCGCAAGTAGCATGTTTCGCTAGCGAGATACGAGATTGTTAATTCCAACATGAATCTATAGAAGAAATTATACACAGCTCGTTTTACAAGCTAAATATGACGTTGTAGAAAAAGATCTTACTCCTATGTAATAGAGATGATGTCAACGCGCGCGCGCGCGCTCTGCGCAAGCCCCGTCGTCTCGCAGTGTTCTAAGATTCCTATTACTTTATCACAAACGTAACTATGTCGATGTAGCCGTGTCACCGCTTCACATTGCTCAAGTTGCCTGAAGGAATCTAACTTTTCTTCTTTTGTCCCCTCATCTCTCTCTTTTTACATCGTTCGTCTATGCATAATGCTCGGATTAAGTGGACAATCGTGAGAAGTGTAGTATTAAAGAATCATTCCCCAAACAGAGCAGATATGTATTTTGCATCTTTTGGAAGAGACCAAAAGGAAAGGATACGTTCTCTTGCTTTGACTATCACAGATTTGAGTAAGTTGAGAATCAGCCTGCTCACTTTGAAAACGTAGCGCTTTTTAAGTTAGTCGCGTCCCGCGTCTTGGCAGATACGGACTCTTTTATCGTCAACTCCGACGGCCGTTCTTGAATCGCAAAACGATTATCGATCAAATATCGTACTGACTTCTTGTAAATATCTTTATTTTTCATTTATAATAAAAATCATTCATCAACAACATAATTGTTCTTAGTTCAATTAATTCTTTCCTTATATTGTAAACTACAAGGTAAGGGTAGGGGGAGGGAGGGAAGTCATGATTATGCACAAAGTTGGTCATAGGGAGGATTGATGAAGGAACGTTCGGGACGGGCGATATTGAAGGATTATGTTGCAACAGGTATATATATAATATATATATATATAATATGTATAATATGTATATATGGTATATATGTACAATAATAAATTTGAGCTTGTTTGACTGTGTTTAAGTATTTTAGTGATAAAGGAAGGATGAATTACGGTACCGACGTACCAGAATCCTCTTGCTCATCATACCATGCACATCTGCATACGATTACTTTATCCCGAGCAACCATTATGAACAAAGCACAAAAAGAGAGGAGAGATCTCACCTGTTTTCTTCCTCTCTTAATTTTTTTTTACACTCGAATGTAGTAACGTATTTCTTAATCTAACAATGTGCTTCTCGATCGCTGAAGTAACGACTCCTACAAAACAAAAAAGAAAAAAAAAAGAGAAACCAGATTGTACATCAGTATTTACACGAACGCGCGTGGGACAATATTCATACGTCTCCGTTAACATTTAGGATTTACAAATAGTTCCGGAAGATTTCGATTTGAAACGACACTTCCAAAACAAGATAACAGATTTGGAAACACGACATTCGGTGTCATGGCCCAGAAATTAAAAACAGAAAACAAAATAAAAAAAATTTATGTAATACATACATAAATGTCATACACAAATCAAACGTTAACTAGAATTTTCGCGCGTCAGTCGTCAGGATTATCCTTGAAGGTAACTCTCATCAGCGATGCTCGTCAATACCCATCATTATTCCTGTCCTTTACATCATCGTGTTAGCACAGTTTACACTTCCAGAACTATCTCTCGCGTGATTAATAGAAACATCCCTGATATAGACGAAAGATAGAGATAAAGATAGATGGATAGTTAGAAAGAGAGCAAAAGAGATATTGAGAAAGAGAGAAAAAGAGGGATGAAAGGCCACCGTAAAAATCGTCCTTGTTCCCGTCGTCATTCTCGTTCTCGTCATCGTCATCGTCATCGTCGTCGTCGTCGTCGTCGTCGTCGTCACGATATGAATCAATACCGGGCAGCGTTTACTTCGGCATGAAAAATTGCTGATGCGAGTGCGAGTTCGGCGGTGGATGCAGATTAGGATGCGGCGGCCCGCTGCCTCTGGTACCAGTGGCGTAAAGTTGCTGCTGGAAGTTGTGAAACTGTTGAGCATAATTCGGGTCGGACATGCTGGGTCCGCTGCCGACGAACGGGCCGGTTTTGAAATTGCTGGTCGCACCGCCCATGCTCGGTGGTAGAGGCTGAGTAGCGTCGGGCGGCGGTCCCAGTCCCATCGGACTGGCCTTGTTGCCGGATACGCCGTACATGCCTGGATTCGGCTGGTTCGGCAGATTTTGCGGCACCATGTCGGGCGGGAAGACTTTGTCGGAATCCATGGAGCCGCCTGGGAAGACGCCGCCACCTACCATATGCTGCATCCGCATCAAGTTCGGTTGCGGTCGCATGTTGCCGACCGGTCTCATGGACGGGTGCATGGCGCCGGGAGAGTTCATGGACTGGCCATCCATTCTAGGTGAGGCACCCATACCGGGGATTCCGGCGGCATTCATATTGGACGGCATACCGCTATGCGGACCCCCCATGCTATTCGGCACACAACCGTTCGGGAAGTACTGAAGGTTCACGGAGGGTGTCCCTCCCATTTTCGATTCCAGATTGGACAGCGGATTAGTGAATCGCTGAAGGAAATCCAGACTGGGTGGGCCCCGAGGCGCGTGACCGACGTTTGGCCTGGCCGGCAAGTATTGTATGGTATTGGGTGCATTCGGCTTTACTTGAACATTCGCGCCGTTGTAGGGACTGGGCCCTACAACCCCATGGCCGGTTATCAATCTTGGTGGAGGCGCGTGTCCAGGGTCACCGCCAGGATAACCAGCACCGGCTGCACCGACGCCCGAATGGCCGCCCATTATTCCGTGACCACCCATCATGGCGGGATGTCCCATCTTGCTGGGAACTCCGCCGGGGCTGCCCGTATGCGAAGTGGTAGGGCTGTAGCTCGTTGGAGGACCCGCAAGACCCATGCACATTCCGCCAACCTCGTTGCCGGGTTCACCACTGGTTGCACCCATGTGACAGCTCCCGTTCATCTCGCCGCCCATCTGCATCATGTGCATGCCGGCATGTGGATTACCAAACGGCATCATGCCGCCAGCATTGCCGGAATGCATAGGCTCGTTGCCCAGCGAATTGCTCGCCGCCGTGTTCGTAAGCTGTTGGCTCATTTGCGCCAGGGATGTTATCGGATCGAAATTTGTACCCATGGTGTTCAAGCCACCAAGTCGACCGCCAATGTTGTTGGGATTGAGAGGCACGTTATCAGATGGTTGACTAACGTTTATGGACGGCCTGCCGCAGGGGAAGGAACCACCGGGGGGACCACCGCTCAACGATGGCACTACCGTCGAATTGCCAGAATTATTCGGATTTACCACCGTAGGCTGCTGTTGCGGAGGCTGCTGCTGTTGTTGCTGTGGTTGCTGCTGCGACTGCGTTTGCTGTTGCTGCTGCTGCTGCTGCTGCTGCTGCTGCTGCTGCTGCTGATCTTTTACGGACGGTGGTGACGTGTCGGGTTTCATGGTAGGCGATGCCGGCACTGTTCGCGGTGGACCCATACTGTCGGGTAGGCTGGTGTTGTGTGGCGTCGGACTACTTTGCGCGCTCGCGTTGGACTTGTTGCCTGGTTTCGCGGAATCCGCTGGAGTATGCGGCGCGGCGCTGCCCGGCGTGTGTGGTGTGTGTGGCGTGTGAGGACTATGCAGAGAACCCGTGAAGCCTCGGTTCATGCTGTCCATCTGTACAGGACTCGCGCCCTCTGATCTAGTAGGGAATTGATTGTTGCTATCTAAACTTCCTGGCAAGATTCTGTTGGGCATCTCCGAAGAATTACCGGTGTTCCTGTTGTCAATATAAAGGAAAACGTTATAGTTATGCGAGCTTTTTATATATATATATAATTATTACCCGAGATTTTTTTCGCTCGAGTCATGTATAACTCGAAAATTAAAATGAGAGAATGAAGATACTTACGTAGATGAATTGCCATCTTTCAGACTCGTATTAGGTTGTTTCTGAATGGTCAGTTCCTGCCCCTCGAACGTGCTAAGGTACTGAAGTTGATGAGGGCTCGGTACTGGCATCAGATTTGCTTCCTTCACGGCCGATGCATTAACGTTCCCAGCATGTTGCTGCTTCTGTTGAGCTAAGGATTGTAGCGTTCGGCAAAACATACCGTCCACTAATGCAAAAGGGGCACACAAATGTAATTTATAAATTATTTAAAAAATTCACAAGTCATACTTTGAGATCTAAAGTCTTCGAGCAAACTTACCGTTTGCTTGTTGATTGGTAGGAAAATCGAGGGAAGCATCCTTTTGAGCAGTAGCACCACTAGGACTAAGTGCAGCAATATGGGAATGAGAGACTGGTGTTCCTGGATTGCTGTGGTTCAATCGCGTCGTCGAAACGGCTGCTGTGGCTGCCGTGGAAACGGTCGGGTTCGGAGAGTCCTGACTCGTCGGGCTTTGCCCCGGCAGATGGCTGGTCCTCTGATTACCAAGCTGGAACTGCCTGTTGCAGTCGGCCGGTGAATTCAGAGCGGAACTTGCGCGGGGTGACGGTAGCGATAGATTGCTGGTTGGATTGTTGGGCGACGATGGATTCGGACTTTGAATCGCGATTGGCACGCTGGCGGACCGAGTCGTTTGATGATACGGTGGTGGCGGACCTTGACTTCGCGGTACTCCGATCATATTGGCACCGCGCAATGGTACTGCACCAGGATTACCGACAGTTGTCTAAAACATGAGATGCGTGTATATATTTACATATACATATATATTTTTTTTTCGCAACAAATATTTTATCCACACGACATTCAATTAAGTTTATCACACAAAAGAAACATATACCTTATTTTTTCCCTCAAGAAAGTGATGCTGCAATTTATGCCAATCCATAGACGAAGAGCATTGATTTGGAACACCAGGAGGAACATTCGTCGGAGGACACGACACCGTCGTTCCTTGCGTCGTATCCGTTAAAGCATTGCCACTTTGTTCCTCCTTGTGACCGTGAAACAATATCATTTGCATTTTTCGTAAGGTCGCCAGTTGGACTTCTCTGTGCTGCCTTTGTTTCGGCGTCAAGTTTTCGTCTGGAACTTTGACACCTTGGAGAGATGGTTGTAAACCTCCTGGGCCTGGGCTCGTTGTGCCACCTAACAAATTTGGACTGTGGCCCATGGTAGCGTTATTAACGGGTTGAGGGTTGGCTGCGTTAAAAATATAGAATACATTAAATCTTGTACAAAAAACAGTTGACAATTTATTTAGATAAGATTTAATAAAAATTGTCCGAATTACCTGAATTAGGTGAATTCGGCACAAGGCAAGGCACGTCTATGTTTCCATCGTCCAACGATGGTTCAGAATTACCGAGGGAGTTTCCACCGTTTATGTTTCGCAAGTTAGGTTGTTCGTTCCAAAATTGTGAAGCATTCGGATCTAGCGCTGGTAAATCCGGGGGTTGTTCAGTCGGGAAAGTATTATTCGCATTTCCCTGATGGCCTTTCTGTTTCATCATAGCAAGATTATTTAACCATTGAGCAGGATTTTGTCGAAATTGATTTACTTTATTTGGATGTTTCTAAAAGAATAAAACGGTAAATATATATTAATGGCAATCAAATAAATAATAAGTAATATATGTGTGGTGTGCGTGTGTGTGTGCGCGTATGAAAAGACAAATTACCAAAAGTAACATTTTATACGATATTTACATTGAAAATTATATGAATCAAAAACCGAGAGAACTTATGAAATAAATGAAAAAATAAGGATATGAAATAATATTGCATTTTCATATTTTTATATTACACCGCTAAAAAATTATGCTAAATTTTTCTATAACTAAAAATTCAATTTTTGTAACAAGCTGCTCACGTGCGTAACGGAGAATCTAGTACAGTACTATTAAAATAATTCAACGCCGCACACAATACCTCCAAATATTTTTTAGTGCCTGGTTGCGCACAATGATAAGCGATGATCGTAGAATATTCGCCTCTCAACACCGTCTCTGCGGCTTTATTCGCCAACGTCGTAGAAAATACAAAAATCTGACTCTGCTGTTGCATGTATTGAGCCTCCCCGCCGCTCGTACCAGTTCCCATCTGTTTTCCCACAACATTGCTGACAAGTGGTTGAATGCTGTCCGCTGTAATAACATTTCCACTATAATCTACAGCAAAAAGGACACGTTGATTAATCTAATATAAATTATGCGAGCGAAGAGAAGCAAACACATAATTGACGTACGAATAAATACGATAAAGATCTGCGGATATAAATCGAGTTATTCTTACCAGGTAGTTCGTCGGCGGGATTGTTAGGGTCTCCTTCCTGCTTGACCGAATTCAGGATGGGCTGATTCCCATTAGCGTTCCGATTCTCCCCGGACATGGTACCTTCGCCGTTAGACGGATCCAAGCAAGGATCTCTCGGGCACTCGGAGGTGTCCTCTCCAGTCGCATCGTCGTTTCCACCCGTGCCTTCTTCCTTAATTTTAACAGGGTCGGCGTCAGGTTCATCCTTGACAACCGCGGTAGGTGGACAACAGCTGGGCTCGTTGGGCTTCTTTTCAGTTTTCATGGCTGGAGCGTTCCAACGTTCGCAAACGACCGAGCGGGTCAAACCTTGCTGACGCTGCGGTTGAACAGCGGGAATAGACGCATGGCCACCAGCGCTATGCCCTGGTGTCGCGCACGGCACGCGTACGCGAGAGAGACACGGGGCTGGACGAGTGGAGAAGACAGTCAGAGAGGATAGGTTAACGGCAAGACGCACGTCGTCCGGTCGAACGTAGATGACGCGCGCTCACCAGACGGCACCCACGAAACCGTTCGCAGCTCCGAGCATCGCCATGTGGCCACTCGCCGTGGAACAACACGATGGATCGGTACGGACGACGAGAGAGTTGAGTCCGCGGAGATGCCGCGGAGGAGCCTCGCCTCGGAACACGAGCGAATTACGCTAGGGCGAACCGGCTGGAAGCTGCGCCGGAACGCGACGATAGTCCCGTAGCACTGATCCGCGTGGGAGAAAGTTTGTCCCAAGCGTCAGCCTCACCTCCACGGCGAGAGCATAACGCACCTTTTCGGCTGCCGATGTTGCTGCTGTGTGTCGCGCGCGGCTGCTGCGGCTGCGGCTGCGGCCTGCGGCTGCGGCTACGGCTACGGCGGTGGCGGTGGCGGTGGCGGAGCAGCGGCGGTGCGCGGTGCGCGGCGCATTCACGCGCCGCGGGGCCACTCACGGGGACGCGACGGGTCCGGGTATCAAACGGCGGTGCGGACGCACGCTACTTGCGCGACTCGGGGTGTCCTCCTTGCCGTCGTACGCGCGAGCATTGTTCTCTCGATCCCCGACTTTATTTGTCACTTCATGGTCGCTTTGATTATTTATTTCTTTTACGCACGGCTGCCAACTGCCCGTCGAAAATTCGACGGAGTCGCCTGTCGCCCGATGGCGCCGTCCGTGCGCCCGACGGAGATGGAACGTAGCGCGGTCCGTGCGGGCGGAAGCGGGACGCGAGACGCGAGTATCCGTGTATCGTGTCGTGTATCGTGTCTTTGCCGCGCGCACGCGCGCTCGCCCGCCTCGCGCCGTCGCGCCGTCGCCCGCGAGGGTTACTATTTTAGTCTTTCTTTGGTTATATTTTCGCCTTCTCGCCTTCTCGTCGCCTCTTTCGATCGCGGCGGCGACGACGCTCGGACGCTGTCCGCCTTCGCGTTCACGTTCGTCGACGGCGCTGCACGGCGGCACGGCGCGATAACGAGAAGAAAAAGAGGATGCTTTTGCCCCCAGATTTTATTTCGCACTCGAATTCGCGTCCCGCGTCCCGCCTTCGCGAATCGAGGCTTCGCGAGCGGCGAGATCGAGTCTGGAATGCGAAAAGGGGGGCTGGGGGTTGGGGGCGAGAGCGAGTTGGGAGTTGGGCAGGTTGGGCTCGCGTCACTCGCCGACTCGCGTGGCGGTGGCGATGCACCCTGCATTCCCCGAGTTTCTGGTTTCTGGCGAGCGAGACGGGAGACGGGACGGGACGGGACCAGTCCCCGCAGTTCCGGCGGCACTTTCAAATTCTCGATCGTAAGGAAATTGCGAGAACGAGAACTCTCTCGCCAAATAAAATTAATTTTATCGATCCACGTTGATCCACGTCAAGCTCGCACTCACCGAATGTTTCCTCGTTCTTCTTTCATATTCGTTTCTTCTCCATTTCTACACGAATCTTTTTCAAATTTTCTATCTGCGCTTCAAAAAACATATAAACGTATTATAAGTTAAAAAAATTCGATAACGAGCGGTATAATCCGTTTTTCCAAGTTTTTCCATGTTTTATAAACGCGTGGAAGTTCGATCGCGAGTTAGCTCTACTATATTAATAAATTGTTATTTATAAATTATAGTCAATCTCAGACTGGTAAACAAATGCCTCTTTTTTTTTTAATTTGATCATCGATCTATAAAAGTACTTTTGTAATGAGTTTGAATCGTTTTTAGCTTCACGGGAGTTCGGCGTTCGAGAGGTTCGCGCGATAACCTAGAATGGGACAAAACTGCACGCCGCACGGCACGTTAACGATTGACGTGGACGACGATAAAATGTCGATATTACTTCCGGCATAATCATAGAGATCCTTTGCATAGAAATTCGAAATTCACGTGAGTGAATTAAACGACAAACGTGTCTCGCAGTTCCGTCCGGCACGAGGGTACGCGAGTCGAGGAGAGGAGCGCGCAAGGTGAAAACAAGAGAGCGCGTAGAGTGGCGTAGACCTTATTATCTCTTCTTCGAACGGTGTTTTTTTACGCGAGAGAAAAAAAAGACGGGTTTCACGCAACCCACGCAATTGGTACGTAATAATAATAAAATATTTGAATTTAAGACGTGCGCATTGCAGTTTTTATCATTGTTGAAGCATAACCTGACCGTTGTGCTTCGACGCTGGAACTTTGGTCTGTTCGTCAGGATTGTTAAAAAATTTTTATGCTGCAGCGACAGATTAATATTGCGCTGAGAAAGAACCGAGTTTCCGAAGAGATGGCTCAGCTGGAGCTGGATCCTCAATTTACCCAGGGGTTGCGACTCCTTTACTCTACCAACAAGGACTCTGCGGAGCAGCTGCGAGCTCTGTTGGACGAGGCGATTAAGCAAAAATATGGGCCGTCCAAGATGCTCTCCAACGTGCTGCATAAAAAGGTAATCGATATAGCTTGTTCCGTCGACGTGGGCCACGAAGCAAGAGCAGGTCTCCAAGGTTTTCTATTTGTTTCTCAGTACACGATGGAAGAACCAGTGTTGAGCGATCACAGCAGCAGCAGCAGCAGCAAGAAGAGCAAGAGTTCCAGCTCGTCCAAGCATTCGAGCAAGTCGAGCAAGAACAGTTCGCCAGTTAATTTGCCAGCGCGCGACACTCCACCGGACATCCTGCAGTCGGACGATACGTTGGCCCTGGAAATTCTGGAGGATGATCTTACGTGCGTTATTTGCAAGGGCATGGACGTCGGGGCGAGGAATAGGCTTGTGGAATGTCAGGAGTGTCATTCTTTGTACCATCAGGAATGCCATGTTCCCCATATCTTGGACTCCCAGATAGATAACGTGCCAAAACAAGTGTGGTACTGCTCTAACTGTACAAAGTCTCAGGTGTGTGGTTAGGCACATTTTATATTTCTCGGTGTCACATTTCATTTACTTACAAAAATTCTATCTTTATCATTAATCACCAATAAGGAACTCGCGTTAAATTTCAAATAAGATAATATACCGTATATCTCTTACTTGCCTAATGTTGATGAGAATATTTTATCGTAAGAATCCTCTATTTTCTCATTGCACGTGTATTAAACTTATAGACGCGAGAAGTCGTGTGAATCTTTTCCTTGTGCTATACGTCGAAATAATTTATTTTCAACGCGTTGCCATATACATTTAATATAGATTGGTGAAATATACCAAAGATTCTCTCTTCAGTTCGCAAATTAATAAATAACTGTAAATCTTGATTAACTATCGTAAGATCCGTTTTTGGAAACACCGGACGTATGCGGACTAAAATACGCATGCATTTGCTAATGTGACGTAATGAAAAAAATTTTTTCGATATAGATTTTATTAATCAAATATATTATTGTGACATACGGAAGGAGTAATTTATTTCGATATGTTAAATATAAAAAAATATTTACGTGATTTTCTGCTTCTAATGTCGTTCGATATGACTGCGGTAAGAAAATCATTTTATATATGATTATTATAATTTAGGTCTCGAAAGAAAGGTGTTCGCCAAAGACTGTGATAGAAAACAAATCTAAGGAGCAGAAAAAGTCTAGTTCAAGTAAGTATATAAGTACGAAAGCACGTTTTTAATTGACACACGTGTAAAATTAATCACTAAACTGTTAATTTTTATAGGCAGTGGAGCTAAGATAACACCAAATATCCATATTATCAGCGCGGATAAGAGACTGAAAGACATGATGAAGAAAGCTAAGCAGGACAAACGAAACACGGGTACTGCCACGAGTTCAAAGAGCTCTTCATCCAGTTCTCCTGCATTATCCTCAGCCAAATCTCAGGATAAATCGTTATTATATAAAATCAAGTCAGGGGTAGAATAAACTGCTTAATTTGTGAAAGAAAGAATAGCAAACAAAACGGTACGATAGCATATGCAAATAGTGTATTTTATAGAAATATAATATGGAACAGTTTTTTTTATTGATAACGTAATTATTTTGTAATTAATTTTGTTAATCTAGGAGAAAGGGCGACAATTTTTGTTGTTACTTTTTTATGAATATATTTTCGTACGACCAGAGAGAGTAAGACAGAAAGAGAGTAAGATAGAGTAAGAATCGCGCGTCCCATTATGACAAAGACAGAAATTCTAGATAGATGACGTTATTAATGTGTATTTATATTGAAGTTTAATCTCGAATTACATTCAATCGATATTAATACAATTGGGCCTTGTGTAGTGTCTGAATTTCTTACTGCCTATATAAATACAATTCCATATTATACAATTTATTAATAATTGTACAAACGTGCCATGTAAATTTGTTATTTTTAAGCTTTCGCATTATTATTACAAAAATATTAAGTATGTAGAAAATAATGACATAATATTACTATCGCGCTAATAATTATTACACACGTAACATCGTTCGTAATACAAGTCTGCGTTGATAGTTTTAATGTAAATATACAATAGATCATTTTTTGATACCTTTTTATTGAGATATTTATAAAAGGAAAGCGATAAAATTATATAAACTTCACATATTTCAAGATTACGCATTAATTGTACTATTATATATATATATATAGCATATACACAATTTTCGTCACCAAAATCAACTCGTACCGAGTACGCTAATTTATTACTGGCGTAACGATACAAGATCGACGCCGGAATTGATGTTAGTGTCAAAAATGCACAGTGGAAAACTATAACACACGCGCCAAGTACGTTCTAATGTATACAAGATATACATATAAACTCGTGTATCTCCGCGAATGCGGAGGTGATTTAGTTGCATACAAGAACTCCGAATTAACATAACGACTTGCGTAACGACACTTGACGACTTTTGAATAGGATAATTCCGAAAAGTTCACGTTTTACGTATCCGTATATTTATAGTAACGATATTTAGATCTTAGCGCATCACACAACGAGCTGTGATAATTTTACACGGGCACGCGGCGCTGTATCGCGCTCGTCCAATTACAATAAAAATCTTTACAAAGACTCCCCCGGAAGAGAATTTTGAACCTCGGAGGTCCACGAAGGACCAGAAAATCGATCGCCATCTCCGCACGTGTCTTTGTGAGCACGATTCGGACGAATGGCGACAAATTATAACGATCCAAATTACAGGACACGATCCACCGTGTCCCGATCCCGTAAGGCTGATAGCAGGGTCTGTACAGCTGAGACTGCGGGTGGGCAAAGAATAACGAAGAGATAACGAGATGCGAGTCGTTTATAATACCAATATATTTCTTGCGATTTTTCGTTTTAAATGCACGTAGTCATTTGTCCCTACGTCCCATCGACAATTTGGCAAGAATCATTTCGTTCTCTCGAGTGTCACTTCAAGTCTACTCGTGCGCGAGATCGGCGAGATGAGATGGGGGGAGGAGTAGGCTCAAGTACTATGTACAATGGAGGGGAAAGAGAGAGAGAGAGACAGAGAAAGGGGGCTACTTGCGAGGGGTTGAAATTACACACATACACTCACACGTGGATACGTACGCAATTATACACGCGCAACAAGCGTGTAAAGGCATTGTTGCGCTCGGCTTGATGAACAGTAGAAGACAGACACTTCTCCAGGATACTTTTAGTGGCAATCAAGGCTGGTCAACATACGTCCTTATTTTTTTTTTTTTTTTTTTTTTGCAATCTCAAACAATCCGCTACCGAAGACATATCTTTTTAGGACCTAGGACGCTGATTCAGAACGGAACGAGGACAACAGTTGTCCAATATTGGGGTCAATTATCACTCAATTATCAGCAATTAAGATTAAAATAGAATCTAATCGAAATAACGCGCGCTTCAACCGGAAGGATTTCCCGGAGGCGAATGTACATATACAAGAGAAATGTCCTTAACGGGGAAAAATTATTGGGATCATCCCTTCCATTCTCTTTCTCTCTCTTTTCTCCCTCTCGTCGAAGCTTAACAAAGGGAGCTTTCCAGCAAGCGACACAGGTCGACACAAGCATCGTTCTATCTTTCTTTTTTGGTAATGAGCAACAAAGATAAAACGATACTTGTGTCGAGTTGTGTCGCTTGCTGGAAAGCTCCTAAAGAGTAATAATAATCTTAATTCGACACACGACGTGTTCGGATTTATATATATATATATATATATATATATATATATATATATATATATATATATATATATATATATACACTACGAAGCATGACACACTAATTTTGCCCCACGGACGCCGCGAATCGCCTCTCCTTTCAGTCCTCCGTTACGTTATTAATTACAAACGTTGAATTGCAGAATTGACAAGCTTTTCAAATGGATGGAGTCGACTTCCGACCGTACGGCCCGCCGGGAAACTCTGCCGCGTGCT
Organism: Temnothorax americanus; assembly: GCF_048541705.1. Classification (NCBI taxonomy): domain Eukaryota; kingdom Metazoa; phylum Arthropoda; class Insecta; order Hymenoptera; family Formicidae; genus Temnothorax; species Temnothorax americanus. Next base: position 478,666 of record NW_027509800.1, read on the forward strand.
TCCCCGGTATTTATTTTAAGACGCTCACGGTTCTGCACCTTCGTGGCCGCCGTTTTTAATGAAATATTCAGCGGACACGCCGACACGCAGCGTATAGAGGTAGCGTCAATATTTTACCGTTCGCTTCTTCCCCGATAGCGGGTATACACACGCGCGCGCGCCTCCGTCCCTTGCATGCTTACATTTATTTTTATCACCCGCTTGTGACACACAAACGTGTAAAGATTATAAGAAGCGAAATCTTAACGAGAGAAACCAGATAGAGAAACGGATATATATAAGCGCATTTTCTTTCCTTTCTTTCCCTTATCCTTCGACGCGGCAGAGCTGCGAGCCCTCGTACGTTCGCAAAGTATAGGGTGACGCTATATGAATTATATCACGCTCGAACGTTGCCCGACATATATAATATTTTACATGCCGCATGGGAGTATCCTCCAACTGAATTTCACCGAAATAACAACGTTCCGCGCCTGTCGTGAGGCCAACTGGCACCCCGATAATAGCGACGACACGCGCACGCGGGTGCTTGCATGTGTGTGTGTGTGTACATATACGAATACGTGCGCACGAGCGTGTCTCCATGTACGTCAATCTGTACGACGCGATATATATTCGAAGAGACGCAAAGCGGCAAAGAGAAACGCCCGTATTCGCGCCGCATGTTTTAACGCTAAACGCGCGCAACGTCGCGAACGCCGTTTAACGGCGAACGCGCGACTGGAATACGAGATACGAGATCGAGCGCAATTTGCCGTTCCTCTCCCGCTTTTTTTCCCCCGCGATAATACGCGATGATACGCGGGAGGGTTCCCCTTTGACGGGGAAAAATCTCTGTGTCTGCACGCGGACGATTCGGCGATGCGGCTCGACCTCTCGCCTCTTTAAATGCGAAACATGGCATGTGGCAGTGACAATAAATAAATAAAATAAAATAAAATAAAATAAAAACGGAATCAGAAGGCTGCGCGTACGTTAGAACTTGACGAAGGACGTTTGTTCACTTGTGTGTATGTGTACAGGACTCGGTATATAGCGACGGCAATTCTCTGTCGTTGTATCTCTCCTCCGCGAGTTGACCGGAAACAACGTTAACGGCAGTGTGCTCCGCGGTGCGGTCTAATCGCGACCGCCAGCTTAGTTCCGGCTCTCTTCCTCGCACATACATATACGTATACATATATATAATATATAAATTCTTAAATATAAGTTTGTGTCTTTTTCTTTTTTTGTTTATTAAATAAGTAATGACGGCTTTTTTATACATCGTTGGTGTAAAGTGGAAACCGAAAGGTGTACGATACTTTCAACGCAGGACGAGCGAGGTGCAAGCCGGTCGCACCGTCTCTCGCCCGTATCATGGGTACAATCGTCAATTTAATCATGTATCTCACACACCAAGCGTACTTTCGTTATCCTGCTCGCGCGGACTTTCGATACCGGATCGAAATTCGTTAACAGGGAGAGGGAAAAAAAAAGAGTACTTCATTGCGAATGTCCGCTTACCAATCTGCGCGCACCGAGCTCGAATGTGAAAATTCCGCGAGTGGAGCACATTACATATAAATACCGCGCGACTTCGGGGGTTGAATTCGCGGACGGGGACGATGGCACCTCCGCGAACCTCAAGCTCTACGTACGTAGAAAAATTTACACGAAATACGTTTGCGATAATGGGGGGGGGATGGGGGGAATTCGGTCTCGAAAACGAAAATCTCCGTTAATCTCGTTCGGGGGAAGACTGCGTCAAGCGGTAGCAAATTCGCTCGCCTCGCGCGAAGTCGGGATCTCCACAAGTAAACGGTATGTTAATTAATTAGCGAAATCGATCGCGACGGTCCACGTGCCGGGAGGACCCGATAATAGAAATGATACCGCGCGCGCGCCTATTTTATTTAGGGGCGGAAAACCGTGCCCGGGAACGAGCGGATCTCTCACCGCGTCGAGACAGATGGCACACGTACATACGTAAAAAGGGACGTTATGTTCCACTTAAAGAGTCAGAAACGGGCATGCGGATACGGATAATTCGTACGATCCGATTACAAAGAGGACGTGCACACGACGAAGTGTAAAAAGACTCACAGTTAGCACAGATTGACGTACATCCGCGGTCGAGAGAGAGAGAGAGAGAGAGAGAGAGAGAGAGAGAGAGAGAGAGAGAGAGAGAGAGAGAGAGAGAGAGAGAGAGAGAGAGAGAGAGAGAGAGAGAGAGAGAGAGAGAGAGAGAGAGCTCCTCGGTAATATAAATAAATACGATACACGTGCATGTAATAGAGAGAGAAAGGGGAACACACAGGTTGCCGCGAATGGTCGCAAACGCGCGGGGGAGCCTGGAGACCTGGGAGTGTAATTGAAATTACGACGCGCGAACGTATTAAGTACAAGAGTGTGAGCACGTCCCCAGCCTCCCTGGACCTATACCGATGACTCGCCGATCAATCTTCGTTGCGCCTTCGATTGAACGACGAGTTTCTTACATTGGCTCTGAACGGATCGACAGACTTCGTAAAAGTGCGCGACTCGGAAAAAACTTGGCAGTGCGTGCCGAATACGAGAATCGTTACTAATTTTCCGCCGGTATTACACAACGCGAGGGTCATTAAGAATTTCCTTAGAAAAAAAAAAAAAAATATATATGCAAGTTAAAAAGGAAACTGCCAGTCTTATGTTAACTAAAAAGTAAGAGTTAGATCTTTTAAAGAATACTGCGTGTCGTTGTGCCACGACGAGTGTCCGCTAAGACCTTATTGCGACAATAGCACATAAATCTCGGCCAGAGTATATATCAGTGAATACAAAAACTTCTCTTCAGCACGATCAAAACAGTCTATAATAGTCTCGCGACGTGATTAATGTAAAAAAGGTCCGTTTCGTTTTGCATCTGTTACACTTAATAATATAGCATAATTAATAGGCAGCATTAATAGTTTTATATATATATATATATATATATATATATATATATATATATATAGATAGATAGATAGATAGATAGATAATAATAATAATAATAGAGAAATAATAATTAATAACCGTTGATATCGTAATAATAATAATAATAATAATAATAATAATAATAATAATAATAATAATAATAATAATAACACAATAATATAATAATACGTACAATGGAAGATAAAAATTTTTAGATGCTCCACAAAATGGCCTTTCTAAAAAATTATTCGCACTTCGTAAACTACCACGTATATAGCAGATCTAGAGAGACTCAGAAGCAAAATAAGAGATAAAAAGATAAAAGAAAACAATTTCTTCGTTCGACAATATACGTAGATAGGCCTAGAGTAGACTGAGCTGCTCTTATAACTTTTAACTCTTAAATTTTTTTTAACGTTACTTTAATCGCCTTAATTTAATATTATCTGTTACTCTGTCTCTGAATTATAAGGGTGCGTAACCCCCAACTTATAATACATATAGTCCCTCTCTAACTAGCTCACTACAATCCGTGGAGGTGTGTTGCGCATGATTCTTTGCTTTATATATATATTTTTCATATATATATATATATATATATATATATATATATATATATATATATATATATATAACATATTAATAATTATATATATCATAATGAAGATAGTAGGCATAGCCACTCGTGCTCGGATCACAGACTACTCGCTGCCGTACGTCGCTCCCGTACAAACAGTCTGGTGGACACTATGGCTTTCTCTCACTTACCATTAGACATGTTAATTTTACTTTATGTTATGTATTCCGTATTTACGTACACACGTATAGATATCAGGTCGGCCATAAAATTTTACATTTTAAATTTCTTCCCTAATAAGTATTTGCACCGATCCACGTCTCGGATCCTCAAAAGAGTCTCGACAGAGAAAGCACGACGGCGTTGTACGAGAGTAAAGGGTTAAAATAACTTAATATTACATAAGACAACCAAATATCTCTCGTTTATCCCCCCTACGATACGATAACAATAATCACCCGCGAAAAAATATCTTACAAATTGAGATTCGTTCGAATTCGATGAGATTTATATATAAATACTTTGCTCGTTTCCTAGAGAGATTCAATAGGCGTCTGTCCAGCGTCGTGATTTAAGGATCAGAGGCGCGTACATTGCCTACCAATATCCATACATGTTTACAAGCGTATTTCGGTATGGCCAACACGTAAAGACGGTAAAATACTACCACGAGAACTGTCTATCCCGTGACCTATCGCCTGACTAGCCCTAACGAAATCGCGTGTATCTTTTTTACGGCATTGTTATTCACACGGTGTGTTGTAATGTGTAATATTTGTACATATGTAACGAGGTGTATCTGATGCATGAAGTGGAGGCACTAGTCAGTGTTTCTGGAGAGGTTGACGGGTCCTGGGATGGAAGTGAGGAGGGTATGTCAGCAGGCACTGGTCTCTTCTCCCTCGAGCGTGTACGCTACGTTTTCTAGTCTATGAGCTAGGTGTAGTTTGCGACAGCCCACATCTGTCTCCAAGGCCTCTAGGATCTGAAAAGAATTTTATAAAACACCGTCACGGCCTGATCTTACTGACCGAAATCCTGAGAGGGAACGGGCGATTGTGATAATATAATCGATTAAACGTGTTACTCACTTGTTCATAATACTTGCTGACATAGATGTAGAGCTCTTTCAGCGCCGCGATCACATCGAACTCGTTGGCGTGAGACGCGCTCAGTTGCTGCATGGCACTAGACATCTCCTGGTCGGTGATCTGCGGCAGTCTTTGCACATCCGTATAGAATCGACCGACTTTCTCGCGATAGTGCGGTATGTCCTTGGCGAAGAGCAGCTTGTTAGACGGCGAGTCCTTGCCCAGTCTGTGTTCCGTCATCGAGCACGAGTCCATGAACGTCTGCGCGATCACGGAGAGACTCGAGTCCACCGTCGTGGACTTGTTTATGTCGAACATGAAATCTGGATTCTTGATAAAGTTCACCCAGAACCGGAGCGGCAGACTGTTCGACTTCCACGCGTGCGCCACTTCCGGATCGACGATGCCGTGTTTCTTGGCAGCCTCGTCGAGGAGATCGAACAACCATTTAACCGCGCCAGGCAACGCCTCGTTGGCGGTCAGTATGGTGTTTAGAAAATCGTCGACGAACTTTTGTACGGTGCCCTTCGTCGATAGCAATCGCGTCAGAAATATTTCCGGGATCGCCTTGTGCGTTCGCTCGGGATGATGGTGCTTGTTGCTTCCGGTGAAGCCCAAGCCGGGCGGATAATGCACATCCTCGATGGGCCTTACCAAATGATAGAGCCGCTGATTGCCGTCATGGGCGCTCTCGACGTCGCCGTTCGCCGTTATGATGGGCGGCGAATGTTGGGAGTCGAAGTACAAGCCGGTCACGGGATGATTGTACGTTACAGGACTGATCAGCCCGTGATTGGGCGTGGATGGAAGATGCGTGGACGAACAATGATTCGAGTGCCGGTATAGATGATGATGCGACGGCTGGTGGTGCGGATGAATCGACGGCTGCTGCTGCTGCTGCTGCTGCTGCAGCTGCAGGTGATAATGCGAGGGCTTGCAATTATGGCAGGGCGGTTTACACGCCACCGAAAAGCCGTCGTTTTGCCGGGGAATCAGCGACATCACCGCCGATTCCTTGACGCCGTAGTGCGCCAGCGTGTTTATCTTCTTCCATTCGCCGCAGCACTTGGTCGTGAGATCCTCATCCTGGAGGGTCAAGTGACCACCACGACCGTGCCGCCACTCCAGATCTACGTCATGTACGGACGGCCTCAGCGAAAACGGAGTATTCTTGTACAGCGCGTCGAGAATCTTGGACTTTACCTGGCTTATGGTATCGCAGTCTAGAACCTTACACTGTATCTTCTCGTCGAGATCGTCCTGCACCACGTGCAACGTGACGATCGTGTGCTCGATTTGCTCGCGCAGGAGTCTCTCTTCCGAGAGAGAATATCTCGCGTCATGCGTTATTACGTCCACCGGTCCTTTCTCTATCTGATGCTTAATCGCCTTGAACAGCAGGAACAAGGACGAGCCGGCATAGTCTTTTAGGTAATTGTACATACAGAGCGCCATCCAATTCGTCAGCATCTTTTCCACCACGGATTCCGTTCTCCTTAACATGAGCTGCGGATGCTTCGTGTTCACCGCTTTGTCAATCAGTCTCAACAATAGGTTCATTAGTATATCGGTGGCATATTCCATCTTACCCATTAGAACAACCATGAGTAAGGAAGCGACGTTCACTTTGTCCCTAATATTAAAGTCCTTCTGAGCCTCCAAGGTTTCTATGAACGTCAGCACAAAGTACTTGTTGTTGACGAGCTGCTCGAACTGTATCATTGCCGCATCGTAGTTGGTCCGCGAGACATTGCTGCGTGAGCGCGGGTCGTTCAATATAGGATGGTCAATTACCCCGGGGAAAAATACTTTCATAATGTAGTTTTTATGATCGAGAGTGGGTATACCCGACGACTCGAGATCCGCGGTCAAATCCGTCATATCCGTTTGCAGTTCCGCAAACGCCTGTTTGCACTCCATACGGACGTTGCTCTCGAGCGTATCCATCTGTATCTGTATGCGCTTGTATTCTCGCTCCGCCTGCGTGCTCTTACGACGGTATATCACCAGCACCAGAACGAACAGGAAGATGAGACCGAAGGTGCCGGCGGCAATACCGGCGATTGCTTCCGGCGGTATTGGATAGGACTTGATGACCTCGTAGCGCAAATAACCGATGGGAAAGCGTAGGCTGCGACCGACCCGTACCGCCACCAGAGGCAGTCCGCTCTCGGTCTTGATGCCGAGCTCGTCCGTGTCGGCGGGTTGTTGATCCGGCGGCGTGCAGACCAATTGCGTGAGAGCGAGCGACGTTACGTTGCAGGGCATGATACCCACGGTGACATTTACATCGGACTCGTCGCTGGCATAATTGAGATTCTCACCCTCGATCACCAGCGTGTCCCCCTTGTACAGCTTGACATTTCGTGGAAATGGAAAGAACTTTGGATCTTCGACGTAGAGCAGTCGATTACGAAGACTTTGCTTCTCCAAATCTCTCACGCTCTCCACGTTATCCATGATAAAAGCGATCTTGAGAGACAGCTGGGATTCCTTTAGTCTCAACGAATGCGGCGACGAGGTAGCTTGAGCATTGGCGGCCGCCGAACGTTCGGCGCGTCGGATCGAGGTAAACCTCTTGGCAACGCTCGGACTCGGACATTCCATTTGCGTAGGATTCAGGACGGTGCAAACGGTTCTGTTCACCGGCAACTGCTCGTTATCGAAGTAAACCTCCATCTCGGGTTTTTGAATGGTGTCCAAGTTTGTGCCATGTACGGTGATCATGCGGCCGCCTGAGGCAAAGCTCCTCAGTGGCTTGATCTCCATGATGGTCGGGTCGTGAGTATAATTATACGGATTGTCCATAAGAGTGCGATTCGCACCATCGATGCTCAGCGTTAGTCTGTGAATTCGCCTGACGCGGCCCGACTTACTGGTCACGCAAGTCAACCTCGTACTGCTCGCTTGGGTCGCGTTCACGTGGCACGGCAACTCGTCCAGATACGCCGATATCGTGCTACCGATGTTAAGATATTTACCGGTGATGGCGAGTTGCGTGCCGCCGCTCTGTGGCCCGACCGACGGATACACGCCTGACAGACGTATGTCCTTGTAATTGAACAGCACCGCGCTCTCCGTGTAACCGGCGTCGTTGCCGACCACAACGGACGCCGCATCCGTGGCCTCGTGCCGACCGGTACGGCAAACGATGCGCACCGACACTTCATAGTCCACCAGGGTGCACGGAGTGTTGCCGATGTGTATCTTACCCTCCACGTCACTCTCCTTCAACCCAAGATTGCTACCCTCGATCGTCACCAGCGTACCGCCCTCGATCGGCCCACTCAGCGGCTTGATCATATCTATTCGGGGTTTTGGACACTCGGTGAACGGTGACTGTAAACACGAATGCCGGTACACGCAGCTATTCCCGCACCAAGTGCACTCAAACCGAGCGTCCCGCGTCACGCACAAAGAACAGTCCGCGTGCTCGCGATGCGAGCCGAGCACTTCGCACTTGTATAAAATTATCGTCGTCTTGTCCACGTGGTGATTCGTGTTCCAAACAACCGTCACTTCGGCCTCGTATTCGCCGCTGACCGCCTCGTAAGAATATACGGTCTTGTCACACACGATAAAACGGCTGCTGTCCACACGAGCCTGTACCTTCAGATTGGCACCCTCGATGCTAACGATGCACTGGAATCCACTGTGGCCCACCTGCGGATGCGGCAAGTTCTCCACCTCGAGCACTATCTCCTTAGGCACGCTATTTGGCAACATCAACGGCTCTTTGCGTTCCACGAATCTCGGACAATATTGCGCGCCATGCGCGGCAAGATTAGCTTGGTTTTGCTAAAACAAAAACAAAAATAATAATAATAATAATAATAATAATAATAATAATAATAATATATCGTAGTAGTACAAGTTACGACAGACGAGTTTGTAGACAAAAGATATAAGACGCAACAGATTAAGCAAAACTTACGTTTTCCCCCGATATAATGCCCTGACAGCTAGTATTGTGAGTGCACTTGTTGTCGTAGACGCACCAGCTACACGCCCATTGCGACTTTACGCACTCGGTGCACACGGTGTGTCTAGAACAATCGAAAAACGCAAAGTTGCGCGAAACGAAGTCTTTGTTCGTTTCACTCGATCGTACGGACAGCGGTACGAGCACATGATCGGCGCCCTCGGGAATGTTGGGTCTCTCCACGACGGGTGGTGTAGGGCAGGATAGTCCGAAACCGGTCATCAGCGCGTCTATTGGCTCGGCGTTACCAAAAACGCACTTGTAATTAGCGCCCGTTGGTAATTCCGGCAAAGTTCTAATTGTTAATTGCACCGTGGTCATCCGATTAATGGGCATACGGTCGGGTAGAACCTGCTCGAAATCGATGCACTGTTGACCCGTGCCGAGGGACAACCATCGTGGACTGCTGTGACTTGCCTTTTGACAATCTCCTCTCACAGTGCATCTGTGGGCAAAAAAATTTTCACATTATTATTATTATAATACAAATATAGCTATAACATTGAACAATTTGATATTTGCGAGGAATATAAAATTTTTGTACGCAAAGTGTTCCGTATATAATAACCAATTTACCTCTTTTCTAAAGAACACCAGCCACAGTAAGGATCTTTCGCGTCGAGGCAACTGCTGCAATTGGTATAACCACTGCAATGCTCCACTTTGACCTTCGATATCTTCGAGGAGGATAATACATAGATGTATTCGCCATCCGGTGAAATCAGCGTGTCAGGCAATAGCTTTTGTCCCTTGTCAATCGTAACGCTTTCGTAGACGAACGCTTCAACTCCAGACAGTAAGACCTTTTTGAGAACGCCATCGTTCGTGCCGAAAAACGCTACGGTATGGCTCTCGGTGTTGGCGATGGTAACCGAGGTAACAAACGTATCGGGAAAATGCAGAATAGCCTGGCCTGTGATTGGCGATACGCCCGAAATTTTTAATCCGACCTCACAGAAGTTGAGAATATTCCCCGTAGTCTGCAAAGCAAAATAATATATATAACGTAGAAAATAGCAAAATCAAATTTCTAACGCTTATTCTTTCCATTGGTTAAACGTTTACTTACACCGGCGGTAGGACACTTTCCATCTTGTATAGGACCGCTGACGTAACCCATATTTCGATACTTGATGCTACCGTTGAAGCACATGTGAATATTTTCGTTGAACTTGGTCTCGATGTCTTGCAGGCTGTAGACGCAAACCGCCGAACGTGACAGAGGCTCATTCGTGATGCCTCTGCTGGGCGAAAATACAGAAACGAATACCGGATCGCCAACGGAGATACCGAGTTGCATGGCCAGATCGCTGCCCGCCGCCGCGACTTTCGCGTCCTGCACCAAGTTGTAACGGTGTTGCTTGCCGTCCCCTAGATCGACCGTACACTGCAGAGTTACTTCAGTGTAGCTGTCGTAATTCGGATCGCTTATGCAACTTCGCGCCAGCCTGGAGACGTATCCCAGTTCTTCTTGCTCGGGCAGGTACGATTGTTTCTGCACCAGGACGAAGTACGCGTAGTCGCTCGCGTTAAACCCGTACACGTACTTGACCAGAAAGTGATCTCGATACTTGACGTCGATGTACACGATCGACTGCTTGTTGAACGTGTACTCGGCGAATTCCAGATTGTCGAGATTCCTGCTGGAGATAGCGGGCACATCGTGACGGTAATCCCCTTTGTTGGTGAAGGTCGTTCCTACGTAGAGTATGTTCGTCTGCCCCCACGGATTGTATTTCTCGGGCCCGATGAAAGCGTACGTGGACGAGTTCTCGTCATTGGCAGCCACGCTGAGAGGAATAAATTCTGGCTTGATGGATATGTTGGACATTTTGTATTTTTCGCAAGCGCCTTGAAGAAGGGAGCCACAGGCGATTAACGTTTGCGACTCGAGGTTGGCGATTAGTAGCTCGTTCACATTATCCATTAAGGAAGTGGGTATATCTCTCGTCATGCAACCTGTTGCGTGACACTGAGGATTGTCCAGTCTCGGTCCTAAAATAAGAAGATTCTCTCTCTCATTATCCATTGTAACCCTTGAGAGATAGAGAGAGAGAGAGAGAGAGAGAGAGAGAGAGAGAGAGAGAGAGAGAGAGAGAGAGAGAGAGAGAGAGAGAGAGAGAGAGAGAGAGAGAGAGAGAGAGAGAGGAACCAACCTGTTGAGACATACTCCTCCAGTTTGAGATTCGAATCGAGTTGAAAGAGTCTGTTGATCGCGCCTCCATAGAGCCTTCCCGTGGAAGGATCTATAGCGAGATGATTAAATCTCAAAGCTCCCTCTCTGGTTGCATTGGCGTCCAAGGGAAAATGTCCGTATCGCTGTCCATTTCCCGCGGGGAACTGCGCCAGTACGTGCGGGGATCTGTTCTCCCGTATCGGTGGAACGGTGCTAGCGGGAGTGTCTATCGCTGCGGTCGCCAATATCACTAGGAACCATGTGGCAATGGACATGGATGAGAAGGATAATCGACGAAGGAGTGGCGGCAATGGCACTTGCAGAGGCGTCACTGTAGGCGATTTGGGAAATGACTGGGTAAGTCCCAGGAATCTCATGGTGCGTACGCGACAGCTGACAAAGCACGTGCGCACACGCGTGGCGTGTGCGTCAGTGCGTACGCAGGTCTAGGAGAGGAAACGTAAAAGGTATCAGGGTACGCGCCCCGCCGCTGGTGGCGAGCCAGTGTTGACGCAGTACTACCAGCTATGCTCGAGCACAGGCACCGACATGTCGATCATTGTCTGGCATCCCTGAAACATTACGAGGAAATTATATCAAATAGGTAAGCGTGAATAAATTGTATCGCATATGCGCACCGATTAACCATTCGACGCGTTAGGAAGCTTCAAATTATACAATTCGTATTTTTCACTCGTTTTAGAATTATTATCTCGACACCCTACGCGCACGTTAATTTTGTCATATTTCGCGTTATTATTCCGGCGAGGCAAGTGTCTTCCAACCTCGAATTTTCCTTCTCAGGTCCAAAAAGAAGAAAGTAACGGTAATACACGCACGGAGCAGAAGTACGCTAGACGCAGATTTTCGGAACAACCTTAAAAAACGCGCGGCAGCGACTCGAGCAAAATCCGTAAGTATACGCGATGCGTTAAAAAAAGAAGCGTGAAGCGTGACGAAACCCCACGCCGAATATCGGTAGCGCGAAGCGCCGCAGTCCCGGTCCCGGACACTCCGCGCGTCGCGTACACGCTGGCAACGCGCTTCCGTTCGAGAGGTTTCCCGTCGACGACCACCAACGACCACCGAGAGGCGTAAATAGAAGAGGAGCTCGCCGAGTCTCCCTAACAATGAAGAGGCACAACGGCGAGGCGAGGGGGCAGATGGCTCCACGCATTTCGGGCAATACCGTAGCACGCGGCACGCGGCACGCACCGCCCTTCATTAGCGTGGCCAACGTAGCTGCACTTGACAGCTAAGGCCACTGTCTTCGCACAAAGGCAAGGATACTCCAACTCCAACTCTTCCACCAACCCCGTTCCGTCGCCCCTCCCTCACCCCCGTCCCCCCACCACCTTTTCCCATTCCCATTCCCATTCCCGTCACGATCACATCGCCTACCAAAACACGCAACACGGCCGCGGGGACGACGCCGTGTAAAGACGCTGAGAGAATTCCGATCGTAGAATGGAACGGGAACGGAGGGCAGGCACCCCCGATGCCCGATTGCTCCGAGCGAGCGACGATATCGGGGCTATCGGGCGAGACGCCAGGGCCGCCGCGCCACCTCGTCTCGTATGTCTCTCGCCGAGTCGAGTCGAGTCGCGCGCGGCTGGGCCAATTTACCTTGCTCTTGCTCGCTGCGCGTCGCAGGTCGCGGTCGCGGATACACGCTGCGGGTACGTTGCTCGAATGCTCGCACTCGCACAACGGCGCGGGCGTGATCGCTACGGCACATCGCGGATGTGCGGCATGCTCGCTCGGAATGCTCGCGGATGGAGGAGGCTCCCGGCTCGCGTAGATAGGCACTGGTCGCCACCACGAACGGGCTGTCGCTGTTGCTGCCACTGCCACTGCCACTGGCCGACTGGCCGTCGCCGCCGCCGCCGCCGCCGCCGCCAGATCCGGATGATGATCCGCGATGCTCGCGTACCGTCTCGATACCATAAGTCGGCGCCGCGCGAAGCGCCGAGCGGCCCGTCCGTGTCGCCTCACTACGCAACACTGCAAACGGCGGAGTCGAGATCAGCCGCCATTAAAATTCGTTCGACACGGGACACGGGGCACGGGGCCGCTGCACGAGTTTAGAGGCGCGAGGCGCGAGTCGCGGCCGTCGAGGGTCGGGGCTACGGCTACGGCATGCGCCGCTGCTCACTGCTCCCTCTTACTCTTTCTCTTTCTCCCTCCTCAGTCCTCGGTCCTTCCCTCTTATCGCGGATCCTCCTCCGAGTCGGTCTCCACTCTTTACTCCCCCTCCCTTTCTCTTTCCGTACAAGCTCAACGCATGCATGCACACCTATGACCTATGTAGTAATATACGGGATGTCCCGAAACTTTTCTCTTTGATTATCAATACTCTGCTCCAAGAATTAATCCGAGACGTTGAACTTTTTGTCCTAAAAGTTAAGAGGTCGAGATAGTTTTTTGTTACAAAGTTCGTCAATATTATAAATTATAAACGTTCGATTACTCTACGAACAATTGTTTCTACTTGCGATCCCAAAAGTTCGAAATTCGATCGAAATTTTTTACGAATACAGAAACTATTGATAAATTCACGTCGACTAATTAAGCCTCTGATATCTTTTGTTAAACGTAGGATACGATTTCTGGGATATCGCGTTCCGATGTATACCTGGATATGTGGACGCATCACGCATGTGCACGCGTCCATCGCGCCTGCACACTGCACATATGACGACATATGTGTCAATTGTCATATGTGGCGAACGAAGCGCTCTCCCGCGGCAAGGCGCCAGGCGGGTAAAGGCAATCGTAGCTCACACACTTCACGTTCAGGCAAAAAAAGTCCACGCTTCAATTTCACCTGATCAGATCTGATACTTTAGCAAATATCATATTTGGTTGATCTAACAAAAAAATCTAATAAACAAAATTGTGTATATATATATATATATATAGGTATATATGCGCGCGATTTGTACAGAGCATGAAATTAAATGGTCTTATTTAGGGTCTATTTTCTATTGCTAAATTGGCTGCGCTAGTTCAGTTTATCTTTTTTACTCCACATTGAAGGGAAAAAGATAACTAGTGCAGCTAGTTCAACAATATAAAACAGACCCATTGTTCGTCAGCTTATCGTGCGACGTGAAGTTAGTTCCAAACGATCGAAATGGCCGTTTATCGGAAGCCGAAGCGGCAATTTAAAAGAAAAAAAGATGAAATGACTTTGAAGCGGGCCACGTGAAATCGATTGTCCTTCGGTTAGTCGTGTAAGGAACGATCGCTATTGTTAATTGTGAGAAGAAATCACGATAAAATTATTACATTTACAACTTTATTAGCATAACACGTCTCAATGAGTTAGGTTTTTTTTTCTCAGATTCGGATCCTTTTTTTCCTTCCGCGACATTTAAAATAGTATACTTTTGTACTTACGCTTTTTTTTCTCTGTACAGATGTGCACAAACAAGAGAAAGAACCTGCTTAGAATAATCTTATCTGACTGATGAAGTTAATCGAGTTCAGAGTGTCCGATCATCGTCACAATTTATTATTGTAAATGTTATTTACACATATACCTAAGCTTCAAACAGCGTCGTAACGTTTTTTTTCTGTTATCTTCCTTTTTTTCTTCCGTCTCTATGATGGACATGAGGTGACTCTTTTGGCTGCGATAATTTCTTTAATTGTATAACAAATATAGTAAATAACTAATATTAGTTCGTAATTAAGAATATGTGAACGCATAAGTGTAACATAGTAATATGAGTGTAGACTCATTCGTTCTGTCTTCCCTCTCTGCGCATCACGTTTCTCACTTTTTTTTCGATTTATAATAGAATACATATATGTATACATATCCGTGTGTTTATATATATATATATATATATATATATATATATATTTATATATATAATCTAAAATTCAATGTGTCAATGTGTGTTCGAGATATTAAATCGTTAACTTCGCACAAGATCGACTACATCTTCAAAAGGGAAGTCTCTCTCTCTCTCTATGTATACATATACATATATATGTCAAACTTAGCATGTTCTAAGTAGATGATTTATTTAGGATGCGTTTTCTTAAATAGAAATCGATCCTCCCTATTAAAAGTTTCTTACATCTTTACGCATGGCAAGTGATCAAACCTGCCGATGTATGTGTGTGTGTGTGTGTGTGTTATAAGGAAGGACTCTTCTTTTCCAAATGTCGTATAAAACTTATAAAACAGAAAGTGCGTTTAAAATTTACGCCTAAAAAGAGATATTATACATGTTCGCGCGCGTATCGATGCTACATCCAGCCTCCTTTAGGCCTTTAACGCGACATCGAGATCGAGATCGATACCGCAGCCCACGTTCCATTACTTTTAGTGTACAGCAAAATTTCCCCTTCTTTCGGTAATTATCGTCGATTCGAATTTAAGCAGATTGAAACTGTAACTTGAAGTATATATACTCTTCCGTTCTACGCTTGCTGGTTCGCCTAAACTCTTTCCGTCTCAATCTTCTTTATATAGTCTTCCTGTCATCTTTGTGGATTCGAAATTTTTAACAAGTTCAGAGACTATGATCCACTCTTCACAGATCGTTTGTCCGCTGGCCTGGTGTCTCGGACTAGTTACAGACAAATGGCTTTCCACAAGTACAAAAAAGGATCGTTATCTATTTTTTTTCTTCTTCATACATCATGCAACTTTTCCATGTGTACGATTATGTGCCGATGCGTAATTGCGACGTTCAAGTCACGAGAGGAATTTTTAGATAATATTACGTATCTCATTTCTGTAACGGTGTACTGTATTATGCATTAATAATGTTATCACTAACGCAAGATTCTCGATAGTAATATTTTTTGTTTTAGTTAATGTAGCTTTATCTGTAGTAAATGTACTGATGGTGACGGTAATGGTGGGATGTTGTATAGTCAACGGCTGAAGCTACCTATCCCAAGGAAGGAAAGTCATTCTCGTCGTCTACCTTCGGAGCGTTTTGACGACTTCGCGGCGACCTCTGCTCGTTCTGTGGCTACAAACGGAGAAAGCACAGATTATTTTTACGTTCTCTTTCTCTTTCTTTTTAAAAATGTTCTATAATTAAAAAATGTAGAAATCTTTATATGTATATAATGTGGGATACCCACGCGCGTATCACCGTCTCTGGGAGCACCACGGTTCCCAAATCCACGTCCGTTCGTGCGATCGCCTCCACGACCGCGGCCACCTCGACCGCGACCACCGGCACCGCGTCGTGAGTCACTGAATTGGATCTCGATGCCTAACACACGTTTTTGCCTGCCAACGCGCTGAGGATACTCCGCAGCCGCGTCGTAGTCCTCCTCCTCTTCCTCCTCTTCTTCGGTACCCTCCTTCTTCTTCTCAAGAGCGTACATTTTCTTCCAACGCGTCAGATCCTCACCTTCGCCGGCCTTTCGCAAATTGTATTGAGGCTTCGCTCTGTTACTCCGCAGAGCTTTCCATTCGTCCAGGGTGAGTTCGCGCGTTTCTTCCTCGGCCGGTTTCTCCTCAACAGTCGCATCCGCGGTTGTTTCTCCATTCTTAACCTCGGTTGGCGCTTGAGGATCAGCTTCCGGCTTATCGTTAGCCCAATCTTGACTATCTTGATTCAGGCTCTCTCTAAAAAAAAAAAAAAGACAGAAAAAAATAAAGAGGTCGAGATATATTATCATTTTTATTCAAAAGCAACTGTTGCGGAAAACGCCAACTACCTTGAATTACTTACTCTATTTCGTCATTATGAGTACCCCAGTTATGGCTGCCAGCACCATCTTTTTTATCCACTGGTTTAATTCCACTGTTAATAGACAAATGTGGAATAGGCTTTAAAATTATAATGCACCAATCAAGCTACGCGTAGCAATACACCGTTACGTAATTAACCCTCCGTTTGTATATGTGGGTCTACGGCGTCCGAGCCAAAACGATATCTGCTCGTAACTGTAAAAAACTTGCAAGCCTGCCAGAAAATATTATATAAACGATGTTTATCAAAATAACTATAAAATCGTCAACTACAATATGGACAGACATTTTGTGAATTTTTTCCGATTTTTAAAATACTTTAAAATAAGAAAAAATAGCGTCAAATGTGACAGACCCACGTATACACTCCGAGGGGACAAAAAAAACGTATAGACGGAGCGTTGACAATGCGTGCCTCGTTACAAATGCTTCTGTTGAGAACTTATCATTCCTGTTTATATATTTACACGATTAATGTAAAAAAATTAAATTATTCGACAAGCTATCTGTGAGCATTCACCATATCGTGTGTGTAACATGAAAATATAATACCACAACACTAAAGAGAAACAAACAAAATTAAGCATAAAAATACAAATACAAAGCAGAGTGGGAATGAATTCAGACCGCATTTGTCGGTGCTCTGAAAAGAATACGATTGAACGTAACAATAACCTTGATACAGGGCACACACCGAGGCGAGCATTATTATCTATAGAGAGATGTTCGAGCGCAATGTCTCTGTGCGCATGCATCCGCGCGCGTGTGTGCGCGCGCGTTTTGATACTTACGTTTTATCAGAACCGGACTGACGATCGAACTCGCGTTTGCCGCGATTATCGAAGCCGCCGCGTCCACCACGAGGGCCACCACGTCCGCGACCCATGCCACGCATACCACCGCGGCCACGGCGCTCCCCATATTCGCCGCGTTGAGTCTCGGTCGAGTTTCGGAACTCGCGGGTCTCGCGGCCTTCACTGAAATGAAACGGAATACGCAACTGTGTTACGAATGCGAAAAAATATTTCAAGTTTAGGAATCTGGACAATTAAAAATGCCGATGGACCTGCCATCGCGCTATCCATATTTCGCTTCTGCTGCTGCATATACACGATGCATAAAATTTGCTCGAGCATTTAATCGAAACAGTGCTATCGCGTTATCATGTTTATGTATCTGACATACACGTATACATATATAGCGCATGTATGTCTTGGAACTATTTCATGTTTTTAAGATTTTAGTAACTCGGAAAGCTGGATAGCTCGGTGACAAAGCAGTCGTTTGTTAATATAAAGATCCGAGTTCGATCCCCAGGTCCGGCACCCCACATAAGGACAAGTTACAGACAAATGGCTTTCCACCGATGCAAAAAAGGATCGGTCTTATCTATTTGTTTTTCTCCTTCATTACGAAATGTTTCATGTACAATTATATGCCAATGCACAATTGCATAACATGAATTCACGTAATAGAAACAAAAACAAATCGAAAGAGACTGGAAAGTACAAAATCTTATCGCGAGTAGATCTACTCATTGTTTCAGTTGGAAATTTGTTGCATATTAGAGAAAGAAAATACAATATTTCGTTACTTACACAAATAACAAAATGTATCAGAAGGTGACAAATATTTCAAGACAAAACGATCAAAGTACGATCATATAAGATTATCTTAATATCTTTGAATATCTTATCTTAAACCAGTAGTAAGACAATCTCAATTAACATATTTCTACACGCTTCTTACATTGTCAATTAGATAAATGTATAAAATTCGACCATTAAAATTAAGTAAAATTACCCAGGAGGTCCTCGTCTGAACTCTCCTTGTCCTCGCAGCGTCCTTTCTCCGTCTTCCCGGTTACGCCTGTTGTTCCGTTCCTCCCGGGATTCTCCGGAGAATTTGACGTTGCGGTCGCCTCCGCTCGCTCTTGGCTGCGCAGGCTTCTTATCGGCTGAGAACGTTAACGCACAAATGTAAGAGCGCTCGCTCTTCACAAACAAGTATCGCTCTCAAGTGAGAGAATTTCAATTAACCATGTTTCTACACGCTTCTAACTTTATCGATTAGATAAATGTATTAACTTCAACTTTAAATTCATATTAAAATTAAATAAAGTTGCAAGCACTTTGACGCACTATTTCAAAAGAAAAAAAGAGAATTTTACACGTCGCTAATAAGAGCCGCAAACATGGTTCTTGGTTATATAAAAAAACTTGAATCGAGAAGACTGTCCTTTCATATCCTTTAACAAATATTTCCTTAAGAGATGGGTTTTAATTAAAACAGCTAATTTTTTTTTTTTCACAATTAAAACGCAAGTACACAAAGACTGGGGGAATGGACATCAGACTTTCTACGGTGGTTAACCGTGCACGTTGTCCCTATCTACACGCACGGTGGTTCATAAATTCAATATCACATACAGAAATAGAGATATCGCGCAGCAACAGAACCGGATCTCGCGATATACACCCGCAATCATTCTTAAGACATCTCGATGCAGATATTGCCGCGTGAGAAGCATACCTGGAGAGAGTTCGCGCACCGGATTTTGATTTCGACCGTGTACCGAGGTCCCCGCGCACGGGTGATGTAAGACCGTCGCGGAACCGGCAGGCGCGAGCCTATTTTTAAGGCGCACAAATCATTTTTAGAAAATTTGGTGTCGGACGGTCGCTTCCGCGGAAGGTGCGGCACCGACGACGTCTCGTTCGCGGCGCGAAGCCTGGGATCGATCGGGAAGGCGGGCGACGACGGGACCGAGGACGAGGACCGACCGAGCGCACGGGTGCCGGACGGCCACGGCGCGCACACGAGGCCGGAGGCGCCGCACGCCGCACGGGCCGGGAGGGAGGGGGCGGGCTAACCTTGATCCTTTTTGGCTTCCTGCGCCTTCGACGGCGGCTGCTGGGCGTCCTTGACGACGCGGCTCTTCTGCGTCTTGTTGTTGGCGGTCTTCTGACCGTCCTGCTGTTGCTGCTGCTGTTGCTGCTGCTGCGGCTGCGGCTGCGGCTGCTGCTGCGGTTGCTGCTGCTGCTGCGGTTGCTGCTGCTGTTGATGCTGCTGCTGCTTAGTCTTGTTCTCCTTCTCCGAGATCCTCTCCTTCTTCTTCGCTTCCTTCTCCTGCTCGCGCACTTTTAGCACCTCCAGAGGATCCTCGCCCTCGTCGAGCGCGAGCAGGAACTTATTCGTGACCGTAACTGTGTACTCGTTCTCCATCTTGGCTCGATATCCTCACGGCGGCGGCGTCGAGGATCTTGCGAAGGTTTCACGGCTACTCTTGAGCCTCTGTGTAACGGAGTCATTCACTATCCAATATGGCCGAGTCGGTCGGAGAGCCCGAGTCCACCACGAGGTCTACCCCGCTGCGGCACCGTGCGGATCCGTGGGGGAGGGGAGGCCGAGCGAGGGGCGAGGGACCGGGCGGACGTGCCGTGCGGCGAGCGCGCGCCACCTCCCCCACCAGAATTACCGTGCTCGCTCGAAATAACGTTCGCGCGCCGGTCCGTCGTCCGCGAGGACGTGGAAAAATTGCGCCGTGAATTTTCGCGCGGCCCGATCCGCCGGGTTCCGGAGCCGCGACGCTCGAGGAGACTCTCAACTGTTCGTAATCCGGCCGCCGCGCCGCGCCGGGCCAAGTCGCGCGATTTCCATGAGACCGCCGACCGCCGACGACGACGGCCGCGCCACCGGTCTCGAGGAAAATTGAGGAATAATCGCCCGCGCGCGACAAACATATTACGTCTCTCTCGGTGTTTCTCGCGATCGCGTCTCGAGATACGAGAGACGATCGTTAAATAAATTCACCGTTCCCGTAAACGCCTGCGAGTCCCGCGCGACGCCGACGCGGGCGAGGTGTTGTTCCGCTTTCGTACGGCGGAGCGTGACGTCACGCGACCAATCGGCGTCGGCCGAGCGGCGTTGTCCAATCGGCGCCGGCCAATCGACGCTCACCGGAAGTCGTCGAGCGTCGGGCGTTTTGCGACGCCACGATAGCGGATAGGCGGGTTTACAAACTCATCCGAATTACGCGGTTGCGAAATTTTAATTTGTTCTTCAATACTCCCGATCTACTCGTATTTCACGTATAGCGATCGAGAAATCGCGCGCGCGTTTGAACTCGAACGCTCATATGCAAAGTGGAGCATCCAGGTGTCCGCGGAACCACCGCGGGCGACCGACGCAGGCCTGTGGCCAAGATGAGAGATCGCGACCGAACGAACGTACAGGAAGGTCGCTCAATCGCGAGCCCAAAGACGAAGAACGGCCCGTACAAGATGGATTATTTATTTTCCCAGTGTTGCGTTGCGTTTGCACGCGGCCCAACGGCCCTCGAGAGTCGAGAGTCGAGGCGGATGGCGGGTGCGCGCGCAAGCGCGACGACCATCTTGGCGACTCGCGCGTATGTGTACTGTGTACTCGTGTGCGTATTTTGGCGGTTTACCAGTTGCACGCGGCACGCGTACCACGACCACGCCACCACGCGCGCGGCGGCAAAGAGGTCGCGCGTGTCAAGTAATCCGCAGTTGGTGGTGCGTGGTGGGTTGCCGCGTTCGCGTCGCATCGCGTAGCGACCAGCGAGTAGCTCGAGTGACAACATTTTGCGGCAAGTGTACCGAGATTGTGTGTGAGAGAACCGAGGCGAACCGGGTAAGAGGTGAGAAGGCGAGAAGAGCCGCCACGGCCGACGGAGTGGCAGCGCGCGCCGCGACGATGGAGCCGCACACGCCGAAACGGGAGCCGCGGCCGCGGCCGTCAGCGGAGTCGCTCGACTCGCTCGACCGCAGCCCGTCGATGTGCGACACGACGCTCTACCCCTGGAACTGGGGCGAGGAGGCGCGCAACGCGAACCTGAGCCCGGGCAGCTCGTGCTCCTCGCCGGAGTACCGGGAACGGCGCGTCGCCGGACTGGGACTGGGACTGGAGGCGAGTGGCGGGAGCGCGAACGGTAGATCGGCCGCCGGCAACGGTTCCGAGAGCCACCGGCGCGGTCGGCCGCGCGCCGACGCACTCACGAATCTCATGAAGCAGGGCAGCACGTCGCCGAGCAGCATCAAGTGCACCTTCTGCAACCGGGTGTTCCCGCGCGAGAAGAGCCTGCAGGCGCACCTGCGCACTCACACGGGTAAAAGTCCATTTCTCCCGCGACGCCGACGCCGAGAAGCCGCGCGCGCGTTGCTTTATTTCAACCTCCGCCAACGCCAACCTCACCGCGATCGTCGTGCGCGCGCGTCCCGCCAATCGGCCATCGTGCCGCGTGCCGCGCTTTAAATACTTAAATGGCTCGCCTCGCGTCACTCGCGTGCCGGTGCGGCGCGGCGCGGCGCGGCGCGGCGCGGCGCAACGCGTGGACGCGTCTCCGCGTCTCCGACTCCGACTCGAAATTTACGGCACGGCGACACGTGTAAATCGAGCGACCGCGACGGCCGCGCCGAGTTGCACGAGAATTTTAATTGCGCCGCGGCGGAGGGGCGGGCAGGGAAGGGCCGAACGTGTACGCGCGCCCACGTTCCCGTCGATCGGTCCGTCTTGCGCGGTCTTTGTCTACGTCTACGAACGACGAAAAAGGACGCGGCCGCGGCCGCGGCGACGCTTTTCCGCTTTGCGGCGCGGCGTGCCGAAGAGCCAAGTTTTTCGAAAATGTTACGAACGTTCTTGAACGCCGTGTTCTTTCTCTCATAACGGGACTGATCGAACGGAGTAAACTAATTTTTGGCAGATATTTAAATGCCAGATACGTAATAAATTGAAAAAATTAAAATTTAGCACGCTCAAACAAAACATACACATATGTACAAATAAAATTCCGTTTTGTATTAAATAAATTATGAAATAGAGGAATGATATATTTCATTTCATAATTTATTTGTACGACGAATGAGATATATCAGTTTGACGAAATATAATAAAACATTTTCGTGTTATGACCACAGGAGAACGTCCATATCCGTGTGACTATCCCGGATGCGCGAAGGCTTTCACCCAATCGGGACAACTCAAGACTCATCAACGATTGCATACCGGAGAGAAGCCATTTTTATGCACCGAACCGGGTTGCGAGACGAGATTCGCTCACGCCAACAGACATTGCCCTGATCATCCTTATGCCAATCTCACGAGATCGGACGATTTTGTACTAAAGCCGGTGTCCGAGAACACGGAATTGCCGTACGACGTAAGTCGATGGTTGGAGCGTTACAAGATGTCCAGGGAACGAGAAGATCGAACTCCGACCGGGAAGAACGATCGGAAAAAGAAGACGTGGAAGAGCGCCGCCGAAAATCACAAGAGGATAAAATCCAGAAAAGGCCTCATGATGGATATAGCGGGGGAGCAGGAAAATCTCGATCGCAATCCGTCGAATCAACGGTTGCGCCGTACGGAGAATCAGGACGGTCGGGAGGAGAGCCAGGATGAGGATCCAGCGGAGACGTGCTGCGCGATACTGCAAACATCCGAGGACGAGGAAGCGTCGAGCGCCAAGTTAGCGATCGGCTCGCTGAGAAGACCCTTGGACAGACTACAACCAAAGAAACGATGGCTACGATATGCTTGCTTGGAGCAGCAGCTAGACCTAAATGAGGACGTTAAACCTAACGACGTAACGGCCGTACGCGAGATTGACGAGAAACAAATTCTGAGCGGGTCTACGGACGCGCCGCAACTCCAGTGGTACGCGACGTTCTTGGACACGTCTGTCACGGATAATACACCTGCGTCGACTCTGAACGTCAAGCTGGAAAGTCCGCGCGCGCAACGGTTGGAACCTTTGTATGCCGCTTCTGAAATGTCCCGCGTGACAAATCACACGGACGAATCGCCGAGAACAGCGGAGGGAAATGTATACGTGCAGCCTCTGAACCATCCAGAGTGGAACTCGCTAACTTGCTTGTCAAATGATCCAAGTATTTTTCAACTTGACATCGACGAACCCACTGTAACGATTCAAGGTTCCGAAGTTACGCGTTCGCATTTTGATTACGCGGAACGGATCGTTCGTAGAGAGGCAACGAATCGGGATACGCTGGCGAGCTGTTGTATCAGCGAAAACGAAACCAGACCGACGGTACTGATGTTGGCCGGTAGTTCTAACGGCAAGGAAATTGTTCCAAAACCACCCGTTGTAATAGATCCTGTGATAACGGAGACGGAAATAGTTGGCGTTGAGCGGGAGGACGATACGAGCGTAGCTAAATTACCGGTACAGGAAGACAATCAGAAATGGCAGGGTGCTTTGGCATTGATGGAATTAGCTAAGACGCAAGAAGAGGCGAGGATCTTGGCGTGTCTCGATCTTAATGTAAGAGACGAATGTTCCGCGGCTTCAGACGTACCGTTATAGCCGCATACGCAGACTGTGATTACAGGTTAATGTAACTTTGTTATTTTTATACGCAAGAAGAAGAAGAAGAGCGAATAAAAGCTGCCCACCCATGTAACACGGTCCATTTATCGGCATACAAATGTAAAAGCAATCTCTCGCTGTGAAACGCATCTGTTTTCTTTCTTCGATTTATCGATTACTTTAACTTTTATTATTATTCTTACGCGATGAATTGTGTTTGTTTTAATTCTGAGATGGCTTTCTGAATTTTTTAATTTCACGCGTTAATTATTATATATATACAATATTGATGAAAACAGGGTAAGGGCCTGTTTTTTACCGTTACGATCAATTTTCTTCCATACGCTTGGAAAAAAGCAAATGTGTCTCATAGGATCGAAAGGAATCTTATTGCTTATTTTTACTGCATAATAATCGTTTTTCACACAAATCGATTTAAAAGAGTATTGTAATTAAGTTTGTTTTGTTTTGTTAGCGCAAAACCGCAGAATTGTAAACATGCATGTAAGCACATATTTACATGTTTATTTTTTTTTTGCTCCACAGTTTATTGTTATTATATTATAGTATAGAGACTCGTGTGATACTTATTTTAAGAATAATAAATACGAGAATGAAAGAATAAAAGTGTCAACAACATTGAATCGAGTTTATTAAGTATTTAAATGGAACAAAATCAACGACTATTTATTAAGTATGACAAAAAGTAAGTTTAAATCTCGAATTTAATTTTCATCTATTCGAAATAGTTTACGAGCGTGTGAAATCAGCACGTTGAATGTAATATACATCTTGGATTATTTATGAAATCTGATTTTTATTAAAAATATTTATTTAATCACGCTATGGAATACGCGCGGTAGTCTTTCGTCGAAACCATCTAAATCTTCCAAAATTTTATGGAACGAATTACAAGTATAGAATTTTGGAAAATGCAGATTCTACGCGTCGATATGTTTTGGCGATAATTTTTTTCAGACCAGAGATTGTATCTTGTCGCGCGCGCGACGCCTTGCACCATGATCTTCATTATTCTTAAGTAACGTGATGCATATTGTTTATTCGTTAATGATGTGCCCGTGTTTTCTTTTTTTCAATTATCTGGTTTTAAAGAATATTTTTACGCGACTTAAATTTTCTATTTGAGTATTATGAGGCATTGTTCCAAATTATCGATATCAGTCCCGGAATGTCTAGATAATTAATCTAACGTTTTCACCGTAGATTCAATACTAGTTGCATTAATAGTTCTACGTATTACATGACACTACGTGTAAGTATACGACAATAAACATATCAAGTACATTTCATCCTTATCTAAATACAATTGCGCTTCTGACAAGTATATTCCAATATATATATCTACAAAAATCATTAAAATATTTCATGTTTTTATCAATTGCTGGACAATCTGTTTAAAACGTATGCTTTATTCTCACAATCAAATGCTTCAATTGTATAATTTTTATGTGGTATCTGCATCAGTTATAGTTGGGTTGGCTGCGTTCAGCCGAAACTCCGCTAGCCTAGCACGCGTGAGCAGTCACTCGTTTCCTCTCCTTTGACCCAATGGATTAAAAGGAGAGGAAACGAGCGACTGCTCACGCGTGCTAGGCACGCAGCCATTCTCTGCAAACGTCAAGAATAATATATCTTATTCTCATCGGTCTCATTGTTTCTCTCTCATTCCGCGGAATGCTGATTCGATATTTTGTTATCGCGTAACATCGATGAGAGATCGTTTTGCCAAGTGTGATTTTAAACTCGTGACCCATTATTTTAAATTTTGCTTTCAAGCAGAGGTCACGCTAAACATGAGTTTCGATTGGCTGACGGAAGAGCGACAGAATCGGCGTGCGAGGAGAGAGGCATCGATGAAAACGCGCCGTAAGAAGAGGGGAAGAGAAAGGAGAAGGGACGAGTGACGTCACGATCGGCGTGCTGCTCTTTCCAGCTAACCAGACTAACCGACTAACCTTCGTTGACACGTCCAACGTCGATCGGCCGAGTGACCGTATCTCAGCTTTTTTCGACTACGATTAAAAGATTAGATCCGTCAAAATGGTTTCGAGGGCGACGTCGAGAAGGATTCCCGAGGCGGAGCCGCGCATAGACTACGTGCAATGTGACGGGCTGGTGGTGATGAAGATGGTGAAGCACTGTCACGAGGAGTCCTCCGGCAACATGGAGGTCGCCCAGGGCGCTCTTCTCGGCCTGGTCGTGCAGAATCGTCTGGAGATCACCAACTGTTTTCCGTTTCCCAAGAACGACGAGATCATGGACGAGGAGGAGTATCAGCTTGCCATGATGCGAAGACTGAGATGGTGAGCGTCGGCATGAATATATTCAAGAATGTCACGTTACCATAATTGTGCCTTGGAACGCAAGGATATTATTTTGTTTAACGATACGCAGGGTGAACGTCGATCACTTCCACGTCGGTTGGTATCAGAGCGCGGACGTCGGCAATTTCCTGAATCTGTCTCTGCTGGAGTCGCAGTACCACTACCAGACTTCCATCGAGGAATCGGTCGTGCTTATTTACGACACCGCAAAATCTGCCAGAGGTTTTCTGACGCTTAAAGCGTACCGACTCACTCCGCAAGCGATACAGATGTACAAGGAGAACGAGTTTACTCCGGAAGCTTTGCGTACCTTGAAAATTGGATACGAGAGTCTCTTCGTCGAGATCCCGGTAGTCGTGAAAAACAGTAATCTGACGAATATCATGATGTCCGAATTGGACGAGATGATTCCCGAGGAACAGGGTACGAAGTACCTGGATCTTGGAACGGCCACGGTATTGGAAAACCAGTTGAGATGTTTAATGGATCGAGTGGACGAATTGAATCAGGAAGCGATGAAGTTCAACAGATATCAACAGTTGGTGGTTCGACAGCAGCAAGATAAGAATAGGCTGCTGGCCAAGAGAGCTCAAGAAAACGCTGCCAGGGCCGCAAAGGATGAACCGCCGTTACCCGACGACGATATCAATAAGTTGACGAGGCCTCTACCAGTCCCACCGAGGTTAAATCCAATGATCGTCGCTGGACAAATCAACACGTACAGCGAACACATTTCGCAATTCTGCGCTCAGAGCTTGGCAAAATTGTACATCACTCAAAGCCTGCAAAACGCAAAGGAGGCAAAATCTTCCCATTAAATAACATTACTGTACCGTACTTAACTGTATTACGAATATCTATAACGTTCGAAGAACGTACCGCACAGAGAAATAAATGAAAGACGTGTACAATTTTTCAAGAATTTCCATTCGTTTTTTATTTATTGTACTTTTTTTTAGATCGAGTATTATCCATCAATGAAGAACCGTTATAATACACTGTGATACAAATATTTCTGATAACATTTAATAGTTGAGTAAACTATAGCATATACATATATATATATATATATATATATATATATATATATATATATATAATTTGAAAACTATTCATATTTGTCATCAACTTATAAAACCCTTCGAAGCATTCAACCGCCAAATCTTTGGTAGAACATCACCGCATCTTCCTTTTATTCTCAAATCTACAGATTTATCGGCTCTAGTTTCGCCAATGTTTACCATTGCTATTGGCTTCTCGGCGTCACGCGCTTGCGGGACAACCCTGTACGCGGAGAATGTACTACGCGAGAGAGATGTTCCCAGAATTAGCAAGGCATCTAAACTCTCTATCTCAGCCTTTACGTTTTGCACCGTGTCACGTGGCACATTGTCCCCAAAAAATACAATATTGGGTTTTAAAATGCCACCACGGTTATCGCAAGCAGGAACATCGAAGCCTTCTACTTGGGCCTGTCAAATATATTCCGTTATCAAAATAATATTTATAGTATTTAAAAACATTGCAAGTGTGACCGTGTCATACGTACCAGTGACAATTCTACGTCACCGTCGGGCCTTATCATCCGGGCAGTTGCGATCGCCTCCCTACTTCCCGCCTTTGAATGTAAATTATCTACATTCCGCGTAACAGTACATCCTACCTTTCCGACACGTTCCGAGTGTTTCGGTATCTCGCGCGTAATGTTTGGTTTAAGAGAGGAAAATCTATAAATACACAGCTCACGAGAGACGTCGATACGTTTCTGTTAATTTTTTAAAATAACGCAGGAATGTCTGAGCTACGGAAAGACAAACCTTGGCCATCTTCTTCCGGCTGTCTCACCGTTGCAAAGTTCCTTATAAATAAAGCATCGGTTCGCGATCGTTCCGGGCGTAAAGACCAACCTCGGCCGATCTGTAATCGGGGATACCGCCCCGGTTAACACGCGTAGACGTTCATATGTTTATCGACGACGTCCTTCAATCTCGTCACATCCTCCGTTGACGCTGGATCACATTTTGGAGCGAATGCGAGGCTCGACAAACGCGCTGCAAAGGATATACTCATAAATAACGATAGGGCACAGAGTCGCAACGAGATGTTTGCGTCAAATTATTTTTATTTTTAATAGCGTTGGAAAATATCTGTTAAAAATAAAAATAATTCAACGCGAACACCTCGTTGCGGCTCCGTGCCCTATCGTTATTTACGTTTGATCAACCATCGAGAAATCTCTGCACGCGACGTAATACGTAGACTCGATCATTATTTTAAATTATATTAGACTCGGAACAAACTTTAGTCGTTTAAACAAACATAACCGAAGCATACACTTACGATATAATCTTTCTGACGGAACACTCGTAACTCGTAGGAAGCTTCGCGTTACGGCAAGTACACCTCGCGATCACGACGAAACCTACAAATTATCATTCCGTCGTCATATCATATTCTTCTCGTCATATCTTATCATATAAATATCAAAAATGCACACGCGTCAACACGCGTGAGTCGCGTGGCTTTTAAATCCTATGCTTCGCGACATGGGAGACCGTCGAATCTCGAATCGCCAACGCCATTGGCCGCGTTTGGAAAACACAATGATTCTCGATTGGCCAGTATTAGCCATCGCTCGGAAGCGCTCGCCAATCGCCAATCAATAATTTTGACGCGGGTGCGGATTCGCTCGAATTTCAATTTTCGGAACGCACCCCTGACTCCCGGGAGAATGAAGCGCACCCCGATTGGCCGATCGCACAGTGTCCGCTGCTTCGCGATTGTGATTTGCGAACGCAATGGGTTTCAATCGTCGACGAATGCCAGTGGCCGAACCCTCGTCGACGACAGCGCCATCCTCGCGTATCGCCTGTCCCTTTCCATCGCGTTGCGGGAACTTCTGCTGTAAACTCCATCTCCCTGTTTCCGATCCTCCTCGGTCAGGGCCAGAAACCGTAAACCGTACGGCGTACGGCTAGCGTTGCGTGGGATCTGGTGGGATCGCGGATCGCGGTGGCAGGAAGAGACAGGCAGACGCAGGCGACGAAGTCGAGGCAGCCGGGTGGTCGAGTCAAAAGTCGAGGTCGGAAGAAATCAACGGCGACGGAAGTTGGGAATCGCGCGCCAGCCATTTTCCATTTTTGCATAGCAGACGCGAGCCGCGACTGCCGAGTGCCGAGAGAGCGAAGTCAGCGAGGAGAACGAGAAGAGAACCCAGTGCGTTTGGTGCGTTGCGCGCGCGCGCGCACGCGCGTGTGTACGTACGTGTACACGGGATACGGGTACGGAGCTGCTCTGCGCTCTGCGCTCTGCGCTACGCGAGACCGTGTCGCGAGTCGTGACATGAGATGACCGTGCGGCGACACGCGACAGAGATCTCCCGCGATCCAGTGCCACTCGCAGAATCGTCCGAGCCCGTCTCGCTCGCGCGGCTACGCGTGTAGACTCTCATTCTCCGTCTCTCCTCTCGCGGAGTCGCGGAGTCGCGGACTCGCGTGCAATCTCCCCCCTTTTTTTCCAGTAAACACGCTCCTCGCTGCTCCTCGTTCTCTCTCTCTCTCTTTCTCTCTCTCTCCCTCTCCCTCTCTCTTTTTCTCCGTCTTTTCTCTTCCCCTCCTCTCGTCCCCTCCGCTCCCCTGTCCACCATTCGCTCATCTCTACGTTGAAACGCTCGGAAAAAAGAGATACACATCGCCCTATCGAGGCTTCGTCGATCGCTGGTCGAGCCGCGACACGTAGAAGGGAAAACCAGTCTGTGATACTAAACAGTACTAAGCAATATATATGCATATGTATATGTATATATATATATATATTTAGAGGTGTAAACTAATACGTGTAAGAGGTGCGCGCGCTCCCGTGGTATATGTGTGCGTGTCAGTGTGCGAGGTAGCTAGAGCGCGATCGTACGCGCGCCCCGCGTGTACGTGTGTATTCGCTGCGCGCGCGCGCGCCCGCGCTCTCCCGTCCGTCTGTGCGTGCGTGCGTGCGTGCGTGTGGGTGTTACGTACCACCGCTCGTGTATATGGTGTACGAGAGACATAGATAGAGATCGCATCTCGGGGAAGATAGCGAATCACAGGGTACTGAGGGAACGGTACGCCGGTATCCGCGCAGGACACCCCATCCCTACCCTCCGCCGATCGACGAAGGCCGACGCGATCAACATCGACCATCAACGGCGCGATGTCCGTCGAGGCTGTGACAAGTGACAAGCAGCGGCAGCAGCCACCGCCACCGCCGACGGCGGCGACGACAGAAACGGTGACAACGGCTGCGACGGCAACGACGGCTACCGCGACGACGACGGCAACGGCAACGGCAACGGCAACGGCAACGGCAACGGCAACGGCAACGGCAACGGCAACGGCAACGGCAACGGTGGCGAAGAAGCGAGAAGGTAAGAAGTCATCATTTCGCTTTTCCGCTCCTCGGCTCCGAGACGACGACGCCGACCAACGCTGATCAACGCTGACAGTCGTTGACGTCGGGAGATAACCTCGCGGGTTCGTTCGTTCGCTTTTTCTCTCTTTCGTAAAACATTTATATTCTCCGCACTGAAAACGGAGGAAAATTTGGATTGAGAGTACGGGAAGTGCGGGAAAACAGAGCTGATTCGGTGCTTCTATTCGTTTGTCGGGATAACGCTGACGATTCTCAAGTACACTCGCTCTATAGATTTGTAATGTTTCGTACTTAGCGCATCCTCTGACCTGTCTGCGTAGATAATTGCTTCCTTCGTCCGTCTTTGTCATCCTTTTTTCTAATTTCAACAAGGATGGCATTAGAATTTTGCCAATAATGTTCTTGCTTCCTGTTTATTATCTGTTTTCATGAATTCTGTTTTCTTTCTCGTATTAATTCTCATATTTTTACACGGAAGATATTTATATAACGTGTTTAAATATTTTACCGAATTAAGAAAATTCCATTCTTTCTTCTCAAAGTACTGTATAAAGGATGTAAATAAATTTCTGGCTATCGAGTTAAGAATATTCTTTTACGTGTGTTCTGATATCTAATTCTAATATATCCCATAGGATTTGTCTGCATGGCGTACGTGAATCTGCGTGCACTTCTCTGTGTAGCAGGATAATTGTAATTTCTAGAAGTCTCCCTGGAAAAGAATCAGTTATATGATATTTAAATCATCCTCTCCCCCCCCTCCGTAGCCAATCAAGCGCTCACCTATCTTCTCAAGAAAGCTTCGATTGGTTTGCGAGAGAGAGAGAGAGAGAGAGAGAGAGAGAGAGAGAGAGAGAGAGAGAGAGATCTTGTTCGAAGACGGTTGGACGTAGTCAGTCTACGCTGTACTCTGCTTCCACGACGGCTTACATATATTCCTTCTGTATCAAGTTGCGCGAGTGATATATACGGGCAGCGGATACGTAGAAAACTGACCGTGTATCTAACGTCGAATAATTATCTCAATAACGGAAGCTATTCTGAGGTCCGGTCGTGTGTTCGGAAAGTCGGACACGTAGCATATATTTTTCCTTTTTACGAAGAAACACGGGAAAAACGATCGAGTTTATTTTTCCAAGCTGCTTTGCTCCAAAGGACAAGAAGGCGAGTCTACCGCTGAAATCGTTTCGCTGCGTCCAAGGCCAAGAAAAGGAAAGGGAAAGAAAGATTCCGCGATACTTGGATCTCGCTGGAGCTTTCTTTTTGCATCGATTTTTTAAGGAGAGTTCTTTCACACACGGACATATCTTTTGTGGGAGAATCTCTCATTTTCTGGTGACTCGCGCCGAACAACGTATATTCGTGACGGGAATTTCGGAAATTTATTGACCCTCGTTTGCCCTTCGCCTGTTTGTTTACATTGCCGAGACGATTGCGCGAGGAAAAATAACGAACGGTTGGATAGAGTAGAGCGGCCGAACGTATATAAGAAAGGTATTCCTTGCTCGCGTTTCGGCGCTTATTCGTGACAGGACGAACGACGTTGCAATGAGACTCATCGCCGTCGATCGGTTTATCGGCTCGAATTGGTACCGCCGACCGCGGAAACGACCGCTGGTCGGCCCGACCGGGTCTCCTTTCTTGGACATCCTGGTCATGCAAACCAGGTCCTGCCGTTGGTTCCGGAAAAACAAATCTGTCAATCCTCTAAAGCGAGTGACCTTCCGTAAGTACGACCGCGTTGTAAGAATCCGCGAGAGAATTCTTGGACGTCTCGGCAAATCGTTCTTGTTAAATTTCGATGAGATTTGGTTGCTCAACAGCGCGAAGCCGTCCGGTCCGCATTTTTTCACATTGCAATTATTTTCTTCTATTTATTTATTTGCTTATTTATTTATTTTTTACTTACAGGAGATGAAGCCATTATATCAATGTCGGTGGCCGGTGAGGTGACTGACGCTTCGATCATGGAAGTAGGCCGTTCTAGACCGCAGTTTCAATATTCTCGGGTAAATATCGTTTTGCAAGTGTTGGAATTTCGCGAAATAATCTGTCCACGATCCATGCGATATATATATAATGCGATATATATATATATATATATTATTAATATCTTTGTTTTTTTTATTTTTTTTTGTTTTTTTTCCCAGGAGGAACTTATGCTGATAAAAAATTTGCGATTATCTAGACGTAGGCCTACATTCCTAGATGTCGCTTATAATAAGTGAGTTACAAAGATTTAGAGGATTTTAATCTTAAATAATCGAAATATCGACGCGTTTGTCTCGCTAACCGCGAACACTTCGTTTCTCTTCCAGCTCGCGAGGCGTTTGGGATCCCGAACGCTGGCATTCGGATAGAAAGCGTAGCGATACACCCCCGAAAGAAGAAAGGACTGGACGTGGTGATCAAATCACTGAGAATCATAGTAAGCGACGTAATAATGGCGATCCACGAGACCGAATACGTAAAGAGCAAGATGGCATCGTTTTGAGCCCGCAACGAAGAAGTTTTAATTCGGGATGTTTCGTTAACGTGAATCAACCACCGAGCCGGCGTCCGGAGAGCCCGATTGGCAAAACAGAGGTACGAGTTGTTTCCTGAGAGATGTGCGCGTCCTTGCGCATCGCTTTGTATTCTGTTTATAAACACAATTGTGAAATACTTCGCAGGTCAGCCATCGCGAACCTGTTCGTCGAATCGGTAGCGGCAGGATTTTGACACGAGATATATGGGACTTTAGAGCGGAAAATGAAAAGATCGAATCTGAGCGTGCAGATTATGGTTTTAGATCAGGCACGGCTGCTGGTGGCTCTCTGCGTGATCGTGATAATAGAGATAATCGTGACGGGAAGGAGCGGGACAGGGATCGCGACATGCGGGAAAGGGAACGCGACGGTCTGCGGGAGCGGGACGACAGGTTTGAGCGGAGATCGTTCGGCCGGGATTATGGGGATCGTGGCGAGAGAGAGCGCGATCGTGGCGACAGGGGAGTGGAGCGAAATGAGCGGAACAATCATCAGATGGATCGCGATAAGGATCGCGGACGCGACAAGAGATTCGGCAATGATCGTCGACGAACTTACAGTGATACTCGTGATGCGGACGAACCAGAATGGTTCAGCTCGGGACCTACGTCTCAACACGATACGATCGAGCTCAGAGGCTTTGAGGATATTCCCGAGGAGAAGGTAATGAGCAGCGGTACGGCTGCCAAGAGTAAGAAACAAACCCCCGCGCAAAAGAAACGGGGCAAGAGGAATGCCACGGAGAAGGATGACAAACCGAATGAGAACTCGGCGGGTCCTAAAGGACGCGGCACTCCGACCGTTATGGATCAACCTGTGAACGCTGTGCAGGCACCACATTCTCCGATTTCCGAACAGACTGAGCCACCTGTCGCGCGACGGAACAAAGAGAACGACGTCAGCGAGAGTACCGTCGCTGAGCCAACGTCCGACGCGAGAGAGAACTCCAGTGCAAATCGGAATCAAGAGGATTCGCATCCCGATTTTAATCTGGATGAGTTCCTGAAATCTGACACGTTCTCTGGCGTCTCCGGTCTGTTGACGGTGAGTAGTCGTCTCTTTAATCCATTTGTAATATTCATGTCTCGAACATTTGAGATTACTTAATTTTTTTTACGTCGCTCAAGCACCTGTTTTCTTTTTATGTATAGAATGGTGTTGGCTCAAATAGTGGTACTGGGTCGCGATTCAGCCAATGGTTCAAAAGAGAAAGTCCAGTTCAGCAGGCGGATAGTCGTAGAGCTTCCATACAAGATGAATTGCTGAACAATTTATTGAATGACATCACCGAGCCAAATATTCAAATACCATCGGTGACTGAATCAAACACCTACTTTGCTCCAATTTCTCCGGCCACGACGACCAATAACACGACCACAAACGGCGTAAAACTACTCGAAATGTTACATCGCGGTAACAAGCCAAATCAAAATGGTCAGGGTGATGCGAGTAACACGGCTATACCTATGATGAAAAA
This sequence comes from Temnothorax americanus, assembly GCF_048541705.1. Classification (NCBI taxonomy): domain Eukaryota; kingdom Metazoa; phylum Arthropoda; class Insecta; order Hymenoptera; family Formicidae; genus Temnothorax; species Temnothorax americanus. The sequence continues at coordinate 513,265 of NW_027509800.1, forward strand.
TTGTTCTATTAAAGATTTAGGTAAGAGATGTCGTTTTATCAAATATTATCGTCAAGTGAACGAATCGTTACAGTGAAACATGATAGGTGTATGTATTTCTTTTTAGAAGTTGGTGGTAAAGTTGTACACAGTTTGGAAGAATTGGAAGCACGTATGCGGGGTGGTGCTCCTCCACCTGCAACTTCGACTGATGCACCCCGTTTAAATAAGACTGAAGAAGATCTCTCTGCTTTTAAGAAACTGGTAAGTCGATATATGATAATTTAACTTTGCGTTTCACAAATATATCAAAACAATTTTTTTTAGCTTGCTCAAGTGACTGGAGGACAAGCTGTGCCTGCAGCTAACGGACCTATCACCCAAAAACAACCTGTAACTTTAATGCAAGTAAGTTTATATTTAATTTTTTTTGCTATATATCAATTAAAAACACATACGTTGCATTTCTTTTTCATTTTTTGTGTCTTTCAGTTACTTAATTCGCAATTTAAAACTCAGCCGTCGTCGATGCCACATCAACCGCCCGCAGAACCAATTCATACTACAACATTTAATCATGTTGGTCCCCTTGGTCCTACTCAACATCCGCATCAGGCTCAGATGCAACATGAGAATCTATTGAAAGTCTTGCAAATACAGGTATGATATATATATATATATATATATATATATATATATATATATATATTTATGTTATATATTACTCTTTGTTTGATGATCAATGTACGATGAATTTTGACAAATGACTATGTAATATTGGCAGCAGCAGCAGCAGCAACAACAACAACAGCAACAAAAGCAACAACAGCAACGACATTCCGATATGCTATCGATGATGATGCAAGGTAATCAGCGGATGCTAGGTGTTAGTCCAGTACCGACGGAGATGCAAATGATGATAAATAATGTCCCGTCGAGTCAAGAGCTTTTGCAACGACCGGAAGCTCAAGCAATCATTCAAGGTTTACAGCAAGGGGAGATTACTAGGCAACATCTAATACAGCAATTGCAGGTCAGTTATTTATGATTATTTACAATAGACTACACATATTTGTTAAAGAATATAATAAAGATATTTTTTAATTGCATCTTTGATAGAATCCTGCAATGCAGCATCGCCATCGAGAAGTGCTGGTGAACATTTTGAAAATGTATGGTGGCACTACACCTCGCACTATAAGTCCACATCCTCATCCCGCTGCCCCTATTTCTCAGGATCACATACTGCAACAGATGCTGTATCAACAACAACAACAACAACAACAAAGAATTCCGTCTCCTATGAATAACGGTAAGACGTTTTATATGCTAACCACCTTTTTTAAATGTTTCTCTTATTTTCTCGTAAAGGCCAATTAAAAGTCTAGAAACTTTAATTTTTAAATTCAAATTGAACGATTTTGTACTGTATTTGGAATGCAGCTTATTGTCCACCTCCGATAATATCACCAAATTTAACAGCTAATCCTAGTACTTTAACGGTACAACATCCAGGTAATACAGTAAAACAATACAATAAACTTTGTATTTTGTAATTTTTTATATTATCTTTCATATATAAAAATATTTCTAATTAAAATTACATGAGAAAATGGCTACATATGTAGTGTTATCATTTGATACATTATTTCACGTTAACGTATATGTTGGGCGATATTAATAAAGTTGAAAAAAAAAATATTTTAATTTAAATAATTTACTTTTAAATAATTCTATTAATAACGTATTATTATAACAGTGATACCACATAGAGTACCGTCACCAAGGGAGATTGTTATGCATACTCAGTCTATAATGCAAAGTGCTTTAATTAAGAAGAAATTGGAGGAGCAGCGTGAGAATTTCCGTAAGCGACAGGATCAGCAACAACAACAGCAGCAGCAGCAACAACAGCAACAAGTTCAGCAGCAGCGCGTGTCAAGCCCTGTTAATTCACCAGCTAAGCAAACAGCGAGTCCGCTCGCTTTCACTCCAACTTCCGTTTTACGCAAAATGACTGCTGATAAGGAACCTGACGGTGCGAATCACGTCTGCCAAGTAGAAACGACCTCTTCTATCACTCCTGCAATTAATGGAAATGTTAACGGAAATGTTAATTCTCGCATGTCTAAAAACAATCATCAGATGCACACCGCGGCTTCTACCATTAATCTATCTAAGCTTTCCGATTCTGTCAATCAGGTGCAAAACGAGACTCTTAAAATGATCTTCCTGCAATCCGCTATAGCTAATAATACAAATAACACGTCCACTTTCGGTACGGAAGAATCGGCATTAAAGACCAAATATTTGTGTCCATTAGAGCAGAAAAAAGACACGGAAGATAATTCGAAAATTAACACACGGAAGGAAAACGTTTTCCTTGAGGTTAATAAAAATGCGAACGACGATGCAAAAACAACCAAGTCTGATGTGGTAGATGGTGATAACGATACCAACAATAACGATTGTGTCTCGCTTGATGAGGCACTAAAAAAATCATCTGAATTAGAAACGTTGGTAGACGAAAATAAAATGACCGCATCTACAGCATCAGACAAAATAAAGAACGTTGATTTGCAAAATGCTACTTTACTCGCAACCGGTGAAAACGTCTAATTGTGCTGTTACGTGGATGAGGAGTTTGATGAAGTGCACATTAATATTTCATAGAATAGTGAATTCTTAATTGTTATTCAGAGCTATGTTTTTCTTTCTATTATTTTTGCGTTATAATGAAAAAAGCAGCTGTTTTGTTTCTTCGTTTAATATCCACAGCGTGAGATGCTTTAGAAGCTTGAAAGATATCTCTTTAATGTGACAGATATTTTGAAATATTATTTTTATTTTATATGTGATAAAAAAGCACTTTATGAAATAAACTCTTCATTTCTTAACATAGATTTATTACATTTTTGAATAGTGTGTTGAAAGATAATTTTTTTTTTTTTTTTTTTTTTTTTTAATAAAAAGCTTTATCCTGTCTCATCTGCTTTAACTTTCCTTTTCTTTACACACACTCACTTTTTTCCTATTTTTAATGTTGCATTTTTTCATCAATATATGAACTTGCTATGTTTGTACTTTTTCTACTTATGCCGCATTTCTGCTTGATCCTTATGCTTGCCAAAATTGCATGCGTTTTGTTTTGCAAGAAATGAATGTAATATAAATAAATGTGTAACTGACAGCTGCATTTATTATTACTCTTATAAAATCATTACACGTACAACTAATAATAACATATTCACAATGTGTTTTATGTAATGAGCATACAAAAATACGTATGAAACTGTCGATAAAAAAAAGTGGTAGGAAAAATGATGATAGAAATAGAGAAACGCGGTTGATAAATAATATTTAATAAATATTTAATTAATCTACACGAGCTATGTGTATGTATATGTGTGTATGTACATATAGGTATGTACGAATGTACGTATGTATGTATGTGAAAATGACATGAATCTTAGCCTTTAATTTCGCGAAGATGTTTATTGAAAGTTGACCTTAGTAAACACTAAATTTTTTTAAAGAAAAAAGAAAGGCAAGCTTTTTAATATTTGTATTTATATCATAAATGTTCAGTTTTAAAGTATAGTCATAAAATTTCTTATCATAATAAACGTGTTATGCATTTGAATATAGGAAGCAGCACGGAGCCCCCTAAATTGTCTACGCAAACTCAAGCTTCTCAGATGCAACAAATGCAGTCGGCTGCGGTTCAGTTACTTGCACAGGGAGCTCTCTCGAGACACACCGCATTGCGATCACAACCTGTTCAATCGACATGGTCAAACCCAGCGCTTAAACAGCATCCAGGTTTCTATCTTTTTAAATCTCCCGTAAAGTTTCAGAGAACGTTTTTTATTATGATCTTTATTATGGATAATAAGATAATAAAATCTTATTGTTGATTTTTTTATAAAATATTGTTTGGAAGACTTATTAGCAAAATGATGTAGCTACCATGTTTACGTGCATTACGTCTAATTTCAGGTCGGCCTATAGTAAAAGGCGGTAATAATAGCAACGCGAGCGGTACGCAGTTCCAATATAATACGGGAAATGTAGAATTTCAACAGCAGCACAGAACGGTCCCGAATGTTTACGGCAATCCACCGCGATCTAAACACACGATGGCAACTTCGTTACCGCATCATAATGTTCCACAATACAACGTAGCGCAGAACTCGATTATGAATCAAAGATCAAATCCTATGAATCCCCAGATGAAGGCGCAGCAAGTCCCGACACATCTCGCTAACATGCAACAACAACAACAACAACAACCACACGGAACCGTTAACATGCAACAGCAACAACAACCACCGCAGAGAACTGTAAATACGTCGATGCAACTTGTCATGAGCCAAAACTATAATTCTACGCGCACAGGTAATGTGCGTCGATGAAGTACGCGAACTAGTGTTTTGAAATAACTTTTGTAAAAAACGATCCCCGACTTCTACCTTTAAACATCAATATTTGCTGAACTCAGAATCCCTCCTTATCCTATTTACATTGATTTTCAGGTGTTTCTCCTCTCCCAAATCAGATTGCATGCAACGGTGCTCAGAAATCAAAAAAATAACCCATTTTTGGCTCTCCTTCATTCAATCCTGTCTCGACATCATTTATCCCTCTTTGGATTAAACTAAGTAAACCATTATTAATTATGCGTTGGAATGCTTTACACTAGAGAATTTTATAATAGAGAGTACCGCGTCGGATTATATAAATAATATCGACAACGTATTATCGTTTTTAATATCTTGCGCGCGTACGCCGCATACATTATATTTGCCTTTGTTTAAACTAAATGCGGTCTATAACATTGACGTATATGTACAGATGGACGGGCGATGCGATCGCAGCAGTTGAACATGGCAGTCGGCCGTCAACCTTCACCGGGCCTCGGATTTGTGGGCAGTAACGGAGGTGACCTTTCGCCAACATCTAATCAACTTGCGCGATGGTTCAGCCCAGAACTTCTCGCTCAAGCTCGGGCCGGCAAGCTCCCGGAGCTTGCACAAACAAACGTCCTGTCGTTGGAAGAACTAGAAAGACTTCAACACGCATCAACCACAATAGTGCATAACTAAAGTGACCGTGTACTCGACGTACGTTTCACGTTCACAAGCACGAACGTGCCGTGGTAACGCGCTACTATTGGTCGGAGAATCGTTCTCTTCGTACATCTCCCTTTACGTCCGAAGCACCTGCGTAACATCCCCTACATAGATGCTGGCGACATGCCGCTAACGTAACAAGATGGTGCTCGCCTACGTAGATCTTTTTATCAAGTCTTCGTATTGACAAGAGGTTCGAAGTACGGTCACGTATTTTGATTAGGAATAGAGTCGCGTAATCGGTTGGACGGTACGTACTTCTCTTTCGAAAGATCTTTCGTCGAAAAACATTGCTGACCGCGTTTGCGAAGCCATTTTTCCAAGTTTCGCGGAATGTTATTTAGAAACTACAAATGTACAGAATAGTATATGATATTAAGAACGAAGCGTTAGAACGAAGAAGCGGACAAGCTTTCTATGCGTACGACGTATTGTTTATAAGACTGAAAAAAATGTGAAAATTCTTATTGTTGATCATACGACAAGCTGTTTTAGAGCTTCATACGCGTACTTTCTAAATGACAACACACGCGAAGATCTCGTTGCCTAAGATAGGACTGCAAGTTTCTTATGAACAACTCCTGTCTCCGTATCTAGCAAGAATCTGAAAATTATCTGGCGACTTGAGCACGTACGTTCAATGTTTTTTCATTCAGAGTATATTTGTACCAACCTCTTATTTTTTTTTTGTTAATGATTAATAGAGGCCGTACGAGGATGTACTATGAGTGTATTTTGCGCTGCGTCGTAGTATTGAGAGCACCTGTATATGCGTACGTTCCTTAACGTCGGAACAAAGCAAAGCGCGATTTTTACTGCTGTCAGCAGGCATAAAAATATAGTATATATTCGGTATGTGTCTAATGCAAAAACTCAACGTTGTCGCCAGCAGGACGAAGAACTAGATAGTCGATATGTTTAATCTAGTATTATTTATAGAGTACGTCGCGTGCGCTTGTTTATTTACAATGGGACTTGCAAAAACCCTTAGGCAAACAATACGCGAACTCCTCGAACTTGTGACGTGCAAGCTAGCACTTGATTACAATTACTTACACAGAGCGGTGGTGTCGTATTTAATATTCTATTCGTATTACTGCAAACACGGCGACCTTATTAACACGAAAAGAGCGAACGAAAACGATGAGTATGTGACATCAAGTCGTACATATATTATAAAAAATAAATATATAATATATACTTCTCGTGTGTAGAAGAGCGCGTGAGAGTGCGACGTCCGTATCCTGATCGAAAGTGATATATAGACCGACGACCTGTCTCTTAATAAAGAAACTCGGAAGATACATGGAAGACGCGTTCGCAGACGTACGTAAAGAAAATAACATTCCACACCAGCCACGAAAGGATCAAATTAAACGAGATATTTTTGAGACGTTTGACATCACGACTGTTGCCAACATGCGTTTGTTTTCGATTTACGTGTTTATCTCAAGATAACATTTTCCATGTAATTACACAAAAAAGGGTATATATCCTTTTGCGGACCCGCGCTTTGAAACGATGATTTCTGTTAAAAGTTCACTTTACATTTCGAAAGAAGATAATATTGTTTACTATTTAACTGTACATTAGAGTCTCATGCGCGAATAATTGCATTTTTCTTTTTTCATACGTCATTTAGCATGTACGTATACTCTCATACCTTTGAGACGTACAGCTGGAAAGGCGAAATACGTTGTGCAGTATTTTACATAAAAAAAAGAAAGAAAAAACGAAAGAACCGTAGTATTTTATCGTGTAAGAGAAATATTTGTCTTTTTCTTTTGCTACGTGCTTGACGCTTGTATAAATGAGTTACCTAGTCTACGTTTTAAATATGGCGTACCTTCATAGTTTACTTTATTGCATATAATAACCTTTCATACGCGCGTCTACATGTGTAAGGGGGAGAGGGAAAGAGAGAGAGAGAGAGAGAGAGAGAGAGAGAGAGAGCGAGCGAGCGAGCGTTGTATAAGGAACTCAAAGTAAATTTACGTATTTGAAGGGAAATAACGTAAAGTTAATTTTCATAATAATTTTATGCTTGCAGATAAACGTATAAACTCAAGTTTACGTAATGCATGCACGTACGAAAAAATACCCTAATAGTACTATATAATTTTGATAAAAATTACGTGTGTCAAAATCAAAATATTTTATGTTAGGTACAGCGTAAACATTCGTTGCATCAGTACCACATTGATTCACACACATTTATTTTCGCCATTGAATCTGGCTGTTTGAAAACATTTTTATTTATGTAAATGCAAGGGCGACGTACGCTCTCGTACGCTTATTATCTAATGTATAAAAAATATTCTTTATACGCGGGTAATATTTTATAAGAAACAGCTCTGCGCGCGCACGTTCTCGTTGCAACACTTATTTGCATTCAACAGTCGACTAGATTCTTAACTGATATATTAATATGTGTTGAGTTATATTTTGTATATCGCAACTACATATATAAATATATATATAAATATTTATATTATATTTAATAAAATGGAATATATATATATATATATAAGATATGTTGCAAGAAACATATATTTCATATATATATATATATTATATATATATATATATATATTATATATATATATATATATATATACACATATATATATATATGTTATAATATAATATAATACGAAAAGATGAATGTCGAAAATACGTTGCACGTCGACGACGATTTCGGGGATGGTACATATGAGCTATTCGTACAATTTGCAACTCGTGAACGTTCGAAAAATGCAAGACGGCTTATGGGACTCTAACATTAACGGTACTCGTCGAAATACATTACATGGTACAAATGATACTTGTGCGTGTGTGACAGAGAGAGAGAGAGAGAGAGAGAGAGAGAGAGAGAGAGAGAGAGAGAGAGAGAGAGAAAGGAGTTTTGTTTTTGTAGCATTTCCATTCAACATTTTTTCATCTAGCGAACGTAAAGGCGATTTTTTAGCGTGTATCTCGAACCGCGCATTATTACCGTAGGTTTACCTCAAGCGTCCATGAGTGTACAAAGCGTTTTAGAACGAAAAGTAAAGGAACGTAAGTCATACAACCATGATATCCGAATGCAAGAATTAACGAAGAAAGATGGAGAGAAATTGGAATTTCTGATCGCTATACTATCATTATTTTGCTACACGTAAAAAGAAGCGCGAGGTACCGAGACCAAGATGTTCTACGTTTATATCTTTAAAACGTCTGAGGACGATTGAGAAACGCGTCGAAAGCCGATCGTTCTAGCGTTAAAGTGGAAACTTGGGAAACGGTCTCCGGGACTCGACGTTTTTTCGGTAAACTTGTCGGCTTTGCGATAGCGATTTTTATTCTCTCGAGACAAAGGACCGTTACATTTTGGATCGCTGCTGCGTATCGCATTTACATTTAGCTTGACGTTTCTTGGACGACGACGACGACGAAAACGAAGCTCGTTTACCAATATTCGGTGGAGGAACGGAAGCAAAGCGGAGAACGCGCGACCGAGATGCGCGAGGGGACGTTTGATCAATGATCTTTTTTATGACGCAATCGTGGCGATTGCACTTCGTCTGCTTTCATTAAATGGAAAATATTTGCGAGCGAGACCCTCGTCCGCGGCATTTGCGGACTTTGGAAGATCGTTCCGTAACTCAAAGACACGTTTTTGTAAATAAATCGATTTCCGAGCAAACGCTAAAACGTACTGTGCACCGTGGGTCGATGACTTGTAAATAAAGTTACCGAGTATTATATTACGTGAAGTCGAGAAAGAAAAGTGTCACAAATAAATGCAAGAAACTGTAATTATTATCCTCGTCACGTCATTCGTCTCGCCGAGATGGCCGCGGCGGCGGTCGCTCTCGTTAATATTTGCTCGTAAAAGGTCGAAAGATACTTGATTTACCGACGTGATGATATATTTTAAGTTTTCTGGCATCTGCCAGACGCTCTTTTAAAATTTTAAAGCGATCGACGTGTGCACGATTATTCATCGATTCGCGTTGCTTTTAAGTTTTCAAAAACATTTCTCGAACATAATTGAGCCAATCACAGCGAGGCGGAGTCACGTGGATCGCGCTCGAGTCGCCGCGCCGCATCTATAGGAATGGCGGTCGAGCTGCCACGTTTACTCCAAAGCTTTGCGACGTCAGTGGCAAGGTGAAATTTTAATTTATCAAGCAGTGTATTTTTCACACTCAACATTTTCACATATTAGAACCAAGTCCAGCCAAATGGAAGCGTTAAATGACATTGTAAGAACGAATTAATGTGAGAGAACTAAATATAAACCATAAGGTATATATTTAAAAATGAACAGTGTCAACTTCTCGAGGCGCACCGCGCATGTCTACGCGCTTCTACACGCTAGAGGGCACACGCTGCGGAGTCTGCCGAGTCTGCGGACAGTGCGGACGTGCGGACCGTAAAAGAAAAAGAAAATGGCGAATCACTGTGCAGGGTGCAGGCCACTGCAGGCGTGCAGCTCGCCTGACGCCCGCACCGAGAAATTTACTTTCCCCGCATCTGGTTGGAGGTTGGAGTTGTCACGGCGCATCTCGCGAATCTCGTCCTCCAGAGGTTTCGACCGACCCCCGAGCTGAACCTGAAAGTCCATCCAACGAATCTGCGGAATAGTGTTTCGAGCGCGAAACGACGCGTGCGTCGTGCGATCAAGAATCTCTTTCGGCGAATTCCGGGGCATCGAGGCGATTCGTCGGGTGTTGGAAATTCAAAGCGACCGAGAGCCGGCCGATTCACCGTTCTCCGTATTCGAGGAGTACGGCATCATATATATTCTAGCGGAATTAGAATTTGGAATTGTCGCAGGCAGGTTGATCCCAGATTACCGCAGCCTCGAGTGTCGATTGTTTCTCCCGTTTCACCTTCCTCCTTCCTTTCCTTCGCCCAGACCGCGGCCATCGGACTACCATTACGTTACCATTGTATTACAAGGCTCTTGGATCGCTCGTGAAATTCTGCGCTAGCGCGCTCTCCGTTCCGCGATCTCGTATCTCGTTACGAGATCCGACAGAATCCCCTTCCCCTCTTTTGCGCGCGCCAGCGCACGTTCCTGAAATATAAATAAATAGAATCGAATCGCGATGCGTCCGTCATAGCTTGGTTACTGGGGGAGACAACGGACAACGATTATACCGCAGAACGCAGCAGGGAGGGGTAGGTCATTCGCGCAATTGAAAATCCGATCGTGCGACGTGCTGTCGTCTGTCGTGCGTCGCGGAATTTCGCGGCACGGCACGAGGGGAGCGACGGATTGGGCGATCGGCGTTGGCGTTGGCGTTGACGAGTCCCCGACGAGATACGGCACGGGATCTCGGGGCCATTGTACACGGCGGTCATTGCGTGAAGCGTCGTCGGTCGTCGCCACTCGGCACTCGCCGGGACTCGCCCGCCTTTCGCGTCCGTCGCACGTCGCACGTAGATCGCGCACGAGCGCGCTCGCGCTCGTTCCTCGTTCGGCGGGCGGCTGGCGGCTGGCGGCCGGCGGCCGGCGGCCGTGCGCAAAAGGGCAAAAAGGGTTGGGAGAGAAAAGGACATTTATATCGGAAATACAAATACGCGCATCGCCATCGCCCCGCCTGGATCGGGAACGGGCTGACCGCGATCGTACCGACGGGATTGACGGGAAACGGAAAGAAAGAGAAAGACACTTTTCCACGTGCGTTGTTACGTTTTTCCGAGTTGCGCGTATGCAGCACATATGAATGCCGCGTATGTATATGTAATAATGATGAATCGTCCATGGCACGTCCCAGTGCTCCATGCACGCCGAAAGTGCCCGTCGTGATCGTCGGCGTCCGCGAATCGCGAATCGCGATAGACGCACGGAGGACCTGTTTCGACGCGGGACTCGAACTAGATTCGCGAGATTAACGTGGGATCGTGGGATCGCGTATCGCGACGGCCGCGGCGGGACGTATTAATCCCTGGTGACGTAATCCACGAATCTTTTCGAGAAACGCTACACGTTTTGCGCGTCGCGATTGTCGCGTAGGTGTTGTTGTTAGGCCTAACGTTTCTTTTTTGCCCGAGGAGCCTCGTCGTCGATCGCGAGCGAGAAGCGTCTGTGGAGAAGCGAGAATGACGCGCGACAAGTGTGAGGCGTGAGGTGCCGGCACGGTAACGCGGGTAACGTTGCTCGCCCTATACTTGACTCGTCTCCTTTTATCCCGAGTTACCCGAGTACCTCGAACTCGAACGGCTCGAACCCGAGAGCTCCGAATCGATGGTCGAATTGAACATCGAACGTGGCGCGGAACAATCGTAGATCGTAGACGGTAAGGCATTGCGATTGTTCCAACGCAGTGGCCGCGGATCGCGGATCGCCCTCCAATCTGTACAATGACGATGACTCGTACGGCCGAGGCCGAGGGAAGATATGCCGCATCAGCGACCTGCGATTCGGCGTCGTCGTCCAGCTCGAAACGGGAGGTTGCCGCGGCGGTGTACCTGTAATCATACCCTGGACGACGTATCGAGATGATCGGCCGGGACTCGTTCCTGCACGATTCACGCAACGGTAAATAGATGAAATAGTTTATCGCGCGATAAGACGCGAAGGGCCTAGGGCTTGACGCTCCCGTCCCGTCCCGTCCCGTCGCTTACTTATGTAGCGTCTAAACCGCTCGGATCGATCATCGGGATCGGGATCAGGCCTGATCGGGCCAGCTAAGAGTGCCTAAGAGCTGCGTGGAACGACGCGCGTTTCCATTTTTTCCGGGATCCGTAATTGGATGCCAAGATTGCCAAGAATACAATCGTGTCTGGCCGTATGTGATGTATATGTGTGTATGTGTGTATCCTCTATGCCCGGTTCTCGTTGATATCAACCACGAACAACGGCAATTTTCCGAAGCTCGGCCTGCTCTCGGTGATAGCGAGCGGCCGAGGTAGCGAGGAGCGAGACCGCGGAGACGTTCCAGGTGAAACCTCGGCACTCGGCACTCGGCACTCTCGGTCTCGACAGATGTGCGCAGGAAGTCGTCGCGTTAACCTCGCGATAGTCGCGCGGCGAATCAATAAGAATTTAAGTTGCGTCGTTGCGCGATGCGTCGCACATTTGATTTCTTTGTTCCATTGTCCCTCTAGGGGAAAATTTGCTGGGGAATTTTTACACGCAACAATCGCGGCGTTTCGAGGTTGAAAGGCGGAGAAAAAAATAAGGTTCGTTTCTTTCTCGCGGGAGCATATAAGTATGTACTGGCCAGAGTGGCGAGACGTCGCATCGCGTCGCGTCGGCGAGGAAAAGTTGCGAGCTGGCGAACTCCTTGCGAAAATACGCGAAAGTACACTAGCTCGTGGATAAACCACACACGTGTAACTCTCTACGTAGTAAAGCAGATGTGTAGGTCAGCAAAGTGAATCAAATAAATCTCTTACGCGGGAGAGAGTTCTTTTTCCTTATTTTTTTTTTCCCCCGGCGTAAATCACGGAACACAAATGAGCTAATCGCAAGATCGGTTGTACCGACGCGTGGAATTAATAATGTTGGATTAGCGACTCGCTCTCGCCTTCCACGATGTTGGTGGAGAAGGTACATTGGGCTCCAAGCGCTCCAAGCGACGCCGTTACAATCGCGTAACCGCGATCGAGGCGAGAGGTTCCAAGAGTTCCAACTCCAACTGGCCGACGCCACGACCAGCCACGACCTCGAGGCGAGCGTCTCTGGGCGTTGGCACGAAACGAAACGAAACGAGCTCGCCGAAACGACCATTGTCCATTGCTCGTCTTCGTCGTCGGTGCTCTAATTCCCCGCACCGGCGTTGTGCAAACGGTCATAGAGAGCGCTGCGAGAACCTCGAAAAAAGGAAACCTCTCGTCTCGTGGTCCGAGCTCCGAGCTCCGAGCGTCCGAGATCAGCGCCGAGCCGCCGACATAACTTGCCGACATTGTGCGTGGTATATAGCTTTTGTGTAGTTGGCGCGGTAGCGGGGAGAGACGAGAGAGAGAGAGAGAGAGAGAGCCGTGTCGATGAAACGTCGTTGCACGCTCATTACGGGAGCAAGGAGAGAAAGAGAGAGAAAGACAGAGGGCTGGAACGCTTCGAACACAGGATCGCATCGAGAAACAGGAGACGATCGACGCACCGTTGGCTGTCGGCCTCCAAAGGTGATGATTTATCAGGTGCGCAAAAAGTAAGGTTGCCTCTTGTCTTTTCTTTAGGTCTTTAGGTGTTTCTTTTTTCTCCCTTTTCTTTTCGATAAGACAGCGTGCGCCAGGTGACTGTCGGATTTGACGCCCACGCGCGTTCGTTTCGACCGTCCTTCGTTCGTCCCTTGATATGTATCGTGCATATGTACGTCATAATTCAGACGAACCGATCGTACCGAATGTAATCGATTTTTGTCACTGTTCATCGAAATTTCTCTGTAAGCAGATTTTTATCATTTCGTGATTTATAATATCGAGATCCATCGTATAACAATGCGCACTAGGAAATAATTTGTTATGCCAACGTTCGTTTGGAGAGTAGCGCGTCTCAAATGCAGTCGCCATTGTGTGACGCGACTACGACTCGTAGCTTCAACGTGAGGAGAGGTTTATGGCTCTGTTGTAGGAGACAACGTTGATTTTTGCTTGTGCTTTGTTGTGTTTTATTGCGCATCGTCGAGGACGTTTACACCATACGGAAGAGAGAGAAAGGGAGAGAGACGTTTTACGTAATTTTATATGTATACAAATTTTATTAACTTTTCGCTACTGACACGTGGTTTACGTAACGCGTGACGTGTTGTCGATCATAATTATTTTTATGGGCGTAACACGTCGTATCAAATGTTTGCGACATACGCTGCATTTCTGAAGGATTCCAAAAAGTTCAGTTTTTCAAAAAGCTTAATACTATTTTTCGTAACGCTGAAACACGTAGTTTCGTAGCGCGAATCAAAAATTAATTTTGTAGAACGTTCAAAACTTTTTCCACGTATGATTTCGCCGATCAACCTAAATATAATTATCCTAATAGCGTGATTTGATGAAACGTGGTTGAATTAACGACATTTTGAAAACCCACTAGCAATATATTAGTTTAATATATTGCTGTTTTGTATACCGTTAAATGTTTTAAATATGAATTTAAAACATTTAATATTAAATGGATTTTGTGCACCTTTGTTATATGTGATTCAGAATATTTTTAAGCTCGTCAAACTTGCAGATTTTAAATGATTTTTCGCTCTTCTTGCCGTCGCTCGGCCGTAGGGAATGTGACTACTACAGCTTTCGTCATGACGTTCCCTTGTTTCACGTTTTATAGCCTCACGGCGTATCCGACGTCCAACTGAACTTTCCGGAAGGTCGCGCGATGAATGGACAATGGACGATTAGCCGAGAACTTTCGGTTGTTCGGAAAACTTGAATTTTTCAATCAAGTGGCGCCCCCATAACCTTAGCAACAACTAATTCCGCCACCTACTGGCAGCATTAGGTTACAAAGCTACGTGCATTGTGCGTTGTGCATTTGGCTTCTGTCTTTCTACTTCCGTCTTCGAGTGGTAAAACTAGGCACGAGGCACGAGGTGTATAAAGTAAATATGCACGAGAGTGATAATTTGGTGGAGAACCTTTCGTACGGAGTGTCGACGACCGCGTGGTGACCGTGGTCATTTTATCTCGATAGATAGGGTCTTCGCATAGGATTATATCGGTACGTATGTGTCAATATAAATCATTCGCCTGTTAGTAATGGTCCGAGCAGAACACGAGTGAACACGTAGCCTTTATTCACGTCACCTGGATTTATCTGCTATGTGATACTTACAACGGCGAATGTCACATCGTCACATCTTCATCCCGAGTAATCCCGACTGGCAGTTTTGAGAAAACGTTTTTGGAGGTTATTTAAGTACTAAAACTCGCACAACTTGCGGGCTACAATTCGAATCTACTTATCTCAATTTCAAACTGTTCGATTGTCGTTGATTGATATAGAAATTCTAATTTCCGATGACCGATTTTAGCAACTGGCATCTTGCTCTGATTTTGTTTAAACAGAAAATTATCTTTCACACGTATTTCGACTTTTGTCGACTTCAGAGTGTTTTCGACAAGAACATGGCGACCTAACTGATCGCTTGCTTTGCCTTGAAATATAATATAAAGTAACGGCGCTTTACGCGTGCAACGTGCATTGAATAGTGTTTGAGGATAATTATGATTTTATCGCTATTAGAAGGTTCCTGAGGTACGATAAAACTGCGCAATGTATTGGTTATTATCTACGAGACGTGATAGTTTTGTTTAAATTTGTTTAAATTTGACTTGATTTAAGTATGTGATAATATAATGTGTGTTCATCGTATATTCATAAGTTTACGTGCTGTGTGATGTGGATTTTTAAAAAAGTTACATGCATGTGTTTGCCACAGAAAAGTGTGCAACGAATAAAAGTGCAGTGTGTGGCATCAATGTGAAATTAAATTTTACATTGAAAATTCGCTCAAGATAAAAGAAAAATGGAAAATGATATTTTCTAAATTGTCGTACGAACGTATGGTGCGGTTCGAGCAGCGCATCATTATTGAAAGAGTCATGGCGATATTTTATGCACGAGCTCATCCAATACAACGTCGACGCAAGTTTGACGATGTGTTTACCGGTAGATTTTAAGCGACCCATATAGGTACGCATAATGTTTTGTCGGTACAAATTAACGTGGCTGCAATGTGTCTGAATACACGTTTAATATAAAGGAAAGAATACGTATAAAGGAACGTGCCGAATAAAAACAGGATATTGGCGCACGATCGATTCCTATTTGCTTATACACGGCAAGAGAAGCCTTCTAAGCATTTTATATAAGAGCCTGAGATTTAAATTGTGGCCAACTTAAACCCAAGCATGTATATGTATAGAATATCTTAATAAACAATTTTGTATTAACAAAATTGAATTTATATTGCACCTTAATATTTTAAATAAATTCTTCACACATGCGCGCACACGCTCTCTCTCTCTCTCTTTTTCTTTTTTAAATCGATGTATTTAGAAGTGTATGCGTTATGTATTAGCGTGCGTTCGTGCGTGCGGGCGTGCGTGCGTGATAGATAGATTTATTTAATTTCAGCTATACAAAACCATGAAATGGACTTGGTTTACAATGTACTTTAAACACACTCATACCAACTTTTATAACTTAACGCGTGACACTGTTAATTCCTTATTCCATACTTTTTTAATTTCTTCTAGAAAAACCATACCTTAAACCCTACACGCCTAAACCCATTATTTGCACGTTAAACTCACAACCTAAACTCATGCAGTAATACTTGATCTAGTCCGCTTCGGCAGTATCAAGCCAAGAAACGAACATTATTCACCTATACACACACACACACACATACCTTCTTATCGCAAGGGCATGCGTGTGTATTCTGAGCAACATTTTTTCTCAGCTCAGTTGCTGAGGAACATGAGCGACGATTTTATAAGAATGTTCTACGCTCGGAACAAACAAATCCGGCTTTTTAAGCGATATTTGTGGATCACGTCTTTTCGAATTGAGAACCATACGCATATAATCTAAATGGATGAACGATTATTTTCTGATTATATTGTATTTTACCAGGTATATCGTTTGTTATAAGTATATTTTTATTATATTGTCATATATTTATAAATACACACTTGAGAAAATTGTTGTAATAATTATAAAAGAATTGTGTGTATAGCAGTTATTAAAGTGAGAATCGTCCTTAAACGCCAAAAATGTTGCTTTCATGTGACAACAGATCCGTTCCAGTATATCGTTGTACGTGCGAAAGGGGTTGATTGGATCAATATCCATCTCCTCTTACACCTGTAGCTGCCACCATGATTAGCTATAGCTTTGGTGGAAAAGTTTTTACGGCGAAAACTAGGGATATTACTTACGTGCGTACGCTTAACGTGCGACTGCGTGTACTAATATACATGGTGTTCTGCGTGTAATCGTGTAATAAAACGTGTACAGTTTTGTACTCGCAATAATATATCTATTCTTTAAATCATATAATAATTTTTTGAGCGTATAATCGTATCACAAATGACAGCCTTGTAGGCCTCGATGGGCAATATCGGTTGCGGCCTGATTTAAATCGTAAAGTCATGATTTACAGCTGCTCCAAACGGAGACTCAAAGTCCGACCGGTCTCAACTTGAAATATTTTCCTGAGCTGTTGCGGTGTTGAGAATTCAAACGAGTCGTTTTACTTTATTACGAGATGAACTAAATGGTCGGCTCATGCCCTTTTAAATCCAAGTGCAGTGCGTTATGATTCACCCTGTATGCAATGCGAGCAACGGCGGTGACAAAGCGTGCGTGAATCGTCGGAAAATAATCGATCGTCAGCGAGGTATACGCTTCGTAGTCAAAGTGCGGCATCGTCATTCATCAGCCCCCTTGCCGAAGATTAGACGCTCGACGACGAAGGACGACGTTCCCCGGCGTTTCGATTCTGTGAGAGAGGCCGTTGGACAAGCCTCTGAAGAAAACTCGTTCAAGTGAAACGGATGAACGTTCCGGACATGCTCGGGACAAAGACCGACGCGATTGTCGTGCCTGAATACTGAATACTCCGTTATCCCGCTGTGAGAGTACAATAGAAGAAAAGGAAGAGAGAGAGAGAGAGAGAGAGAGAGAGAAAAGGAGAGAAATGGCAAATTGAATGCGGAACCCGGTCGGGTCCTATATCGTCAAGCGATATATACACATCGGACGAACGCGGTAGCGTTAACGATGCTACTCGATGGTCCGCGCGGCGATCGAGGAGAGTGGCTTATATACGCGATGACGTATTTTTGCGATATACGTATATTCATCAATCGCACCCTCGTCGGTGCTCCGCGATTTAACGAGAGGTCGAGGCTTCACCGAAAATGGAAATAAGAGTCGTGAACTGTGTGCCTTTTGTCGCTTCGACGACAATTGTGAACAAATCGCGGCGCGTCTGGTGAAGGACAATTCTCTACAGATATTACGCCGCGCGCCGTTCTGCGATTAGTAGGCGGCTTAACGCAATCGGCATTAATCGGCAGAAAGTAAGAGGCGTTTACGCGCGCGCGTGAGCCGTGGCCTAAAATATCCGCCGACTCGCCGAAGGATTGGAATAAAGCAAACACGGTACCGTTCCAAGTTACTTTAGCGAGCGCTACACCCGGGACGACAGCAAGAAATTATGAAATTGCCGAAGAAAATGTCTTCACGGCCCCTTCAAAGCTTCGTTAATGAAAGAACAGTCTGCTTTTGCGTCTGACGACGGAAGGATGATTAACAATTATTAATAAGATCGCTCGCGACCATGTCGCGTCTTCGTCGTCGAGGCCTGATAGTTTTAATTTCGCGTGCCGTTACAATGGCACGTATGTCGACGTGAGTACACTTACGGAAATGTATAAAATGCCCTCCCCCCCAAAAAACAAAATATTTATCACTATGCACAAAAATTACACTGTAAGATTCTCCGCCTGTTGGTCTAAAATATTTATTTATTTATCCTGCGCATCTACGAAGGCTGGTGCGCGCCGTGCTGGCATAGTCGATCAAACATTTAAAATGAGATAACGACACATTTTTTTCTTCGGTGGCCTTTAAGATATCATTAGCTCTTTCTCGGTTTTTCCCTTTGCGCACAGATATCGTATACATTCGAGATGACTAAAAGTTTATTCCGACGCGTGTTTCTTACGAGTAAAAATAAAAGTAGAAGTTTTCAAAAAGCACACGTTTTATTTATTCTGTATAACGGATCGGGAAAAAAAATACAACGGTATAGTTACTGTTTTAAAAGAGCGTTGTTTTTCTCTGTTTGAACGCAGGTTGACCAAGAGCAGGGAACAAGATGGACGAATACGACAAAAAGTTTGCAGAGATGCAAAAGTACATTCCATTTCTGGAAGCGATGATCGAGAGGCTGCAAAACGTTAAGGACAAGGACAATCGGCATATTCAATTGCAGAAAATGCAAAGTTTGCACGGGATTCTGTCAAACAGCAAGCGAAAGTGCGTTGGACGGGAATTAGTGCGAGATTACTTTAGCTCATACATGGCCCGCGCGTATACCGTCTATTGTTAAAAAGCTGATTTATTAGAAATGCTGTATACGATACTGCGCGATCGTTCAACTACACTATTGAACACTTTTTACTTTTTTCCAAACACAAGAAGGAGAATAATTATTTTTTATAGCTTTTTGGACGTTGACGAACGATCCAGTTTGCCAAATTGTTTTATCACGTCACAATTTTGAAAACGTTGCAGTTTTAGTTGCAAAATTGTTTAAGGTTTTGTGCAATCAAAATTAAGTAATGTTAGGATTTTTCGCCCGTCGTCAGCGTCGTAAAAAGAAGGTAACTTTTTATCGAACAGTGTTGATAATTGTGAACGTTATTTTGACGAAATAGGTTGAAGATCGAGACGCTGCAGCGGTGCGAGGATGTTTTGCAGAAACTGTACAATAGAGTGGAAAAGGTAGATATCCATTTCATGGAAATTTATCCCGGTTCATTAACCGGGATAACATTGTATTGTTTGCTGTGTGTAAGCTCGTCAAACTACAGTGTCTTTGAAATTTTAAAACAAGATTTTACTAAACGCGTGTATGTCTATACTTTATTTTTGAAAAAGTAAACATTAGGGGACGCTCTGTCCGCATATATTCCGTTCTGTTCTTTTGTTTATATTATTATTATTACGTATATTGTATATGTTTTTTGCATATGTCACTATGTATATGTATATTGTTTGAAACAATTACAAGAGATCGTTCTTTTAAGCAGGTTCTGTAAACGGATCCACGTTTATTTTCGAAAAAAAAAACTTGAAACATGTATCTTCAAAACTGTGGCTTTTAGTCCAAAAGATCTATTCCAAATCTGAAATATATTTATTATGTTTCGCACAACCGTAGGCATGTTTAAAGAAATGACTACCTAATTGTTCTGTTATCTCGTATTTGTTTCTGAGTAGCATATTTTGTACATATATTTCGATGAAAGATGTGAAACAGAGTGAAATAATGTATAATAATTCGATATAATGTTTTTATAATTTTTACATCTTTCATCTTTAATGTAAATCGATTGTTTTTATTTTGGATGGGATTCTCGTCATCTGTATAGTCTTCACGAAGAATCTAGGATTTTGCTTTGCATACTTGTTTCGCTCAATATAATTTTAAAAACACTATGTATAAATATTATACGATATAAACACACATTTCTTTTTTTCTCTTTTTCTCTGAAATAGTAGTTGCTTATTCGATCCTTGGTTCTTCTTTACACTCGTAATATTACTCGTTTTTCGTTGATTTTTTTTGACTATGTTTTTTTGGGCTTTCGTATAGTGCATGTTTGTTTTTTGTATTTTAATTATTCTAATTCGACACGAGTTTCAGGGAAATACACCTGGTTTACAATTACCGTTTAAACAAAATGATGGCGTCACGACGCTACCTTCGACGTAAGTACTCTATGTATATCGGTATTTTTAAGAATTTGCAATAAAATGCAAACGAAATGCGGATAATTGCAACATATGTATCGTAAAATTAAATAATCTCAACAATTCACGGATTCTCTTAAAACCTGTGAATGGATGGTTAAAATTGTTGGACGCGAAAAAATGTGCTTCTGTGTGATTTTCAGTTCGTCAGAGAAAGCAAAGTCAAAACGGTGTATGGAACCGGGGCACGCGCAAGACGTGGGGAAGGATAAAGAAATCGATGAGACACCAGAGAGTCCGGATACCATCAGATCTTCCAGTCCCGATTGCCAAATTCTGCCTATAATAATCCCCACAGAGCGCAGCGAATTGGATCGAAGAAGGCAAAAAGAACGTCCCAAAGAAATACCGGTTATTACACTTACGGATAATGCAAAACCAGATTCCACTACGGACGATGTCATGGTCATGACACATGCTGCCCCTGCTGAATGGGACATGTTGGAAGAGTCGGAAAGGACGAACTCAAGGAACAGAGGAAATTGGCAACCTTCCGTGGTCACCGCTACCAGTCATGATGTAGCGACCGCTGCTCAATTGATCGGTAACAGTTTACCGCAAAGAGTCAACGATAGCAGAAACTATACGTTGGATTCGCAAGATATAGATATACCGACCGTTCCGGTGCCTTCTCTCGGCGGTTCCAGGCGATTATCTTCGATTCTAGAGAAAAATAGGCTGAATTTAGACATAGTGGCCGCCACTAGTTCCTCCAGGTCGGAATCACCCGTGAATGTTCCCGAGGTGAGACTCAACTCTCCCGATCCCGAGATATTATTTGCGAAGCCTAGGGCCGCCACGTCGCCTACTAGGCCCAGATCGAAAGATAGTCATAACACGCCATTGAAGCCACCGCCGACGAAACCGCCATCGATACCGCTTCTATTCTCGCCGCCGTCTTTGCACGAGCCTCCATTGTCTATGGAAGATCTGGCAGAACTGTTAAATGACGGCGAGAAGGGCGATGCGGGCGAGAAAGGCGATAAAGCCAACGAAAATGCGGCAAGGCAAAAGGACGCTGATAAAGCATTGAAAAATTTGTCGTTATCGGAAAGAGTGAAACTTACCACTAGGAAAAATTTGCCAAATACAGCAGGAGTTTCGCCCGTGAAATCGAGCGAGCGTAGAGCATCACCTCATCAATCGAACAATTCTCAGCGATCGGCCGCGCAATCGTCTTTTCTGGGTTCCAAATTCCAAGAGCCACGTTACGCAGATAACTACGAGAGGCATCCGCGTCAACGTGACGCTCACGCTCATGATAGTGCGAGAGATAAGGTGATTACTATTTCTGACGATATCCCATCTCAGATACCAGGTTTTCACAACTCCGCGAACAAACCGGATGAGAGAAATGTTTTATTGTATCAGAGACGTCCGAGCGTAGTACCGTCCGTTCCGGATCCACGGGAAGATGTGAATCTATCTAGACCGGAGAATGAATTTATGATAGATAACACTGACTATTATAATATGCATGCAAATCAGATACACTGGGCTTCTCCTACGGCCACCACTACTGACCATCAATTCGGAAACACGCAGTGGACACCTTCCCCCTATGGTGGAGTGACCAATCCACCTCTGCAACCCACCCAACATTCCTTCACACGTCCTCCGATGGAGCCACAGTTTAGGCAAAATCAGTTTCCACCAACTTTACCCGCCAACGGCCCCAGACCGTTGGCGATCAATCCCACAGTGCGACCGCAAGAGATGAGTCATATGGCGAGACCGGAAAACGTTCGAGAGGATATACCTCCATTGATAACTCCCCACAATACAGGTTTTTCGCCACAATACAGAGGTTTTCAGATGGGTCAAGGATCTTACGATCCAGCCTTCCCGCCAGCCAGCAGACCGACGGAATATCCACACGTAAGACCGACATGGGAAGGTCCCGCTAATAGAATAAGCGAGACTACTTACGAAAATGTGATTCCTTGTGGAATTCAGGTGATTTCTGAGAGTTCCACAGGAACTTCGTATCCGCGACCCAATACACCTTGCCCTTGGGGCACGCAGAACAGGGGTAACAGAAGTCAGGGGAGGGATGGATACTATGATAGAAACAGGACGGAGGTGAGGCCTAGTTTCAATCGTGATGTGCGCCGATCTGATTGGTCGCGAGACGGCCATTCTGATCGAGAGAATCCAAATCGTTTTCCAAATCGAGATCCACGGGTTCGTACGGAACATAATACGAGTGCAACTCAGGCCAAAGAGACCGGCGGCGCTTCCGCCAGAGATCCACGCCTTGCCAAAGATAAACACGTCAACGTCAACGTGAACGTGTCAACCAAAGTCAAAGATACCGTTCACAAGGAGAAGGAGAAGGACCCCAAGAAACGGCCGGTAACAACGACGACGACAAAGACGACAAAGGAGAAACCGAAATCGCAGAAATCACCTGAAAAGAACAAGCTGCTGAAAGACAGAATGCAGTCACCGCTAGAGAGTCTTTACGGCGTGATTGACACGAAGGTCAGTCAGACGTCTGGTCTGCAGAAGTTTAAAATTCCTAAAATCAAGCGACCGGAAGCGCCGCAACCAAATCGCGTTGCTAACGAGGCAAAAAAAGTTGAAAGTGCTTCATCATTGAAACCATCGTCGCGTGTAAAGAGTAGTAGCAAGAAGAGCGGTAAATCGAGTTCCAAGAATAAGAGCAAGGACGTTGCAAGTGCTGAAGTGAGCAGCAGTAGCGATGGTAATCGTGCAACAGAGATTTCGGTTCAGCAAAGTGATACTGCGAAGGACGGAAAGATTCTTTCGTCGTCTCCCGAAAAGTCTGACAAAGACGAGACAAAAATCGGCGAAGCAGACTCGGTAACGACCAACATGTCCAAGTCCAGTGATGTCGCGAAGAAGGGTAAGAAGGCCAAGAAGGACAAGAAGGACAATAAGCAGGACGAGTCAGAAGCCGCGGACGGGTCGAAATCCAAAGAAGAGGTGACGCAGGAATGGATTGAGGCACTCATCAGGAAGTCATTCGAATCTGGTGAGGGCAAGAAGCTAGTCGAGCAAGCGAAGTTGATACAGAAGCTCGGGGAGGCGCTGAAACAAAAAAAGTTTAAAAAGCTTAAGAAGATTATCGAGGCTGAGTCTGAGAGCAGTTCGGACAAGGATGAAACGGTCGAGACGAAAAAGACCAAGAAAAAGAGGCGAGTAATAGTGTCGGACAGTTCGGATGACGAGTGTCTTGCGGAGAGGCTCAGTATCTTAACTACCAGCACTGCGACGACGGTTGAAGGAGAGCCGGCAGCTCAAGATTCTGCACGCTCCACAGATGCTAAAAATTCGGAAGAAAAACTCGAAGCAACAGCCGCCAGTAACAAGTTGAGCAAAAAGCAAACTCAAGATGATATCGCGAAGGAAAATGACAGTTTATTAGAGACCCGTGGCGAGGACTGCGTTCAAGTAGATAATAATAAGAATAAAGATGTACAATTGGAGAAGGAGAGTCGTAAGAATGATCGATTAGAGGATAATAACGAAAATATTGATGTCCAGTCAGAAAGCGAAAAGCCAGTCAGCAGATTAGAAGATGTAGATGAGAAGAAAAAACGAATTGAAGATTGCCATGATAAAAGCACCGTAGAGAAATCAAAGGTTAGCACAGAAAGTAATATAGAATGTTTTGTTGATCAGAATAGTACAGAAAGTATAGAAAGTTTGGATCGGGATAAAGATCGGACAATGCAATCTGTCGCTACCGCGATTACAGACCAAGAACGTTCCACGGATAAACCTAAGGTAAAAACGAAGAGAAGAAATTCTCTGGAGATGTTGCAAGAGGATATCAGGGAAATGTTTATTAGCGAGGGTGTAGTGATGGCGACAGGTTATCGGATGTGCCGATTGTCGAAAGAAGGTCAGCAGTTGCCCTCGAGCCCGAGCCCGTTATCGATGAACTCTAAGAAGGACGAGCCATTGAATATTGCTGAGAAGAAGATCGCGGAGTCGAATACCGAAACGAACGAGTCGGTTGCTGCGAACAAGTCAAGGAAGAGTTTGAGATCTCGCAATATCGAAGAGTCGAGCAAACCGAAAGCCAAGAGCAAAAATGACACCAGACGGACTCGCAGTTTACGCAGCTTGAGGAAATCGATTCCAAGTTCCGACAGTGAAGAGGACCAACCGCTGGCTCTGCGAACGATGCTGAGAAACGCTGGAAATAGCACACCGAATCAAGAAGTGGATCGCAGTGAGGAAAGTAATGACACACTTCGCCGTAGATCCAAACGCGTCTTACGTAAAGACACTGTTATGGAACCGCGAGTGCTTGTAGAGAAGGCGGATATTACAAAGATAGATTCATCTAAAATAATGTTCGATAGCTCGTCCGACGAGAGTTTCGGCATAGATGTGTCTGAGTTGGCCGCAGCGGTAGACATCTCTCTTCGACCGGACAAGCAGTCCGATCGGGATTCAGTGGACACGGTGATAACTTCGAGACGACGGAAAGACGCCAAGAACGCTGGTAAACGGAAATCGAAGAGGTCATTTGCACTCACCGACGACAAAACCGAGGACGAAATGTCATTCACCGATGAGGAGGAGGAGAGCACAATGTCGGACTTTTCCATGTCGAGCAACACGACTATCGGGCAAAGAACGAGCAGTGGCGCGGCTAGGACGACCACTAGGGAGGATTTATTGAGCAACATCTTAATAGGATTGGTGCCGACGACGGAGAAGACGACGTCGATCGACAGGGGTAGCGAAGTGGACTTTGAGGAGGATGCGACTGATCCGTTGGCCATCGAGCCAAGCGCGAAAAAGTTGACGAGAAGGAAGAAAAAGAAATCCAGCTGGAAGATGGGCATAGTAACTACTAGAAAGAGAAAGAAGAAAACTGCTTTTGGAGCTACCTCTAAAACTGCTCAAACGAGTGTCGAAGAGACGACGACCGAAACGACGGTCTCGCGGGACACCGTAAAAACTGATCGATCGATCGCGGCGGATATTAAAGAACCTACAACGGTGGAGAAAACTCCTGAAAAAATTCTTGGGGATAACTATGCCGTCAACGATGCGATAGTGAAATGCGAAGATATTAAGTCGCTTGTAAATACGGATAGCTTTGATATAGATTTTAAAGATTTTGCCAAGTTATTAGAGCCCATAAGTACAGCAACACTTAAAGAAGCATTCGCTAATGATTCTCTTTCCGTCGAGGAAAATAAATCGACAAAAATGAACTTGGAAGCGGCAGAAAGTTCGAATAGCGCTGATCTTACCGCGGCAAGTGCCGCTACCGCGAACAAGTTTTTCAAGGAACCGCCAAAGATCGTTTACGACGAACTTATGGCGGAGCTTTTTCACAGGATAGATATCAAGCATCTGATAGACTACGCCTGGCTCGGTCAGGACAAGTACAAATGCTTATTATGCTTCTTTACGGGCAAGAATATCGTTCACCACTACAAGGTGAGTCATCACGGGAGGGAGGTGCTTATTTCGCGTCTCAAGTCGACGGACGCACAAGCTGCCATCGTGGACACCGAACGCGCGGCGACCGTCGTCTCGTCATCCGCGACAGAGACAGGTCAGACGTGCAAATTCTGCTGCAGGTTTTGCGGTTGGATCACGTTAGGCGCAGCAGACGCGGCACTCGAGGCGTTCTACGAGCACTGTACGACGCACACGGGCGAATACAGGTTCCACTGCAACAATTGTTCTTACCAGGCGGTGGCCAAGGCGTCCATGAAAACGCACTACTACAAGATATGTCGCAGGGATAAAACGTTCAACGAGTCTGCGTCTGAGGACGTCGTACCGAGAGAGGCGGGCATCTATGGCTATTTATGTCGCAGTTGTAATTACGTGCAGCTAAAGCGACAGAACGTGGAGGCCCACGTTGCGTTCTGGCACCGAGAGCAGATGGATACCGAGATCTTGAAGATCAATATGGCTACGAGTAACAACGAGCACGCACACGAGTCAGCGGCGTCGTCCGTTAACGCCGAGGAGCCTTTCGTTGCAGAAACAAAACCGCAGGTTTCTGAATTAGGGACTATAGAGTGTAAGGCTGTTGTACCGTTGGTGAGTATCGCGAGGCTAGCGGAGTCCGAGGGCAGCAATGAGAATACCAGTGAATGTATTCTGCGCGAACCAAAAACGGAGGAGAATATTCAGATCAAGGAAGAAAGCGAGGAAACACCGAAACTGTCTCAAGGAGAGCCGGAGGGGTCGGTGAGCACTGGTAATTTAAGCGCATTTGTTTGCCCACCTGAATTGGAAAACAGAGAGATGGAGATACAGCGGGAGCGGCAAAAAACGATGCGAGAGATCGCCAATAACATCGGCATTCTATTAAAGAGCACCAAATCGGGCCTGTCCATAATAGACAAACTGCAAGACAAGATGCGAACGGACGCGGTCGTCACTCCGGTCCCTGCTGAATGCAACACGCCGACGGAGCACATTCTGGAAGCGAGGGAAAACCCTTCGTTGCCTTTTGAGAGTTCGTCCGCGGAACCTCTGATGAAAACCGAAGACATAATCATCAAGGAGGATCTTGTAAGTCAGCCGAGCAGTCAGGAGATTCGCTCTTCTCTTACGGAGGAACACGTGGCTGCTGCTGATAAGTCAGAGGTGACGAACGACGAGAATGACAAGGTGGACGTGAAGATCCGGGATCCTCTCGCGATCATGGACTCGTGCAAGAACATGGAGAGCGACAACGAGAATAGCGACAATGAGCGCTCGGCGCCACCAATCTTCGAGTCGGACTCGAGCAGCGAGCAATCAGATTCTGAGCAGACCGACGTCAATATGATCCTGAAGGAGACCTGCTCGACCATAGACGCGTCTTCGTCGCGGGATCCAATGCTGACGACAATACAGAGGCTGGCCGCGCAGCTTCAGAACGTCAAACCGTTGGAGCCAGCAGTACCATCAGAACCGCGGCTCGATATTAAAACGGAGATCAAGAGCGAGCCTATGTCGTCGATCCCGCAAGCACCGGACGTCGTGCCGATCTCTAATGTCCAACCGTCGCCAACGAAACAACAAAACGTCAAGTATTCGAAAAAGGAAATATTGACGCCAACGTCGTGCAAGAGTCCGCCACAAAGTTTTATCAAGTTTAGACGGCTGAGCGGCGATATGCTATCAATGCCAACGGATAATCAAGAAGGTTCGCAAGAATTCAATACAGGTGGGTGGTGAGATTGAAACCGATCGCTATAGATTGTAGTTGTAGATTTTAGTTGAAGATTTGAGTAGTTGATGCGTTAATGAGGAAACGCAAGAGATTCACGTTAATTAACGTATTCAACAGAAATATATGCATGTATCTATATTATATTAATGAATAAAATTCGTAGATGGAGCTCAATCGTATAGCGCGGTAGACTCACTGCAAACGGACGCAGAGGAAGAATGCTCGTTTTTGAAGATCGAAAACGTGGTTAGCCTCGCAAAACCCGATCACAACGAAAGCCATATTGTACGTGTGACGGTGTCACAATTATTTTTCATTGCCGGCATTCCGACTACTGTCTGTTATCATTACCACATTTTTCATTTCACTATTACGCTATTTCCACAGGTAAGTGACATTAGGAGAGCGGTGGAGATCTCGCCTACGAAGAGCAAAGAGATACCCATTCTGAGGAAACCTAGCCAACCTTTAATATTAAAAAAGAATGTCTTACTACAGCCGCTGATAAATTCGAACGTGCACGGTATGCCCGATCAAAAAATTTGCCAACCGTCCGTGTCTCAGCGAAATCCATCAGCACATATTTAACCGTCGAATTTTTTGTGACCGTAGCTCTGAGGATCCACCCGGTGATCGTCTCATCGACAAGCCTAGCGACAAGCCCATCGATAAGCCCATCGACAAACCCATCGACCTTGAATTACAGGTCAAGGAAAATCAAAGTGATACGTTCGCCTTTGTCAACCAAATCTAAGGACACATCGGTCTCCACATCGTCCTCCTTTGCGGTCAAGTTAAAGTCTGTGGAGGCATATACGGCGATGCTGACTGAGACAAAGCTGGCTCACTTCTACAAGTGCATGGGCCGCAATTGCTCTTACACGACTGACTCCCTCGCATTGTACGACCAGCACTATTGTAAGCATTTCGAGGCCAGCAAACAGCAGAACAGCACGGAGGCGAACGATTATATGAAGTGCGCCTATTGCCACGCATCTCCGAGTAACTGGAGAAGCTTGGAAGCTCACTTGTGGGAGAAACACAGCCATTGCCGGTACCAGTGCGGTTACTGCTTTTATCGAGCCGTTGTACCGTCCTACGTACAACAACATCACGTAATAATTTTTTTGGTTACTGTAACTATGTTATTAAAAGAGAAGAAATAATATATTTAGTTGTTTAATTAAATTTTTCAGACGACTTGTCATCCCGGCACCGTACTCTATTATCTATTAGGCAAGCCGCAAAGGTCGACCCAGGAACAAGAAGATGTCAATCGCAAAGATTACGTAAAACCTTTTATTTGCAAACATGGTGTGTAATTTTAATAGTTTTTATAATATATCATGTTACACAAACGTGCTAATATAATATGTTAATATATTGTATATTGCATAATTACGATGCTACGTCCTAACATTGATTGGTTCCAGATTGCGACAAAATCTTTTATACACGTGAAGCATTTGCCGTACACTTGAAGACAAAACATCCCGCTTTTCAGTTTAAGCACAAATGTCATTTGTGTAACACTATACACACGGCAGAATCTCTCATAACTGTGCGTATTTTGCATTTATCTATAAACGCTATTAGGAAAAAGAAAGTAATTATAAATATTGCTTGTTTTACTGTATTACTTTGTACTTTACAGCATTATAAAGTGCATGGATTTTGCAAGTACCAGTGCTTATATTGTTTCTATGGTGCCGAGAGTCTAAACGAAATGCATCAGCATTTGAGCGCCTTTCATTGCAATCGATTACCTCAGGTTCTGGAGCGTGCGCTTCCTCCAAAGGTATGATTCTTGGAACTAATCATTTACGTAGAACAAACTGTGCGCATGTCATTGTCACTATATTAAAACAACTTTTCGTTTGACAGTGTTTTTTTTATTTAGTATTGCAAGTTTAGGATATATATTGATCGTTGGGTGTTTATCTAATAATGTTCATGTTATACTTACCGACTTGTATATAGTTTGAACAAAATTCGAAATTTTAGACACCGTACTAAAAAGTGACGATAACTGTTTCAATAAATTGTAAATGCTTTTAATATATCATGCACGTGCGCGTAATTTCAGCCAAACTACACCGAGGAAGTTATACGTCAGCTTCTTTTGCGAACTATCACACAAGAAATAAATAAAGGAAGCTTTGATTCAAATGCTGACGATTCTAAAAAGACGACAACCAAGAAAGATGCAACAAACGATCAAATCTCTACAGCTTCGTTAAATGTTAAAGTTGCTTCGTCAACTGACACTCGGCCTAAACCGCCAAACAACTTGAAAAAGGACTTGACGTTTGTCGGGGCAGTCAGCACGGATGATCTAAAGGACGCAGAAGTTGAGACCACGGTTGACAATATCTCAACAAATGAACAACCTGCCGGTGTGACTCTCGCCAGTGTCGGTGAAAAAACGAGTACGAACATGGCTGAAAAACAGCCTGTACAAGTAAAGTCGTTTCTACACTCAAAGACGAGAAAATTAAGCGACCATACCACAAGTCAAATTCTTCAGGAACCAGAAATAAATCTGTCATTGTCCATGAACGATTCCGACGCGGTAGACCCACTAGAATTCTCAGGTGAATTCACGTGCAGTGACGAATTCGTAAATACCAATTTCCTCGATAATGCGGAACTTTTGAAGAATTTTACACCCACGTCCGGCAACATGTCCTCTAAATCCGCGGATAAAACCGAAGACAGTGACATTGAGATCTTGGAGAGCGAAGAGAGGGTTGCCGCGCAGAAAAACGCTCAAGTTGAGGTAAAGAAAACGGAACCGACCGTTTTCGAGACAAAGGCTGAGACGAAAGAGCAGGTTGCATCTAGCGACATTACCGAGATTAAATGCGATAAGTCCGAAGAGGCATCGGCTAATGCGACTGCTAATGCGACTGCTAATCCGACTGCTAATGCGACTGCTCAACCAGAGCCGGACAAACCTTTGACTTTGGATGACATCAAAGACACCGGCCGTACCGGACATGAGTTATATAAATGCGGTTATCTGGAATGCAGTTTTACGGCATCGCAAGTAGTCTTGTTGAAAGCGCACATTAAGACGTGCACGCTCGGAGAGCCCATGAAAAACTTATTTTGCCCGCATTGTAAAAAACGATTCGTCAAAATTGGCTTGCTCCTAGAACATATGAAGACTCACGGATTGAAGCGTTTTGGATGTTCGATGTGTAAATTGAGATATCCGGTTTCGTATCAAGCTACAGCCCACATGAAGACAAAACACAAATTCCTCAACACGAAGTTAGTGCCTGCCGACCCAACAAACCCATCGGTGGATGGTCTCTTCATCGTGCAAGCAGTTGTAAGTCTCTTTCTCTTATCAATATTTAATATAATAACTTTACATATTGTATCTTTTTTTTTTTCAAAGAGAGAGAGAGAGTGTTATGTATATGTAATTTTTATATAGCCTTTCGGATCTGCCGATCGAAGAACCAAGAGGCGCAAAGGTATTAGGTCTGGAGCTGAACAGGAAAATGACAAAACTGCGGATAACGAAAAATTATCGTTCAGTCCTGATGAGATAGAGCAATTACCGCGTCAGGCGATTTACAATCGGGAAGTCCAATGCGCCGTATGTCCTTACACAACTAAAGTTCGGACAAACATTATCCGGCATTTGCAACTACACGCAAAAGACGAGACCGTACCCGAGAGCGGTCCGGTCAATCCTGTCCCTTGTTTAGATAAGAAAGAGAAAATGTTCGATAAGATGGTGAATCTGGCGAGCAGCTCGCACCAAAACGGTCGTATGGGCGCGAAACCGAAAGAATCTATTAAGGAAAGCGAGGAGGGTGATAGTATACCAAAGTTTATACCGGAACACAAAAGGTATATTATTTTAATATACGTGTATATATATATATATATATATATATATATATATATATATATCGGGTGTCTGAGACCACCCGCCCACCCCTTTTCTTTCAAAAACTAAGCATTTTAGAGAAAAACGTTCCAGACAAAACGTATATGGTTTTGAGGGGAACATAAGATGGTGTCATTGATTTGACCTTGGGTGGCATTGTTAAGGACAGGTCAAGGACACCTTCAGTTTCTTAAATGGAACCCTCTATTTTTTATTGCATATTCTTATAGCTTATGTCGAGAACTTTCTAAAACACTATAATTAAGTATTTTTTCATTAATTACTTTTCGAGTTATAAGGCTTGATATATATATATATATATATATATATATATATATATATATATATATATATATATACACACACACACACACATATATCATTGCATGCACGACATATGAGATTGCAACAGATGAAATACTGTTCCAACAATCATATCTTTTCTGTGGTAGATATGTATGCGGCGTAGCCGAATGTAATTACTTAACAGTGGACGAGGCGATGTTGAGGTATCATTTGAAGGCCCTACATTCGGATGAGCCATATTTCCGTTGTCCACATTGTCCTCCACCGCAGCCAGGTCAAGAGAATCAAAATATAGCGATCGACAAAATGGGCATTCATTTGAAAATGCACGATACAAGACTCTACAAATGCTCCCATTGCAATCATCATCATTATCATAGGTTTGTACATCATTATCATAGTGTCAGATGTGTTGTGTGATCCACTTCCGATTAGCCTGTTTCCAATTTAGAGATGGCCTCATTCACACCGTACTTCGCCACCCATTTCTGTCCCTGGCATCATGGACTTGGCTTGACCCAGATCTTTTTATAAAAATTCTAATTTTATACATATACTTAATACAATTTTAAAACATGTGACAAGTAAGACTAATAGGCTACTTGCTTACTATTTAATAATGATCATTAATATCAGTAATCAAGATAAACAAGATCGCTATTTTGATTTAAAAAAAATTATGTAATGTACGAAAAAGAGGAATATGTTACTTGTCAGATGTTTTAAGATTCTCTTGTTGGCGCGAGTACACTTTCTATGCTCTCTGATAGTATTAAAATGACATTTAGGCACGTTGTGGAACGACATCTTACCGACAAGCATCCGGAGAAGAGGCCTTTCGTGAAAGTCGTAAGGGAAATTGAAAACACAGAGACTGTTCAGCAACCGGTCCAGGAAGAGACCGAGGAGGAGGTACCCGATCCAGACGGCAATCATTGGAAATGTAATCTGTGCGATTTTAAATGTGTTTACAAAGCCGATGTAGTCAACCATGCTGACACGGCTCACGGCGAGAATTCCCAATACAAGTGCACTCTGTGCTCATTCAAAACGAACGGAAAGGTACTTGTCGAGCAGCATATAAATAGCAAGCACGCATTAGAGACCACGGCCGCGTACACTATGATATACCAGAGGATAAAAGGTGTCAACAAACGGACGACGGAAGCTGTGGAGCAAGGCGGGCAAGACGAGCCCTTTGATACGACGCCACTTTGGCTGAGAAACATGCCGCGAGTTCGACATATCCGCGGTATTCTTTTGGAGGAAGAGATTGAAACGTCGAGCGAAACGTCGCCCGCAGCTTCGCCGAAGGTATCTCTAGGTAAACGTAAGAGCGACGCAGAAATCGTGACAAAGCCAGCTAAAATAAAATCGACCGGGAAATCGACGTCTCTCGACGACAATAATAAGCAATCTAAGGAGAAATCGAAACGATCGCTCTCGTGCGACAAATTATCCGGAGAGGCAGAAGGCGACACCGGCAATAATAAATCGGCTAAAGACTCAAAAACAGATGCGGGTGAACTGAGTGACATTAATGATCCTGACATGGGAAGGTTTGGACCTTATGGCAAACCGGATGCCAATATGTATGTCTGTACACTGTGTAATCACTTCAAGACGAAATACAAGCACGATATGAGAGATCATCTTTATAGGGAGTTGAACTATCCAAGGTAAGCGATGTGCTATATTAAAACTTGTACGCCTACGTGTCACATGTTAAAGAGCTGCAACGCACGCTGAAATTGAGTAGAATTTGTCGCTAATCTACTTTTAAATTGTGTTCTGGATATCCCGTCACACGTTATGTTTGCAACTTTAGCCAGCACGTGGATATCGCGATGCTGCACATTCTATTTAAATACTATTATTAAGAAAGATTATGTATCTGTTTAGATGGCATTGTAAGACTTGCGGATATTTATCGATAAATCGTAAAGCATTGCTGCAGCATTTTGGGAAACGTCATAATGGGGAAAATCCAGCATACGAGCCACTTTCGCCGGATAACACGATTGAGTATTGGGTACATATTTATTAAAACTTTTTACCATTTATATCATGTTTTTTACTATTTATTAATTAACATTAATAAAATGAAACAGCATAACGTAATATTAATAATATTACACTGATGGTTAATTTGCAGGTGATGACTTTGTTGAAGAAGCAAACGGATATGATCAAGGCGTCGTCTCATAACGTGAATGTTGCCAACAGAAGTGTAGTAGCGACACCCGTTAGTCCAGATGTTAGTTCCGTGAAACGTCTACCCGACAAGAAGACCGTAAATCTTGCACCTACGATATCCAACCTGCAGAATGACATTCTTGAAGATTCTAATAAAAGCACCATAGACACCGACGACGGCGACAGTCGAGACAACGAGGATCTCGTAATCGACATGAAGGAGGACGAGATGCACGAGGACAGGAGCAACGACGCGGATATGTTCGAAAATGATAAACGTAAGTATAGAGATTAGGTTCAGAACTGTTTACACGTTTATACCGTCCATAAGACACAGAACGTATTGTATATGATTTTGTATAATTTTACGCGCAGTTGGCGGGAAGACCGATGACAATCTGGAGCGGCCGATTGCCTGCAAGCACTGTCAGCACACATTCAACCGCCAGCGCGGATTCAAGATGCACGTTCAGTATTCGCATTTGAAACTGTTTGGCTTCTTGTGCCCTTACTGCGACCGCAGCTCGAACTCGGAGCCGTTGCTGCGCCAGCACATCCGCGCGAAGCACCCGAATGATCCGGAAAATATTATACGCAATCCGAATGCGTCGGTCGCAAAGTTGCCCGATGAGTTTTGGGAAAAGGAATACGGTCTCTATCCAATAAAGGGCAAAAGGCGAAAATTGAATACGGAGAACAATGCTAGCAATAACGTGGCCACCGGCCAGTCTGCTACTAGCGTTCCCGCAACCGCTTTCACCAACAATCACTTGGAGAGGTGCGACGTGTGCAATTTTACAGCCGTAAATTATACTGGCCTGAAGAGTCATATGAGAACACACGCCACTCTAAAGCACAATCTCAAGTGCCTGTATTGTACCTACAGCTGTATATTTAAGGCAGAAATGGTGGAGCATTGGAAAATAAATCATCCCTCATTGCCGTTGAAATTTAAGGAACTAACATCGGCGGCTGGCTCCTCCTCCGGCGAGACAAAAAGCAAACCGTCGACGCCTCAAAAACGGGATGTCGACGGGATGTTGAAGAGCACAGGGGAGGAACGTGAGACGTCGACTATAATCTACGGCTGCTTCTATTGCGATCTTCGCAGCATCTCGCTGTCATCCATCAGGCAGCACTGGAATCTCATGCATAAGGAATTAAAGGGTTCGGAAGCCACTTCCAACGTAAAGTTGCCGTTTAGATACAAGGAGATACCTGTGCCAAAATTTTCGTCTACAACGTCCGCGAAAAAGAACGTTAACGAGCAAGCGAAACAGACGGAGAACCTGTCGCCTGTCACTCAACGGTCCGGATGGGTTTGTCAATGGTGCCAGGAGTTTTGCCAGACCAACAACGATAGGATGAGGCATCAGAACATGTTCCATTCGCACCTACCCCACAAGTGGCAGGAACAGCAGCAGCAGCAGCAGCAGCAGCAACAACAGAAAGAGCATGATCAGTTACAAGGGTAGGTGCTTGCTCGTATATATTATATACATATACCGTTGCTTTCATCAGGAGACACTTAAATCAAACATCCGAATTCTGTATATTTCAGATCGTCGACACGCGTGCCCGCCGACAGTGCCGACAAGTACGCAGGTTCCGCGACAAACTCGAAGACGGCCCCAAACTTTAAGACGGTCGTAGAGAACTTGCGTACGAAACATGCCAGGCATACCGAACTTGGTGACACGAAAAATGAGGATGATCAGAATCTTTTGGGAGTATCGAAAAGAGATCGCGGCGATGATCGTCTGGCTGTCGCGAGAAAATCCACCACCAAATCGGTCGTTCTATGCACGAAATCGAGCCCACGTGTATTCAAAGCTGTCGCGCGCAAGTCTACGAATCCGAGGTATCCGCCGACCTCTTTTACGCCGCGTTTACCAGCGGCGCAAAGCATAAACACGGGATTAGAGGAGGAAGAAGAAATACAGCGCGAACCGCTATCGCATTACGGACGACCGAGCAGCCCGATTAATCTGGCCGAGTTAAGCACGTATATGGTGGTCGGGGGCCTTAGCATGAGGGTAAATTGTCACACTCTCGCAACACTGATTGATATCAAGCCAGAAGTACTAGTGAAAGACGTCAGGAAAGATCCCGAGTACGCAAGTCTGTCAAACTTGGATTAATATCACAATAATTATTTATATAATATAGGTAGATATCATTTTTGTGTCATATCGAGATTCATCAAGATTTTCCCATTAAAAATGATTAGCTGCGTATCGCTGTAAAAACTAGCTTATGTAAGTGGAGTTGCAACAAAACCCCAGTTATATCATTTCTGTACGCAATAAAACTGATTTGCGACGATAATAAGCAAAAAAACAAGTATTTTTTAGTTGGGATTGAAAAACCGTAATGTTAATATCACTTGTCTTTTTTGCTCCTGATTTCACTCACAAAATATAACGTGTATATATATTAAAAGCGGAGATATATGGTTAAACACAGCTGTACACTAGGGAAGACGATCGAAACGATTAGTACAATAAAAAAAGAGTCGTATTTTAATTTTAAAATAAAATGTATCAACTCGAGTGTATATGTTTGATGTGATACTTTTCTATATGAAAGGGTTGTCTGTTAAAGTCTTAAATTATTGTTAAACTTACGATTACATCACAAATTTACATCGTGACGTGCTGAATAGTTAAATAAAACTATTTTTAATACCTTTCATAAAATCACACTTACGTTAGCCGATTTGCATCAATCAATATTACATAATATTCACGTCATTCGAATGAACCAAAAAAATTAATACTTAAAAAGAAACAAAAGTGTAAGATATTATATATTTCCTTTGTGCTATGTAAGTATTTTATTTAAATATTCTATTACGCGTTTTATTTTATGAGATGTAGTCCAACATTCTGTTCGAGATCATATTGCGTATTTCAGTAATGAAATCGCACTACATTCGGGAATGTACAGAAATAATACAGATCATTATAATGTAATTTAATTCATTACATTGTAATCTTCAGATTTTTTTTTCATAAAAAATACTAATTTCAACATAATAGAAAATAGTAAATTTTTTTCTGTGAAAATATAAGACTGACACGCGTCCTACTATTGTAAATGTAGTAGTTTTTAGAACCTTGTAAATATATGTACCATGATGTACCATACCGTAAATAAATATTTTTAATTTTTACAAATCGACCAGTATATGAGCTCCATTTTAAGCATATTTTAAACTTACTACTTTAACATAAAAGCAAGGAAACCAGTATATTTTGATTTATTTTACATAATCAGTATCTTTTTGCATCAGCATTTTCTTTCTTGAAAATATGACGTGTGGCATTCACATTATTTATACATTATCTGACTTTTTTTATACTATCAAAGATATTTTGTACATTCCTCAGCTTAGACTTCGACGTTGTGAAATTTTGTAAGCAAATAAAATACTTTTTTACGAAAACATCATTTTATTAAGGTTTAAGGTGAAAATTCATTATCGTGTTATTAAATATTTATGTTAAAAGCAAGAGATCAAGCGACGTGTTTGGTTAACAGATATAACGCAAAATAAATGATAATATATAATTTGATTTCGTAAAAAAAAAATTATTAGTGGTCCTTAAACTTTTAATTTCATAAGAGTTGCATTGTAATTTAACCCTTTAGTGAAGATAATCCTGCTCTCATTATTTCGTCAACCAGAAGGAGGTTACTGGCGATTATCGTGCTGAAAGTAAAAAATTTATCCATGTAAGTTCGCGCAGCGCATATAAATAACCAAATATTTAACAGCATGTTTTCGACGATATCTTACCAAGAATTGATAATTTGTTTCTTTACATTATAATTGTCATAAACACCAACATCCGCGGGTTTTATAGCTTCCCCCGTAGATAAATCCAATCCTACTGGTTCTCCTAAAGCGGTGTGTTCCTCAAATAATTTAACGATCGTGTCTTGCAGATCAAATCCACTATTAACGGCTGAAATCGAAAGAATAAAAAAAGATTAATCACGATAATGTTGACAGTATTAGGAAAAATTAGTTAATAATTATTATGTTTACCGAGAGTCTTGGGAATAATAAGTAAAGCCTCGGCATAGGCCTGTACTCCTAAACGTTGCTTTCCTTTCACTTGCTCCTTGTATCGATGGAGGGCTTGACTAACCGCAACCTCAAAGGCTCCGGCTCCGGGAACGACCGCACGATCGTCGATAGCATTCTTTATTGCCCTAAGTCCGTCACGCACAGCATCTTTGAGTTGCTCCAATGTAAATTTATTAGGTCCCTGGAATATCACGATATTAGTAAGAATATTTGTGTCGCGCGTGTGCGCGTCAGCATAAATAATCATTTGCGTTACCTTCAATAATATAGTTACGGACGTTGGCTTTTTGCACTCCTCTATAAAGGTATATTTAGTTTCTCCCTGAAAGTAAATTAAAAGTTGTAAAAAGTTGCGTTTTCCGTTGTGTGACAACTCCCATTTTTGTTAATCAAAGTACAAAACGTTACCAGAACGTGTTCATACACGAGGCCGGCCCATCCCAAATGCTCCTCTTTCAGATCATCCACAGAATTCATGGCTACGCCACCACACGCGAGCGTCAGACGTTCCATGTTTCTGCGCTTGGCTCTGCGCAAAGCGATAATGTTCTCCTTCGCGAGCATATCGAGAGACGACGGATCGATCCCTTTCTGATTTATCACGACGAACGATTTCGCCGTTCCGTCGCACAACTTCTTCTTCAACTCGATAATCTTTTTCACGCGATTATCGATGAACACACGTTCGGCGGCCACCAACTTTTCGCGCTCTTCCGCAGACTTGTAGAAGAATCCACTATTCACCTATGGAATGGAACGCCACAAAATTATATGTCTAATATATGTGTAATATTATTGCGCGCAACATATTAGTTAAACTTTTTATGCCATCTAGCGTTATCACATACCTCGCTTTTCTCGTATTCCAAACTCACATTACAGGTCAGAATATATGCGTTCTCCAATCTTTTCGGCATATCTGGATGTCTGGCTCCATGGTCAGTGACTATACCACGAATCAGAGTGGTATCGTCCGCCGTTCTGTGCTGCATTTCCATCAATTCGACCATGTGCAAGTCGATCTCTTTGCCCCGCTGCCCGATAGCCAGCACAGCGTCCACGCAGATCTCGGTTAATTTGTCGGCCATGGTATGGTGAAGTTTTGTTCTGAGTGAGGTCCTCGCGATATCCAGTAGGCTCTCTTTGACAGGCTCGATTGGACGTTTCATCGAGTCTAAGATTTCTAATGCCTTGGCGCGAGCCAAGTCAAAACCGTCCGCGAGCACTCTAGGATGCAGCCCCTCCGTTATATACAAATCGGCTTGCTTTAACAGTTCACCGATGACCAGTACAGTGCTGGTTGTGCCGTCGCCAGTCATATCGTCCTGAGCGGTGGACGCTCTTGCTATCAGAGATGCCGTAGGGTGCTGGATCTGCATTTCATGAAGGAGCACATTGCCGTCCTTGGTGATCTTTATATCTCCAGCTCCAGAAACCAGCCTGGCGATTCAAATCATTCAAAATTACCACGATATTATTATTATTGTATTATAAACCAGATCATCGCACATTAAGTACATTATAGTATATAAATCAAAGAAACAACGAGTTCATATGCGGAATAAGAAAAGAAGGTAACGTCAACGCCTCTTCTCGCTTCTCGCCCCGGCACGTCGTAAGTCATTTCCTAATAAGAAGAATGACGCGGAATCGGACGAGCGCGTCGCTCCACGGCCACGTTTCTCACGGTTGCTGGACATCCTCGCGCAATGGCATTCGGAGTCAAAGAGTTTCGAGATGCTTTTCGAGATAAACGCGCGGGGAACCGCAGAGCGGACGGCAACCTCGGCGAAGCGGCGAGAACATCGCGACACGTGAACGCGCGGATACGTACATCTTCATGGTTCCCTTGGGCCCCAAGTTGGTCTTCATCACGTCTTGAATTCCCTTCGCGGCGGAGATGTTTACCGCCAGAGCCTGTGCCGCCCGGGCAAACTCGGCCTTCGGATTCAACAGACTGATAGCCGCCATCCTCGCGAATTATCCTCGTTTCTTTATATTTTCGATCGTAAAAATACCACGCTTGGCGCACCTTCGACGTCTCTGCCTCTGCGAACTGTCGGTGTCGGTGGAGGTGGAAGCGGAAGACTTCTGAGCGGCGGCCGCGGCGCCCTCGCGCGAACATGTGGACTTGGCATGAAATTAAACACAACTCGCGTTGCCAACGGAAGTTACGAGAAGGCGGGAAAATACGAATTCTTAAACGGTTCACATAGTACGGGGTTTTATTACAAGTATCAACGATCACGGGTTTACCCCAAAAAGAACATATACTTATATAAAGACAAAATCAATTTATTCCAACACACGAGAAAGGAAAATATTTTATAGTGGAGAATAGTAATATATATAATGTAAGGAATATTAACATTACAGAAACACAAATACACGCACGTTCTTAAACGTCTTGCTGATTGGAAGTAAATGTATTATACATACATGGTTGTTATTAAACAGAACGCTTGTAATGTTGCAATATTTAATCGTACAAAATGCGAAAGGTCAGAATCCGGAATTATGTACAATCCTTTTTTTAAAAAGTACAAACATTCTGATTAGTTAATGGGCGCGTTTAAGGCAACAGCAGATAGTTAACTGCAAAATGTAGTATCATTAGAGGATGAAAATCCGTCCGTTGATTAGAAACATACAATTTTCCAGTATTTAATTTTAGTTCCAATACAGATTACAGTTATTATTTCGTATATGCATCCCAATGATATACGAGCTGCTGTTTGTCAACTGCGCAGCAGACTGCTTTGTTGACTTAAACGCGCCCAATGACATTTTAAGTATAATCGTAAAGTCTAACGGTGATAAAAAAAAAGAATATACAAAATTTGTTTACCATCAAAAAGGTTCTCTGTTTCATAAAAGCCCGAAGTTGCAAACTCGAAGTTTTCTTGTTAAAAGCACGTTTGATTAACTGCATCGTTACTAAAAAGAATTATAAATGTTTGAAGTAAAACTACGGGACTAGAGAAACGGAAACAATGTGTACATATGTGTATGTGTGTGTGTGTGTTCGTGTGTGCGCGCGCGTTATATAAGTATCGCTTATCCTTTTAGAAAAATATGTAACGTACCAACTCCTACATGGGCAGCAGTAGGAAGATTTTTATCTCTTTATGGCCTGCGTTTTATCCAAGATACTCGAATTTTTGTTCGATAACAATATTTATTACAATATATAATAATATTAACATATTACTATTAATTATAATTATTATTATTATTATACATATAAATATTTACTATTTATACATAATAGATCTTATCTCTTGTAGACTTTAGCAGATGCTGCCCAGATAGGAATCAAGAATATCGCACAAAGCCTATCAAAAACTTTCTTATGGCACTACATGTTATCGATATATAGCTGAAAATCCAATATTAAACATTTTCGATAAAAGACATCTTTAAAAAAATATGTTTTGCTCGAAACATTTTTCGGTAACACGCTTTATCACGCTTATTACAAGCACTTACACAACAATACAGACGCTGGTGTGAAACTTCCGTGTATAATCCTTTGCTTTTTTTTCTCGCAAAAAAAAAATAAATATCCTAAGAATATCATCAAGTTCCCTGATCCGATACTAAAATCACCCCCTAGGTCATGACTACAGCGATAGATCAGGGACTTAAGACTCAACCGTTTACGCTGCAAGTATTTCGATAAATATATTAAAACATCAGATTACCCCCCCCCCCTCCTTCTTCCTACCCCATATAAGCGCGATTTTTCATGTGCGTCTATTTTGAACAAATATAAAATATTATTGATATTTCCCTCCAACCTCTGGCTTGCCATTCTATCCTTTAACAGTTCGGTATTTGTTTAAAAGCACAGAAAAGTTCCTGATCTTTCCATTTCTTTAATTGATGTGTCCGAATCATTTTTCGTCGAGTCTGCTTTACTATCGTTAAAATCGGATGCTTTTTCTTTGCTCTGTAAGACGTCGTCATCTTTGATCAAGGAAACATCTTTGATGTCAATCTCTTCTATTTCTGGTACCACCGTCATCTCAGTAGTTTCATTCTCCGACGTTTCATTAGTTCCGTCCTTTGTTGCTTCTTTCTCATCATCGATAGACGTCGCAGCCGCTTGTCCTTTCTTCTGTCTTCCCTTGGCTTCAACTTTTCCATTCATTGCTGCAATCGCTTTCCCCGCATTTCTCTTTTTCCGTTTGAGCTCTGCCACGTGTGCTTCTCCATTTTCTTTGACATCCACTTCAGGGACCGCTGCCTCTTCCGCTTGAGCCTGCTCCACGGCCTTGACTGCCGCAGCAACAAGTTTTCCCCTGGGAGCAGCTTTTTTTGCCGTTCCTTTCTTTGCATTTTTCACATTTTTTGCTTTTGACGTGTCTTCTTGTACCGCTGCGTTTTGTTCCTTGCCATTTTGTTTTTTGATTTCTGCCTCCTCTGGCGGTGGTTTAGCAACTTCTTTCGCAGGATTTTTCTTGGCTCTTCCCCTGGACGTCGTCATGGCTACAAATAAAAAAAAGTTGTATACGTAACAATATTGCTCAAATAGCACAGGCACGAGAAATTTTTCTAAAACAAATATACAATGCAAATGGCATCCAAACATTGAGAACTTTTAACGTCTCGATCAGTACATTTTGTAACGTTGTTCATTATTTTGTGCAGATCTAAATTATACAGGATGCCTGAACATCCTGTAAAAGCCACAAATTCCTTGAAAAATTCGTTGAAATACTTACCGTTAGAATTTATCAAAAATTTATTAAAACTTTACCGAAATAAAAATTCTTCCATTCTAGTTTTCCGCAAATATATCTGTGACCACCACCGCGAAAGCATTCCGGTCTGACGAGATAAAAGAAGGAACTTACGCGCATCATCAGGTTCCACCTTCTTTGCTCCGCTACGAGGTTTTTTGGCTGCCTTTACTTCATCTTCTTCCTCTTCTTCCTCCTCCTCCTCCTTGATGGCTTGTGCCTCCAGAATAGCTTCGTCCGCGTTCTTGCGTTTCCTAGATGCCTTTGCAGGAGGTTTTGCCTGCGCATCGTTTTCCGCAACCATTTTCATGCGACGAGTTGTCCTCTTCGCAGGACTCGCACCAGCATCTTCTTCATCCGCGACTCGGGTCTTTTGCTTCTTAGCAGCCGGTGCCTTGGCCTTCGGGTTCGCCGTGGTCGCCTTGGTTCCCGCCTTTTTCGCCGTCGTCGCGGTCTTGCCGCCGCGAGTCCTTTTTTCGGCTACCTCCTCGCCGGCATGGTCGTCCACCGTCGCGTTCTCCGGTTCTTTGTTGGTTTGCTTCTTAGACTTGCTCCTCGTGTCGGTTTTCGCGGCGGCAGCAGGACTGGCGGCATTTCTCTGCTTACCGCGTGACTTCTTCGGCGGACTAGCCGGCCCGCCAGCCTCGCTCTCCCGCTTCGCCGC
Source organism: Temnothorax americanus (assembly GCF_048541705.1). Taxonomy (NCBI): domain Eukaryota; kingdom Metazoa; phylum Arthropoda; class Insecta; order Hymenoptera; family Formicidae; genus Temnothorax; species Temnothorax americanus. The sequence continues at coordinate 556,948 of NW_027509800.1, forward strand.
CTTTGCTTGCCGGGTCGTCCTGCCCTTGATCTGCTTCGGCTCGTCCGAAGCCTGCTTCGCGACCATCTTCCTCTTCTTCGGCGGCGTCACGTTGCCGTCGGCGGCGGCGGCGGCCACGACGCTCTCCGTTGCCGCTTGCTTCGCCTGATGCCTGCGCGGTGCCATTTAGCTCCGACCGCGGTGCCCTGCTTAGCCGGCTTGCCGCTGCTGCTAACTGTTGCCGTAGCCGATTTCCGCTATGGTTTGCCGAGAAACCGCGTGCGCACGGCTACCGTCGCGAGGAATAGTCGCGAGTCGCGAACGGGCTGAGATGGAATCACTATGGGAATCACGAGATTTTACGTCGACCACGAGGAACGACCAACGACCAAACTCTCTCTCTCTCTCTCTCTCGCTCTACTTACCTCGGAAATCGCGCGCGCGCGCACCGATCCACTCCACCCGGCTTCGTAGTCCCGCGTGCTCCCGCGTCTTCCAAGGCTCTTCCCGCTCTTCTCTTCTCCGAGGACTCAACGACGCTACGTCGACAACTGTCGACAACGACAACGAAACGGCGCAACTGCGCCGGGCGCCCTCGATATGCGGCACGAGTGATCCCCGGGCAATCGATAATCGATCTTGCGGATAGATAACCGTCGCCGATAACTGCCAAGTGCCGAGAGTGCCGAGTCGCGACGATCACGAGGACTCGCTCACTTCCTCCTCTTCCGCCTATTCTTCCATTGGACGTCCTCGACACCTCTGCCGCGGCCGGTGCGTTCCGAAATATACTCGCGCCGAAAATCTATAGTTCGCGTTATGTTGTATGCCGTAGACTCGCGGTATCGCTTCTAATAAACGTTACAGATATATTTTACATACGTTTTTTTTCACATGTACTATCGGTAGATTTCGAACGGCGTCCTTCAAGAGATCCAGCTTCCTCTCGCTTCACACTCCGGCCCGGCCCTTCCAGCCCCTTTTTTTCCAGCGATCTACGTGCCGCGCAACGCTCTCGACTTAGAAGCTACGGCGTGCACGTACGTGAATTCGAATTAAGATGGCTAACGACCTCGAGGATGTCGCCGGGTTTCGCGACGGACGAGCGTGAAAAAGAGAAAATTTCGAAGACGTCCTCCGGTGCAACCTCGCTGGCTCGCTTTCAAACGCGTCACGTGACTTTCGAAAGTTCAGACGCGCGCCGGGGCAAGATGGCCGCCTCCGGTTTGCTCGCACGAGGTAGGCGTGACGTCACGATAAATCCAAGACCCGCGAGTCGAGGCTTATTCTTTTTACTGACTTTACTCGACCAAACTCTAATTAATTTACGTGGCGATTACGTTATTGGATCGTACTTGAACTCTTTTCTACAAGTCGTTTGCGATTTTTTTTTCTATTTTTAACACGTCTGTTATCATTTTTAACGTTATGCCGCTCGCTCTCTACGAACTGGTAAATCTGCGTTACGTTGTATCCTATGGTCAGCGTGCAAAACATAACATAACCTCGTCCGTCAGTCATCTCGAACTCGAACAAACATTCCAATTTTCCACTTGATTGGAACGTTATGAACGTTATTTACGCACGTTGTTCACGCGCATACGTAAGGCATACGTTTTGAGCCTTCCGTCAAATAATTTACGTAAGTGTTATTATGACAGATCGTTAAACGAATGAGCCGTTCTGATTGTGAGTAAATTCGATCTAACAATATCTTGTTTTTCAGGGGAAACAATCGTGGATTATATATATATCGACGGTCTGTATTCTGGACTTTTGCAAAAAGTGCTCTCTTTACTTGCCGAGATATTTATTCAAGTTGAGACGACGCTCCCCAAAAAACGATGAACATGACGAAGAAGATAAACGTCAACTTTTCATCCTTGGTGGGCCTGAAAGCAGAACTGTTGAGGAAACAAGCTGAAGTAAACGAGGCTAAGTTGAAGACCGAGCCTGTCACGGCGCTGCCACTGTTCGGTAAGACGAAGAAGAAGAGCAAAAAGACCGTTGCAAACGGCCGTGCTGAAGAGAAGGCCGAGAGACCGATGGACTCGGAGGATCGTGTCGCCCACAAAAAGTCAAAATTAATGTTGGAAGCTAAAGCACGATTGTACGAGAGGTTGAAGAAATCGAAGACGAATAACGATAAATTTCTGGTCGATTTTGAGAATAACGTGGACGAACCCGACCAAGACGTCGCGGATGAGACGCGTAACGAAGAATATCCCTTGGAGCCGGAGGAAACGTGGGTGGAGTATCAGGATTGTTTTGGCCGTACGAGAAAGTGTTTGCGGGAAGATCTGCCGCACATGCGGAAGAAGGATGATTCGATAAAGCAGGAAATAATGAAGAAACATCTCGGCGAAGAGGAAGAAGAGGAAAACAAGGAGCAATACTCCGCGCGGGAGAAAGAACCCGAGATAGAAATCATGAGAAGAAAATGGGAAGAACAAACGCGAAAGCTCGTGGACAAGGCTGATATACATTATCAAGACATATTGTTTGACGAGGCGCGAGCGCACGGCGTCGGTTACTACGCGTTTTCGCAAGACGAGGAGGAGAGAACGAAGCAGCAAGAAAACCTGGCGAACTTGAGGAAGGAGACAGAGAGGAAGCAGAGGGAAACGAAGGAGATCAAGGAACTGAAGGAGAGAATGGAACAGAATAGGACGAAGGCAGCGAGAATTAGACAGCGTATCAGAGCGGGCTTGCCAGCGGAGCCTACGGAGCAGGAGTTGGCCCAAGAAATGTCGATTCAAGTTAAATCTACGGAGACGGCTGATCGCGTAGCCACAAGTGTCGTCGTGGCGGCATCTATCCAGGAAAAAGAAACTACGGATGAGGATAAGATAAAAGCCTTTGGAGAACTTCTGGGCAAGAAGAATCACTGGCGCGTGATGTCGCAAGAAGAATGGGTAGATAAACGTAGAGCGCAAAGACGCAACGAATTTGGGCCAGTTTACGATAATTTTACGAGCGGTGGATTTTACAACCGTTCTCGGAACGCGGAGCAGTCAACTCGTAAAGAAAACGAAAAGCCAGATAACGCGGACACTCGTAACTCTCGGAACGCCATTGAAGAATCTAACACCAACTTACAGAATCGTGAAGACAGTAACGCGTCTGTCGGTACGGAGACAGTTTTCATTGCAAAAGACCGCGATAGCACGAGTCAGACGGACAAAAACAATTTACCGAGATACAACGCGGCCACGACCAGCTCCCACGACGCGTCTGAAAGTACACGAGGACCGACAACAACTCCCGCCGTGACCTTTTCTCAGGGACAAACGACCGTTTCGTCGCCGTTGTCTCATCTCGCCGGCGCGTATTCACGAACGGTACATGGCTCGTCCGAGATATATACGCCTGAACAGCAAAAACAAACAGACGCGACGACGATCCCCCTTCCCGGTGAAACGGACGTTTCGTCTTCCGCTTCCAACAGTGTCGGTCACGCGAACGGGCAAGAATCCGTGTCACGAAATATAAACGAAGCAAACATTACGGCCGGTCTCAAATATTTAAGAGAAAAATTCGAAGCGAGTCACGGCAAACGTACATAATAAAGCATTATTATATTATTAGTATTATATTGAATATAACTTTATTGTACATAGTACGTTAATATAATTTTATAGAAAAATAAACTTGTAACTCTTCACCTCTTCAGTTCGCACCATTTGTTTTATCCCAAATATTCTTGCGTCACAAATTAAACGTAGCATCTTACATCAATTCTTATGTCTCCGTTTTGATCTTTTGGCGTGACTAGACTGCGTCATCTCTATGTCCGTTTCCACTTGTGGCGCGCCGTCAACATCCTTGGCATCCGTACCTGTAAGCGATACAATCTTTTTTTAAAAAAAATTAATCGTCGAGCATTCAAACGACACAACAGTAAAATCATTAAACATAATAAAGAGCCAAAGATAAAATTAAAAAGATGGAAACGTACCGGACGACGTTCCCGGTACAGGATGACGACACGTAGGACATCCCGCTGGACCGCCATGCGTTCTCGCGTAGTTCTCCAGGCAATAAACGTGCGTCGCGGCATCACACGCGCTACATTTCTCGCTCTGCAAGCACAAGATAACAAAATCACGTAACTCTGTCAAATGGGACATGTGCGTTATATATATTCACAGAAATATTACGTAAAAAAGTTCCTGCTTGCATAAAGTACAAATTTGAAGATTATTCTCATAGGTATCCTTGAAATATTGCAACAACTCCGCTATGCTTCTCACTCCCATATAATATTTACCATCCTGCAAAAAAAAATCCATGTCTTTATAACCGTCTCTTTTAAGAGTACACCGTCAAAGTTGTAAAATATAAAAATATATATACACCTTGGAGTACAACCATTTTCTCGCGACCATTTCGCGTAAGAACTCATCGGCGTCAGCCTTGCTCAGTCTTAGATTCAACGACGAGCACAAGTTAAGGCAAAACGTACTCGATACATAGCCGTTGCTCGAAGTAACAATTTCAGAATATACGCTGCGCAAGAGAGCCAACTCGGCTTGCGAGAATTCAGGATGGAAGCTGAAAAACGACGAGCGGTAACCGCGAAGCTTTTGCCAGCCGTAATATCAGTAACGTCACCGCAGTTGACGCGATACGAGATGACTAAGTAGGTATTATATAAGTATACCTGGCACTCTTGTCTAGCACCGTGCTCGCGAAAACCCAATACAGCTGGCCGGTAACTTCGCACGTCGTGCACTTTACGGTCATGTATAACGGTCGCAGTTGTGCATTTATCTCGCTCAATACCTTCGCAGTATTATCGTGATCTGAAATTCATCGCCAATGTAAACGTTGATTCGCTTTACTCGTCGTGCTCTACATTTTCCGCGCTGTGTCGACACGGTCAAGCTTACGTACCAAACAACCTAATAATCACGTCCTTTCCGTTATCCGCCGGCAAAGCCCCCTCGTGTATAATAGCTTGCAAAACGGCCTTGTGTTCTTTGCCGTAAACCATGATGCGTCGATCGGTCTCGACGCGAACGACGAACCGAAGAAAATAATACGTGGTGACGCAGTCGTTAACGACACGCGCGACCCAACGAACGGAAACGGCAAAAAGCGGGAAACGGGATTCGGATTCGGGGATTCTTCATTCTTCCACGCATTCGCAACGCGCGCGCCGTGCAGCGTGCAGCGTGCAGCGTGCAGCGAGCAGCGACATGCGACAATTGCGACACGAAGCATTTGTTTCACGCGCGCGCATGCGCGGGGGGCAGAAGCGTGGGGCTCCGGTTACTAGTACTCCAGGCTCCAGTTGGCGATCCTGGCGGCGTCGCGCGTGACGTCAAACGTCAAACCGACAACCGACGTTGGCGAAATCTACGGCGCGGCGCTGTCGTTCTCGCCTATATCCTATATCCCGGCCTATCCCGATTTCCGTCATCTTCTGGGATTTGCGGACTTGGGAGTTGCGGATCGGATGCGTTATCGCAGCGGCGTGCCACGAGGTTATCGCTGACATTATGACCCGCGGTTGGTCCGTGCGCGGACGTGAACGCGTCGCGCGAGATTCGCGAGGGGCGACGGCGACGGCGTCGGTGGCGCGATAGAGATAGATAGAGGCGTATGTACGCGCGCGCACGCCGCGGCTGCTGCCGACGCGAGACGAGGCGGGGTGAGGTGAGGTGAGGTGAGGAAAGGTGAGGAACGCGAGCCGTCCGGCAAGGCCGCGACGAAAACGCGTGCACGAGTCCGCGCGGGTGGCGGTGCGGCGGTGGCGAACGCGAGAGAGCCAGAGCCAGGAGCCAGAGAGACGGGACGGTCGGCGACCGAGCGGTCGACGGACGAGTGCGAGAATCCGCGCGGCTGGGCGATCCTGCGAGGAGGAGCGCGAGAAAACTGCTCACTGCTGCAAGCTGCAACTACGGTGACCACTTCGGCGGGTTCGGCCGGCGCGGCGGCGGGAAGCGGGAAGAGCGGCGGGCCGGGCTGCCGCTATCGCTATCGCGGGATTCGCGGGCGCGCCGTCGCGATCCGAAAGGTCGCGAGTTCGCGCGTACCCTCCCCGGTCGTCCGGAGAATGACGATTCGGCGGTGCGTCTGACGCGGGCGACGCGACGGCGACGACGACGGCGGCTTCGGCTTCTCGGCGACCGCGGTACGTCCTCCCAGTGCGTCGGAGGACAACGACGAGGACGAGCCGCGATCGTAAGTTCCGTCCCGATCGGCTCGTACCCACGCTCGTGCGACTGCGACGGATCCCTCGCGGCCTGCGTTAACGAACGTGAGTTCCCCCGAGCGGGTCGTCGTATTTCCACCCCGAGATACAGTGCGCGCGTGTGTGCGCGCGCGTGTGCGCTGCTCGCGACAGATATACGGGCGTACGTTGCGCGTACGGTGATATACGCTGTGTTCGTCGTACGTACGCGCGCGAGACCCAACGAGATGCCGCTCTTCGGGACTAGGAAGGACGCGAACAAGAAGATCAAGAAGGACGAACGATGCATCGAGGACAAGTACATCTTGAAGGACCTGCTGGGAACGTAAGGATGTCCCCGCGCTCCCACTCCCTGCCCGTCTGACGTACGGTCCTCGCCCTCGATCCTCGACGCGGAGGAGCATCCGAGGGAACCACGTTTCTAACGCGTGTTTCTCTTTCGTAGTAAAACGACGAACGGCCTCTTTAGCGGGACGCGGCGATAATCGTCGAAGCGATTATCGCGCCGCGCGACGCGACGTAACGTCCACGGATAAAAACACGTTTCCTTCGCGGATTACGTTGATACGGCGCTTCAACGGAGGCTTATTAAAGAGCTACGAACAGACCGAGATATCTCAATCTCGCGTTTTTCTCTGGAAAACACGTCCGTACGGGACGCCACGTCCGGCGGAGATTACACATACGCAAACAAATATGAAGTCGCGATATTTTTCTTACGTGCTTATATTCCCGATAAAGATAAACGGCTACGTGTCCTCGTTATACGCGTACGTACATATAATTTACGCCAAGTTCTCCTTTCCGAATAGAAGATCCAAGTTACGTAACGTTATAGCAGTATTATTTCCACTTTTGTTACGTTTCCTGCATTCCGTTTCGCGCAACGATGCCGCGTGATATTGCGAGACGTCGACACGTATATATCTGCGCGTTATATCTCTTCCGTGATCGCGTAAGCGTTTTAGCTTCGACACTTTCGCGCCCGCCACGCGTCGCGTAAGACGTATACGTTGACGGTTGACGTCTCAATTCCTGGGTGTAACGGATCGCCGATGAGAACAGTTGTGTAATATCGGAGAACGGGAGAACGTTGACGCGTGTTAACATTTTTTTTACAACGCTGGTAAAACGGACGACGCGAAATGACTTCCCATATCGAGGCGCGTAAAAACGCGATCGAAACGGTTCCGGTTTTTATTTGCAAAATGTATATACGACGGTGAGAAAACCAGAAAACGTGTTCGATGAAAATGAGCATCGTTTGAAATCCACGCGCACGCGTGTTCTTCCTCGTTCCCGCGCATGCCGTTACCCAGCTCGCGTTCGATTATTTTTTTTTCCCCGGTTGCGGGAACGCGATACGAGGTAGTATGCCGCTCGCGCGATCTCCCAGGATATCCCCAGGATCATCTCCCGTCCGCTCTAAATCTCCGACGAAATATGACGCGTATGAATACAGGATCCGACACGGGCCGTGCCACCGCGTGTCCCTTTAAACCGCAGCTTCCTCGCGTGGTTCTGGAATAGATTTCTGAATGAAAACGTCGGATTTTATAATGGCCTTTTTATTTTTAAATGAAACGATTAACGTAACGATTCAAGGTGAAGCGTGTCTCGCGACGTCAAGCTACGGTCGGAGAGAGAAAGAATGGAGATGAGCTTATTTTGCGGCTGTGTGATTTTGAACGATCTTTACTTTTACACAACTTTTATCCAACGCTCTTTATCTCTCGTGCAGACGAACTTGTAAGACGCGGTAGACTACTGGAACGTGATTCGTCTTTTCGACGTTTTCGATAGGGAGAAACCGCGATCAACGTGACCGGGGGAACCGGCGCGGCGCGGCGATTGAAAAGGCGTCCGGCTTTTGGACATTGGCTTGGCCTTCGACGCGAGTCTTCCACGCTTACTTTCGTTTATACGTACGAACAACGAGACGCCCGCGTGCTAGATGGATAAATGGAAGTGGTCGCGCGTTAATGCGACCGAACTTTCTTTCGCGCGTTGGAATCGCTTTTCATCGTCGGAATACTTCGCCCGCCCGCGAGCGGACGACTTTTGCGTGTTTTTTTCTTTTTCTTTTGCGACGTCGCGCGTAAAAAGATGTGTTTTCGAACGTCGCTTAGTATTGTGCATTGAATCGCCGTAAAATCTAATGTATATGCGTCCGTAACGGCACTTTGAACGTGGTTTCTTAAACGTACGTGTCGTCAACTGGAACGTCTATCATCGCGCGGCATCGACGTCACGGGTTCTTAACGGCTCTTATAAACCAAAAACTTGTATATCACTCGCGTCGTCATTCGTACACGGTTCACGGTTCTTACGTATCGTCGTCCATTTTATTTTTCCGATCTTTTTTAGCTAAAGAAATAAACGTACGTGTAAATATATATGTGGAACATATAGCCTTCGATACACACACGTTTACTTTTTGCAGCAAGATATACATTTTACTCTAACTAAACTTGGCGCGTGTTGACTATAGATTGGGATCAGCTCGGACAAGCGCATTGACGAACGTTGAACATTTTTCTTCGTTGTTTTCTATACGCGCGTTATCTACGTCAACTTAAAAAAAAAAAAAAATGTTTAGAACGCGCGAGTCCTTGACACATATTTCTATACGTAAATCTATCGGTACTATTTGTCACGTCGTGTGCCGTTTATGTAACAGTTTGCCACGGCATTGCAACGTAACAAATATTTTATTGACCAAGGATATCGAACGTCTAATACGATTTTATATTAACGGCAACATTTCTATCCGTTTATTGATTTGCTTACAAAATCAAACATTTTTGTTTGACAGTAACGTACTAAATAATATGATTAAGGTCGGGAACGCGTTGAATATATGTATTCGCAGTTTTCGTTGTGTAACGTCATCTTTTTGTAAGAGCTTATTTTTTAGCTTTAAAGAGGAAGCTAAAACGTTTTACATAAAAACGTTTTATTTAAAGAAATAGATTTTCAACGTTTTTATTAAACGTCCTGTTATATCGTTATACCTTTGTGTAACACGACGTTGAACGTAAAATCATACTTTATTTATTCACATGGTTTAAATTTGTTCATTGAAAAACTAGAAAATATAAAATGTAAACGTTATGTAAAAAATAATTTTTTTTATTTTTTTAAATAATACTTTTTTATGCATTCTATGTATTTCAAAATATCCGTTATAACGTTTAACGTGTATTTATTTCATATAATACGTGTGTCGAACGTTATTATTTGTTGCATATGTGTCTGAAAGCCAGCTTATAACTGGATAATTTTTTAATCTATAAAAAGAACGTAACCATTTTTACTTCCACGACACGACGTTGTATACTATTAAAAAAAAAAAAACATACGGTCTCTGATAGTAAGTAACGTTGCTTTTGACCGCGTGTCGTTTCCTTTGTTTAGGGGAGCATTCTCCGAAGTCAGGCTGGCAGAGAGTAAAGATAAGCCGGGTCAAATGTTTGCGGTGAAGATCATCGACAAGAAGGCGCTAAAGGGCAAGGAAGATTCGTTAGATAACGAAATCAAAGTTCTGCGAAGGTAGGTGCGCAAAGCGATTCTGAGAGCTGGGACATGTGTCGTTTCGGTAGATTTATTTTTTTGTTCACCAGAAACTGTAAGTTTCCTTATTTATGGTATACATAGTTTTGCCCCTTGATATTTAGGTATATTTGGAAAACTGATGATACGTTTGAGTAAGAAAAGTACCAGTTCTCTATTATCGCTGGAATCGACCTCGCGCGATATATACTTCGACGCATGCTTCTCTTTAACAAACATTCTTCATCTCGTAAGAATAATGTTATTCTTTGAGTATCACCGCCCCCTTGTAGCTTTGAGTATATCAAATAGATTCGTATACCATATGGCATCGCAAGTGTAAGGCTAAAATGTGTCATCGAATGTTGATTTTTGCTTTTCTCGCGAGTTGATTTGAAAACCATAAGTTGTCCGATATTTATTCGATTACATTGATCGCGTGGGACAAGTATAATAGCTAATCGCTGTCCAATCATTGTGCTTTCTCGCACTTACACGATGTTATACCATGGTGTTGTAGCTCAACTCACATAACGTACTCTCTCGGAAAGATCCTTTTGCGCTGTGATATGACATTTGGGAGTGAGCTCTGATGGCTGTCGTCTGTCCTTCTATTATCTTTGATGTTGTATGCAAATAATGTGCCTCATATATAAGCGTGTATATATATATATATATATATATATGTATATATATATATATATTGTCTCGATGCTGTTAAACATATCCCAGACATAATGCAGACTCAGAAGTCTTCTGTTATAATTCTCTATCTTTGTGGATATATATGTATTTACAATGTTTCTTTCAACACTTTGGCTGGATACGTGGATACTTTTCGATGTTTCGTAGCATTGAGCTCTTTCTGTCGTCCTTATTCTATTTTATTGCGACTTATATATCAGCTAAATCGAGACATGCTAAAAGAGTTGCCAGTAATTACAAAGAAAGATCGATGCTTAAGAATCCTGTATCGTTACGTTATCATTTATTGATCAACACTGCAGGAGTACAAGGTGCTACATCATACATGTATCATACATATATACATCACACATACACGCGTACATATATTGTTCGGAGTTTTATAACTGAAAAGTTGCTCTATACATCATGTTAAACGCACCAACATCGCGAAGCCGCAAAACATACATTATAACGGCAAGGTTGATGCTTTCTCGTAAATATAATGGATGTGAAACTTACTACAAAAAATTCACGTTATGCTACAAATAAGCTAAGCGTACTGGAGTTCAACGTTCACGAAAAGAAAAAATACTGCATGCATATACGTGGAACGTCAATAACATCGATCGCACACTTGATAATAGGTGTGTCGAAGGTAAAGATACATCTATTTTCATAACCACTACCACCTGCCTTTCGCGACAACGCGACACTAACTCTGCTGCACCGTGTTGTCTGTATAACTATACGTCAATTTATATCACACAAATCCATCTTTTATACATCACGCTGGGAGAGAACGGAGCTCGTCAATGGTAAAGAGTATAGAGTCAGAGACACTTCCGTGCGATCGTAAGCGCGATCAGCTGCTCCCGATGTAATATTATGTAATTGTGTATGGTATTTTTTATTATACTTCGTAGGTTCAGTGAAAGTGCGACACCACAGAGTGGTGACGGATCACTCAGGTCGGATAGTAGTGGCGAAAAGAGATGGTAAGTGCGGGCTCCAGAGTATGGGCACCAGCTACCTATACCGCTCTCAGTATATTCTGTATCACTCGACGAGATATGCCATACATTTTTACATTTCAGATTATGTATTGTTATATATATATATATATATATATATATATATATATATATATTTATATAAACAAACACAATCTGTGCACGATCTGTGCACTTTCATCACGACGTAGAACACAGTTTTGGTATCCTTGTACTTGCCACCTTTCGTTAAGCGAGGATCTACTGCGAACAGATGAAAGAAGAATTTGCGCAAGTCTCCTCCATGTCTCTCGGGATAATTTTACGCGGAAGAGATAAACGTTGCTGCAAAGCGCCTCTGTCAGAATGCCGGTTTTATTCGTGCTACGGTATCGAATAAAACCACTTTGTGGCATTTTTCTTTTTTACGCAAAACGTACTCGAAAATAAAAACGGGACGTGCGAATGCTTCTTTTTTTCCAACTGCACATGCAATTTTCTGTGTGAGCTTACACGCACGTCGTAAAAGTGAACGACTCTTTAAGTGGGAATACGATATGACGTGACGATAAATAACGTTGACGACAGCCGTTAGATAATACTGCTCTAATCGCACAGAGTGGAATCTGCGTTCGCGCGATAAGACGCGAGAGACTTGGTCATCTCGTAATATCGGTATTTAGATAAAGATTTCGTTCAGATTAAAGTGACAGAGTGCGCGTTTACATTGACCGCGCGTTAACAAGATATTCGTCATGTTATGGCGGCATGACGTTACGACAGCGCACGTTATGAGAAACATTTATCACATCGCAGGCATGCAGAAACGTTCAAATTTATTTCACGTATGCTTTTCAATTTTATTTGTATGTCCATTCTACAGCATATATACGTTCGTTTGTGTATTTATTTCATATCGAAAGTCATACAAAAGTATAAAATATTAGTAGAAAAAGATTTGTATATAATTATATTAAAAAGTAAATGACGAAGATTGTAATCTGATAATTTTTTTAAATTTCAATCCAAAACTGTGTTACTTTACGTATCATATAAGACGTGTTTTCTATTAAAGAAATATTACTATAACGTAACGTACATCGTGAAAGAACGGATAAAATGTTTTACGTATCGCGAGCACGCGTATATCATACACACGTTTATAAAATTGATTGTTATTTAGAAAAAGTAATGGCGCAAAAATTTGTTTGTTTATGTGATCGACAACTCTGTCGATGCATAGGACAACGTTAAAAAAAGCATATGACATTTTCGTATTTATTTAGCCATTTATCGAAGGAATGGCAAGCTAACGTATTTGATTTTTTTATTCTTTAAAACGTATTGTGTTCGTATTTATATCTACGTTGATTACGTACTGCCTGATGCATCGGAATACGCTCTTTTTTTTCCATTGCGTAACATAAGTAGTTATATTAATAAAACTTACTACGCGTGTGTGAATTTAATTGTAGGCACTATAAAAGATATTACACGGCGTTACATTTTTAACACTACTTGTTTATTTATCATCAGATTGTCTTTATTGTAGGTTCTACAAAAATCACAAGTAGATCGCTGCATATAACGCAGGATAAACGCGTCGCGCTTTACGAGGAAGAAAAAAGTCGCCTTATATAATAACAAACGCTTCACGCTCATATATCCCATCTATGAAAAAAAAAACTTGCACATATCCACGTGCTGACTCATACGATACGCGGCTCTCTAGCGTTCTTAGTGACTAGATATATGCGACAGATTTGAGCACGTACGTTGCATACGGAAACTCGTATCTTAACGAGCTAGCTGTTTAATGAACACCGTTTCTCAAGGTAATATAAGGTGAAATATGTACAAGAGATAATGAAGTAAATATTCGAGTTTCGCGAGAAAACAATGTGGGATAAGCTAAGTTGAGCAAAGGTTGTTACTGCGTAGAGTCCGTATAAGATACGTGCGACTTAGAGAGGAAACCTCTTCCCTCTTATATTTCATATTCACTAGACGTTAAATTGCTACGTTGACGTACTTCGTTACATAACACGTTGCAAATGTAGTTTGAATAGTTGTTGGGCACGCCGTTATATCCCTTTTAGATCCTTGTACATATTTGGTAGATCGTGCTTTGTTGCTATTGAGTAATACTTGGTAAATAGTTGTTTCTCTACGTGGATGTGCGTGTCCCTATTTAATTAACAATCTGTGTGCCAAGTATAAGATACAACTTTAGCAACGAGCATGTTTTATTAATATATATATATGCACGTGCACGTAATATTGAGCTAATTTTGCCGTGCTACTTACCGTGTTTTTTACCATGTTCAAGTTCCGTACGATTTTATTTTGCAAGTTCCAAGATTGTTAATTATACATATATGTATAATATGTAAAACGTTATCCATCATAAAACAGCGACGATATTTACATATTAATTATATACAAGTTATGTCGATTATATACATTTTGAATAATGTTGTATATAGTTTTGTATCTGTATCTCGAACAATGAGAACGCTGTATTTTACGTTTTTGATATTTGATAATACTCACAAAGGGAGCGTTAATCTTTTTTCAACGTTTCAATGTTACTAAACGATTGAACGTCTCGTCATACGTTCCGCATATTAGTCTTTCAAGATATACATATGAGATACGCATACGGTGTTGCTATATATACACGTTATTACAAATATCTATAACGTAAAACGTGCCAACGTCTTGTTCTTTGATTAACTTTTATCTCATTTTTATCTTATATTCTTTTAGAGAAAGACATAACAGTATAAAGTAAACGATATAAAGTGGAACAAACGTGACTTGTACTCTACTTATATTATACAGTGAAGATTATTCTGTGATATATATACGGCATATTAAAACGCCGCGAATCACGTCTTGTTGTAAACGTAATAATAGCTTTAAATTAGAAAAAGAAAACATGATGTGTGTGTGTGTTATTCCAGGCTAACACACCCCAATATCGTTCAATTGCTGGAGACGTTCGAGGACAAGCACAAAGTCTACTTAATTATGGAGCTGTGAGTACGGCGTCGTTCTACTATTCCTTGATATACGAATATCAAAGACATCTGAGATACTGAAAAGGTGAATACTACAAATTATATAGGGTTACTGGCGGAGAGCTGTTCGACAGAATCGTCGAGAAAGGCTCGTACACAGAAAAGGACGCATCCGGTTTAATAAGACAAGTGCTCGAGGCGGTAGACTATATGCACGAACAGGGTGTCGTTCACAGAGATCTCAAGCCGGAGAATCTCCTGTATTATAGTCCGGACGAGGATAGCAAAATCATGATCAGCGATTTCGGCCTATCGAAGATGGAAGATTCTGGGATTATGGCGACCGCTTGCGGCACGCCGGGATACGTCGGTGAGTTTTTAGTGCGAGTAAAGGGACGAAAGAAAAAAAAATAGAGACGGCGTTCACAAGCATCGATGATCTGAACGTTCACTCGTTCGATGATCCACAGCACCCGAGGTTCTGGCGCAGAAACCGTACGGCAAAGCGGTGGATGTGTGGAGTATAGGGGTCATCTCGTACATCCTCCTGTGCGGATATCCTCCGTTTTACGACGAGAATGACGCCAATCTGTTTGCACAAATTCTGAGGGGTAATAAAATGACGTTTCAAACAGCGGTTTGCGCTTGCGATAAAGCTTACGGCGGTTTAGTCACTAGTTTTAGAATCGATACGCGCATACGAGAGATTTGATATAAACTACGTGGATTTATAAAATATTAAATAACGTTCAAGTTTTGCCGTTTTAATATATTCGTCTATTAGATATTCTGGTACGGTACTAGATTTTCTGTGCACGATACGCTTGTAATAAATAAGCAATTAATTTAACGCAAACAACGTACGTTATAGAAAAATAAAAGTATACGGTGACGAACAGTCGTGTTTATTTTAATTTTTATGCTAGAGCATTCGCTTGGTTTAGGATCGTATCTTTCGCGAATATTTATTTAAATATTTTTTTTAATGCGCGACGGTGTGGTCGAAATAATTATAACGAACGTGCTTACTATATGCATAAGCTACTTAGCAAAGAGCTAACCAGATTATTGCAGGTGAATTTGAATTTGATTCACCGTACTGGGATGATATCAGTGCTTCTGCGAAGGATTTTATTGGAAAGCTGATGTGCGTCAATGTCGAGGAACGTTACACGTGTAAACAGGCTCTTGCACATCCCTGGTAAGAATCTTTAGACGTTCGTCAGAATGAAAATTACCGAAAGGATTTATTTTGAATATTTGCATATTAATGTAGCAGTAATAATATAATTCTGTAAGAGTCGAGTTCGTTTGCAAACGCATAACAACAAGGCGCGGCAAAGAGAGCTTTAAACATAAACTGTAATGTATCTCTGTCGTTTAAAGTTGCATGGATCGTGCAGAAACTGACGTTGTTAATAAACGAAGATATATGTTGTATGTGTGTGTATATCGTGTATATGGACTAAGTAAGTAGCGGCGACACATATTTTTTGAATATATAATATAGATGATGATTATCATGATTATCAAAGAATACGGACATGCTCTGTAAAATCAAATAATTTATAACACGTTAACAAAATGTGACCACGTGACCACAGACTTAGTGATAGTTTTAACGTACATCGTTATATGGCGCACTGAGCTCGTTCGTACGCATCGTTTTAAATTTACATCTTTTACCAACTATTCATGCGTAATATAAACAACTAAACATCCATAGCGCATGAATGATCTATAGCACGTTGTACGACACGATTAATATTTTCAGGATTTCTGGCAACGCGGCTAGCAATAAAAACATCCATAGTACTGTATCCGAACAACTTAAAAAGAACTTTGCCAAGTCTAAATGGAAGGTTGGTATCGCCGGTTGATTAGCGTGCTATTAATTGTCTATGGGTCTTTGCTCACCAAAAATGTCCTTTTCTTGTATCATGATTGCAGCAAGCGTACCACGCAGCCACGGTCATACGTCAGATGCAACGGCTGGCGCTAAACAGCGGCCAGCAACAGCTGCAGCAGCAGCAGCAGCAGCAGCAGCAGCAGGAGGGTACAGGCTCCAGCGGCAACCCTACGCAATATCCAGAGCACGCGCAGGTCAGCTGCAACCAGCACACGGGACCGCTGGGACCGCCACCCTCGAGCAATCTCAGCAATTGAAGTAGACACGCGAGTCCGTACTCACCGTGTCAAGCCTGATGTTTACGAATCTCACTTCTCACTCCATTCCAATCACTCCCGCCAACTACTCGCCGCCGCTATACATGTGCAACAAACGCTTCAAGCTGTGGGGCAGCGAACGCACCGCTCTGTCCACTCTTTTTCAGGCCAATGTGTCGCAACTTAGGAAGCAACGGAAGCATAAGAAGAGCTAAGCCTAAGCACCACTAGAGTCACGTGCGCGCACGCGAAGGGCAACCATGCGACATAGCCATCGCTTTCAAGCTATAAAAGCGAGGGGGATAGATTAAAGCCAATTTGCTTCGCGCCAGTGACGCGTACATATACACGTATACATATATACATGTACGCGCAGAAACACAGTTACCATCGAAAGGCGTAAACTACAATTCGCTTTGGCTGGTCTATGCGATACAATACGCCTTGTACCTTCTTCTATAGCAGTGTGACAGTTACATTTGCAGGCTTCATTTTTATGATTTACGACGTTTTCTATGTTACACACGCATAAGCAATAGCTTGTAGCAGTTTGCAGAATACTTTTCGCCGCGATCTGATAACAGGATAAGAGGCGGTTACATCTCTAGAGATAAGACTTGAAGAACGTGTGCCGCGATTATGCCTGCGCACTTTGTTAGATCGACGCCGTTCTATATATATATATATACATATATATAATAAAGTATATATAGATATATACATATAAATATATGCCGTACGCGAACAGTACAACGACAAGTTTTTATATTTTATAAACGTCGGTGTAATAAGTAGCGCGGCTGTTTGATACAATTCTGTGCAGCATAGAGACCTGTACCGTTAGACATGGATGAATATGATTCCATGTTACGGTTCCTATGTACGTCGATCCTCGCAAGCCGTAATATACACTTTGGTACGATAGAGAATATTCCCTATCTACTTACAGAAGTCGAGTTTACTTTTCAGTCAGTAATCCGCAAAAAGTTACTATCAAAACGCAGACGATATCAAGTGGTCGCTTAATGCACAGAGACGTAGCCTGATCTGTTTTTTCTCTCTTTTTTTTATCTCTCTCTCTCTCTCTCTCTCTCTCTCTCTCTCTCTCTCTCTCTGTCTTATCTTATTTTGACACATGTTTCTTTATTTTTTTTTTATAACTGAGACCGGTCCCCGCTTATGTAAATGCTTACACAGCAGACACTTGTACAATGTGCTATTTTACTGCACAAAATGTATCCTGTATGTATCGTTCTCTCTTTTAACACATATACGTAGTGATATTATATTAATATAAGACCCTGAATGGGATCTGCTAAGCTAGCTTGACACTTGAAAACATATATGTACATTATTCTGCTAACATTAATATATATAGCACTACTATACTTTTATTTCTACAAAATGTAACATGTACATAATGCACAACGTCGCATCTAAACTCACATAGACTATCTTGCGTGCCTGATTTTAAGAGGATAGACATGAGGAATAATTCTGTAAAGTTACTCGTGCAACGCGATCTTAATTATTTTCATATATGCGTAAAGGTATTCCATTGCTGTTACACTTTATGTCTCGATTTAACGGTTATGATATTTCGTATCAATGGCTGATGTATATTTTATATATATATACTTAATTTTTTACAGTTTTTTATTAAGAAAAATACTATACGTAAAGAAAAAGTAATATTATTTTTTAAACATCGGTGTGTGTGCCATACACATGGTTACTGTGCGATAGAGGCACGCTAGACAGACACGGGAGAACCGAGCTAATTAATTTTACGCTTGTATCGTTTTATCTTTAAGACGCAAGAAGGAACGCGGCTCGAAAGTGCACGTTATTCCTAGCACCGATTTATACACAGCGCGAGTATTTGTCCTCGTTAATATATGAGTCAATGAGAGATGAAAGAAAATGTTACTTAATGATCCTCTGACTTGTTTGTCTTTATTATTATTTTCACGTGACGTCAGCAGAACGGCAGTAAAAACGTTGCACTTTTTACGATGATACGTTTACTTTATCAAGACTGGTAGAACCGAAGATCGATTTTTTTTTATTCGTACGAAATATAAATATGTACAGTTGTTATTCGAGTTCGGACGAGAGTTTCGTGCCTTTACATCGTTCGCGAAGTGAATGTACGAAGTTCATTAAAAACCACGCCTTAATCAAAATATATATTTTGAACGCGTGCTTCGTTGTGGAACGGCGTGCGATTGCTGGAATGAATATCATAATTAAATTTAGTAAACTGATGCCGGGGCAGGCACGCAACTGAACAATGTAAAACTACTGTTTAATCGCGAAACTAAGTTATCTTTTGCGAGACATATCCACGAGTAAATTCAGAGACCGACTAGCGATTTCTGTGTTTTATAGTTAGCTGAAAGTAGAACGTCTTGGAACACGTGGCTCTCGTTGAAAGGTCCGAGCACCGAAAAGATAAAAATAAAAAAAAAAACCGCTAATTGCACTTTACCGAGCAGGCATCTCTGTTGTTACAGTGTATTCTCTCTTTCTCTTCGAATTAAGCTATATAATAATCTCTCGGCATTATCATGTTAGGCATCCGTCCGTACAGCGCGGGCACTTCTCGATGTAAGAGTATAATATAGAGAATTATAGAGAGAGAAGAGCATGTGTGTGCGGCCGCGGCGAGATGCGCACCTTAGGGATGCGTTGGAGAACATCGCTCTGTAGTGGAGTCTCGTCCATTCGAAAAATCCTGGTTTTGACTTTGAAATAGCTTTTTTTTGCGAAGGAAAACAATCGGAACACCGATTAAAAAAGTTCGATATTAGACCTCGTACTTTTTACTTCGGTGTCTGAGTCTCGTGTTCTCGATCGCAGCTCTAAAACAACTCCACGACGGACGGACACTACTTCATGGCCGTAGAATAAGTTTACTGGTAACGCGATAAAGCGCATAAGTAAATGACGTTCATGATTACCGCTAATGATTACCGTTAATTATACGCTTCTCCAAGTACCTCGGGTACTTCGGTTAATTCACTGAACTATTATTGGTGTCTTTCATTGTATAAATTGACTTCTGAAGTGCCTTGGATGACATGATGATGGTACATTACCATACGTGCCATTAGTAGAAACTTTCGTAGGTGCTTATCACAGAACGTGTTCGAATATCCGTTATGTTGCGCGAGACAAGTTTCTTTGATTAGGACTCGTAACGTTGTCAGGTGCTCAAGTCGACGTACTTGTAAGAGATCTACGTACAGCGATCCACGATGCATATGTGTGCGCGAAGGATTGAAAATTGTCGCGCGCACGCCGTGCGCATTTTTCTCATCGGTACGATGGTTCGATAGATAATATATATTATTTTGACCGTGCAGTAGTAGTCGTTCGAGTAAACACACACTCACTCCGTGCGTTCTTTCGATTCCAGTGCTAAAGTGCTTCGCGTGTAATCAACATCATGTCATCTAATAAGAGAGCGTCGCTAGGAAAAATTCGTTTTACGTTAATAAAACGCGCGCGTTGTGATGGCTCTGCGATGAAGATTCTAAAGAAAAGTAGAAAAAAATGGGGGAAAAAAAAAAGAAAAGAAAACGGGTGATCCAGAGACGGAGCTTTAGCTTGTATTCAAAATACCGTGCCACGTGAACAAACACATATCGGCAGGAATACTGTAAATGTGATGTAAAGATAAGCTGATTCCAAGTATAGCGACGAGAACGACGTGTTAGTGAAATCTCATCTATAGGAAACAAAAAATATGTAAAGGCCACGTTGACTGCGCTGTGTGCATAGAGAACGAGAAAGAGAACGATAGAAGTAGCGTGATGATGCAGGACGATGTCGAAGGTCCCCCTCGAGGTTCTCTTCAGCCGGATTTTTTGACATCTGTGTGTGCGTATATTATATTACCGAGATATTTCGAATATTATCTAGAAGGCGAGCGTCGCACCTCGTGCTTGTAACGCGGTGCGTTAACGCCCGACACACACACTAATATCTTCCTACTGTATTTTTCTCATTGTACAAGGCTTGCGATCGTTACGCTAGGAAACGCAAACACACGGGACGTTATTCGGCGCTCGTCACCCGGAGGGGACGACGACGTTTGCCATCTTATTATCGCAAAGAAGTTACGAAGTGCAGAAGAAACTCTCTATACTGTAATAAATACTATGATAATCGAGATGATTCGCGCGAGTGGCCGTTGCCACCGCGCGCTCGACGCCGTAAAGAGAATAATCAGAATAAAAATAAAATAGTTTACACGGTGCCAATGTTTACAATGTCCTTTTGGGTGATGTTGGACGCAACGACAGCTTATTATCTCTTCGTTACGCTCGATTCGGCGATATTACGCATCTCACTGTCCTCGCGGGCTCTGCGACCCCTGAAAGCTTAACTCTGTAATATAGCACATGTTCCTTACATATTGCGGCCTACGTCTGAGAGAGCGTGTATTTGAGAAAATGAGAGATACGCAGGGGAGAGAGTAAATCCTCGTTTACATGTTACCTGAAATGCTGCTCTTTTTTGAAAATTTATTATTATCCGTTAAACGAAAATCCTTTCCGACGGAGGTGAAGCTATATTCTTTTCGGGGAAGAAGAACGATTGGCCTTACGAAAGATTAACGATCGATATACATATTTTGAGAGGTAGAACGAAGTACTACAGCGAACGGCGCATTAACGGTGCGACTTACTTTTGTTTATTTGACCTCATTTTTAATTGACGCGAATATGCTCGATCATGCGGTTGCACAAAGCAGGGCGCTATTTTTTATACGAGCTGCTTATATAAAATAGAAAAGGGAAAGAATGTCGCATGTGTGTGCAATATACACGTCAAGTACTTAAGAAAGACTGCTATTTCCACCATTAATAACGTGGGGGACAGTAGGTATACGAATGGATCTGTTCGTTTCTCTTTATACGACGTGTCTTTCACGCGTGTATACTCGGCATACTCGCCATTAGCAAGCACACGACGTTCTTTTTTCTTTCGATGACGATCAAAGTCTTTGACGTTCATTCGTTGACTTTTATTTGTAAGATAATATACCGCGTTAATCACATTTAAGAGCGATAAGTTCTCGCTGATACACCAAGAAATATTTTGTTAATGAACGTAACGTCAATTTAAGAAGTCGTGGCAATGATAGGAAGCGGTACGAACATTGTTTATAATGGTAGTTACGTGAGAATGTGATAAAAAATAATAAATGATATTTAATTCTTGACTCAACAGCCATTTATTACAACTCCTTTCCAAAAGAGAGTGCTGTTATTTTTCTTCGCGCCGCTGATATCGTTTATAAAAATTGATATTTGGTACCTATGTTTATACATATAAGCTCTGTTATTTGTACATTTTATTTAAATGCGCGAACAAGAATGTTACGTGTCTTATGCTTCGTTATTTTTCTCTCGACGTGTATTTCTTACAAAAAAAATGTAGAGTTTCATGTCATTCACGATCACACAAATAATAATACGTTTCGTTAAACGTACATATAAAACGGCTGCCTTTAGAACACCCTATATTAGCGAGATAATTTATCTTTCGCTTCTCATTCACATGCGACAAACACGTTAATCCTCACCGCAACAGAATGAATACGTGCGGAGAGAAATATTAAGTATGATATAAACATTAAAATCTTACAAAGCAGACGTTCATAATGCATCATATATATGATATATTTAGCTGCTCATTAAACACGGCTGACGGCTGATCTTTTCACCGTACGACGAAAATATTCCGCGTAGCGCGCGTACTTTTACACGTACTTGTTTCATTTTTATTATTTTATTTAAAAATAATCACACGCGTGCGCTAGTACAGAATATCGCGAGCACGCTTGCGATGCTGCACGTCCTCAACTACTTCATATGGAGAGCCGATGGACAAAACACAATCCGCGGATCAACTTTTAACGTCGCACAGCACGGCGACGAATATTTCTAATTACAAAGTATTATTATATGCATAACACGTCACGTTGCAATGATACACGATATACGTTCGTGATTGAACTTTATACTAAAGTCGAGACTTTTTGTGGACCTTGTAAACGTCGAGTCAGAGTATAACACACGATAATATTCCGGTGATTCGATATCACGCCCCTTCATTAAGAATCCATCATGAGAACGTATTCGGATAGACGCGAAATTTTGCGAAAGGCGACGTAACTACGTTCGGAGATCGATTATCGCGATGCAGTAAACATTAAAATATCAACGTAAAATATATTATTACAATTTTTTTATCAAACGCACGGATATATCAATGATCACAGATAAATATATCAATGATCATCGCGTGCGTTACGTCACGTCCAGCCGTATACCGACGCTTAACGCGCGCACTTCACAAATATTCGATCGGTTGTACACAGCCGTTTTGATATCACGTGTCCAGTTTACCTATTCAACTCTGACTGTGGTGATTCAACGAAACTGTGTATCTAATATACACCGTTCGCTGAACGTTTACGCATTTTATCGTTACGATATCTTTTTGTTAACACTGATGTCGCGGCCTTAGAGCGACCGGCGTACGCTGCTTAGGCAGATCGTGGCACGTACGAGTTTCATTCGTCGAACGCGTTTAACGCCTCTCGCAGTTTATCGACTATTTTCTGATAGAAGGCGATCTGTTCCGTGAGATGCGTCCTTACGGCCTTATTTATATGCACTTCCCGTTCCGTCTGGAAATGAGTCTCCTCGGCGATCAGTGCGCGAGCTATCACGTCAGTTCGATGGGAGAGCTCGCGTACGTGCTGCGGCTCCATTTTATGCTCACTGACCAGTCGCTCGCAATCTCTTCGTTTTTGCATGGCGCTCTGCAAAAGAACAAGAGACACGAACGCATTGAAACGTAATTTGTTTAGATAACGTTACGTACGTCACGCCGCGACAACGCGAAATACCTTATGAATGCTGGTGACGTCGGGAAAACTGCTAATAATACCGCGATAAATGTGAAACTTATCAGATAACGGTTCCCAATCGAACTTTGGCTGTTCCTCAAACAGCCTGCCGATATCGTTGTAAGCGTCGCCGGTTGCCTTCAACGCGCGCGTCAACCTCCCGCGACCGTCGTCATCCGCCTCCAGAGCGTGGCTGAGCGACGCGAACGCTTGACCGATCTTTTGGAATTCCCTTTTGTAGAGAACCTGGTGTTTCTTCGCTTGATCGACCGCCATGGCCATGAAGTTCTTCACCACCGGATCCAGACCGCTGATAAATCTAACGAAGGCATCGGTCTGGATCTCCATTTTTATGACGTCCAGTGGCGTGTCCGGACACTGAATGGCATTAAAGTAATTCACGCCCAGCAGCTCGTCCTTCTCCGCCTGTCGTTTCCCTGCCTTCCATCGCTTTTCGTCCGTGCAGGTGATAAAGTGCTCCCAGACACGACTGCGTGACAGAACGGGATGTCGACACACGTAGTCCACAAACTCCTGCAGTTGCGTACGTCGATGCTCGATAAACGCGTCTTCGTAGCGCCCGGATATCTGCTTATCGGGCAGAGGCGGGATCGGGACGAAGCAATACTTCTCCTCTAAGCGTTCGTGCAGCCAATCGAAATGCTTGTACCTTCTCGAGACTTGTATATTATTGAACTGCAATGTAAATATAATATTAATATAATCGAGATAGATATTCAACGAACAGACGAGAAAGAAGACGTAACACGTTCTGTTTACCGTAGGAGTCAATTGATAGACAATGAAACTCTTGAGACCCTTCAGCTTAGATTCCTTCTTGGGCGACGTGACGACGCACGTGTAGGACTCCCCAGTCGGCAACCACGTGCACCGACCACCCTCTCCTTCCTCTATAAAGATCTTTTCGCTCTCAGGCACAGTCACCATTCTGACGCCCAGGAGGAAACTATCTTCTCCCGACTTGATCAGCGTGGAAAACTTGTTGTTTTTCTTTGGTACGTTGGGTATAGGTCTCTCTGGTATCACAGAATGTATAGTATGCATCGACACTTGATCGCCGTAGTCGCCAGCGTTATTCTGCTGCGACAGTGGCACAGGCTGTGGCTGCTGCTGCTGCTGCTGCGTGGGCGGAACGTAAGCCTGCGTCTGTCCAACTTCGGAATCGTCGTCCCAGTCATCGTCCCAATAATCTCCCGAGCTTTGTTGGGACGATGTCATGGTATCTATACACACATACATACATATATATATATATACATTATACATAATACATAAAGCACTTCACGTATACAGATATCGACATTACGTACGTTTCCAAAAGCAAGCTTATCTTTTATCAGATACGCGTATTAACATACGACGAAAATAGATAGTGTAGCCGTGGATATCACGTTCAAAATGTATATACGTAACGTCTCCTAAATAAAATAAACAACCGTACGTACTGGAGGACGGCGCGGCTTGGTCGACCGCTTGGACGTACGCCGCTGGGAACAGTCCCGCGTGTCCGGTCTGATTAAATCCCTCGCACCAGCCATCTCCCACGTTGTCTCGTATGACAGTCAGAAGCTCGCCGGCGGTGATCGACAGCTCCGCCGTGCCCGACTCGCCCGTGAAGTCGTACAGCGCTCTCACCTGCGAAGAGAAAAAGCGAGAGGAGTAGAAGCGGACAAAGAGTCGTCTCGCGCTAACAACAGAGTGAGTCATAGCGAGAGCGGAGTTGACCGAACTCGGTAAACGTGGCTCTCTCTCTCCCTCTCCCCGCGCGTACCTGGTGGTTCTCCATCGTGCGCGCGTCGCGCGCGCGGGGCCCGGACCCAGACGCGTCCCGGTCGCCGAGAGAGATATTCAAACACCGCCGAGATGCTGCGCCCGGTCACATTCCCACTCCTCGCCACCCGCCGTCACGAGCCGTCTGACCGTTGCGCGCTCCCACCTCGCCTACTAGACCTTCGTTCGCGTATACCCGGCGTACCCGCGTGCGCCGCGAGCGACGAGCTAGGGATGACTGTACCCAACTGTACCACCGGACACCGGACCACCGCCACCGCTGCTGAGACCGCCGAGAGTCAACCGAGAGTGACAGGTGACAGCACTGACAGCGCCTGACAGCCCGCCGCCTCTTACGTGCACCGTGCACCACCTACATATCCCCTCCCTTCGTCCGACCGTCCTCGCGCCTCGCGCGACGCTCGCACTCGCACGTTTATCTCTTTCCGTTTCCTCCCGACGGAGCTACGGCGCCGTTGTATCCGTTTCTTGCGTGCGTTTACCCGCGCGGTTCACCGCCGTTTTCCCCTCGCTCCTTTGTCTCTTTTCAAAACGTGAAATGAACGCACCCGGCTGGAAATATCTCGTTCATTTCGAGTATCTATACGTTATTTCGTGGCGACGGAAAGGTGTAGCAAAAAGGGCGGCCGAGTTATCACGCGCTCGCGTCCACCGTCGTCGACAGGAGCGGGGGACCGCGCGTGCTCCGGAGTCCGGAGCCAGAGGCAGATCGCAGCTGATCGAACATGACGCGGACCGGATGACGGCACGCGCGACAACTCGGTGATTTGTCGCGCGCGAGCGCGAGCGAAGGCAAGCGAAGGTTAGAGAAATCGAGAACCGGCCACCGCGGATCCGCCTGCTCGGCGCTGCAAACAGCCGCAAACACGGAGCAAAACCTTTCGAATTTCGAAACTTTTGGCCAAGATTATACAACGACCAACGACGCAACCACAACGAGAGGCGGAAGATGGACCGCGATGGAAAATACTTGGCTGCCAAAAAGTCCCTAGGATTTCAGGAACGTCCCTAGCCAGTCGTCACGTATTCGGTATTATGGGTGGTTGTAGTGAGATTCCGCCAGATGGCGCGCGACCTCGAGTCGACGTTGCGAGGTTATGTTTCCGGCATGACGTGACATAAACCTGTC
The DNA here is from genome assembly GCF_048541705.1 of Temnothorax americanus. Classification (NCBI taxonomy): domain Eukaryota; kingdom Metazoa; phylum Arthropoda; class Insecta; order Hymenoptera; family Formicidae; genus Temnothorax; species Temnothorax americanus. The sequence goes on from NW_027509800.1 coordinate 583,412, forward strand.
AATTGTCATATCTTTAAATGCCGTCGTAGCTTAGCCTTTAACGTTCGTATAATGATAACGTGACTGAGATCTCTCTACGGAGGTTTGACATGAGTTCCCCACAAATACTCCAGCTTCCTCACCGACTCAGGGCAGCCTTTAGGCTGCTCACGTCCAGGTTTAATGAAGTTGGCATTAAAATTAGGAGCTACGAGATGCCCGAGAGGATCAAAGGCACCTTACTTGAACGCTGGGGTAACGAACAACGGCGCGCGACGAATCACGTTCTACGTGTTGGAATACGGTGTAATAGTTTTTTCTGTTTTGCAGCGAAATATTGGCACGGTCTGTATGTGGATTATAAGGATGTCGCGCGTGACGTAGCCAAAGCGTGCAGGGAACGTCCTGTACGTGCCATAATATATAGTACACGTGCGTATCATTTTTTCAATGTGTCCATAGATTATATCATTCTTGAAACCTGACTGATGATATATAATATCTATATTATATTTATATGAAAATACGTTGTACTATAGTTCTAGGAGGCTGCTTCTACTCTAGTCGACACACGCCAGACGAGACTATGTTCAGGGAGCACGTGATACAGAGCAGTATAAAGCTGATGCAGGTGGGAGAACCTATACGCAATCCCGTCTCTGTGCAGCACATAAAATGGTTGGAGCAATGTTACAACGAGGGCGTAATCAGGAGGCTCAATTTGGGCATTCTGTCCCTGATTTGGTTGGACAATTATGACAAAGACTGTTCCTTGTACAAGGCTGTCTGTCCTTACCTAAAACCACGATACGTAACCTTCCACGAAAGGATAGTGGACGTAGGCTTTCTAGACGAGTGGTGGCTATTAGAAAGGAAGATGAAAGACTATGACGTAAACGAGGCCGAATTTAGCGTCGCGGAAGCTGTGAACACGGCAGGCACTGTTTCAGCAGCGTAACAACGTTTGGGAAAGGATCTTCTTGTATTCGCTATGTAAAAAAATATAACGTTTGTAAGTTTTCGAAAAACGAGTACATATATTCGTAAATTATCAACTAGGATACAAAATATTCTATATAAACTTGTGTGACGACATGGGCGCACGTACGTGTTAGAGTTGAATAAATCGAGAGACTATAATAACGCATGACTTTTTTTCTGTTTACAGAATATATTATGTTTATACTACGTTTATGGAAAAACATTTCAACAAAGTTTGTCTGAAATATATTACACGTTACGGAACTTCCGAGTGTAAAACAACAAGATCTGAGAAAACAAGTTTTATGCCGCCAGCATTTGTACCGTCATTCGTCTGTAATAGAAGTCTAGAGATATACAGTTGTGATTCACGCAAGAGTTCCTTTTTTCAGGATTTACCACGATATATCTCTAGATTCTTAGATATATATGTATATAGATATTTTATCGACGTATATTTTACAAAAATATGATCTCTGCATTTATCTACGTATCTATATTAGGTAGATCTATCATTGTGCACTTTTCGACGAGTCTTCAGGCACGCGAGACAGCGGTTAGCGATCTAAAATGTAATCAGTTTTATTAATATTACGTGCCGCGACGAATAGCACGACGAAATATATCATATCGCGACGTTACCAGTTTGTGCGTAAACTAACGCTGTACGGCGCGGAATGTAGATCATCATTTTGTGTTGATACGCAGAAAACGGTTCTGGTTGCGTAAAATGCTGTACGGTCGTGTCTACGCGACGTTCTCCTCCAAACTGTTCGTCGTCGCTGCACAGAACGACCTTGTACGTTCCTGGGTTCTTTATACCGACCGGATAATCGGCGAACGACTTGACTGGATGAAAGTTAAAGACGAACACGACATCAGCACGGTCGAACACGATCACTTTGTCATCTTCGTGCTTCCAGCTCACGTAGCCCTGTAAAATCAAGAGTTGATCTTACGTCGTTAAACGTCCTTTAATCCTTTCGTGTGTCGAGCATTAAAATCACTCAGATACGAACGAAAACAAAAACTTTGAAAGCTACTCACAGGCGTGGCGCGCAACCATCCGTACTTCTCTTCGAGCGTATTCACAGCGCGATCCCACGTGTTCATATATTTATACTTTAGCATTTCGTCGTCCACTAAACTCCACTGACGTCTGGCATAATGGTAGCTATCTGAATTTCCGACCCTCGGAAAGTCCAGCCATTCGGGATGACCGAATTCATTGCCTGTAAAACGTACGTTTATAGAATATCTCTGTACGTACAGTTACATTTTTTCTCCGAACGTGGTCATGTATTTCGAGGTACACGCGTTCAGCAAAAGCGTACGCCAAAACGTATTTATTTACTCGTTGCTCACCCATAAAGTTTAGATAAGCTTCGCCGCCCAGAGCATGCGTGATAAGTGTGATTAGATTGTGGAGGGCGATGCCACGAGAGATTATATCGCTGTGTGGACTGAGCGTGCTCATGTGCGTATACATTTCCTTATCCATGAGCCAGAAAGCAATCGTCTTATCGCCTACGAGGGCCTGGTCGTGAGATTCGGAATAAGCGACCGCTTTCTCCATCCATCTTCGATTGGAGAGTGTGTGGCAAATGTCGCCGACCTTCCAGTCGTCATCTTTGACCTCTTTCAACAACTTGATCCACTTGTCGGGAATAGCCATGGCTAATCGGTAATCGAATCCCACACCACCTTCGGCGACGGGCCTTGAATATTTTATAAAATATATTAAACGAAATACTTTCAGCTGCTTTGCGTCACGAAGGTTGCGCGACGTAGGTCTCACCTGCAAACGCCTGGCATTCCACTAACATCTTCGGCTATTGTGACGATTTCGGGATATATTTCGTGCAACATATGATTAGCGAGCATCAAATACACTATGCCCTCCACATCAACGTTCAACCCGAAATATTCGTCGTAATGACCACTGAAACCTTGTCCCAAGCCTCTCGAGTGATAAAACATGGATGTGACGCCATCAAATCTGCCGAATACGTGCACGCTCGATACAAATTATATATCTGTTTTATACACGTAGAGATGTGTGTTGTTATAAAACGCAAGTACCTGAATCCATCAAAACCATATTCCTCGGTGTACCAACGCAGGTTGGACAGTAGGAATCGAAGTACTTCGTATTCTGCGTAATTGAAAAGTCTGCTGTCCCACAGCGAATGCTCGCCGCGAGGACCACTATGGAAGAAACACGCATCCGTACCATCAAACATATTCAGTCCGTCCACGGTGTTCTTGGAAGCGTGCGAATGTACCACGTCCAACAAAACGTAAAGACCGTGCTGATGCGCTACATCCACCAGCTCTTTTAACTCTTCTGGCGTTCCATAGCGAGACGAGGCCGCGTAGAAAGAAGTCACCTTTGATTTCAACAAGAAATATAGAGCTGAGCGTTATATGCACGCATATAATCGTTTTACACGTTATTAGGTAAATAGATGCGCAACCTGATATCCAAAACTAGCATAGTAGGCGTGCTCCATGATCGCCATTACTTGTATCGCGTTGTATCCTTGCCTTACGATCCGTGGTATCACATCCCTGGCAAATTCCAAGTAGGTGCCGACGCGAGGTTCCTGCGTACCAATTCCAACATGGCATTCGTAAATCCTGAGACTGTCCGGTTTCTTTGGTTTGGGGTGCTTGAACTTGTAGGTCTAGAAAAGAAACATGGTAAATCTCTTTGTCACGTGCTAGAGGCCGTTCTTCGGGTACGTGTTCCATACATGTTCTGGATGCCATATACGTTGTTTGTAGGTAAGCCCTTCAGCTTTATTCTGCGTTACATACGTCGCCCAAGGGCTTAATCTTTCAAGCAGTTCGTTGTTGTGATTTTTGATGACGAGCTTCACTTCAGAGTTGTGCTTCAGAGGGCAACTGCCATCTGCGTTCGGAGGAAGCGTCAACTCCCACTTGCCGTATTCCAACTTTTTATACGGCGTAGCAGTTCTTTGCCACGTATCTATATAACGAAACAGTTACGCCAAGATACGTTTGGTTTAATATTAACGATGTCAATAAGGTTGTGTGTGTAAGAGAAAATAACACATACTGAAGTCTCCAGTTAGAAATACCTCCTGCGCACCGGGTGCCCATTCTTTCGCAACGACACTGTTGTCCGCTTTGATATGAATACCGAAGCTTTCGTACGCAGTAGTAAATCGCTTCAGGTCCCCATCTCCCTCCTGTATCTTCTCGACGTAATCCAAGAACAGAGCGTACCTGGAAAGGCGCGAAGGTAACTGTGGTTACCGGAGCCGTCTCAACGAGTTCGCGTTGGCGAGCGACGTCACAAAGTTGCATAAATCAAGCACCGGCACTTGCACATAAAATCGCTATAAATAAAAAAGCAATACCTTCGTCGAATGTCAGTCTCGTACTGCTTCAGGTACGGGTCCCTCTCGAGGAGCGCTTTTATCTCCGGTACCTCGACCTGCGAGGGATCCATGCTAGACCACTTGCCACCCATGTTTCTATTGTGACGACGTATGTACGATTAACGAGATCAGCGGCGTGGACCGGCTAAACGTCGACGGTCATGTCAATGTCACACCGCTCCCTCTCCCTCTCCGCCCTCGACGTCAGCAGACAGCAGACGTCGCGTCAGTGGGTCCGACGCACCTACAAGTGGAACGGAGCCTCGGCCTCACATGGGACATGGGGCAGTCCGGGCACTATGGCAGCCGGATTCGACGGAAGTAACAAAAACAGTAAAAAAGAAAAGATGTCAGGCGGCCGCGCGTACTTTACGTACGTACGAACGTCGCGAGAGCGACGAGCTCCGCCGTTTTGACCCGCGCGCCCACCGCGGCGACCTTTGACCTTTGACCTTTGACACACCGCCATGTTTATTCCATTCCCGTCTCAGGGCCGGCGCGGATTCGTTACGAGCGAAGCCGATCGTAACGAATGCAAATATTGTACGTGCAAATGAGTGCCGGCGAAGATGACGAAACATCGAAGATCGAAGCTGCGACGCCGAAAATCGTACGGGCGATCTTGCCACGTGGGAGTTTATCTCGTCGCGTGCCGAAGATAAGGTAATCTCCCGTTTTATCATTCTTGGAGAGAGGAAGAGAGAGAGAGAGAGAGAGAGAGAGAGAGAGAGAGAGAGAAGGGACAATCGTGATATTGGAGTACCATGGCGATGATGGAGCCATGAAGTATCACCTATCACACCACGGGCCCGTCCTTCGCAACTGCACTTTCTGCGTTTAAAATGAGATAGATATATGCACGTAGACGACGGAGAGAAAAGGAGGGAAAACGTATATGTATGTAATACATGTGAAAACAGGCTCGTTCTTTTTGCACGCGTCATCTTTTCTCTTTTTCTTTTCTCGTGGAGAGAAAAAGAGAAAAGCTAAACTGTGCAAGAAGTTCAGCTAAAAAGAACAAGCCGACACACACGCGTTACGTATGGTATGTACATACAGGGGCCGTATTCTGTTCCGTTAAAATCCGCTTACCGACACGTGAGAACCTCGATCACCTCCAGGGTTGCGTTCCAAAATTCACTCTGGGTAACTAAAATCTATAGTTTACGTCATGTAGTACACTATAACATTTTAGTTAACTAGAGTGAATTTTGGAACGCAGCCCAGGGAGCACGTAAGTTCTACCGTTCGCCAAATGGCGGACATTTCAAACAAGGAACAACCGTGCAACGGAGTTTGTGATTCCTTACTTTTTTGTATTATTTTATAAGTAAGGAATATATATATATATATATATATATGTAAATATATTAAAAGAGGGGCAGAGGGCAAAGAAGCAAAAAACGGGAGCGTCCGAGAATCAGCAGGAAAATTTTATTGGAGATACACGAGGACGATTGCGAGTGCTAGTATTACGTAAGAATACGTAATACGGATGATTCGTGAAGACTCGTGCATAAGTACACAACGTGCAATTTACGTAACATTTATTCGTTAATCTTATATATATGTATACATATATATAAAACGTGCCTTTTTTTTCGGGGTTAATTTTCAAGCGATATTATAAATATCGCGGAATATATATTGCGATTCGCTTAAAATTATATTGTCGCACGTTGTGAATCATGCACTAGCGCACAGTTTTGCATCGAGAGATAGAATAAGAGAGACGCGTGTGTGATTAATCGATAGAAATTTATTATTAATCGAGACGTCTTCTTATGCTTATCTGATAACTGACCGATGCTCAGAAAGTATATACGAAAATAAATACATTGTTTTCAAAGTGGGGTACGCGATATTAGACTCGGAGAGACTCGGCGGAGGTAAGACACCGAACGTCTTGGCGGCTTTGGTCCATTCTTATCTTAACTAAGCATTAAGACGTCGTTCGAAAGGAAATGTATACTTATATATATAATTAACGTCTTAAATAAGGTGACGCGTAGCGGTACGACGACGTGTTGATATTTTCAAGGTTTGTCCCTTCTTTCGTTGTCCTTAATATATATATGTATAATGCATTCATAAACGCAAATATATTTGAGACTGAGAAACGTGTGACAAAGGCAGAGCGTTGTCAAAGCGTTGGATGGGTTTTGAGGGAAAACACTACGGAAAGGGAACGGGGAGAAAGTATATATTTTAATTTTACGAGAGATTAAACAGTTATGTTAACGTTAGCGTCTCGACGTATAAGATTAAAAGTCACATTTGACATTTTATTATACTTGTAGGAAGAAAGCGTAGCAGTCCTGGCTGTGGACGTCCGGATGACGTTTCTGCCTTGGACGCACGGTTTTAAATAATAACCTATATAGCATGCGTTTTGTTAGTGGGTTTTTGGTTTCGACGTTGACTTGTTAGTGTACGTTGCGGTACTGTTTATGGGAGTATTATTGATCGAAGTGTCGGATACTTCGTCGCTGCTATTACTGCGAATATCACCCTCCATCTGTAATAGGTTTTCCACAAGAAAAGATTAGCATATAGCGTTCGTTCGTTCGTTCATTAATATCGAGAAAATGTCCCAACGAACGTGCACGCGACAAGTTATATAACGCAGCAGCACATACCTGACCAGCATTGAAAGCGCGGTATGCGATCTGAAGGATTACATACGTCCAAATTGCGTGGAGAAGCAGTAGTAAGATTAATAAAGAATTAAAGATATAATACGCAGGGAACATCGGTACTATCTTAGGCGCTTCTATAGATGTGCTGTAATATGTAATAGAATCCAAATCAGTATCACATACGCCGCACCCGAGCGACATTCACGCGATTAAACGTTAGATATACCAATACGTACCTATAAATTATCCAAAATGGATACACACCGATACGCGTTCCAATCCAGAGAATTGTAAACACGACGAATATACAATCACAAATTTTCTGATAATTTGCATACTTGGATATTTTTGCCGCCTGCGAATTAACAGTACGTATAAATCAAACGGTAGACGGCCGTCGTGCACGTGCTTGCTCCTTCGCGAGCAGTACCAGTCGTCTTACCTCCAAGAATATATCCGCGGAATCGTGCACAAGCAAGACCAGACTGCCGATCCTAGTTAGGTTTCCAACCCACGAGAAACACATGAGTGAAATTGTGGCTATGTGATGAATAAACATCTGCCAGAAATCTTTCCTTCTAACATCGAAGAATTGAGAGAAGCTTAATGCCCAGTAAAATGCCATTGATATCATGTAATACCACCATATATCATTGGTAACAGGATGATAGGGATAATTGTAATAACAATGCTTTATGTCCCAGAGCCACGGTTTGTCCCATAGGACAACAAGGCCATAGACGAACGAGTACGTATAATAAAAACATCTCCAACTGAAAAAAAAAGAAAAAAAAAGAGCGTGCGCATATACGATTTGTTACGGCGATGTTTCGGCACGCGGCAAAACGATACCGTAAGACGATGACTAACCAACTTTCACAGAATTTTGTAAGAGTAGACGGCTTGTCTTGAGAGCGACGCAGCCGAAGCCATCTCTCCACTTGTCTTTCAGACCAGTCTACGTGTTTAGCCAATGCCAAAATCTTAAAACACGATTGTGTGTTACAAACGGCTGACGTAACAGATAATATGCTTAAAAGTAGTATTTAATCAATACGTACTTCACGAGTACTATTTAATCTATATTTTAATTCTAATATTTATATCTCTTAATCGATAAAAAACTTGATCTCTAACACGTTTATCCGCCGCCGCCGTGATCATAGACCATAGGTCATGGATCCGTGATTATAACGCACGACTATATTACGACGTAGTTGTACCTATATAATACTAATGATATTAACGTTTTTCACCGTGGTCACTCACCTGTTTACGCTTAGTTTTCTTACTAAGATATGCTTTTTCTAATATCTCATTGGGTGCTGCCCTTTTGCTTCTAGTATTTTTTATACTAAGCGATCTTCCAAAGGGAGCGAACCAATACCTAATTAAAAAGTGTAATGATCTACGTAAAAAAATTAGATTATATATTTTTTATTATTTTAGAACGTCATATAATGTCTTTATCATATATTAAATATTACATTTTGCAACACCGTTCGTTGCGTGTAAACTTTTCACGAGCACGGTGACGTTACGTTCTTTGAAAGTGAAACATTACGATATATTGAAGATAAGATATAAAACTCGTATGACCAATACACGAAGACTCAAGAAACTTACCTTTCAAGAGTATATCTCATTCCTAGAAGAACAAACGCCATGGGCAGCGGAAATATTAAATGCTGATAATTCGCATACTTATTGTCTGCCGTCGGACTGATATCCTCCCATGTAATGTTAGAAGGTAACCAAATGTCCGGCGACCAAAAAGTGGCCGATATATTTAAGAGAATATTCTTCATTTCTCTGTGTCCTGCAAACAGAGATATTCATGGTGACGAGATGAAATGGCTACGAACTCGGCGTGTGGAAAACTCGAGTGATCGAAATGACATATCGCAAATAGCACGCTCGTGCTTTTTACATTTATTAAATCATCACAGCGGACTCGTCAACGCACAAGAATGCCCAACTAGCGACACAACGGTAAGACGTTTCGAAAGAAATCTGGAGATCACGCCACAGAACGTACGCAACATAAATCATTGGTGCGCGCAGTGAGGAGCACAAAGAAGAAGTACTTCTACATAAATGGACACGTAACGAGAGAGTGAGAAGGAGAAACTGACATCGGATGAATCTCGGCGAGAGGATACCCCGCGCGCACTCACCCGGAGCCGCTGCAGCCACTTGGGCATGTAACGATGGTTAACGCGCGATCCGAAACGTGCCACCGGACGGGCGAGAATGAGACGAGAGAGAGAGAGAGAGAGAGAGAGAGAGAGAGAGAGAGAGAGAGAGAGAGAGAGAGAGAGAGAGAGAGAGAGCGTGCGTGTGCTCGTGCCGTTTCTGTTAGCGGGTAAGGCGCGCGTGCGCTACCGGAATAACCGGACGGGTGCTCCGATTAGCGCCAGAATGGAGGAGGGCGACGATAAGGCCGGGCGGCCGCGCGACGTCTCACGACGGCGGCTGAGCTAGAACCCGGCGAAGCGGTAAGCGGTACGCTCCGTAACTGCCTGTCCAAGTCTCTCGTTATCATTACGACGTACGACCGCTATCAGCATCCCGCCACCGTCGCCGCCACTGCCGCCGCCACCACCGCGAGGCGCGGCTCTGACACACGCGAGCGAACGAGCCTCGTCGGCCGCATGACTATATTCTCACTGTTACTCGCTTTGACGGTCACGCCACACTGCCACTGGCCGTCGTACGAGCCAAAACACTTCTAATTAATGATTACCGCACGATCCCACCGCTATGTACGGTGTGTGCGTGCGTTCAGCGTTGAACGTTCCGGCGAGAGGCGCGCCCGGCTGAGATGGGGGCGCAGGCACATCCGATCGTGCCGGCGCGCTCCGATCTCGCAGCTGCAGTGGGAGTTCTCCCTCTGTCTCTGTCGTCTCTGTATCTGTTCTCCTATTTCTTCTCTCTCTCTCTCTCTCTCTCTCTCTCTCTCGTTTTTCCGTTGCACTGTTTTTTCTATGAACGTCTCCATGGAATCAGCAACCGAGCAACTCGACCTTCGTCGACAATTCGATATTAGCCCTATTTATATTAGCTCTACTTTCTGATTTCACTACGTCTACGTACCATTAATATGCACACTACGAAGTATGTACACGCACCTTCTGTCACTTGGAGGGAAGAAGAGAGGGAAGAAAAAAAGAAGCTGCCGAGGTTACCGGTGACTCACCGAGCGACCACGAGACCGTCGTCGGAATCGTCGAATCGATCGGCTAACGACGATGCGTGGATTCCACCAAGTTCGCTCGTGTCTGCCGGCTGGCTGGTCATTTACCGTCGTGTCGTCCAAGTTCCGAACGAGTTTCTCAGTGGATTTACCATTTACCGACGTGCGTGTCCGGCGTGTCCGCACTCGAGAGCACTCGAGAGTCGAGACGATAAACAAGAAATGGCGGGGCCCCCTGGCGGTCTCTCCCTGCTCTGAGCTCCGAGTGGCACTGACTCTAGTAGAGAGAAGCGGATCGTTAGAACTGGTTAGAACGCCATTGGGCCACTGCTGGCGGCTGGCGCGCGTATCGACTGGCTTCGTTCACGGCGACCAATAGCGGTTCGCCTCGACGCAGCCGTTCGAAACGTCAAGATCCTCATTGAACGATTCGAATCGCATGCGTTTCGCGATTCGCGCGGGTCGACGCGCGAAGATACACTCAGATACTCTCCGTGAACTCCGTCTCGCATTTTAGGGCGACTTTGACCAAACTCCAATTAACTTAATTGGCGCGTAACTCGACAGGCGACACCGATTTGTTATCTTGACATGGAGAGACGTATTAATTTTTGTTGCTTAAACATATGGGAAAGGAGATTAGAATAGAAACACTCTGACGTTTGCAATGAGAGAGCTAAATTTAAGCACGTGCGCACGTTTGTTGACGTACGCGCAATTAAATTAATCAACGGTTAACCTTAAGGTGATCCTAAAGCCGTGATCCTAACCGGTTTTTTTCAGTTTTTTTCTTAGCGCTACGCTTTTACGTGGCTTTATAGAAATGCAAATTCTTGTCTAGACGTAAAGTACGCATCAAAATCTAGGTCATGGTGGTCGTCACGTATAACAAAAAATATTACGTTTTTTCGTTTTCGATTTAACGTCGACCACCATCTTAGATTTTGATGCGTACTTTACGTCCAGCGAAGTCGTTTGTTGTTGTCGAAAGCCACGTAAAAGCGTAGTGCTGAGAAAAAAACCGGTTAGGATTACGGCTTTAGGATCACCTTAAGGTGAGACGAAACATATACGCTCTATTTTGTTTATGTGGATAAAAGTATTAATTTTCTGTAATTTGAATGAAAAGGAAGGAAAAGAAAGATTAAGGTAGATTTATATATAGATATACGGTTAAAAAGTTGGTTATAAGCGCTTAGGGTGACTTAATTCAATTAATAATCGATTATGTTAAACTTTGATCAAAGTCGCTCTTAAAAATTTAATTAAAAAAAAAAAAAAAAAAAAAAAAAGCGAACGCTGTATCTCACTTAATTGAAAGGAATTGTAGGAATATGCTTTACCTCTTGGTAAAAGAGTCCTTCATTTTCTCAGTAAAAAAAGCCTTTATTTTTGCGGTGGAAAAGCGATCGGTGCTAACTCGCATCAGCCTCTCCTATAATTGTAAAGTCTAATATAAACGTCGACATCACCAAAAAATATTTTTCTATTGGATATCAGGCACTGAGCGTGTCGAAAAAGCAGCCCTTTCTCTATATCTTTCTCTTTTTTTTCAGATAAGCTCACGGGATTTCGAAATAAGTCTCAATGCGCGCATTTACGATTGACCGGATATCGCTTGATTAGACGCTTTATCACGCGTTGGTAGATCTTCGCATTCCTCCTCTCGTGCGGCCGGAAGAACTCCTGCGTGGCTATGTTGATCTTGCGCGCTTTTCGCTTGATTCCTGGAGTATGCACTAAAAAGGCACCGTCGAGCACGACCAAGCGATAATTTAAAAGACACATCTCGAACATCTGTAAATGTGAAATAAATAACGGATTCTGAAAGATACAGAGAGTCTAAAGGTAAGCGTAACAGCTAAAAGCAAAGTACGTATTGTACTTGAGGAAATCTACCTCTTATAACCGTTTCTATCAATCAGATTAACTTTACGCGCAGTTCACGTTACTTTTTTAAATCTTTTTTTAATTCTTAGAACTAGAAAAAAAGCTAAAAAAAAAATAACGTAAACCCGACGTAAAGTTAACCCGCGAGAAATGGACATTAGAGAATCATGTATTAGAGAGATGCATTTTATTATAGGTGCTGGAGCGTGCTGTTCAAAGGGTATTTTGTTTCGCACCTGGGCCATCTTGTCCTGCTTGCCCTCCCAGGACATATCCTCGGTATAGAGCGGGTCGTCGCGCGTGCCGATAAAGACCGGCTCCCACCTATGATGCGGATATTCCCTTTTGGTGTCGAAAAGCGGTCGGATCCTACCCGGGTCCGGTCTGATCATCCACCTGGTCAGACCGGGAAATCGCTGGCAGTGCGGACAGACAAATCTGCGTGAGGAACCGTTCGATTATTTTAACGCCGCGGTCTCGACACACGGATCCTTTATTTTGATTCTTACGAAACACGAGAGAAAGCGCGTATGTCGACGATTTCAACGTGGGACATTTTTACATGTATACCTATGGAAATACACCGCCAGGCCGGCTCGGCAGGCGGCGAGCAGTTCGCGCTTCGTCGCCGGCGGCGGTTCCGTGGACTCTATCTCGAATACAGGTACAACGAAGACCACGCCGAGTTTGGGCGGTTTCTGGTGCACCATCTCCATGATGCCGGAAGCCATCCGCGCGCTCGGCAACAGCTCGATGTCCGACACCAGCACGCGGGACGTGTTCGCGACCGTTCTCGCCACATTCCGGGCGACATTGATAGGATATGTCATTTTCCTCTTCCGCCTCTCGGTCTCGGCCTGCCGCCACTGGAGATCGGAAGCGGCGCAATCGCCCTGGATGCGACTGCGCGCGCTCAGGGCGGGCGGTCGACCGACCGGAAACACCAGGTGGACGGAAACCTGCGATCACCGAGTCACTACATTGACGGCGACGTTTTAGATATACCGTATGTATAATATACGAGAAAAGAGCGGTAACGAAAACATTGTGCTATGTCCCAAACACAGACTGTAAAAGAAGAAAAAGAACGTGTATCGAAAGTATGATATATATTTACAAAGATTAGCATGCCCATAACAGTTCATTAATTTTGGACGTTCTTATTATTTTTACGTGATATTAAATTATATATATAAGATATTTTATGTACGTGTGTTAATATATGTTACGTGCCCTTATTAATCGTAAAGGAGTACAGATACGTGTGTTCGGTACTTGTACTTTCTATTTCTGTATACGACGTACATACCGTCTAATCTGATTTTAATTAAAATGATTTGTATTCCACACGGCGTTGAATGACTATGCTACGTACAAGCAGGTGTGTCGATATAACGGAATACTTACGCATCTATCATGCTTTCACAACGGACTTTTATACTAGGTTCTTTGTCACCGCATGTCACATAAATCTGCATTGCAAACGTACTTCAACCGTAAGAAACATTAAAAACTGAACTACGCCGTGTACGCACGGTCTACGCTTGATTATGTAAACTAATAAAATAATTTTCACTAACGGACTACGAAGTTAACTAATAAGAAACATTGTCTACAAAAAGTTTCGCTTGTATGATAATAAGGTGTTGTAATTTTTTTTTTATACAGGTGACCTAAAAGTGCATCGCGCGCGGACTCCCGCGGATACCCGCGTTATTAACGAAAGCGTGAACGACTTTGAGGGTCAACAGGGCGTTATACATTATATGCTTGATACACAGAAGATTCGCGATCGTGACGTAAAAGTTGAGGAGACCTTGTACATGGTAGGCTCGCAACGACAGGCTCGATCAAGCTGAGCGACAGCGAGGCCGGCGTCGAGGCCTGGCGCGAACACCGCCAGGCTAAGCGGTCCCTCCCACCGTCTGGCCAGCTCCACGATCCCGTAAACCTGATCGGCGGTAGCGTGTGTGGACATAGTGACTTGGGGCAAACTGTCTGTCGCTTCGACGGCACCAAGCAACACGAACGGCAAAACCCTGCGCGAAGAAAAAGACGTCTCGCTGTCGCAGCAAAACCGCCGCGTGTGATACATTCGACGCCCAAACTTTTCTCTCACACGGTACCGTGCCTGATATTCAATCCTTTTATTGTTAAAATAGAAAAACCTTGCTGCGTAACGTCGAATGTATAGAAGCCCAACGTTACAGCTAAAACAACGTTAATCTAATCGTTGAGATAAAATGTTGCCGGTTGCGGTAACGTTTCAAGAAACGTAATCTCAAATAAAATATTAGTATTCTTAAAATATAAATCTTTTTATCACGATGATGATTAACGAAATCTGCTACGACATAAAATAGATTTTGTATCGGCAAAATTTTTTCCGTTTTTCATGTTGAGCATCGACTTTTGGCCGCAGTTAGATGTAGGATTACGTAATGTTGTGGAGAAAAGCAACGACACGCTCTCGTAGACGCGTGCCTCTACCTGTAGGGACTCTTCTCGCCGCGTTCGGGGCTCCAGGTGAGCTTGGATGGTGGATAGGAGAGGACGTCCGGCAGGCCGTGGTACCACCTGCAGGCACTTTCGTTGCGGGGTTGCCGACCCGCCATGTACATGCCCGCCGCGTAGGCGGGCGGTCCTGGTGGACCACGGTCCGCAGTATGGCTACTGTCCAACGTCGAGATACCACCGTCATCGCGAAAAATGAGCGTCGTCGTCGGCAATCGAAAGTCGTGGCCGAATAGCAGACGAACGGCTACCAGGAGGGACAGCGCCAACGTCGGCCATACTAGTAGCTTGCGAGCGAGGCTGCGCATCGCGCTTTCTTATCTGAGACGAGGTTTAGATTTTAATTAACACGTACGTCAAAAGTACGCTTCCTATGTCTGTCTCATTACGTTATGACTAGTCAAAGATTAAAACGCGCAAGGCGCGAAAGTTCTTCTATAACCTACGTCAGAGATTGATACCATTTTGGTAACGCTGAAATTAATCTTTCCAGGAGTGAGACACGCCTGCAGCGCAAGGCTAAAATGGATCATTCTACATTGCTCGGTATTCGGTTGCTGTCTAATTTTTAGCAACGTGGAAAGGGATTTTGAGGGGAGTACGTTTAGAGCACGCGAGCGAAGTCAGCGAAGCTAGAATTGACAAGTTGGCACGGAGAGCTGAGTCCGTCTAAACGCACCTCGGTTATTCCCCAATCTCCTCGTCGATCGAGAACGGTGGAACGATGCTCCATATTAAGTACAGGCGCAAGCGGCGGGTTCTCCGCGAGGAACATCCGCCGTCGAACTTGGTCGAACTGGACTGGCATGAACTGGCACTACATGATGTTTTAGCGCTGTGCGCGAAGTGTCGCAGATCGATGCCGCGCAAACGCGTTGGCAAAGGCACAATACGCGCGGCCGAGATACTAGCTGATGTGCGTGCAGGCGGAACAGGAAAAATAATGCCACTACGTGCACATAGATTTCAGCCTGGCGTATGCTCCGACGTTTCCACTGGCGCTGAAATGTATCTTTACATTTATATTAATATATACTAAATGTATACTATATAATATATATATATTTTATAACAATCCCCTTTATTTCGATTTCAACATATAATTTTTAAACGTATTATATTTTATAGTTTCTGCAGCCTCTATATTAACATAAAAAATAATTTTTTACATGCGGGTCAAGGAACCTCGAATCTAATCTACGATCGTGGCAACACGAACGTATCGAGCGCGAGGACAATGTACGCGTAGACAACAAGGTCAAATGATCGACACGTCACGAAGAGAGCGTTTACCAACGGTATCAGGAAGATATATGTTGCAAGGAGAAGACGTTTCCCTTTACATGTGTGTAAACTGTAAACGATAAAAACTATATCGGAAGTCTGTAAGCGAAGTTTGACGTTATATTAATTTTCGATTTCTACGTATCGCCAAAGCTGGATGATTCGTACGTCGTACAGGAGTCGGCTATAATTGGCATATCGCGTGACGCATTATAATAGCCCTACCGTAGTTGCGGCATTATAGTATCGAACGGGAGCGGGTTTTACCGTGCGCGATCACGCGGGATCCATCGCGGGAGCATGTCTATAATCGTAGGTAGGACACGCGTGCACGTTGTTATAGACAGAAAGTGGCGATATGGGAATCGCTTAAGGGTCGTCGTCATTGATTCTCAAGGCCGCGCTCTAATTTTAGCAGTTCACAGGAGAGAGGAGAGTACATACATACATACATACATATATATATATATATATATATATATGTGTGTGTGTGTGTGTGTACCTACACATCTCACACTTCTTCCGGCCGTGCCGCGGTGCAACGCGCCTAATGCACGAAGATTTCGCTCCACGGAGCCAGTATTTCTTCAAGTTTTTGAGATGTCGACGCGCAGCGTTTGTATAGCTCTGCCTCTTTCTTTATTTATCTTTATTTATTCGTTTTAATAAGTAGTCAAGTTTCGAAACACTCGCGGGACTTGGTCATGAGGTCAGATAAGGATATGTGTTTACGAATCTGCACGCGAGGAATATTAAACGTGGATGACGCGTGTGAGTTATAACTTTGAAATATACGATGGAACGTGTGGCTTAACAAGTTAAATATTGTCGCCATATTTTGGTGTATTAATGTATTCAACAGTGTATAGAGATAGCGGTTAGATTATTAATGGAACACAAAGCATGTTTCCGTGTAAAGCTCATCGATCCACAACTCCTATATGTAGTACATGCTTATGACGAAGCAAAAAACGTCCCCCGAGGAAACAAGTAAATTAAAGTTGTGACTGACAGAAAAGTTTATCAAGATCGAAAGGTCGAATCTATCCGCGAACGAAGTAACTACCTGTATGATGATTAATAATGTTTAGCACACACGCGTGACCGACTGAAAATAAACGACGTGAGATAAAACGCTGTAATTATACATATATGAGACAGAAATAAGATCACACACAACGTAATAGATATATTACGACATACGTCTCCGCGTAAAATCGCGTTCGAGGACTACGCTCAAATAAAAGAAGCCAGCGGAACGTAAGATTTCTCTCTGAAATATTGAAAGACGAACACTTGACGTCTCGCGCGGGATGACGCGCGTCAACAAGTGCTCGGGGATCGCGCCGTGTCCGTGTTGAGGGAAATCTCTTGGAAAAGTGATACACAACAATCACGTTGAAGTGAGTAAAAGGCGTGCAGCTTTCCCGTCATCAATGTTGCGTGAAATATGTACACGTGTACGTGTACGCGGCCAGAAGATCGTTAAACACAATCGTGGAGCCTACGGCGGTTCGAAGTGTTCGAACACGGCTCATCTTGACCTTAGCCGATGGACGTGCCCCTTTTCCCGCGACCACCGGCCATCGGTGGTGTCACGACACCCCTCAGTGACGTGCCGAGCGTCGCGACGCTACCACGCGTCCCGGCACCCGTTGCGACATCCGTGCCGCGCGTACGTGGACGATATGCCGTACCCCTGCGATCCTCCTCAGACACCAAGAAGCGGCGTCGCCGCTGCAGGAACCTAGTCCATCCGTGGGTCAGGACCGCGGCCCTCGTCAAGGATGCCGCACGTCGTCGCCGCACTGAGTTTCGCATGAGGATGACGGAGCATCGCGCGAACGACGAGGGGGACGACGACGACGATGTCGTTTGCAGCATTGGTATATAGATATGTTACGTGATTTACGTTCTTAAAACCATGCATTTTACGTGATGGACGTTTTGTACTTATAATACACACGTAAAAAAACGTGTAAAAAATCGATGCACGTTTTAGAATACGAAGTCAAGCGTAACGTATACGTTGTAAGCAGCTTACAAAATATTCTTAGGTGATGTATAATATTCGTATAAATACTTCATATAAAAAACATTGAAAGAAAAGTATACGTATTCGATATCAGGTAACGAGACAGTATAGTTACATACGCAGGAAGAGATGGTATAACTTTTTCAGTAATACACATGTCACGTAACTTTCAATCGATCAGTGATGCGAGTTTTGCTACGGCACGCTATCGTCGAGGCTATCGTCGAGGCTATCGTAAACTGCTTGAGAGGAGGAACGCGCGTTGACATTTTCTTTAGTGCGTGAAAAATAATCATTCTTTAAATGGACTTGATTTACTGCGCGACACTTTAAACTTAAAAAAAAAATTACGGCACGTTTTTAGGATACTATATTTCAAAATATGTCTCGTATATCCGTGTAAGTTTTCTGCTTATGTAAATGCTCTTCTGTTTATATACAAATGTTCAAAAATAGATATTACGGACACACCGACCACGTTGTCTTCGGAGATCTCCCCTCGCTTGAAAAACGGCGTAATACCGACAAAAAACTGGACAAAGTCCGTAACTGTCCAGACTATAGAAGGCGTACCGCTGCGATTAAGATTTCTGCCATCTCTCAGAGACATCGAGGAGGATAATGGAACGTCCTCAGAGAACGTCTCGAGATTTTGGAAGAACCTGAGATTTCTGGGACGCGTGTCGTTATCGCAATTCGGTACGAGCTAGCTAAACGTATTATGTAACGTTTATCTGTTTAAGATTTTTTTCATTGAGCAAATTTACGTGATACGTTATACGTTGTCGCAGGTCTTCTGTGGATACTCGTGATATGGACGGTGGCAGGCGCGGCGGCGTTCTGCGCCACGGAAGGACCTCGCGAACGCGAACAGGTCGTGTCGCTGAAGAATATGCAGAAGGCGTTAGCGGTCGGTTTGGCGACGGAGTTGCGGCAATTGCGGACAGAGCAGGATCAGGCGGTGGAGCCGTTGTGGCGCGACAAGGTCCGCCAATATGTGGCCAAACACGAGGAACTCCTCTTGCGCGCTGTCAGTTCCGGCTACGGCGAAGGTGGTACGAGCGGACAGCCGGGACAACTGTGGACATTTCCCGGCTGTGTGTTGTTCGCCATATCGCTAATTACTACTTTAGGTATGTTACGTAGGCTAAACAGTTCCGACTGCGTCGTACGAAACGTTTTAGGTACGTACATGAAACGTGTATCATGTTCTCTGTCTTAAATGTTCTGAAACGTTTACAGGTTTTGGAGCGCCGGTTCCGCGAACCAACGCTGGTCGTACGGTAGGAGTGATTTTTGCCGCTATTGGCATTCCCGCGCATTTCCTTCTTATACTAAATTTTGGTCTCTTGGTGGCTTTTCACCTACAAAAATACGCGCTTATCAGACGAGACGTGCAACTCAGCACGACGGACGCCAACTATTCTAGACGGATGCCGAGATGGATCAAAATACTGTCGTTCTTTGGTTCAGGTAAATCTTTCATCACGAGTCTATATAAAACGTTGTCTCTTTCTCGTCTACTTTCTTGATTCGTGCTACTCGCTTACTTTTATTTCAAGAGTTGTTTGAAATAAAAAGTGAAATATTAAAAAATACGTGAATAATATAAAATGAACATATAATAGTACGTAAGAAAACTTTGGACGTTCCATTGTAGTCGCTTACTATATCTTGGGAGTCGTGTGCTTCGGAATAGCGAGATCGAGACCGATCGCGGCGAGTGTGTTGTTTCCGTTGGACTTTACCGCGGCAGGGGGTCTTTCTACTACTGCCGGTCACGTACGGATACTGTACGGTCTGTATTTGGAAGGCGCTGTTACTATCGCGGCAATAATGGTAGCTATCGTACGAGTATCAGCAACGCAAAGTCTTACAAACATTGGACTGAAATACGGCCTATTGACTGAAGCTTAATCAGTTGAAACATTTTTCAGCTTCTTGTACGTACATATTTCGTCACGGTTCCGTTTATCATGTTATTCTGCTCTACCATAGTCAATATTTGTAAACAAAAACAAGTTGACGAACGTACACGTTACCTTTGACTTCTGGCGTATCTGTACGTACACACGTATAAAAAAAATACAGATTATGCAGATATGTACGTTTCAAATAATCTTTTATTTCGCAAGATAAAACGCGTACGAGCTACATGGTCAAACCAACGAGGCTATATCTTCGTATAGCCAACATTTTTTGTATGATTTATATCCAACTCGTTGCTCGTAAGACGAGAAAAAAAATGAAGATCGAAGACGCCACACGAAAGAACGTAAATACGTGCATGTCTAGGTATATGCAAAGAGATACGTGTTGAACAGAATTTATTTTACAAATATATCGTCGTATATTTTACAAACATCATCTCACGAACAGATAACAGCTATATTTATCTTCATGTACACTTTATTTAAATAAGATGTAATAAAGACAACGTTGTACGCTACGATACGACTGTACGGCTATACGTTATCTAAGCGGCATTAGGCTGGCATCACTTATTCGCTCGTAACGATACGCTTCATGCTCGTTTTTTTTTTAACTTGATCGAAAGTGTACATACGTTCAGGCCCAAACTCCCATTGTACGGATGATGCTAGCGTATATACGCGTTACGTATTAGTAACGTAACAACACAAGCAGCATTTTCTAGATCTTTACAGCGTGCTTTTGACGCTCGCGATTACTGGGGCACTTTCTGTCGTTGCATTCCAGCGTTAGTGTCATTTTTGCCAACGACGTCTGACGTATCTTTGGTATCCACGGACCTGTTGTTAAGAGGTTTGTCTCCTGGATGCTCGGGCTCAGAAGATGAAGACTGGCGTTCGCACGTAGGCGACGTTCCTAACGCTCGTCGTATAGCGTCCACCAAGTGCAATGGACCTGAATAGCACTCTTTCGTACCTGTAAACAACGTTGTACGTATCGACACATCGTTCTAATATCTTTTGTTAAGATAAATATTATATATGAATGTTCGAGAAGCCTACGTGATTTTATGGAGCGTTTATACGGGTGACTTTTACGTTGTGGCAAATACGTCTCATCAGATGGAGATAATTTCACTAACGAACGACGCAACTTCAACGTTAAAAAATCTCGTTCTCGAATATAGTTTGGGCGTGGTCGGAGATAACGAGTTTAAAGACGCGTATTACGGAACGTAGGCCTATTATTTTCAGCCGAACTTGTGCGGTTTCATCTTCCCTCTTTCTCTTCACGTTGACGAGAAAAAAAATAAAAAATAAACCGTGTAGGAAGTTCAGCTAAAAAGAACAGGCTTTTTTTATTTAGAGTCCCCGTTCCGAAACATTCTAATCTACACCGTCTAGTTATAACTGTAGAATATACGCCGTGTATATTTACAGTAAATGTATCATAGATATAACGTATGTGTTATCTAGTTCTACTTACACGTCGTTCTTTACCCAAATATAACTTTTTTAATTTTTCTAAGTAGACCATCATTCTGATCATTTTGAACCTCTTGTCTCGCTTGAGTTTGCACCTTTGGACCTGCCGTACCTAGAAAAAACATTGGAGCTACTAATGAAGATTTTACTTGAAAATATGACGTTTACATTGACGTAGTTATAAATATATACGTCTCACTCAACGTTCTGTTATCGCAAAACGTTCGGTATACAAGACGTTTGAGTTTTATTTCGAAAAACGCCAATGAAACGCATTTTATAACATTTTAACGTGTTTTATTTACGTAGTACGAGCAGGTACACAGGGAAAAACTCAAGCGACGCATACGTCTACGGAGAATACGCTAGTGCACGGCAGAAACGGTAGTTCTACAGTACCATTAAATGATAGACGTCACAACGACAACGAACGAAACGTACAGTTCGCTGAGAAAAACTCGAACGAATATAAAATCGAAATAAAATACGTAAAAATGATGATTTACGTTTCATCGCTTGTCCTTACCATCCGTTTTATACGTTACACCGTGTATACTGCCGGGAGTGTTGGTTTCGAGTTCGGCGTACGCTTGAAACAATGCTCGCTGCTTTTCCGTCATGTGTTTAGGCACGGTTATCTTGACGTTTACGTAATGATCGCCGTAACCCATTCCGTCGACCTTCTTCAATCCCTTGCCGGTCAAACGGATTCGCGTGTGGGAAGACGTACCCGGCATTATTTGTATAGTCTGATCCTCGTATACGCCCTCCACTCGTCGCGTACCACCCAGCACCGCCTGCGCGAGGGAGACTTCTGCGTCCGTGTGCACGTCGGGCCCGTCACGGCGGAAGTACCGGGACTTCTCCACACGGAATGTCACGAATATCTCTTTCCTGCCCAGTGCCATACGGATCGTTTGACCGTCCTCTACTCCGGCTGGAACCGGCACCGTTATTTTCTTACGTTGTACCTATAGAACGGCAGCGTTTAAAACACACGACGTACGGCACGAACGATAACGAAAATATGACGTATAGACAGACGCGAGAAACATTCTCTCACCGTTTGTCCTTTCGCGTTGCACTCCGTGCAAGGGAACTTGATGTGCATTTTTGTGCCTTGACAGTACCGACAAGTCGAACTCATTACAAAAGGACCGGTAGATATCGTCTCCATTCCCGTACCGTTGCACGAAAAACATTTTGCTGGCTTAGTTCCTATCTCGCAGCGCGAACCTCCGCATTTCGGACAAGTGTCCACTACGTTCACGTTGATATCCTTATTCACACCTCTGGCGGCTTGAGAGAACGTTAAATTCATTATCACCTGTAAGAGAAGCGTTCGTTACACGCCGTTCGTTAGGAAATACGGTGACGCGTACTTGCATACCTCTTGAGCTGCCCCAAAACCGTACTTTGTTTCTGTAAAATCTTCAAAATCACTGAAGGCCCCGCTTTGGAACCCGGCGTCGCCGAATATTTTTCTGAATAACTCTTCGGCATTAATGGTCGATCTATATTGCCAGTGTTGCGTGTAGCTCTTGGGTCCCCCTTGACCCTGGCCCATTCCCATACCCATTTGCTCCGAAGTTGCGCCCCACGTATCATATTCTTTCCTCTTAGTATCGTCGCTTAATACTTCGTACGCCTCGGAAACTTCTTGAAACTTCTTGTTGGCGTCCGGATCTCCTTTATTCGTGTCGGGATGATACTTTTTCGCGAGTTGATAATAAGCCTTTTTTATGTCTTTTAACGAGGCATTTTTGGAGACACCCAGGATTTCGTAATAGTTACGCCTTAACACGTTCGTTGTTAAGTGTATGGCCCTGTGTGGTTGCACTCGTGTTCCTATGTCTGAAATGGATCGTGGGTATGACTCTGGTCTTTTTGTTATTATTTATATATAAAAGAAAACGAAGAAAACGAAAGTATAGGTTTGACTTGTCCGAGTATCTAAAAATATAGGGCAACGTAGTTGATTCCGTCAGGACGTGTTAGACCGTTACACAGCTATAACGACAACGACGGGTATCTTGAGGGACGTGAAAGCTCGTATATGTTTCTAGAATATCGTTACTGGTATATCATATGGCAAACACGACTGCAAAAAAAGCATTATATACTGTTCTTCCTACGTCTAGGCGGAAATAAATCGTGGCGCTGAAGGCTTTCCATTATTAAAATATTAAGTAAAATATAGATTTAACTTGTTTGAGTATCTAAAAAATATAGAACGGCGTAGCTCCTCCGTTATGCATCAGTTGATATTTATACGAATATTTATACAGACAGATAGAGATACGGGCATTCCGAAGGAAAACAGCTATAGCTTTGTAGAACAGACTAGTATGTCGTAATATATGACAAACGTGTATATACACGCGAATTTGTAGGTTACGGTCGATGCCGTGGGAAAACGCCGCGCATATCGGACGACAGGACGTGACACATCGTGCGGATGGAAACTCGCGCGGTTGAGGATGAGGAGGTCGTTGCGCACACCGGCGAAAGCGGGAACGGAGTTTTCGTTGGACAAAACGAGAATGATGTAATATATAGCGAGGTTCGAGTGCACGAGGGTGTATCTTACTTTTTTCGCGATTCCAGCCGCCGAAAGTCGACGCGACGCGCACCACGTGTCGCTGGCACGCGCTGCCGTGCTGCAAAACGTCGCGCGAGATCTTATTCAGCTTATTGTTCCCGAGCAGATTGATGGTCTTCGGGCGAAGAATCGCGGCAAGACCCTTGCCGGTCGCCATGTTGCGCGAAAGCCACGAAAAGCGCATGCAAACACATGAATGAACACATGCAAACGTTGCAAACGCATGGCCGTGGCACAGAGAGAGTACGAAGACGTAAAGGCCTTCACGCACGACGCGACAGAAGACGTAAGACGTAAATTGTAAGGAAATCCACCAATCAGAGTCGACTATTCTATTCCCCTCTTTAAGAAAGAATTCTCCTTGAGCTCGAAGAATAATCGAGTGTGAGTGGTCTATTTTCTTAAGTACGGCTTTAAGATTATGACTAAAAATTTGTTACGTGCACGGGCCTTAATAAAAATAGACTGACGCTTTCAGCACGAAAGCGCCCAAAGCAAACGCAGCCATTGAAACTTTTTCCTTAAGGTGATCCTAAAGCTGTCTGTAATACCTACACTCGTTTTTAACAATATTTGCTTCGTATAAAACGTCTACAACTTGATGTTACAAAATGAGGGTGCAGGTCCATTCAGTAGACATCAAGGAATATCATACCGCATTTGTAAAATTAGGCTGAGACTCCAAACAAAAAAGTTAAGCGAAAAGTACGCGTACGTGAACGTAATGTACGTATGTATTACTACGTTTACGCGAGCGTTACTTCTGTAGTAACTTACGATATATCACTCGTTTACGCGGAGTAAATTATCGCAAGTTACTACAAAATCTCGTTTACGCAAAGGAAAATCCCGTTTACGCGAAGGAATTATCGTAAGTTACTACAGAAGTAAAGCTCGCGTAAACGTAGTATATGTATATTATCGTACTTTTACTCGAAGCAAATATTGTTAAAAACGAGTGTAGGTATTACAGACAGCTTTAGGATCACCTTAAGGTGAGCGTTCATAAGCAGTAAAATGCAGCAGCAGCAGCGAGCAGCAGTTTAGTACGTTCCTAGAACGTACTAAGTAATTTCTAGGAAAGTTTAGTACGTTCCTAGGTATTTTCTAGGAACGTACTAAACTGTTGCTCGCTGCTGCAGCATTTCACTGCCCATGAACGCTCACCTTTAGGGTTGGTTTATAATAGCCGTAACCGTTGATTTAAGCCGTAATCTTTAAGAAATTGACCAATCACAGTCGAATGTGGGAAGAATAATCGACTGTGATTGGTCAATTTCTTAAAGATTACGGCTTAAATCAACAGTTACGGCTATTATAAACCAACCCTTAGAGCGGAAAAGTGAAAAGTAAAAAGTTTCATGTAACTGTCTTTTTCTATTGGTATTGAATAGAAAGAGATAAACTTTCACGTTTCCGTCCTAGGGGAAAGATACATAATCGATCCCCTGGGCTGCGTTCCAAAATTCACTCTAGTTAACTAAAATGCTACAGTGTACGTGACGTAAACTATAGATTTTAGTTACCCAGAGTGAATTTTGGAACGCAACCCTGGGCACGTATTATGAAACTTTTCAGAATGGATTCTGATCGGACGTGTTCAGTTATTTTCTAGATTTCTATTGTTTTTTCTAGGGAAAACAGAAAAATTCTGATCGGAATTCATTCCGAACAAGTCCATAATAGGTCCCCTGGATTGATTAAATTTCAATCGAATCTCAATCCCAATCTGTAGTCCCACGTCGAAAATTTACTAAAGTATTTACGATTTTATTGGTCAAAATCTAGTAACGTTGTTCACTTATTGCACTTTCACTTCGTGAAAAGATACGTAAAGGTGCCACGTCATGGGACGCTGAAAAACAGCGTTGATGCCAGCGTCAAAAAAGAGAAGTTTGATTTTTCCAACTTCAAGCGTCAAAGCCAAAGCAGCGCGAAGACGCCGAACGTTTGACGCTGTTTTCTTTTTCCGGACGTTCACGTGACGCCGGCGTCACTTGTGGTCCGGCGACCTTCTTGCCGCTGAAACGGAGCGTCGAGCGTCAGCATGAAAAGGCACCTTAATAGGCCCACTGGGTTGCGTTCCAAAATTCACTCTGGGTAACTAAAATCTATAGTTTACGTCACGTTGTACACTGTAGCATTTTAGTTAACTAGAGTGAATTTTGGAACGCAGCCCTGATCTCTGGTGCGTATACTGTGCTCCGTCTATATATTCTTATGTCTATGGGCACGACCCAGTAGTACCCAGGATACCCAGCTTGCCTCGCGGCGCTGTTTCGGGTTCATGTTCATGTTCATCTTCGTTCTACCTATACCGCCATCATCACGAAAAGCGACAGTGAGAGAGGTTGATTTACCGCGGTGTTTCTTTCGCGTGATAGTTACGTCCCCGCGCAAGCTGTACAAATGAAGATGGTGGATAAGATTGAAATGAGTCTGGATGATATTATCAAACAGACCAAAGGGTCTAGGGCGCGTGGCGGCGGCGGCGGCGGCGGTGGCGGTGGTGGTGGCGGCGGTAGACGCGGCAGAGGCGCCGGCAGCTCGCCCCGTCGAGGAGCACGTAGGGCACAGAGAGCCGGTGGTGGCGTCATGCGAGGACGCAATCGCGGTGGTATTGCACGTAGCTCTCTACCATACACGAGGGTAAGATATCCAGCTTATCCGCGAGCTTTTGACTATTGAATCTTTTCGTATTATACGACCAATCTTCGCTCCATTTTCTACGTGTGCATATGCGCGCGCGCGCGCGCGCGTGTAGAGCTATGTGCTTGTATTACACATATGTGAAACGGAGTAACTTCAAGTATTCACCTATATGACCATTTACAACTTTGAAAGATGTGTAGATGCCTACTTACACGAAAAATGCTTGATTTCTAGAGTTTTCTCTGCTTTCCTCCTTTTTTTTCTTTACATATACTTGTATAGTTTTTTCTCGCTTGTTTATGTGTAACTTGACTTGCGTTTAATACAGAAAATATATAACAATACAGTTAAGTGAGATAAAGCTCATATCTATGAGGCGTAGTTTGTGTGTTGACTACTTACAACATATTAAAAAACAGCTTTCTCCACGGAGTCTACAGCAGGAAAAGTTGTATCGTATCATCAGTTGAGGAATATTACGGAAGGAACAAGATTTTATTCATTGATAAAGAATATAATACTTTTTCAACAGGGATTAACACGTTATATTTTATTGTACAGGGTGATGTAAACAGTGCTTGGAAACACGACATGTTTGATGGTGTAAAGAAGGTTGGTCGTGGTGCAATAGGCAATGCAGGAACAACCAAACTTTTGGTGTCAAATCTTGATTTTGGTGTATCAGACTCAGACATACAGGTACGAGAATAATGTACATGAGATATGTTTTGTTTAACATCGTGAGCACCACGTACGCTCAAGTTAACGTTTCATATTGTGAAACCATTTTCTTCTTTCACGTTTTAATATATAAGACGCTATCGTGATAATATTTTTAACGACGAATACTTTTAATGTAATAGAAATATTTGGTATCAGTTAACGCGATACTGTTGACGACAGTGAAGCAGTTGATCACGCGACTAGATAAAACAATGTTAATATCGTGTGGCGCTAACGGCACGGATATGTATGTACTGGTAATCCACTGGTATATCGACATCGTGCGTTTTATAAAAAAAAAAAAATGAATATTTTATCGACGACCGCGTAACCTACATCACGGCGTTAACTTTGATGTAACGTTAATATTACGTAGGATTTTTCTATATAAAGAACCAACTATACGGATGTTTTCCAGGAATTATTCAGTGAATTTGGACCTTTAAAATCAGCAGCGGTACATTATGATAGATCAGGTCGATCTCTAGGCTCTGCTGATGTCATATTTGAAAGACGGGCGGATGCTATTAAAGCAATGAAGCAATATCATGGAGTACCGTTAGATGGTACGTGTTATTTGAAAAAATGTACACACGTCCATTTTTGTGTGCGACGTGTGACATCGTACGTACGATCTACGTACGCAAATATTTCGCCGCTGTTATTCCACGCGATAATATATAATGTATCATCGACAGGTCGTGAAATGAACATACAAGTAGCTACTTCCGAACTACCAGTCACTTCTGTCCGTGGTGGCCCGAGACTTGGCGGTGTTACGTATACACAAAGACCTCAGACACGTTTTAGGGGAACGCGTGGTACAGGATCTGTTAGAGGTAACCTGATACGATACTTGACACGATATATTTTCTCGATACTTTTGTTATGCAACGTAACCAATGGCAAACGTGCGAGAACGAAATAACGAAATATATATATTACATATAGAGCGTTCTCGTTAGCTCTAATGATGTACGTTTATGGTATGGATTAAAAGGTCGTGGGAGTGGTCGGCGTGGAGGTAGAGGTGGCATTCGACAAGCGACAAAGACACCTACGGCCGAAGAATTAGATGCAGAACTGGAAGCTTATGTGAAAGAAGTCAAGTAACGTCACAAACGTCTACTGTATTCAGCGTTGGTTCACGCTGACCAACACAATACACATCGTGTTGCTCTTTCTTTCATCAAATATACAGTTATAAATACAATCCTCGTAAGATTTAGTAAGATAAAAGTTATAAAACAAATTTAACTTAGTTTTTATTTTTGACGATTCTCTCGAAACGTGGCACAGCAAATTTAACAAAATCTTTGCGAACATCATTCGTAGAAGTTTATAGATCTTTTTAAATGAATAATATAACAATAATATAACAAGAAAAGTGAAAAAAAAAAACATACCTATGATTGTAAAGACTGTATGACGTTGTATGTACTACCGTGCGTGTGTGTTCACCAGATGAAAAATACAATGAGATACATCTCGAAAAGTTGTTGTTTATCATCAAAGTACAGAACAGTGCTTCTAGCCCTCACAATCTGATTATTCCAAATGCTATGTCAACGATCAGAACGTTATTTGCAACACCCATCTTTAGGATAAACGTTACTGCGGGATTTTAGAGTACAAATGACGATATATAACATTTTTGTAACTTGTGTGTCCACTCTGTGGCGTGTTTCTTTACTATAAATATAAGCCGTATATCACTATGCGTAGTGCATAGCTAATAGTGGCGTAAGGCTGTGACGTACTGTGTTAACTAGTCGGATATTGACGATATACTTTACGGCAGTGATGGATATGTAAGAACATGTATACATTTTTACGTATGCAGCGTACGACGAGCACGCAAACGGCGCAAGACTGAAGAAAAACTAACGACAGCGTCTCTCAATAAAAAGTAATTCTTGAAAGAAAGCTTGTGTCGTCCATCGAAGAGGAACGTCTCAATATTTGAGTGACGTTTAGTTATCCTTTCACATCCTCTACTTGATCCCGTATCTTCTTTTTTCTTTTTGTATAAAACGTCTTTCGAGTCGTTTCTTAACGACTGAACGATGCTTTATAAGAACGACATAAAAATGTACAAGGTAGTCAAAGCGTCTGCCCGCGGATGAACTGCAACACTCGTCAAGATCGACGCAAAAGATACTTTGCGCATAGAAGACCATTTTTTCTTTATTTCACTCAAGTACGCACATCGTATCATTCTGTACATATGTAAAAATATTTGCTAACAGATAGTATAGAGCAGATTTCTACGTCGGCCCATGACGCGTACAGATCTATCTACTAGACGTGTACTACGCTTTCACGCAAGGTAGATAACGTTTTTGTTTCTCGTATTTTTTTCTTATTTTTACGTAACTAGACATATTAACGTCTTTATATACTTAATACGAAGATCAGTCAAGTTTAGATAATAAAATTTTACTATGCACGACGACGTGTATACACGACGAGGCAACCGTATCATACTAGTTTATTTTAACGTACAAAAGACAGATAAATAATATTGATTTTTCTTATAATCTCTTCAGAGTCCTCTTCTTATCTTTTAACATTTTTTTCTTTTCCGCTGTTAACTTCTTGTCACTTGCGTGCTTTTTTGGAAGAGGTCCACCAGTTTCTGAAGAGGCGCAACTTTCCAAACCTGCCTTGCTACCTTTTCCACCTCCCTGAAGAGATAAAATAATCGCTCGTAAAACGTATGCAACAGTGAAACTGAGAAAAACGTTATCTTCAAAGTTATCTTCAAAAGTCTTTGCGAGACAAGACCTGTACGTTACCTGTGCGTGTATCTCTGTCATCATTTTCGCTCGTTCTGAATATTCGTCGTGACTCTCTAAAAGTAATTTGCCAGCTTCCTCGTTTAAAGCAGATTCCGGATTTGGCACTATCAGTAGACATTTTATAGTCTAAAGAAATATAAAAAGAAAAACGTAAGACCGTGAGCAAGTGTTTATGATATATATATATATATATATAGAGAGAGAGAGAGAGAGAGAGAGAGAGAAAAGTCCCCTATTATGAGATAGGGATCCTACGGTGAGATGGCGAGGTTTTTTCACGGTGGACGCGACAGATGGGGCCTCTATAAAACCTTTTAGCTTAACATATCTCACCGTAGGATCCTGTCCTACGAGGGGACTTGACTCTATATATATAAATGTATACATATCGCGTTTCGGTCATCACTTACCAATAATATATGTTGTATTCCGAGATCCGGCTTCCAATCCTTTTTTAAAGTATTAACACATATTTCGCCATTTTTCGCTACATTAGGGTGGAAAATCTTTGTAAGGAAGTAAGCCTTTGGCGGCCCTTGCGGAAAGTCTTTTCCAAGAACTAATTTCACTCTAAAGAACCCGCCGGCATACGGAGTCCCCGCTGTTGGAAAAAAAAAAACAAAAACATTTAGCGTACTCCGGTGTGTTGCATTATTTGAACACGCAAAGCAAAAGACCGAACGTTAGAAGTATGCAAAGAGCCGTCGGCTCATCTTAACATAGCGGGACACGACGAGTCATGACTATGACATGCGAGTCGAAGTTGGAGTAACCGTGGGGTTAGGACGGTAGAGGCAGGGTTAGGTTAGCTAACGTTAGATGTATGGTCGATAAAAGGATACTTTACTCGGAGATCGCGGTCTCTCACCGTCAAAGGAGCGACAAGGAGCGAAAAAGCGCGGCCAACGAAGTGATAAGTGATCTTACCTGGGCCCTCGATGACGGCTTGTATGTCGGTGACGTCGGCCTCGTTCAAAATGACACGAATACCTTCGGGGGCTTGCGTGACCAACTCTGCCATCTCCTTGGCCACCCGGCGGATGATTTGCGGCGACAGATTTTCCACATTCTGCAAAAATGTATGACCGATCTTACGTACGCGCCGAGCGTTCAACGGAGATGGAAGCACGCGTTAAAACACGCGCGAGACGTAAACAAGAAAGCGTTGTTCGTACGGCAGCGGCGGCGGCGGCGGCGGTGACTTTGGCGGCAGCGGCGGGACGCCGCGATCGCGACGAACGAACGCTACATTTTCGTTCAACGATAACGGACTTGATAGCGGATACTCACGGAGCTCACGGCGGCGGCAGCCATAATCGCCGGAAACTCGGAGCGTGATCTCGGCCAGGTCTCTCGCGCACAGCTACGTGATTTTCTCAACTTTCCGGCGCACAACGTAGGAAAACGCTTAACGTCACAACATCAGCACACGGCATCGCCCGCACGAACCAACATTTTGAACTGACAGCCAATCGCGTGCCAGGTTCGACCGTACTCTCGAAGCCAGAAGTCGCGCCTTTCTTCCCTCTCTGCGCCGCCGTCGCTGTCGTCGCCGCCAGCCGCTTCTGTTCAGTGTTCACCGCACGGCCGCCACCGCGGCCAGCCCCCACTACCACTCTGCGCACTACCGGCGCGCAGTGCGCACTAGTCACTAGTCACTTAATACTCTTTACTGCTCTCTACACGACCTGTTCTCACTCCTCACCTCTCCTACGTCCGGCTCGAGTTGCGCGTTTTTTTTTTTAATTCGGAAGCGCGCGCACGGCTTGCCAGCGTTGTTGCGTCCGAGAGCAAACCGATTGAACCGATTCTAGATTCTAGTTCTAGCCGCCGGAGCTACGAGCTACCCCTCGACACAAGCGTGTATGTAACGTGTAGCGCGACTCGAGATGATGGTACGTAGTGAGTAAATACGAAATACGGAATAGAAGCCGTCCGTGCCAGTGGAACGAGGACTCGTGTGTCGCGCAGCACATCGTCCCCTCCAAATCCCCGCAGCTACAAAGCGAGTTAAAACGCCGCTCTCGTCACGACGCATCACGCGATGACGGACGACGGGACGGTCGAAAAGGTGAGTACGCGTCGACCGTCGACTCTCGTCGCGTCCGTTGACG
The DNA here is from genome assembly GCF_048541705.1 of Temnothorax americanus. Taxonomy (NCBI): domain Eukaryota; kingdom Metazoa; phylum Arthropoda; class Insecta; order Hymenoptera; family Formicidae; genus Temnothorax; species Temnothorax americanus. The sequence goes on from NW_027509800.1 coordinate 615,645, forward strand.
TTGACGTGTGCGTCAACTCTGCGCGGAACCAACTGACAGCGAGGAAACCCCTCTCTGTCTCTTAACGGACACACGCTTCTGTGTGTGACATAGCAAAAAATCACGGACAGAGCGAGTCAGCGAGACTCGCGTTCGTTGGCTGACGATGCGATGTTATCCTAGGAAAAACACATGAAGCAGTTGAAGCGGAAGATGGAATGCTGGCGGGAGATAATTCTCCCTTTGACGTCCATTCTCTTGTGGGAACGCAGCTGGCATCCTGGGCTGATTGTCGGACTTGTAACGCTGATATTCTGGTAACGCAAGTCTCGATCTTATATAAAACGGGCACCGTAAGGCGTTAAACGAAGTACGTTTTTTTCTTTTTCTTCACGTTGGACGTGCGTTCTCCTAGATAAACCGTCCAGGATATTCGTAGGTTTTTAGTGATATACATAGAAAGACGTACCGTAAAAAATAGAGGAGCAACGGAGGAAGGTACGTGTAGGCTTTAACATTTTCTATGCCGGACACCGGTGACCTATGCGACATGTTTGTTAGTGCATTATTATAATATAACGTGTCGTCCATACGGCGTACAAAAGTAAAAGACGTCGTCGTCGTAAAAAAAAGTATACGGTAGGTGCAAAAAATGCAGTGCAAAACAAAGGAAATGTTTTTATGAAAACGTTCGTTAATATTAACATGTAATATATGTGAAACTACTTGATACGAATAAAAAATGCCAAAACGTCAACGGGCCTGACGGGCGCAAGTCCAGGGTGAGTCCCACTGCTGGTGATGCCTATACGGCACCGGAACGTGTTACGAAGACTTGACGAATGCCCTAAATAAGTTTTCGTAAGGTTTAAGCGTATTACGATATGGCCCTTGCATAACGTATTAAAATCTTGTGTACGGTTTTATATCGACAACGTCGGTAACGCGCCCGCACCCTTGATATATAATGCGTGTACAACAAGTCGTACTCCTGAACGTAGCCCCCCAAAAAAGCTGGCGTACAAAGGCCGCGTGCGGGCTTTGCGTCATCCGAAGGAATATAAACTTGTGTTGGAAAATAAATACATGTATCAAATAGTAATGTTTCTCTTATTACAGTACTATATGGATTCTAGAACCAGCTCTACTGACGATAATCTCCATATGTCTACTGATATTCGCTCTCGTCGATTATCTCGTGCCGCGTTTGACCTCGATCTTATGCAACGCGCAAAGCTGGACAGGACAAAAGGAGAAGAAGTTGATTGAGATTTGTCAAAATGTCTCTGCCACTATGTTGCAGATGCAAGGTACATGGACATCTATCTCGAAAATTCGACACGATCGCCCCAATATTGTAAGTGACGTTCTCTCAAAACTATGTGACTTGTACAATAGTTGAACGAAGAGTCTTTGCATGTCTTTCTAAGCTTTTAAGAGAGAGATCATTTCACGTTACTGACTGCTGGATATATTTTTGGCTACTTGAAAATATACACAGCGTTCATTTCCATATTTTAAAAGTAAGAATGTACGTGTAACATTTTTCTTATTCTTATCGCAGTATTATAGCGCAACGATCCTCTTTCTCATTTTCTTCGCATGGATCGGTAACACGGTCAACAATTTGCTTCTGCTTTACATCATAGGTACGACAACGTTATACCGTTATCACGTTATCAAAATGCTTAAATTCTTCTGTATCTGGTTGTAACCTCGATCGTGCCGTTTATCTTTTAGTGATTGCGGTTCTTCTCACGCCAGGGTTCAAACACAAAGGACGAGCGCGCTGGGCCGTGAAATACGTCTACGATCACTCAATTCGTCGTCATTTATCATAATCGTCGTTTCGTATGTATCTCGTACCCACCGAATCTCTTCGTTCTACATACTTTTACGCCATGCTCTCTCAATATAACGTTCTTCGTAATACTACGATCCATTAATGTACACGTTTACATGTATATTCACCTAACGCGCGTGTATATTTGCGCGTCACGTTCGTTCCAAGAAGAATATAGCCAAAAGTCGGACCGCTTCTAACGATAGAAAAGATCAGTATATAATGTATAGTCCACTAAGAAGAAGATACACGTATACTTACGCGCGTGATATGTAATATCGTCGTCGTCAATGTGATTTTATATCTTTTAAGTATACGTACGTATGCGTACAAGTCTGCCATATTATCTCGTCATTTTCAGGACGTAATAAAAAACTGTTTCGTCTTTCACCACGCTTGGTTTAGACCGTTTTACTTACACGTAAATGTGTGTGCACAGCTTTTTCGTGTTCGCGTTTCTTCTCTGCGGGATGAACGATACCCCGCTGTTGAAATATATTGTTTTGTACAAGTGCGAGTCTTTTTATCGCGTATGTGCGACGTTAAATGACTATAAAAATCAGATACTTTAGCTGCGGCAAAACACACATATACAAGCCCGTGAAGCCTGCTGTGTGGAAACTATATTTTCTTAAAAAAATGGCGAGACAGTTTTCAAATATTATAGTCGGTACGCGAAACTAAAAGAGCGTCCTCGCTACGAAGAGAAGGGAGTAACGAAGCGACAGAACGTACCGTAGTTGATTAAAATGGACTTTAATAGACGTTCGCGTCTATTCAAACGTTTTTTACGAAGCGTGCAGCGTTCTATTACGTGAAAGTTAGCAACGTGTAGCAAACCGTGGCTTTTTCTCAAGGGTAACGCCATAGCGAACACTATATCTGACCATATGCGAGCACGCGTAAACATGCGGTCGGATCCTACGAGTCTAAAATCCTAGTTGGTCCTAGCTCGTAGTCAGCGTCCGGCGAGTCTCAAGTCTCAAGTTCGTCCGCTCGTTTTCCGCAAGAGGTTGCGTGAGGACGCAAAGTTGACAGCGTGCGCGTGAAAGAAGATGAGGGATGACGCGCGTGATGTAAAACCATCCGTTTCGACTTCCGATTCCGAGTACAACAAACTACTGCTACTACTGTTACCGGCGGCAAGTTTACCGCGTTCACTTGACTCCAGTCAAGGTCTCGTTCTTCAAGGAAGACTTAACGAACGTTGCTCTAACGTGGTAGAAGAACCAACCACACGAGTGTGCGTACGTCAAATATGATGCGTGAATATATGACGCGTAGTTTTGCTACGGAATATATTTCGCGTCCTCCGGCCACGCGAAGTAAACATCATCATCGTCGATCGACGGTAAACTGTTTCCTAACCTCTTAGTAGTTACCGCACTGTGTTCGTTCCTTTCCATATACAACGTCCTTCCAAAGTGCAGAGTCCGCGGGCAACTGTTACTAGCTCTCGCGATAATGACAAGCGCGCTTCGTGAAAGATATACGACAGTTATGGTAAATGCGAAAAACGTAAAGAAATGAGACGATGTTTATTCTGGATTTTACTTCAGCTTTAAGTATGAAAGATTTTGCAGTATCTATTAAACGTAACGTTGTCGCTTTATTTTTGTTACGTACACACGTGTGAGTTGAAGTAAGAACGTCGTAAAAGATAACGCAAGGTTGCAAGATTCTTTGGAAAGAGATATCATGGATATCGTTGTAAAGTTGAACGAGCAAACGGCAGGGAGAGACAAAATAATCAGGTATATATATATACATATATATGATCATTTTCATTGAACGTTACTCTCTTTTTATGCCGTCGACGACATGACTTTTTGTTTCTTTTCCGTCACTTGTATGCCAGCTCAAGTATTATAGGTTACGTTCCGTGTACCGTTATGTACACTTTATGTACTTTAATACGTTTTTACGTTCTCGTTTCTAAAACGTCAAACACGCTTTGTTTACCACACACAAACGTTCACAACTCGGGTGGACTAACGTTTCATCAACACATTCTCTGCGGACGTGAAATGAAAAATCATCCGTCACATTATAGCTTTTAATATCGCATATTTTTGTGATCAAGTGTCTTTTACGTTTTCCGAACGTTCGTTAAAAAAAAGTAGCCGTAAGCGAAGGAAACGTAACGTTGTGTTTAGATATGTTTTTAAAGAGTCGGTGAAAAACCTTTGCTCTCAGCTGTCCATCACTTATACGCGGAGTTAAACAGGAGCTTTTCACGCGTTTTCGTAAGACGTACAAGAGCTTCAACGTTGATACGCGGAGACGATCTGTCCATAGTATTAAACGTGTGGCGTACGAAATACTCGCTACATATGCTTTCAACCGCGTATCAGAAATAATATCAAAGGTATATGTCTGTTGCAGGTTACTACAATATGGAAGTCGAGTATATTGGTACTACGCTCAAAATATGCGTAGCACAAGATACTCCGCAGAACGTTTAAGGAGTTTGGAATTCACTTTTAGCTCATTTCGAAAACGTACGTAACTTTCCGGTTTGTAAAAAACATTTCTTATAGCTGACAACGTAATATCATATATATAGTTTTTTACTTCTTTCTAGTACTGCGCTTTGGAAGATGCTTAGACAGCTTCTATTCTGCCCTAAAAATGATCAAGTATCCCGATCCTACGGTTCGACGAACATTAATTGTGGCAAAGATAACAAATGCTTTGTACTTGATGGCAGATCATTTCATCTGGATTGGCAGAGTAGGAATTTTACGTGTCGATCTAGAAAAATGGAATAAAGTTGCTAATAAATATTGGCTACTAACCATCATTATGAGTTTGATGAGAGATATTTACGAGATTGTCAAAATTTTGGGACACGAGAAGACGGCCGTTAAACAACATCATATATTATCCTGTTTAAAAAATCACAAGGAAGTGATGATGGATACCGTTAAAAACGGATGTGATTTGTTTATTCCATTGACAGCCATAGGTGTCACAAAATGTACTCCAGGTACAATAGGTTTTCTTGGGATAATTTCTTCCTTGATTGGTTTGTACACAATTATCGATCCACTTTATAAGTTGTCCCCATCTTAAGACGCGTCCGAAACTCGTACTCACTCGTACACTTCTCGACGCGGGTATATGCGTATAATGTATATATTCTTTATGTCCGTCGTACATGTACATATATGGTTAGAGAGAAAGAGGGAGAGGGGGGAGAGAGAGAGAGAGAGAGAGAGAGAGAGAGAGAGAGAGAGAGAGAGAGAGAGAGAGAGAGAGAGAGAGAGAGAGAGAGAGAAAGAGGGAGAGAGAGAGAGACAGTTGTGCCCAAGTGTACATAGGAACAGAAGCACGATATTCTTATATTAAAATGTTGAACACGTTTATACGTAGTTGTGATTAAATGGAGAAAATATATGGGATTTATATATATTCTTTTTTCACCTTTTTTTTTCAAGATGTATTAATAGTCAATATACAACGTTTGAACCAAACCTGCTCAACGTCATCGAGCGGGAGAATATTTGCATCTTTTCCACGGCCATAACAGGGTGACACGGGACGCCGCTGTAACGCTCAACGATACAAACAAGATGGATATAGAAACACACAAACGTATGCGTCACGGATAAACGCTCGATATTCCATCTACTTGCACTTTCTCGTCACTATTTAAAAAGGTACGAGTTGAGAAAAAGAAAACATTTTGTTCGCGAGTAAAACGTTGACGAGGTTTGGACTTGTACACGTGTGTTATTTTGTAAAAAACTACATTTTGTATAAAAGTATAAACACGGCGGATGTCATGTTTCAAGCACTATCGGTGAGTATAGGTGCTGCTCCCTCTTGGATCACGACGTCATATTTGTAAGAGTAATACATTAATGTAATACCCCATTTTCCACAGATCAGAGACCACACTGCTGATATGACAGTGCTTTCAGAAATTGGTCGAATGGCTACAATAATAGATAACGTTTTATGCGTTGGAGAGTCGTGTAACTTTGCTACGCCCATCAGCGTAAGGAGGGGTTTACATGGAAACGTAAAAATGAAACGTAACATTTACGTGTGTCGTTGAAAAAATAACGTTACATACAAAGTATATCTAAAATAAAGCTTACGACGGTTGTAGTAAAACGTAAGAAACAGGTACCAGATGAATGCAGTAACGCCAGTTACGGCACTTACAAAACCCACAACGTTCAAATTTCGCAATGTGACCCTGGTATGCCATCTTTCCAAAGTTTCTTTGCCTTTTACCCAATGCAAGTGAAAGCAGACTCCAGCTAAAGCACCTATACATTTCGATAACGATTAACGTTTCCGGCTTGTTTCACCATCATATATATGGAACCGTGATATTATGAACAAAAAATTATACAACTTGTTACTTTTTACGTTATACAAATATGCTTCAATCTAAAAAAAACTATGTATCCTATATTTTCAGCACGTTGGCGTTCACATATATTATCAAGTTTTAAAGTCGTACATCGACACACGACGCATGAAGACGCTAGAACACGTTATAAAAATTTTATTTTATTTAATATGACGTTCAACTTGTGTGTGTGTGTGCAAACACGTACGTTATTTTAATATATATAATACAAGAAAAAATGTCATCTCTTTTTCTAGCGTTATATCACCACGCCACGATGGTTGCACGAAGATAACAGAGGACCTTTTAAAGTACACGTTACTCATATCGTGCGCAGCTTATATATATAGATATATACGTGTAGCAGTGATATAAGAAGAATAATAATACTGTTGATATTACGTTTCATATTATCATTCGCAACAGTAATATCTCAACGTTAGCTCAACATTTACAACTAAAAGGAAATAGGTACTTTTGCGTTGCATCCTACATTTTATTAACGTTCGTCAATATTCTGGGTTAATCACAAAAGAGAAACCTTGAGAATTTTTACAACAGCGTAAACTGCGTGGATCAAGTGTCGCGCACAAAATGCAGATAGACAGCAAGAGAACGCTATAATTTATTAAGGAAACGTAAACTCACATATAATATATGAGATACACAGCTGTTTTGTTACAACCTTAACCTTACGTTAAAGTATGCCGTCGTAACGTTACGCGTGCATTATCGCTAACCTGCTAATATAGACCAAAATCCGACGTCGTGGTTCCCACAAATAATGAATAAGACAAAAAATGCGGATACACCAATCAGTATACCCACGGCACTAATGAGTAGATGCACCAGGACGTCGCGTAACATTTCTTTTCGGATATAACTTTACTATAATATTGTAGGCTCAAAGCCCGGTGTCCACGATGCTAGAACTGTGTCCGAGTTTCGGTTTAAGCCACGGAAACTGCTACTTTTCTGTAAGCAAGAGAGCTGCAAGTTGCGTGGCTTAAATCAAAACTCGGACGCAATTCTAGCATCGTGGACACAAGGCTTAAGCCCTAAGCCCTAAGGCCGGTATTCAAAGTCTTCAAAATCGTCTTAAGTACGGTCTTAAGACGCTAATGCGGCTCTGTGATTGGTTCATGACATCTTAAGATTGAACTTAAGACGGTCTTAACAAACTATGAATACCGGCCTAAGGAATTAACCAATCACAGTCAATTATTCTTCTCAAATTCTACTGTAATTGAACAATTTCTTAAGACTTAAGGCCGTGGCACATAGAAAAACTTAAGCAATAAAACTCAAGCAGTAAGCAAATCAGCCAATCAGCCAAGAACTTGAGGCACGGCCCTAAGCATCCATACCGCTTAGGGCCGTGCCTTAAGTTCTTGACTGTGCGTGGCTGCGTTGCTCACCGCTTGGCTTTTACTGCTCAAGTTTTTCCATGTGCCAAGGCCTTAAGTCGTAAGATGTGACTACGCACATTCCATTATTCTCGTTGCGGTCGAAGAATAATGAACTGTGCGTGGCCACGTCTTACGACTTACAACATCCATTGTAGACCGGCCCATATTGGAACGTGATACATTTGGTTCTGGACTTTTATGTATCTCTGTCCCTGAGAAAAATTTGATTCACGCGATAGAATGGCCAAGTTAACAGCGGGCCAAGTTAACATTCGAAACTTTTTTCTTTTCATTCGCGCTTGTCTCGTTATCGCAGCACGATACATTAAAGTCATATTAAGTCGTACGATATGTTAATACGTTATCAAGACTTGCGCTCAACATAGACAAACCGATCGTACAACATTCAACATGCGACAACGTGCGAACGTCGTTATTTAATAATAAATCTGTGAATCTACAAAATAAAATAGATTACAAATCATGAGTCTCGATCGTTTATCATCCTGTGAACCTACAATGTCGATCTTTTTAGCATTTTCTGAAAAGAATAAAGCGTTTGTAATACACAATAATGAAAGTTACAGCACATATAATATATACGCCCTTACGTCATCCTTAATTACGTTTATATAACTTCTCACCGATAATAGACTTGCGTTTAGCTATCAATTCTTTCCGGATATATTCCTTAAAACGTAGAACTATTTGACCGATCATTCGAATTACGACGTCATCTATGCTTGATCTCAAAAGTAACGTCGGTAAGATCGTAACAAAGTTTTCAAACGCCTTTTCTCTGTCAACGGAAACAAGTATAAAAAAACGTCATATGCTCTACAGAAACTAACGTATCTATCATATTATTCTATTTAAAACGATTACCTGTGTAACTCGGTTAACGTGCTTTCCAACATAACGTCACCGATAATCAGATACAAGTGTGATTGCACGTCTTTCTTCGGCAAACGAGTAGATGCTTCAATAATCAATCGTAAAGTGTGACTTAAACTAATACGGTTGGTATACCAAACTGGACCAGCTTGCAAAAATAAAGTTCTTAAAAGTTTAATCAGTTGCGACAACGATGCGGACGATGCGGACGAGTCGCACCACGTTTCAATAGCACCTGGAAAAGAGAAAGGTCCGTGTGGTTTTGTGAAAAAAAGGCACGATACGCGAAACAATATTACGTTACCATTTAAATATTTCATAACTGATACGCAATAGGTTTTGGTAGACTTGGGAAATTGTTCGTCGTTGCTAAACAGAGATGTAAACCATGCGTGAATTTGACAAAGTCCCAAGTTCTGTTCCAAACACCCATCCATACACGCCGCTTGAGAAAAATCCTCTTGATGTTTTCTGGATTCATTAACAAACGGCTTTACTTTACCATATGGAAATCTCGACAGAAACGTCTTCATATATGCATCGTGAAATGTATCTTTAAACCACGGCCTCGTACGCTTGACGTCATAATCGTTGCACGCCAACGTATCAATGTATTCCACAATCGATTGTATAATCACGACGATACTCGTCAACACGGCAGCTGCCTCACTCGAAATCGTACGTTCTGTGTAACTCGACACTTTTTCATCCGGGCATACTTCAAGCCAAATATCAGACATCAGTGGCATCAATAAATCTACATATTTCATGAATTCTTCAACAGGTATAGTTTCTTTCACGCTATCACCTATCGAGCTCACATCTTTGTCAAGCGTACGTTCACAAACTCGAGTCACGTTATCGCTATAAACGGGAATATATCTGGTATATCTCGTCGCTCTCGCGCGCGGAAGCACGTTCGACCGCGCAGTTACACAAAGCTTTCTATAGCTTACTATAGAGACAAACATATTAGCTAAACGTTCCAAAACTTTACGTCTCCATTTTACATCCGTGCTCTTGGACGTTAGCGTCGTCGTTACGCGTGCCCCAGGTCTAACTTGGTTGTGTACGCTACATATCATACTCAAAAAATTGGGTAATATTTTATGGCTGTCTCTCGCCACGACACTATCGCACGTCTTTACGAGAACATCCAAGAAAAGTAGAGAATCTTCCTTCACACGTGGATCAATATGCGTCATGGCACAGTTTAAATACGATATTACAATTTCACGCAAGGGTGTCACGTGTCGCGTCGAAATACGGCCAAGAATAAAATCGAGCGCATGAAACGAACTTGTTCGTACATTTCTCTCTTTATCAAGAGATAAAGCTGCAATACCACGTAACAAAGAATTCAATTGCGAATGTAGAGTTTTTGGAGACGTTCGCAACAAGATGTCTTTCAATTGTCTCAACGCATCTTCTCTCACAGTCGAATTGTGATGCCGAAAACGCGTTAATAAATCCTGAAAAAAAGTATATATATATATATATATATCCATCGGATTACCATTCGCAGGTTACACGTAAAACGCATTAACTACGTTTAGGTTTATACAATACGCTTTAACATTCGCGTAACTCGTAAAAATTAAATGTAACGTGATTTACGTACATCGATATTCAATTTGCGAGAACTGAGAACTTCCGTTTCACTCCGTTGCTTCAATTGTTCACGTATCAGTATCTTCTTTACTTTAAATGACGTATCCGTAATATTCAAGCCTTTCGGTAACGACGTGAGGGATCTCTTAGTTTTCAATTTTATTTTCGACTTTTCTGATTTCAGACGTTTCGAACGTTTATGACCTTTACTCATGTTTCTGATATATATATGTATCGTATTACGGACAAAATAATATCGCAACGTTCCTTTCGGAGTGGATGCTTCCAACTCTAAAAAGCTATGTGCATGGCAAACGTATATTTACATTTTGTGTAACAAAATTACACGAACACAACGTGAGGTTATTTGACTCGTACTCGAAAAGTGTAGCATACAACTACACCCATAGAAATAGTCATAGACAGAGAAACCTGAGAACGGCCATCCTAGAGATTTTCAAGTATAAAGGTGCCTTTTCATGCTGACGCTCGACGCTCATTTTCAGCGGCAAGAAGGTCGCATGACCACACGTGACGCCGGCGTCACGTGAACGTCATGAAAAGGAAAACAGCGTCAAAATTTCGGCGTCTTTGCGTTGCTTTGGCTTTGACGCTTAAAGCTGAGAAAATCTAGCTTACTTTGCTTGAAGCGGTAAATGTTTAGTATAACGCTCTCTCCTCCGATTTTCTTAAAACTTTGTAAAATTGTTTAATTTCTGTGTAAAAAACATTCTGAGAAGAAAAATCGTCGCTCAGGTCTCGTTCTTTTTAAATTTAATTTTGAAGTTTTGATGTCGGTAAGGTAAAAGTAAACTCTAACAATGACAAGTTGACCATGGAAATGAGTCTGTGATTATAAAATGTGACAGTCTGAAGTGCTTCTCTAAATTTATTTATATTTTTTTAAGTTAAAAAGGACATGTATCGAGATAACGATAATGTGATGCACAAGTTAAATTATGATTTCTTGAGACTGTTCGAAGACCTTCGAAGGTCAAATACATTTATTTTACTTAGAATTCCTGAAAAATAAAAAGAATTACGTTGCGTTATACACGTATCATATATTTTATCATACTTACCTGGATAACCTACCTTATAAATTCTGTTGATCGTGGAATGTCTTGGTGACACCTGAAAATAAAAAGAATACGTAAATCATGACGGATTACGCGATATTAGATGCGATAAATGTTACGGAGCAGGGAAAACCGTACTCGATGTAAAAGGATTCATATACGTAATATATTTTATTTGAAACATTTATTTAGCCAAAAGGTAACGTAAAATACATGCAATCGCATATCGAGAGAGTATGTGGTTGGGACTTTAAACGTTTGAAACATAGTCCGTAAAGGAGACGAAGCCTGAATACGTGACAAACGTTCAAATAAACGTGTTCGAACGTAAAGTAAACATAATAAAACAAAAAATTAAAATAAAAAAAAAATTAACCTAACCTGACCATTTCCTGACCACATCCTGCCTTTTCCTGACCATATTAAAAAAATTAAAAAAAATCCTGATCGACGTCCTGACCAACTTGACAAAAATTGAAGTAAACGACGTAAAATTTAAATAAGTAATAAAACGTGACAAAAATTTAAATAAAATTGTAAAAAATTAAATAAATTTTAATTTGTAAAAAAATTAAAACAAAATTTAAAATTTTCTGACCATTTATTGGCTACATCCTAACTTTTCCTGACCATATTAAAAAAATTTAAAAAAATCCTGATCGACGTCCTGACCAAATTGACAAAAATTAAAATAAAAATGTAAAATTTAAATAAAAATTAAACGTGAGAAAAATTTTGAAGAAATTATCAAAAAAATAATTTGTAAAATATATAAAAAAATAATATTTTTAAATTTTCTGACCATATCCTGACCAAATCTTAAACTAACTTGACCATATCTAAAGAATTAATAATTAAAATTTTAATATAAACAAAAAACAAATTTTGAAAAAAATAAAATTTAAAAAAAAATTTTAGATTTACTGGCCATATCTGGACTATACCCTGACTTTGCCGACCATTCTTTTCTGACCATTTCCTAACTTTTTTGAACATTCTTTCCTAACCACCCAAAAAATTTTTTTTTGATTATTTTTTTACCGCCCCTGACTTTTCCCAACCGAAAAAAAAATCATTTCTTTGCCGCAAAAAAACCATTTCCTCGCTGGAAAAAACCATTTCCTTGCAAAAAAAAAAAAGAAAAAAAATTTCCTTACCACAAAAAAAGATTTCCTTACCGCAAAAAAAGATTTTCTTACCAAAGAAACTATTTCCTAACCCTCCAAAAAAATTATTTTTTTTACCAAAAAAAAAGAAAGAATTTCTTACCGCAAAAAAAGCATTTCTTCACCGAAAAAAAAACATTTTGCCGAAAAAAACTTATTTCCTTGCCGCAAAAAAGCCATTTTCTTGCTGGAAAAAATAACTTATTTCCTTGCCGGAAAAACCATTTCCTTGCCGCCAAAAAAAACATTTTTTCACCGCAAAAAAAACCCATTTCCTTACAAAAAAAAACACCATTTAAAAAACATATCTTTGCCGAAAAAAAGACCATTTTTCACCGCAAAAAAAAAAACATTTCCTTATCGCAAAAAACCATATCCTTGCCGTCAAAAAAAATTTCTTGCCAACCTAACCTAACCTAACCCTAACTTTGCGACCGCAGGAAGTTCCAACGCGCGCAGCGGTAGAAAACTAACTTTGCGACCGCAGGAAATTCCAACGCGCGCAGCGGTTAACTTTGCGACCGCAGGAAGTTCCAACGCGCGCAGCGGTAGAAAACTAACTTTGCGACCGCAGGAAGTTGCAACGCGCGCAGCGGTAGAAAACTAACTTTGCGACCGCAGGAAGTTGCAACGCGCGCAGCGGTAGAAAACTAACTTTGCGACCGCAAGAAGTTGCAACGCGCGCAGCGGTAGAAAACTAACTTTGCGACCGCAGGAAGTTGCAACGCGCGCAGCGGTCTAACCCTAACCCTAACTTTGCGACCGCAGGAAGTTGCAACGCGCGCAGCGGTAGAAAATTAACTTTGCGACCGCAGGAAGTTGCAACGCGCGCAGCGGTAGAAAACTAACTTTGCGACCGCAGGAAGTTGCAACGCGCGCAGCGGTCTAACCCTAACCCTAACTTTGCGACCGCAGGAAGTTGCAACGCGCGCAGCGGTAGAAAACTAACTTTGCGACCGCAGGAAGTTGCAACGCGCGCAGCGGTAGAAAACTAACTTTGCGACCGCAGGAAGTTGCAACGCGCGCAGCGGTAGAAAACTAACTTTGCGACCGCAGGAAGTTGCAACGCGCGCAGCGGTAGAAAACTAACTTTGCGACCGCAGGAAGTTGCAACGCGCGCAGCGGTAGAAAACTAACTTTGCGACCGCAGGAAGTTGCAACGCGCGCAGCGGTAAAAAACTAACTTTGCGACCGCAGGAAGTGCAAGCGCGGCCAGCGGTAGAAAATAACTTTGCGACGCAAGCAGTTTGCACGCGCGCAGCGGTCAACCCCTAAACCAACTTTGCTGACGCAGGACAGTTGCAACGAGCGCCGCAGAGCGGTAGAAATAGAAAAATAACTTTGCGACCCGCAGAAGTTGCAAAGCGCGCCGCAGAAGCGGTTGAGAAAAAACAACTGTGCCGACCGCAGGAAAGTTGCAAAACGCGCGCAGCGGTTCTAACCCTAACCCAACTTGCGACCAGCAGGAAGTTGCAACGCGAGCACGGCAGTAGAATTAGAAAAACTAACTTTGCGACCGCAGGACGTTGCAACGCGGCGCAGAGCGGTTTAGAAAGAAATAACTTTGCGACCGAGGAAGTTGAACGCGGCGCAGGCGGTATTAAAAAACAATGCGACCGCAAGAAGTTGGCAAAACGCGCGCCGCGGTAGAGAAATTGAGGGAATCGAAAAAAACTTTGCGACCGCAGGGAAAGTTAGCAAACAACGCGCGTAGCGGTAGAAAAACTAACTTTGCAGACCGCAGGAAGTTGCAAACGCGCGCAGCGTGCTAACCCTAACCCTAACTTTGTCGACCCGCAGGAAGTTGCAACGCGCGCAGCGGTAGAAAACTAACTTTGCGACCGCAGGAAAGTTGTGCACGCGCGCAGCGGTAGAAAACTAACTTTGCGACCGCAGGAAGTTGCAACGCGCGCAAGCGGTCCTACCCTAACCCCTAACTTTGCGACCCGCAGGAAGTTGCAACGCGCGCAGAAGCGTATAACCTACCCTAACTTCTCGACCGGCAGGAAGTTTGCACGCGCGCAGCGGTAGAAAAATAACTTTGCGACCGCAAGGAAGTTGCAACGCGCGCAGCGTATTTTCGACGCAGATTTCCCCAGCGGTAGAACACGAACTTTGCGACCGCAGGGAAAGTTGCAACGCGCGCAGCGGTAGAAAACTAACTTTGCGACCGCAGGAAGTTGCAACGCGCGCAGCGGTAGACCCTAACCCTAACTTGCGACCGCAGGAAGTGCAACGCGCGCAAGCGGTAAAAAAACTAACTTTGCGACCGCCGGAAGTTTTTGAACGCGCCGCGGTAGAAAGAAAACTAACTTTGCGACGCAAGAAGTTGCTTGAACGCGCGCAGCTGGGTAGAAGAAAAATAACTTTGCGACCGCAGGAAGTTTGCAACGCGCGCCGCGGTAAAAAACTTAACTGTTGCGACCGCAAGAAGTGGCCAACGCGAGCAGCGGTTGAAAACCTAAACTTTGCGGACCCCGCCGGAAGTTGCAACGCGCGCAGCGGTTTAGAATTAGAAAACTAACTTTGCGACCGCAGGAAGTTGAAAACGCGCGCAGCGGTAGAAAAACTAACTTGGACCGCAAGAAGTGCAACGCGCCAGCGGTGAGAAAAAATATAAAACTTTGCGACCGCAGGAAGTTGACAAAACGACGCGCAGCGTCTAACCGACCAACTTTGCGACCCCGCAGGAACGTTTTGCACGCGCGAAGCGGACTAGGAAAAACTAACTTGTTTTTTTTTGCTACACTGATTTTAAAAACCCCCCAAAACCCCCCGGGAAAAACTGTGCGGGGGGGCCCTTTTTTGGGCCCCCAAAAGTATAAAGAACGCGTCAGGCAATAATTAACGGGGCAAGTCAAAAATGATTATTTTTTGAATCTTCTGAGATGAAAAAAAATTTTTTCCCCTTAAAACCTTTTTTGGGGGCGTACGAGGAGGGGGGGTTATGTATTTTATTGCAATTTTTTTTTTTAAAAAAAAAATTTTAAAAAATTTTTTTTAAATTTTTAATTTTTAAATTTAAAAAAAACCCCATACCCTTTTACGCGACTTTTTTTCTTAGTAATTACGTATATCACTCTTTACGGGGAAAAAAAATTATCGTTTTTTAAACCCCCAAAACCCCTTTTACAAAAAGGGAAAATTATAAAAAGTTGCTAAGAAAAATTTTTCCCGTAAATTTTTATTGGGGGGGAAAAAAAAAAAGTATAATTTTTATTTGCTTTTTTTTTGATTTACCATTTTCCCCCAAAATTTTTTGGATTATTTGCAAAAATTATCATTGAAAAAAAAAATTATATCGAAATATTGTTATAATTAAAAAAATTTTTGGGGTTTTTTAGCACTTTTTTTTGTCAAAAACCCCGCCTTTTAAATTTTCCCCCAAAATTTTTACAGTGTCGGAAATTTTTATTCCCCAAAAAAGGGGTTTTAAAAACCAAATTATTTTAACTTTAAATAAAAAAAAAAAAAAATAATAAAAAATATTTTAAAAAAAAAGAAAAAAAAATTTTTTTAAATTTTTTTTTTTTTTATCCCTTTTTTTTTCGAACTTTTTCCCCCAAAAAAAAAAAATAAGCGGAAAAAAATTTTTTTTTTATTTAGGGTTTGGGGTCATCAAACAGGATCTTATCGAGATGTACATAGTTTTGGAAAACAATAAGGCTTTCCCCCCCAAAAATAAAAGATTTTCCGATTTTATTTAGCTTTGCGCCTCATATTTTTAAAAATTTCCCAAGATCTCAAAAGAACAAACCTCAAATTTTTCTTAAAGAAAAGGTTTCCAAAAAATTTTAATTTTGGTTTAAAAAAATAAGGTAATTCTCACATTTTAAAGTAAAATTTTTGCTCATTGAAATTTCTCATTATTGAAATCTTTTTCGGGTTTCTATTGATGGTTCCCCTCAAAAAAAAACCCAAACCCGCGGAAACCCCGTTTCCTAAAAATTCGGAAAAAATTTTTTTTCCATTTATTTCCCCCAAGGGAAGGGTTTAAAACATGACATGAAATTTTGACGTTTTTATTGGGTACCCGGGTTTCCCGGGGTTTACAAAGCAAGATTTTTTAAAAAATTTAACATTAAAAATGATCTACATAATATTTTTTGGGGGAAATTTTAAAAAAAAAATTTGGTTTTTTAAAAAAAATTTTAAAACCCTTTTTATATATAAAATGTTCATCCCTGCTAGAAAAAAAAAATTTCTTATTACAGGTGAAAAAAAGGGTGGAAAAAAATTCAAAACCCCCCCTTTTAAGTGCCCCATTGAAGGGGGGCCCGACATTTAAAAACCCCAAAAAGTACACAAAAAAGAAGCTTGAAGTTATTTTAATCTCTACCTGTGCTGCTACTTTTTTTTTCATGACACCCCCATATACATAAATAGCCAGTTTTTTACATTTTACATATAATTATTATAAAAACCCATATAAAAATTTTTTCAAAATAATTATACCTTTTGGAGATAGGCTTACCCTTTTTTTTAAAAAAGGGGTTTTTCCTAAAAAAATAACGGCCCTTGAACGTCACAAAGATCATTAAACCCCAAAAAAAAAAATCATGCAGAGTTGTTATCAAAAAAGCTTTTTGGGTGTTTTAAGGGGAAAGATTTCGCCCCTTATATCTTTTAAAAAATTTCGAGATTCCCCCGGGGAAAGGTACGAGTCATAATGCTTTTTTTGAAAATTTCAAAAAATTGCAAAAAGGCAAACCTACATTTTTAAACCCCCCAAAATAAATGAAGAATACCCCGAAATTTATTTAAAAAAAAACCCCCAAATTTTAAAAAATCGAAAAGAAAGGGGGAAAATTGGGGGGGGGGGGGGGGGGGGGGGGAGGGGGGGGGGGGGGGGGGGGAATTTTAAAGGGGGAAAGCAGTTGGGGGACAAATTTTTGAAATTTTTTTTCTCGAAAAAAAGAAAAAATTTTATAATTCAATATTTTTGAAAATTTTAAATTTTTTTTTTTTATAAAGGGATAAAATAAAAAAATGGAAAACTGTATGTTTAAAATTAATGCTTTTAAAAATTTTAAAAATTTTTTTTCCAAGTAATAAAAAAAAATCAAAAAAACCCCGTTTTGTTTTACTACTTTTGCTTTTTCATACGATTGTCCCCTTGTCATATTCCGTTAATATCTCTTTTTTCTTTCAATTTTTTTCGTGCTTTCTTCTGAATACGTTCTATCAGTTCTTTCCTATTTCTTTAAACGATTGCAAAATTTTTTTTTTTGTGGCCCCAAATTTTTTTTTTTTTTTCTGGGTTTGCATTTTTTTAAACCCCCAAAAAATGTTTTGCAGATTTTGACTGATTTGACATATTGGTGTTTTTGGGGGTTTGGCATTTATTTTGGGGGTTGGGGGGGGTTTCCCCCCCTTTAAATATTGAAAAATCTTGACTATTGATGCGTTACTTCCTTAGGTATTTTTTGTTTCAGATCCCCCTATGAAATATAATGACATTAATTAGTTTTTAAAAACTTTAAACAATTTTGTTAAAAAAAATTTTTGTTTTAAAAAAAGGGGTTTTCCCCTTTTTATGGGTTTTTTTAAATTTTTAAAATTTTTTGAAATTTTTTTAAAAGGGGTTATATAATATTATTTAATATAAGAAATAAAAAAAAAATTTTAAAAGAATTTTTAAAAAAACCCCCCTAGGTTGTTCTGTCAGTTCTCTATTGGTTTTTTTCCCGGGGTGTTATTGGGGTTTTTAAAATTTTTTTTACTCCCAATTAAATCCGCCCCAAATTTTCTATATAAGCTTTTAAATTTTTAAAAAAAAATTTTCCTACTAAAAATTTTTTTTAAAAATAGAAAAATTAAAAAAAAATTAAAAACCCCAAAAAAAATTTAGTGATAAGATATATAAATTTTTTACATTTTTTTATTTTTTTAAAATTAATTTTTTGTTAAAAAAACCCCTTTTCTTTCTATGGACTTTGCTCTACTTCTGCCAGTTTTTTGTTTTTTGTAATCTATTTTGTAAGCTTTTTCTGGGGGTTAAAAAATTTTTTTTCCCCCCTTTTTTAAATTTTATACATTTTTGCCTTTTATTTTTATTTCTTCTGCATTTTTTCCCCTAAAACTTTTTTTTTTTCTAATTTTTTTTGTCTTTTAAAAAAAGTTTTTTTCTTATACAAACATAAAAAAAATTTTTTTGCCGCATCTGACCATAAAAAAGTTTTTTTATACTTTTGAGCTTTCCGGGATTTTTTTTTCCCCGGGGGGGTTTTCCCGGGGGTTTTCTTTTTCCCCTTTGGGTTTTTTATCTTTTTAAGGGGAAAGAACTTGACTTTTTGTTTACCGTCCCAAAATTTTTGGAGTCGAGTTAAAAAAATTTTGAAAAAAAATTTAAAAATTTCCCGCCCTCCTAAAAAAAAAAAAATAAAATTTTCTTTTTTTTTTTTTTTTTTAAATTTCTCTAAATTTTATTAATGAAAAATTTGACTTCTTCAAAATCAAGTAACAAATCCATTTTCAAAAAATTTAAAAATTTCCTGCCCCATCTTTTGGGGAAATTTTCTGTTTCATTTCCATGATTTTTCTTTCAGGGTTTTTATTATTTTTTAAAAAAAATTTTTTTTTTTTTTATAAGTAAATAATTCAAATTTTTTTTTTAAAAAAACAATTTTATCAATAAATAAATAGTTTAATTTTAAAAAAGGTTTTTTTATTTTTTTCCCAAAAAAAAAAACCCCAACTTTTTTTTAAAAAAAATTTTTTCTTTTTTTTTTAAAAATTTTTAAACCCCAAGTTTTTTATATATTAAAAATTTTAATATATATATCCCCTTTTTATTTAATAAAATTAAAATTTAAAAAATTTTTTTTTAAAATTTTTTTATTACTTTATTTATAAAAAAAAAATTTTTGTTTCGCCAATTACTTTTCCCCCGGGGTTTCACTGCATCCTGAAAACCCCCCCCCCAGACCCCGGGGAACGAGTACACGGGAACCCCTTTTTACTGAATTGGTTTTAAAGGGGGTAAAGAAAAGGTTTGTTCTACGTTTACTGCAAAAAGAAACCCCCCGGGGGCCCCCAGTGTACACTATGCAAAAAAAAGGAATAAAGAACAAACCCTTAAGGGGGCCCCCCGTGAGGGTTTCCCCCCCCAACCCCTTTTTCCAAAAAGGGTTTTGGAAGTTAAAAAAACCCCCCCCTTCCCCCACTTTTTGCGTCTAAAGTGGGGGTTTTTAAAAAGGGGTGACCGAAAAATTTAAACAGAGAAAAAAATACTAATGGTGACTCGATATAACATTATGACTTCTGCTCGCGGCTGTGACAACGACGGTCGTCTTTTATGTCGGGACGTTGCCTGATCGCTCTCCTGTTTTATGCATCCCGTGGTTTCTATAGACCTGTGAAACTAAGTTGCATAATTGCAATATCACTGAGAGTGCATTATTACGAGTACATTCTAAAACTGCCGGGCCTCGCTTTGACAACGACAGTGACAAGTGTCTCTTACGCTCGGGATATCTTTGTGCAATTCTCGTGGCGTCTGGCCGATGTCGATCTCTCGGTTGACCTTTCGCGAGACTTAAGTATAGTTTTGTGAACATTGGTGTGCATAAAAAAGGTTTTTGGGGAAGCCCTTATCGCCGTGCTCCTAACCTTTTGGGGTTGTCGTTTTTTGGGGCCCCCCAAAAAAATACATACTCACATATAAAACATTTTTTAAATTTTAAAAAAAACCCCTTTGGGCTTGGGTCTATTATAACTTTTATACTTCTCACATTCCAAAAAACCCAAAAAAAAATTTTTCGGACAAGTCCCCTATTTTTAAAAAATTTTCCTCTGGAAGCTTTAATTATTTACTATGTTTTGGGCGGGTAATTTTTTTTATTAATAAAAAGTTATTTTTTGTTCTTAATTTTTTAAAAACGCGGTCATTACGAGACTTTAACTTGATCTTTATGCGAGAAATTTTTTTTAAAATTAACTGATGATAATTTAATTCCTATATTCTCGTGTTGTCTTTCGAAACATAAAAATAGGAATCTGCGTAACGGTTAATACAGTTAAAAAGGTCTGCTATGCGACTGCGCGACGCTTTCAGATACTGCTGCGGGGGTTATCGTATAAATTAGGTGATCGTCTTTGTGATTGTATTTGCCAGTCTGTGACCGATTATCTTTGTTCTTGTCAATTACTTTCGAGTTTACATTTGGTGTGGTTACAAAAAAGAAATAAATCAAGAAGTGAGTGACGGTGAAATAATTTTTTTATAATTTCCTTTCCTCTCCTGTTATGTACAAACCTTTTTTGAGCGTCAGACGGGGTGGCTAAGTGAAAAAATTGTTTTGCAAGGTTTTTTAAAACTAAAATAGCCTCCCTTCTTCTGAATTTCTGTTACTTGGATCAGGGGGGTTGGTATAGTGATATTAAGATTTTATTTGAATAGAGAATGTCAACGAGTATGAAAGCATATTTTGGAATTTTTAAAACATTTTAAATGATAATATTACAAAAAATAAACAATACTTTTAAATTTCATTTTTTACACTTTTTGATACTTATAACTAGTTTTCTTGGATATTTAATTCATATCTTTATATCAAGTGGTCTAATTGTCAGGCTTTAAAAACACAACATTTTCTGGGTCAAATTCCCATCAGTATCACTGAACGTAAGTATTCACACATGATAGACGTAATATTTCTATATATTTACACTCTTCGACACTTATATTAGTTTTCTTAGTTTTCAAGTCATATCTTTATATCTGTGGTCCACTGTCGGCTTTGAAAGATGATCGGATCTGGGAGGGATAGATATTGGCAATGTTGAATCATAACAATTACACATATTTTAATTAATTTTTTCTATATATTTCATGCTTTTGCTACATAAAATTAGTAAACTCATACACTAAGTATCATGTTTTGACATCGAAGGATATGAATATTATATGTGGGAAATGACGTTTTCTGGGTCAATTTACATTACAACACTGAACAGCAATATATACATATGATGGATATAATATTTATATATATTTTACATTCTTTATATACATGATCAATTTTTCTTTGATATTTAAAATTATATCTTATGCATCAGGTGGCTCTATCACCAAGTACCGAAAGACGATTATTTTTCTGGGATATTCATACATTAGCACATCAATTAGTAATAATTATACATATCTTAACCTTAACTTTTACATCATGTTTTGTTATATAAAATCAGATAAACTTTACATATTAAGGATCACACCTTGACAGTGTGGCGCCTGCAGGCTAGGTATGAGAAAATGATTCATTTCTGAATTAAAATTACATTGATAGCATTATATACAATAACTACACATAATAGACGCAATATTCTAATTTTTCATTTCACTTTTGACATGTAACTCGTTATTTTGGATACCTAGACTCATGTCTCGTTACTCTACTTTGCAATATGTTATACTCTTTTTGTTTATCTGTTCTTGGTTTTATTTATTGTATAAGCCCAGAGAGGTCCACAGTCAGCATTCTCAGCGTGTGATTTATATAAACTGCTAACATTGAAGCAATAAACAGTGAATAATAATAATAATGAATTAATATTGAGTAACATAACCTCTTGGATTGCGCGTTGAGATGCATTACTATTTCTTCACGACTAATGTCTGTTTCAGGATATCTAAATGGATGGAAGAAGGAATTAAATAAAATATACACACTCAATTTTTCTTTCTTTTGTTATATTTATTTATTTACTCATTATCGATATATATAAATACATTGTATTTGGACTTCTCTGTTTTATGTTGTATGTTTTGTCCATGTTAGTAAATATGCGATATTACACTGCACTATATACATATATTTTCACCCACTGATTCCTATTCTATTCAATTGTTTTACTTATAGCACTGAATATTAACAAATTGTTCACCGTAAGGTAGGTTAACAAAGACACGCGTGCGCATTATTATTATTCATCAGCTATCTCTGGAGCATGAAACCTTGAGAATCATATGATGTGTAATTCAGTCTCCACATGTAGTACCTTAAGGCGGATATACATGTATGTAAACTTTTGAAGTTTCTATCTTTACGACATTCAGATCCGTAATGATATTATTGAACTCATGCTCTTTCTCCTGATGTCTTATTTATCTCTCATATTTATAATTAAAATAATATTTTACACATTTTCGGATATTTAACGATGAAATAAACACAATTAGGTAAATTTGTACAAGATCAGATGAATAAGATAAATAAGTATGAAAGTGACATACTAAATAAATTGGAATAAATAAATGAATAAATAGGATAAATATGATAAAATAAATAAATAAATTTAGATTATATAGGCAATCAATTATATGGTCTATATGTTGTCATTGAACAACATTATATTTTTGCGAAATGACTAACTTTAGTCATTACTATGTAGGGTGACTCTTTGGAGTCTATCAACGAATAATTCGGTATTATTCTTCAAATTAACTCCACGTACTGCTCTTTCTGCGTGGGATTAATAATCTTAGCAGTCTTACACCTGACTGCAAGATTCGCAGCCGGACACTGCGGAATCTTTTACGAGCGGTCCTAGAATGCGCCATGGACGAGGTGCATTTGAATCTCAGTCCTAAGGGGAGCAGACCCCTGAAACAACTAAACAAAACAATATGAAAGGTACAATTAAGGAGAATAAACTTACCGTCTCAGGGGGGTCGGATACCCAGAGGCCGGCGCGGGGGGATTGTGGTCCCAGCGAACCCCGTGTCGAATCAAGCGATGGGCCAAAAACACATAAAATAGCACTGCGTCCCGATTGGTCGGGCGCAGCTGCTGAACCAAATATGGCGAAGGAAGCCACTGAAGTGGCGGAGATGGAGGATGAAGACTGCGATGGGGGCGTTGACCTTGCCAGACAGATCATCGCGAATGCTATCGCAACTGTGGATCCTTCAGATGATGTAGGAACTGATCGTGACTTCGATCCTCCCGGTGTGTCCGATTCGGAGGGATCGGCGCACCGTGACCAACGGCTGACGGGAGACGTCGTTATGATAGACGACGACGACGATGACGAGGATATCCCTCCACCTACCCCTAGGGATAAAAGGAAGGCGAGATTCCCCTCAGACTCGCCGGAAAACACGGATAAACCTATCAAGAGGAGATATACAACGTCGGAAAACGAGACTTATACTCCAGTGCAAGTTTCTAAACACAGGCTCTCCATCCAGCCTGTGGCTTCAAATAATTTACGTTCTTACGATTCCGATAAATTAAACAAATGCGCTACAGAGTGTCTTCAGAAGATGGAAGATATTAGAAATAGTAGCAGGAACATTAAGGGAAACTTTTCTGGATACCTGAGAGACGGTATATCAAATTTAAGTGAAATTCTGGATATTTATCGCGAACGCTTGGGTGCCACCGGAGATGTGGCAGATCTCGAGTTACAAAATAGAAATCTTACCACCCAGTTACGTAAGATCACTCGCGAGCAAGAGATCCAAAAGAAGGAGTACTCCATTCTGCGAAGGGAAAACGAGGACCTTCGTAGAGACATGGATATGCTCCGTAAAGAGATCAATAACATGAGAGACTCCGCAAACAAGAGAGGATCTCCTCCAAAGGTGTCTGAAATAAAA
The DNA here is from genome assembly GCF_048541705.1 of Temnothorax americanus. NCBI lineage: Eukaryota > Metazoa > Arthropoda > Insecta > Hymenoptera > Formicidae > Temnothorax > Temnothorax americanus. Next base: position 639,594 of record NW_027509800.1, read on the forward strand.
TCTGCTGATACCCGCGAGTCAAGCAACGGAGAACCATCGATTCGCGTCAAAGATTTTCCCCCTCTACCACAGAGGAAGCCCAGAGTCGTCGCCTCTGAGATTCTGCGTAATAGAACAGTTAGGTTGATTAAAGGTCCTACTGGTGCGTCGGGATCGGAGACGGACACAACTCCCGGCTCACACAAGAAGAGATCTCCTCCCGGTGGGAACGGGAGATCGGACGGGGAGGCTAATGTTGTTGATACGGAGGAGGACACCATCTCGCATCACATGCTGGAATCTATGAATCAGCAGATTCAGCAATTAGTGGCTAACATGGAGGTTCTTCGCGCCAGGTTTGGTCCGAGATCGGAAGAACCTTCTAAGAAGAAGAGAGTGAAGAAAACGTCCTTCAGGAATGACACGGAGACCTCGGGTGTCTCGGATGGTGAATTGATGGACCCGCAGACCCCTGTACGGGTTATCGAGGCGACAACTCGGAGGGGGGGGCCCCGAAGGGGGACTTTCGGAGACGCTCCTCCTCCTCCTCCTCGTTCGACCACTCGATCGCGGAGACCGCCTAAAACTGCCGCGGTGTCCATTACAAGTCTTGAGAAAGACATTAGCTATGCAGACATTTTGAAGAAGGCCCGTGAAAATATTAATTTGGACACCCTTGGAATCGAGGCCTCCAAAATTAGACGCGGAATTAACGGAGGCATCATCATTGAGATCCCGGGTGCTGACGGTACCGCTAAGGCTGACTCACTCGTTGGCAAACTAAGAGAAGTCCTCGATGTCAATAAAATTCGTATAACCCGTCCGACCACCATGGGAGAACTGCGGATATGGAATTTCGACGACTCCATTTCGTCGACCGAAATATCGAACGAGGTCTCGGTTGTTGGCGACTGTGACGAACATCTCGTCAAACTGGGCGGCATCCGGAAGATGAATAATGGATTAAACTCTGTCTGGGTTAAATGTCCCCTTACCGCAGCCATTAAAATTACGACTACTAACAAGATTAAAATTGGGTGGACTATTGCCCGTGTGGAATTATTAGAAACAAGGCCTGTGCAATGTTATAAGTGTTGGCGTTACGGTCACGTACGTACAACGTGTAATTTCCCGGAAGATCGTACGGGCGCATGCTTTAGATGTGGCGAACGCGGTCACCAGATTGGTGATTGCAGTAGGGATCCCTGCTGCGTTATTTGTATGGAGGCCGGAAGACCCAGCGATCACCGGCTGGGCTCGCTCAATATGTGTACGAGCGTTGAGCCAATACGAGGAAGACGCAGAGAGCCTGTGTCCAACGGTCGCACAACGGCACGGAGATGACCCTGTGTTTACAGTTGAATTTGAACGGTAACAAGGAGGCACAGGACCTCCTTGTTCACCATTCCATGGAAATGGGGGCCGCTGTCTGCGCGATCTCGGAGCCCGCCAGAACTCATAGCCCGTATCAGTTGTGGTTCCACAGCCATAATGGACTTGCAGCTATTTATGTTAATAACAGGGTTACTACGCGCCCCGCCACCCTGGAGGCCCGCGGGAGACACTGTGTCTTGATCAGACTGGGAGAGTTCTACTTCCTGTCTTGCTACATTTCTCCCAATGTAAATCTCAGGGAATTTTCAGACTTCCTGGAGGAATTATCTGTGATTTGTTCCGGTGTTGCTCATAACAACAAACTCGTTATCTGTGGAGACTTTAATGCCCATTCTGTTCTGTGGGGCTCAAATGTGTCTAACGTCAGGGGCGATGCTCTTGAGGAGCTTGCGGCGCAGCTGGATTGGAGGTTGGTAAATCGAGGCAACCGACCCACGTTCTCAAGTCATCAAGGGACATCGATAATCGACCTTACCTGGACCTCCCCCGACCTTTACAACAGGGTGCTTGACTGGTCGGTTCGCGAGGATTTGGAATCCATGTCGGATCATTTGTATATTTCGTTTGTGATTGCGGATTCCTTTTCTCGGCGTGTGGCGCCACCACTTCCTCGAAGGTGGAACTTCAGGAAGATGGACGTCGGGCTTTTTCAGGAGGCCATCGAATGGAGGTGCGCAGTCACTCCTGGTGACCCTGAATACTTTAACGGAATCGGTCCAGACAAGTGGATCAATGACTGCATTCGCGACGCTTGTCAGGCGGCAGTCCCTCGTTTACGCGCTGCCAGGGTGAACAGGACCCACTGGTGGAACGAACAGATCGCGCGTTTGAGGACTGAGGCTATCGCCGCGAGAAGGGCTTGGACTCGTGGTAGACGGAAAGACTCCCCGGTGGTGTTAGAGGCTAAGAGGACCGCGTACATGGCTGCCACACATAGTTTGAAATATGAGATCCAAAACGCCAAGTCCGCTGCATTGCAGGAACTCATCGACACAATCAAGGATGATCCGTGGGGCCTCCCATATAAGTTAGTCATGGGTAAACTTAGGAAGCCCACCCCCGCGCTCAGTTCCACTCTCGAGCCGGAGGTGCTGAACCGGTTGCTGGATGATTTATTTCCTCCCGGCGGGGAACTTTCCCGGGTCGACCTGGGGGATTGTGAGACGGGGAGAACCCCAATTACTTCGGACGAGGTGGAGGAGGCAATCGCTGCCAAGAAGACCACAAGCACGGCGCCTGGTCCCGACGGTTTCAAGGCGACCGTCCTCAAAAAGCTGCCTCCATGCATGATACACCGTTTGACCACCGGTTTTAACATCTGCATGCAGTCCGGGGTTTTCCCGACTAATTGGAAGGTCGCGGACTTGGTTTTGATACCCAAGGGAGATATCCCACCTCGCGGTGAGGTCCCCAAAGCTAGGCCGATCTGCCTGCTGAACGAGACGGGCAAGGTATTTGAGCGCATCATCTCTAATCGCTTGGCTGACCACCTGGAGCGGAACCCCAGATATGACCTTTCGGTTAACCAGTTCGGCTTTCGAAGAATGCGTTCCACCACAGACGCATTATTTCTGGTTAAGAATATTATCACCGAGGCTCGCGCGAATGGGCAAGTTGTTCTCGCCGTCTCATTAGACATAAAAAACGCGTTCAACTCGATTAAACACTCGAGAATCAGGTCTGCTCTGAGGAACAAGCGTCTCCCTAAATATCTAAGACGCATTATTGAAGACTACCTTAGAAATAGGACCATTAGATATACCTCGTCGGATGGTACCAAGTGCACTAGACGGGTCAACAGAGGAGTCCCTCAGGGATCGGTGTTGGGTCCTCCGCTTTGGAACCTAGGTTTCGATCAGGTGCTGCGTACCCTGCTTCCGGGTGATTCTCACGTTGTGTGCTACGCCGACGATACCCTGTTATTAGTGGCCGAAGAAGATTTCGATTCCGCATGTGCTCTCGCGTCGGAATGTTTGGACAGTCTTATGATAAACATAAGAGATCTTGGACTCTCTGTTTCCTGGCCCAAGACAGAGGCCGTATTCTTCGGCCACTGCCCTCGTAATTCAGTGTTTGCCTACGAGGGACAGAATATTAAAATTTCGACCAACATGAAGTATCTCGGAGTCATAATCGATAAGAAATGGTCTTTTAATGCACACGTGAGTTACGTCGCCGATAAGATTTCGAGGGTGAACCGGGCTCTATGCGCGATCCTGCCCAACCTCAGAGGGCCCGTGGAGAATAAACGCCGCCTGTATTATTCTGTGGCAACATCGATTGCGCTCTATGCTGCCCCTATTTGGAGCGAGGAGTTCTTGGATTCCGAGAACAAGCGGAGGTTGATGCGCCGCGCTCTTCGCCTCTCGGCACTGAGAACAATAATGGCGTACCGTACGGTGTCATACGAGGCGGCCACATTACTGGCCCGGGTCCCGCCCCTTCACTTGTATGCGGACTTTCTGAAGAGAACGTACCTTCGTCATCGCAGAATGAAGGAGAACGGCACTTACAACGAGGTGTCGGCCCCTGCCGTGCGTCAGGAGGAGTGGGACGCGCTGCGCGACCAATGGCGCACTCACGTCACACGCGCCAATCTCCCCGGTAGGAGAACTCGGGAGGCTATCGCTCCTAGTTTCGATGATTGGTTGGATCGCGGTGCCGGCTTCCTTACTTATAGGATTACACAGTTCCTTACAGGGCACGGATGCTTCGGCACCTACCTGTACAGAATCGGTAAGGAGGTCTCACCTGTATGTCGGTACTGCGATTCAGAAGAAGACACACCGGAGCACACCTTGGAGGTGTGCCATTTCTGGGCTTTGGAGCGTGGCGAGCTCACCGCTGTCATCGGACAGGACCTCTCCTTGAGTAACATCATTGCAAAAATTTGCAATTCTAAGGAGCGATGGAACGCGTTCTCAGCTTTCGTTGAACGGGTTCTCCAAAGGAAGGAGGAGGATGAGCGAATAAGACAACAGCAAGCCCTCAATTAGGGATAGTCGCGCTAATTGCGTTCTTCATTGCGGCCTTGTTCTCTGCGTGCGGTTATTTCCATGCGATTTATTTACTTTCTGCGACTTATTTGTATATTTGCGTGCGGACGGGGTTCTCCCGTCGCTCTTGGTTTGCTCGGGCGCGGGCCGGTTCTCGCTCTTCTTCTCCTGGGGTCCGGTGCGTCGCTTCTGCGACGTTCCCGGATCCCTGGGGGGTGGTGGGTGGGGGGCGGTCGGCGTGCGGGTTTCCCTTTGGGCGGCTGGATGGCCCTGTAACTTAGGCTAAGATTAGTTTGTACAAACACAAACCTACCGAATTGTTTCTTCTGGGAGCTCCGCTGCGATGGGTTGGGGGTTCCCTGGGGGTCGGTCGCCCGTGGTCTCGCTGCTCACCGCTGTGTTTGCGGGGCTCCGGCCCCACTGCTCCGCAATGGGTATTGCCGGAGGCCCCGTTGTGGCTGCGGGGTGCGGGTGGTCGTCCTTCGGGGTTTCCTCGGCCTGCGGCGAGGCTCTTGGAAACCTTACTCTTTTCGCGCCCCTCCCTCCCCCTCTCCCCCCCTTCTGGGGGGCCTGGGGGCGGGACGGGCGTGATTCCTACTTTAGCCGTTGTCGTTACAACGGCCCGTGATGCGGACTTGGTCCGAATGTTTTCCCGGTGTTGGGTTTATGTTAACCCTCAATGTTAGCGAGATTTGCTCGCGTTTTTTGATTTGTGTGGAACCTCTCTCCGGAGGGGGGTTCCTGTTCGTTATGGTACGTGCATGTCCTTTGACCCTGTGCGTTCTTCCTAGGGACGTCTGTGATTCCCTATGGAATGGCCACGTAGCCAATGAAGAGTGCTCCTCAATGATATGGCATGGATTCGCATTACATGCCATTATCGTGAGGGCCTCTGAGGCGGTCAAATGTTGGCACTTGTGCCAACCTTTGACTAGTGAGCCATCCCGGCGGGTTTTCATGGCGTCCCTATTTAATCCTCCGTGTGATTTCGTGTCCGGATTACGGGTATCTGTCGCCTCTGCGTGAGGACTGTTGTGGCACGTGATGTAATACCTCGAGTCTCCCGCGTGTCGCAACTGTTTGTCCAGCGTGCTGTATGTTTGGGAGAGGTTTTTTAGTGGGTGCAAGTCCCACATATCCCGGGGGACGGCCCCTGGGAATGCGCGAGGCATTTTTCCTCTTCCTCCGAAAAAAAAAAAAAAAAAAAAAAAAAGGTTAGGTTAGGTTAGGTCAGGTTAGGTCAGGTTAGGTTAGGTTAGGTTAGGTTAGGTTAGGTTAGGTTAGGTTAGGTTAGGTTAGGTTAGGTTAGGTTCCCTCTCGATGGTGTGCCACCTTGGCGTGGTGAGGGGGCTCTCTGGGGAAACCCAGAGTCTAAGAGCACACCTAAGGGAAGGAAAACCCTAACAGAAAACCGGGGGACCAGTCGCCCTGCTTAGGAGTCCGTCCAGTCGGGTCACCCCGGGTCTAGGCCCGGTACATCCCCGGCTGCGCGGACTCCAACGGCTGGTAGGGGTTGGCGGCCCTGACTTCAATCGCCCGGTCGGCCGGGACCGTGAGGGAGGAGTTTCTACTCTTCCCACCGGCCTAGAGGAAGGAAAACCTCGATAAAAAACCAAGGGGATTGGGGGGCTCCCTCTCGGCCATTGCACGCCGGTGCTCCGGCAGGTCCGAGGGGGAGAATGGTTCCTTGGGGAGAGAGGTGGGATGGGTGATACCCTGCCTCCCTCTGGGCTGATGGCGGTCGTCAGATCTCTCGGGCAATGGCCCGGTCCGGCGGCCGTCCGGCCCGGAGGGTGGTGGGATTCTTCCCGCCCCACGTCACCCCACTCCCGGGGTTGGGCCATGCACCCATTGCACGCCGGTGCTCCGGCAGGGTGTATGGCCTGGGGTTTTTTCCCTCTTTTCGGGGTGGGGTAGAGTCGGCCGTGCTCCCTTGGTCGGGGGGTCAAAAGGCCTGCGCCCCGCCTTGGCGGGAGCGTGGCGGTCCGGGGCAACCCGGGCCGTCGCGCTGCGGGTCTAGATCGCCCTTCCAATGGGAGCACGAAGATCTCCTCTCCTAGGAGAGGAGATAACCGCCTCTCATCCGCCCAGTACGTGGTGCTGGGTTGGGGTGGGGGGCAGGCCCGCATCAGGGGATTGCACACCAGGGATGTGATCCCACGGTTCCCCTGGTGCGGAGGGCAGTCCCGAGCCGCTCCGAAGTATTCGGAGGTCGGGGTCGGGCTGCCTGGGTGGGGGACCCGTCGGGCCGCTGGGACATATTCCCAGGTCGGGGCCGGCGGGTCCAGTCACCGGACGTAAGGGCCGGTGACGCGAGCGGAGTCCGTTTGGTCGGCGGTGGCGTGGGTGCTCCGGTGTTTCCGCCCGTGCGTGGCGGGGACCGGGATCGAGCGTGTCATCGGCCGGGGCTGGGATCGAGGTTTCTCGGCCGGCCACCCCCCGTTGCGCGCGGGCGGGGGCGGCGGGGCGCTCGCGTTGGCGTCGATCGGCGGACGGTGCTTCAGGGGTCGGGGGCGGTCTCTGGGGGTCCTTCGGGGCCCTTGGGGGGCGCTCCCGATACGGGTATGGCGAACCCGGGGATACCCGAGGGCTCGGGCAGGCTGGGCTCGTGAGGCGGGCGAAGCCAACCAGCCTAGGGGAAGGACACCCCGAATAAGAAACCACCACAAACTCTCATGGGAAATGTCTACCTGGGAAAAAACGTTTACTGGATCAGGGGATTCGGACCCCCAGGACCCGGCGGAAGGAGGATACAGTCCCAGTCCTCATCCGTCGTTATCCAATGATGGGCTCAATAAAGTTAGGTTTCCACCTGGGTCGAGGGCGAGTCCGGGTGATGGTGCCAACATCGCCCAGGGAAGTCAGTGCTTCCCTAAAACGAGATCGGAGACCGTGGGAGAGTTTGCCACTCCCACGACAACATCTAGGGGTAGGAACAAGAATAGACCCATGGGACCAAGGAGTGTCCGACAGAGGAGTCTTGTTAATCTTAAGTCGGCGTCTCTCGTCGAGGACGGCGCAAATAAGAAAGCGGCGGACAACGCACCGCTGTCCACATCCCAGGGTAGTGAAATGGATGTGGTCATGGACGTTGATAACACCTCAGAAGGGGAGGCTTCGGAGGTCTCGGTATCTGAGACTATGTCGGACAGTGGCAAAAAGTTAGGCCGTGATCGTAATAAAAGAGGTAGGCCCGTGACTACCGGGGAGTATGAAAATAAGAAAGCGGAGTGGGCTAGAAGGGAAAGAGAGGATGAAGAGAAGAGACTTGCAGAGTTGAATGACCCTAAAATAGCCGCCAATCTCTCGAAAAACAGGAAAGAGTTCGAGAAGAAATACACCGAGGAATTTCGCAATGCCCCGGTTGAAGACCTTGCCAGAAGAATCATAGAACAAGTGTCTACAGTAGATAAGGTGAACACCACGTGCGGTTCGCTCAGAGGAGGGGACAAAAGAAGTCTTAACATAGCGGCTTCGGTAATTTCAGCCGCAGCTGCACACTTGGTTGATCGAGTGAGTGTCGACGACCCAGTTCTAATTGTTAAAGACTTCGAAGCAGAGGAGCTGAGGCGTGAAAATGCCAAGCTCCTGGAGAGGATTGCCCAGCTAGAGAAGAAAGCTGAGGTAGACAATAGCTGGAATATGGAGGTGGATGTTGAGGACGGGCCGCTATGCCGAGCTCGAGAAGAACCTCCGAAAGAGAAACGCCCCAAAAGAAAGGGAAAGAACGTCATCAGGGATGATTCATCTTCCGATGAAGATGACAATAGTAAGAAAGAAAAAGAGAGGATGGAAAGAGAAAGAATAGAAGCTGACAAGAGAAGGGATCAGCATCTAAGAGAGAGAGAGAGGCTTGAAAAGGAAAGCGAGAAGATGGAGATAGAGGCTGCAGAAAAGAACAGAGTGCACCTCCTAGAAGAAATAGATAGAGAAGGTGCACCTGCGGTGCGGAGACCCGATCTAGGAGGGAAGCCCTCAGTGATAATAGAGGCAGCCATCCCTGCAGCTGCAGAGGTAGAGGACGTGACGATGGATACAAATCCAGAAACTGCCACTGGCGCGGGTACGGAACCTGGTAGCTCTGAAGTGTTGGGACGGAGGACTAGGAATGCCGTTGACAGCACTACGCTGAAGAGAATTGAGGCAATTGAGGCTGGAATGGCGAAGACGGCCTCAATGCTTGAGACTCTGGTGAAGACGGTGAATGCGTTGGTTGCGGGCGGACCGGTCACGGCTCAAACGCAACCAACTCAGCCCCGAGGCAGAGGCACCGAGGTGGAGAAAGGTGGTAAGCAGGGATGCAAAGGGGGGAATGAAAAACCCCCTAACAAGCCAACCTCGCTGACACCAACGCAAAAGGCGCCCAAATCTGTACGGGCTGAAGCCGGGAGCGCGGAGAATAATGAGGTGGCGCGGATCAACCCATCCTTGGAGCAGCCCCCGTCTCAATTGTCCTGGGCGGAAGTAGCGAAGAAGGGCACCAGGAAAAAAGGGAAGCCACCGTCTAAACCGACACAGGCTGGACGAAATCAGCAGCAATCCAAAGCTGCGAAAGAGCAGGGTCCAAGTAAGGTAACTCGAGACCAAGCTAAGGACAAGCCTCCTACTCAAAACAAGAGTAGAAAGGATACAGAGAAGGGATCTGGCACGGCTAGTAAAGTTGGACGCCCACCAAGAACGGCGGCAGTGGTCCTTACTAGCCTGAAAGGCGAGTACGAGATCTTAATGAAGGAGGCCAGAAATAAGATCTCGCTAAAGGATATTGGGATCGAGGGTCCGCTGAAACCCAAAAGAACCAAGACCGGGGCTCTTCTTATAGAGCTACCTGGTAAAGAAGGAGCTGCTAGAGCAGATAAACTTGCAGACAACATGAACATGCTGTTTGCAGGTAGAGAGGGAGTAACGGTGGCAAGACCTGTAAAATCAGGTGAAATTAGAATCCTGGACATCGAGGATTCGATTACCCAGGAGGAGATCTCTGCCGCAATTGCCGATGTGGGCAAATGCCCAATTGCCCAGATACAAGTGGGAACACCGAGGGAGGGAACCAACGGGCTGAAAACAGCATGGGCCAAGTGCCCGCTCGCCGCAGTCAGGGCTATCCTGCAAAATGGTAACAGGCTCAGGATCAGCTGGTTCACGGTTAGGGTGCAGGTGCTTACGGAGCGTCCCCTCCAATGCTTTAAATGCTTGGAGGGGGGGCACGTGAGGGCAACATGCACCAGTGAAGTAGATAGGAGCAACCGGTGCTACAGGTGTAGCGAGGAGGGGCATGTGGCCAAGAATTGCAGAGGGGGGGTGAAATGCCCGGTCTGTGTGGATTTGGGGAAACCCTCCAACCATAGAACCGGGAGCAAAGCCTGTTCCTCTGCAAAGAGGAAATATAAACCAGGATGGGGGGGTACCAAATCGAACCAGTCGACAACACGGACTACCCAGCACACTCAGGGGGATTCGGAGGATATAGAGATGAGGGAAATCTCTGCCGGGGTGAGAAACAGACAGGCGACCAAGCGTCCTTTGAAGGATATTGGCGAGTCCACAGTGTCTCCCCAAGATATGGGGAACAGGAAAAAGGTGAGAGGAAAAAGAGCCGGTGGGAAGGCTGACGAACAACCAGAGAAGGAAGCGGAACTAACTGCCGAACGAACCCCTGAACAGACCCTGAATGAACAAGGGGTAGAGGAGGAAATGGAGACGGAGGGCCCTAACGAAGAACTGTAATGGCCCACACACCTACACCTAAAGTTCTCCAGGCTAACCTGAACCGCTGCCGCGTTGCCCAGGATCTCTTCCTACAATCCATGGCAGAGCGCGGTAGCGGTTTGGGTATCGTGGCGGAGCCGTATCGGGTGCCGGACAACCACCCGTGTTGGGCGTCAAGCCGGTGTGGCCTCGCTGCGGTGACGTGGAGGCAGACTGCCAGTCCCGAGTCCTGCATTAAGTTGGTGGCGGGCGAGGGCTATGTCGCGGTCAAATGGGGACAGGTAGTGGCGGTTAGTGTCTACGTTTCCCCAAATAGAAGCAGGGCTGAATTCCGGGACATCCTCAATCAGATTGGGATGTGCCTGACGAGATTTGACCCTGCCCCGATTGTAGTGGCCGGGGACCTCAATGCCAAATCGGCGTTGTGGGGATCCCCGGTCACGAACGCTAGGGGGAGAGAAGTAGAGGAATGGATGGCGGAGAGAAACCTGTTTTCCCTCAACCAAGGGGATAGATGGACGTGTGTGAGGCCCAACGGGGGATCCATCGTGGATATTACGATGGTGAACCCGGAGGGACTACGCCGCGCCGAGGGATGGAGTGTGGTCGAGGACGTGGAGACGAGATCGGACCACGAGTACGTGGAATTCTCCCTCTTGGCCACCAATCGGGAGATTGTGGAGCGTCGAAGAGCCGCGCGTGAGAAATTTCCGCGATGGCAGTGGCGAAAAGCGGACAGAGATCTGTTTCGCGCTGCGACACTGACCGCACTGTGGGAAGAGGATGTCCTGCTGAACGCAACGACTAGCGTGGAAGACCAAGCGGGAAGGATCGGAGATATTATGAGTCAAGCGTGTGACGCTGCTATGCCCCGATCAAACCCGATCCCACGCAAGGGAGTGTATTGGTGGACGGAGGAGATTGCCGAACTACGGCGCTCCTCCGTTCACGCCAGAAGGATCTATCTTAGGGCAAGAGCCCGACAAGACCCCCTGGCAGAGGAGGATGCCGGAGAGAACTACCGCTCCGCCAAGCGGGCCCTCTCTAAGGCGATAAAGGTGGCCAAAGACCGCGCCTGGGAGGAACTCCTCCAAACACTGGAGGAAGACCCGTGGGGACGCCCTTATAGGTTGGTTTTGAACAAGCTAAAACCTTGGGCGCCTCCCACGACGGAGTCTTTAGACCCTGGGTTTCTCGAGGATGTGGTGGAAACTCTATTTCCCGATGACGAAGGGGAGAGAGTTAATGGAGCGCCTGCCCCGCCTCCCGCGGAGTGGGACGAGGAGGAATTCGGGGTGACAATGGAGGAGCTCCAGGCCGCTGCCAAGAAGCTGAAGGCAGGTAAGGCGCCTGGACCTGATGGCATCCCGGGTAAGGCGTGGACCTGGGCCACCAGGGAGTTAGCCGAACATCTTAGGGCCCTTTTCACGAGGTGTATGAGGGAGGGCCGATTCCCTAGTCAGTGGAAGAGGGCCAAACTGGTCCTCATCCCCAAAGAGGGAAAACCAGCAGATCAGCCATCGGGTTACCGTCCGATATGCCTGCTAGACGAGACGGGGAAGCTGTTCGAGCGGGTGATCGCTGCCCGCCTTGCTCGGCACCTGTCCCGGGAGGGTCCGGACCTCAGTGAGGCCCAGTATGGCTTCCGGGAGGGTAGATCGACAATGGATGCGATCGCAAAGGTCCGAGCCCTCTTGGAAGCCGCGGCGGAAGAGGGCAGGGTAGTTCTGGGTGTCTCGTTTGATATCCAGAACGCGTTTAACTCCCTGCCCTGGCCAGTAATTAGGGAGGCGTTGATACGCCACGATGTGCCTCCTTATCTGATAGCGGTCCTCTATGATTACTTCCGGGACAGGAATCTTCTGTATGTGGACCAGGACGGTAGCCTGATGGTCAGGCTAGTCGTGAGGGGTGTACCACAGGGATCGGTACTCGGTCCATCACTGTGGAATCTGGGGTACGACTCCACACTTAGAACCCCTCTCCCCCCCGGGTGCTGGTTGAACGCTTTTGCGGATGACACCTTTCTGGGGGTGGAGGGGGAAACATGGGAGGAGGCCCGGCGAAGGGCTAACGTTGCAGTGGCGTGCGTAGTGGCCGCAATAAGGAGATTGGGACTCCAGGTGGCCCCCCAAAAGACCCAGGCCGTTTTCTTTCACAACGGTTCTATGGGTAAGCCGCCTGGAGTTCACATTAAAGTGGAGGATGTCCGTGTCCCAGTTGGGGCCTGTATGAAATTACTGGGCCTCTGGCTCGACGGCACGTGGGGCTTTGGCGAGCACTTTGCTCGAATAGCCCCTAGAATGATGGCCACAGCCAATAGCCTGGCTCGGCTGATGCCGAACTTGGGGGGGGCGAGTGGATACGCTCGCCGGCTGTATGTTGCGGTGGTGCAGTCCGTGGCGCTTTACGGTGCCCCTATCTGGGCATCCAGGGCGGCTGGCTCCGCCCGTATCAAGACCCAGTTGAACCGGGTCCAGCGGGTGATCGCTATAAGAGCGTCGCGGGCATATCGCACCGTGTCGCATGCTGCGGCTACGGTGCTGGCTGGAGTTCCACCTCTCGAGCTGGTAGCGGCTTGTCACGCCGAGGTGTACAGGCGGACAAGACTACTGCAAATACCGAGGGGCAGGCAGTGGGACAGGGCCAATGGAATCATAAAGCTCCAGGCCAAGGAGGACCTGATTGAGAATTGGCGACAACAACTGTCCAATCCTGCCGTAATCAAATACGGCAGAAGGACTGTCGACGCTGTCTTGCCCCACCTGGATGAGTGGCTGAGTGGACGGGGACGTGGACTTACGTTCAGGGCGACGCAGGTGCTCACCGGGCACGGGTGCTTCGGTGAGTACCTGTGTCGCATAGGAAAGGAGGTGGATGCCAGATGCCACCATTGTAATGAGATGAGGGACACGGCGCAGCATACCCTGGAGGTATGCCCCGCTTGGGACGAGCAGCGTCATGTCCTACAGGGGGAGATAGGAGCAGACCTCTCCCTCCCGGCCGTCGTGGCGGAGGCGGTCGGGGACATAGAGAAGTGGCGGGCATTCCTTGCCTATTGCGGCAAGGTGATGAAAGCCAAGGAAGATGCGGAGCGAATTCGTCGCGAACAGTATGACCATGCTGTGGCGAACGCGCAATTAAGATAGCATATAGGTCAAATTGGCCTATGACGCCCACCCAACTAGGACGTCTCACACGGTCCACGGACCGCAAGAGTGGGCTAAGTGTACCCTGCAAGACCCTCCTCCGACGAAGAGGGCCCGCAGTTGGGGGTCCTTCAGACCCAAACAGGGGCTCGCCTCACCCTGCGTAACGGATGGCAGTAGGGACGTAGCTACTCCTGCGCGTAGGAGATCCGGGTAGGGGATGCTCTGGAAGCGTCGGCGCCTTCCCCCGTGGGAGGGCGCCCACGCGGACAGAGCATCCACCCATATTCGCGGCGCGTTAGCCCCGGGGATGGTTGACGGTCGGGCGGCCCCTCGAGTCTTCGCGCCTTGAGGTCGCCCGTCTCCCATCACCGGGGCGAGCAGGGGTCCGCCTTCCCCTGTTGAAAAAACTCGAAGGCGGGGACACGGGTAGGGGGGGATGGATGGTTGAAGGATCCATGGATCCCGATGCCAAACATCTCACCAACAGGGGCCGGCCTTCCCCTCGTATAAAAACACGTAGGCTTCGGGCCGGAGGTATTTGTGAATGACAAATATCTCCGGGGGTACATGTGACCCAAACAGGGCCTCGCCTCACCCTGCACCAACGGAGGCAGTAGGGAATAGCTTTCCTTCATGTAAAAGGCTCACCCTGCGTAAACGGAAGCAGTAGGGACATAGCTACTCCTGCGCGTAGGAGATCCGGGTAGGGGATGCTCTGGAAGCGTCGGCGCCTTCCCCCGTGGGAGGGCGCCCACGCGGACAGAGCATCCACCCATATTCGCGGCGCGTTAGCCCCGGGGATGGTTGACGGTCGGGCGGCCCCTCGAGTCTTCGCGCCTTGAGGTCGCCCGTCTCCCATCACCGGGGCGAGCAGGGGTCCGCCTTCCCCTGTTGAAAAACTCGAAGGCGGGGACACGGGTAGGGGGGGATGGATGGTTGAAGGATCCATGGATCCCGATGCCAAACATCTCACCAACAGGGGCCGGCCTTCCCCTCGTATAAAAACACGTAGGCTTCGGGCCGGAGGTATTTGTGAATGACAAATATCTCCGGGGGTACATGTGACCCAAACAGGGCCTCGCCTCACCCTGCACCAACGGAGGCAGTAGGGATATAGCTCCTCCTTCATGTAAAAGGAGTTCCGGGTAGGTAGAGATGGCCTGGAAGCGTTGGCATCCTCCTCCGTGGGGGGAGGCCCGCGTGGACAGACCATCAAATATGAAAAATAGAAGTCGGTTAAGAATCGGGTAGGATTAGAGTAAGAACCGGGTAGGGGAGGCGGATAGGCGACCAGGCTCCGGCCTGGGGTGCCACACGCCGGCCACCAGGGGTCTGCATTCCCCCCAGGTTAAAAACACGGATGCAGGGACACGGGTAGGGGAGGCGGATAGGCGACCGGGCTCCGGCCTGGGGTGCCACACGCCGGCCACCAGGGGTCTGCATTTCCCCCAGGTCAAAAACACGAATGCAGGGACACGGGTAGGGGGGGATGGATGGTTGAGGGATCTTCGGATCCCGATGCCACACATCTCACCAACAGGGGCTGGCCTTCCCCTCGTATAAAAACTCGAAGGCTTCGGGCCGGGGGTGTTTGTCGAACACAAACATCTCCGGGGGTCCTTCAGACCCAAACAGGGGCTCGCCTCACCCTGCGTAAACGGAGGCAGTAGGGACGTAGCTACTCCTGCGCGTAGGAGATCCGGGTAGGGGATGCTCTGGAAGCGTCGGCGCCTTCCCCCGTGGGAGGGCGCCCACGCGGACAGAGCATCCACCCATATTCGCGGCGCGTTAGCCCCGGGGATGGTTGACGGTCGGGCGGCCCCTCGAGTCTTCGCGCCTTGAGGTCGCCCGTCTCCCATCACCGGGGCGAGCAGGGGTCCGCCTTCCCCTGTTGAAAAACTCGAAGGCGGGGACACGGGTAGGGGGGGATGGATGGTTGAAGGATCCATGGATCCCGATGCCAAACATCTCACCAACAGGGGCCGGCCTTCCCCTCGTATAAAAACACGTAGGCTTCGGGCCGGAGGTATTTGTAAATGACAAATATCTCCGGGGGTACATGCGACCCAAACAGGGCCTCGCCTCACCCTGCACAAGCGGAGGCAGTAGGGAATAGCTTCTCCTTCATGTAAAAGGAGTTCCGGGTAGGTAGAGATGGCCTGGAAGCGTTGGCATCCTCCTCCGTGGGGGGAGGCCCGCGTGGACAGACCATCAAATATGAAAAATAGAAGTCGGTTAAGAATCGGGTAGGATTAGAGTAAGAACCGGGTAGGGGAGGCGGATAGGCGACCAGGCTCCGGCCTGGGGTGCCACACGCCGGCCACCAGGGGTCTGCATTCCCCCCAGGTTAAAAACACGGATGCAGGGACACGGGTAGGGGAGGCGGATAGGCGACCGGGCTCCGGCCTGGGGTGCCACACGCCGGCCACCAGGGGTCTGCATTTCCCCCAGGTCAAAAACACGAATGCAGGGACACGGGTAGGGGGGGATGGATGGTTGAGGGATCTTCGGATCCCGATGCCACACATCTCACCAACAGGGGCTGGCCTTCCCCTCGTATAAAAACTCGAAGGCTTCGGGCCGGGGGTGTTTGTCGAACACAAACATCTCCGGGGGTCCTTCAGACCCAAACAGGGGCTCGCCTCACCCTGCGTAAACGGAGGCAGTAGGGACGTAGCTACTCCTGCGCGTAGGAGATCCGGGTAGGGGATGCTCTGGAAGCGTCGGCGCCTTCCCCCGTGGGAGGGCGCCCACGCGGACAGAGCATCCACCCATATTCGCGGCGCGTTAGCCCCGGGGATGGTTGACGGTCGGGCGGCCCCTCGAGTCTTCGCGCCTTGAGGTCGCCCGTCTCCCATCACCGGGGCGAGCAGGGGTCCGCCTTCCCCTGTTGAAAAACTCGAAGGCGGGGACACGGGTAGGGGGGGATGGATGGCTGAAGGATCCATGGATCCCGATGCCAAACATCTCACCAACAGGGGCCGGCCTTCCCCTCGTATAAAAACACGTAGGCTTCGGGCCGGAGGTATTTGTGAATGACAAATATCTCCGGGGGTACATGTGACCCAAACAGGGCCTCGCCTCACCCTGCACCAACGGAGGCAGTAGGGATATAGCTACTCCTCATGAAAAGGAGATCCGGGTAGGTAGAGATGGTCTGGAAGCGTTGGCATCCTCCTCCGTGGGGGGAGGCCCGCGTGGACAGACCATCAAATATGAAAAATAGAAGTCGGTTAAGAATCGGGTAGGATTAGAGTAAGAACCGGGTAGGGGAGGCGGATAGGCGACCAGGCTCCGGCCTGGGGTGCCACACGCCGGCCACCAGGGGTCTGCATTCCCCCCAGGTTAAAAACACGGATGCAGGGACACGGGTAGGGGAGGCGGATAGGCGACCGGGCTCCGGCCTGGGGTGCCACACGCCGGCCACCAGGGGTCTGCATTTCCCCCAGGTCAAAAACACGAATGCAGGGACACGGGTAGGGGGGGATGGATGGTTGAGGGATCTTCGGATCCCGATGCCACACATCTCACCAACAGGGGCTGGCCTTCCCCTCGTATAAAAACTCGAAGGCTTCGGGCCGGGGGTGTTTGTCGAACACAAACATCTCCGGGGGTCCTTCAGACCCAAACAGGGGCTCGCCTCACCCTGCGTAAACGGAGGCAGTAGGGACGTAGCTACTCCTGCGCGTAGGAGATCCGGGTAGGGGATGCTCTGGAAGCGTCGGCGCCTTCCCCCGTGGGAGGGCGCCCACGCGGACAGAGCATCCACCATATTCGCGGCGCGCTAGCCCCGGGGATGGTTGACGGTCGGGCGGCCCCTCGAGTCTTCGCGCCTTGAGGTCGCCCGTCTCCCATCACCGGGGCGAGCAGGGGTCCGCCTTCCCCTGTTGAAAAACTCGAAGGCGGGGACACGGGTAGGGGGGGATGGATGGTTGAAGGAATCCATGGATCCCGATGCCAAACATCTCACCAACAGGGGCCGGCCTTCCCCTCGTATAAAAACACGTAGGCTTCGGGCCGGAGGTATTTGTGAATGACAAATATCTCCGGGGTACATGTGACCCAAACAGGGCCTCGCCTCACCCTGCACCAACGGAGGCAGTAGGGATATAGCTACTCCTCATGAAAAGGAGATCCGGGTAGGGATGATCCGGAAAGCGCGGCATTCCCTCCGTGGGGG